>NC_140545.1:5884422-6484422 GCF_057382185.1 Mchenga conophoros
GCCTCGGGAGATGCAGCCCTGCAGGCTGGGACGGAAGATAGGCACAAGCCGGCAGGGATGGCTAGCAGTCGGAACGGCTAGGAGGACAGAGGAGAGGCGGTGTAAGCAAGGGAACTCCTAACGTCGTGCGTAATGTGA
This sequence comes from Mchenga conophoros, assembly GCF_057382185.1. Lineage (NCBI taxonomy): Eukaryota > Metazoa > Chordata > Actinopteri > Cichliformes > Cichlidae > Mchenga > Mchenga conophoros. Next base: position 5,884,561 of record NC_140545.1, read on the forward strand.
GGACCGCTCTGCTCGTGACACGCAGCGTGTCTTATCACTTGCTTTACTGGTTTTCGGGTCATCTTATCCCGCTGTAAGGCTCAGTAATGGGGGGTGGGGGGCTGCTGGCTGGAAAAGAATTAATTCTATAGCCTAATTTCACTGTAATCTAATAAATTACAAAAGCCATTAGTAAATTTGGAAGATTATAAAAGAATTGAGTGCAGTTAATATAGATGCTTACTGCATTATAGGGAGGAATTATATGCGTGTTGTCTAGTCATATGTTATCACACTTAACGATCACTTAAAAGCTGGAAATACCAACACTATGGGTCAGTTTAGGCTTAATAAGAAACGGATTCAATTCTTCCCTTCAGCAGCTGAGAAAAGTTAATGGCCCAAGCCCTCCAGTTTTGTTTTGTTTTTTAAATAAGTCAATAACAGATAATAATAAAGAAAAAGAAACCAAGTTGAATATTGTTCAAAGTCAGTAACATAGTAAATGCTGCTGTTTCCTTTCAAAAATCATATTCGTTCGACTTAATTGGACTTAGCGTTTTTATGCTGGTCGTCCACGCCCAATCTGCAGTGACTCTGTGGCCCATCAGAGGGCGCCTCTGTTTGAGCCACTGTGTTAAGATTAGTTTGAGATCAGGTTAAGTGTAAAGGCAATACTGATGGGAAGCAATCTTCACAAGATGATCCCAGAATTTTCTCTGGCAGGCGTCATTCCACTGAAGAGAGCTGCCTTTCCTTTTTCATCATTACCTGCAAATACAGCTCCCTTAATCTTTGCATGATACAATTACAAACATATGTGACAAGGTTTAACCCCTCATATTATTTTATATTCAGGAGTTTTTCAAAGCCCATATCTCACAAGGTTAAGTAAAAACTGCCACACTGTTCTGTGCAAAGCAAGCACTGTCCTGAATGGATGGAGGCTCTGTGGGTGATGTATTGCAATGGTGAGTCATAGGAACCTTCTGTGCTGAACGCCCTCTTTGGCTTCATGCACAAGTGTGTTCTGTTGAAATGCAAATATGCATACAGGAAAATCAATTCCTTTCACGCTTCGCTGGGTCTGCTTCAGCTGGTTACAGGATATGCATAAAGGAGGGGTAAGATTTCTGGAGGAAAAACTAATGCTATAGGATATGTCTTGATGCTTCATTGCCAAGTTTGTCTGTGGTCTCTACAGTGACCAAGTACCCTCATCAACATTTATTGGCTATCAGAGGATTATTTACCTGTCTTTATAATAAGCTTAAGTCATGCAGAGTGGTTAGGATAATATTCCTCCACTTGGTGGCAGTCATTTACCAGCTTTACTCTTGTCACAGCCGCCACAATGGTTGGAATTTACTATAAAAATTTAAACGCTCCCCTATAAACAAGGTGCATATAAAACAGATCAAACTCCTAAAACTATTTCATTTGCTCTGCACCTGCAGTTTTTCTGTAAAACCACACGTATTCTGGCATGTGCCATGCTTTAATGGCCTGGTTGCGCACTCTTACTCACCGTTTTCTCTGGAAGTTACCGCGTCCCAACATTCCTTTATATGACATTCCCTGATTGACAAATCAAAAGGTATAAATGAGAAATATAAAATCCTTTCATGACCATGTCCCTGTACAGTTATATGTATTATATATTTACTGGATTGTTTTAATATTAGGCAGCCAACTTTACGAGTTTCTTTTGTGAAAATATAATACACACAGCTCAGTATATTTTTCTTCAAAGAAAAAACTGCAAACAAAAATGTAAACCTCAAAATGTTTCTTGCAATCTTGTAAATACACACTTTCCAACCAGTATTAATATAATAACTGCACATGTCTGTCTTCACATTATAAAAGTTGCATTATCCATGTAATTCAATAAACCGACAAATGGAAACATTTATTGTATTTTAGTAATATAAAAAATGATTATGGGCCAATATCCAACTTTAAAGCAAATACATTTTTAACATAACTTTTATTTTCATTGTACTGCAATTTAAGTTCCTGTCACTGCTGGATTGACCTACTGGTGACAGTAGACCCTGAAATGAAAATAAGTTAAAAACAGGAGCCAGCGATTATTCTAGTGGTTTTTTTTTTTTTTCTTTCTTTCTCCAGAGCTCTCAGACTCATGTATCTCACAGGGGACAATCCCACAGTGAATTGCCAGTAATTTAAAAGGTTAAATTACAAACAAAAAAAGACCACACTATGGCTCATTCCCATATGGCTCCATTTTGGCAATAATGTGCTTCTACTGAGGGCCATTTTTTTGTTAAAGGGCTTTCTCAGGTCATACATGTGAACTGTACATGTAAGCTCAAAGGCTGATTGCATAAGTATTTGTATACATGCTGAATAATACATCATAAACTCTTTAATAAGCATTTATGGATTAAGCTAATATAAATGTCCTCATATAACTCTGAAACTGCTACTACAATAACAAATGTTTTCTTCCTTTTTTAGTTTATTGAAGTAATGTGGTAACAGAAAGGAGGATTCAGCTTAGGCTCGCAGTGCTCCAAACATCTGCTGTTCCTACAATATGTTACTGAAAACATCTTGAGCAGAAATAGCCTCGAATCCGTGCTCTTTGCCAAGTTTGACCCAAGTGAGGATTTGATAAATAACTAGACCAGAAAATGGAAAATGGGAAATTTCAACTGTGTCACGTAACCACAGAGCAGTCCTCACATTCAGCCTCAATGACAGGGATTGAGATAGTTCAGGAATGCAGCAATTAAAGTAAGTGTGAGAAGCAGATGCTTGGCATGTGTTGGCATCTGAAAACGCTGGAAGATAAATTATTCGTGATAAGGCATTTGGTGGGTGAATCAAAATGTATGGTTGCTTGAAGCAATGCTGTGTTTTGGACACAGCTGGTCTTCACCTAAAAGTCTGTCTGGTGTGTATTCTTTACCATTGTTAATACCCTTGCATATTGTTTTCTGCAGCATGGGAAGGAAACAGGATGAGAAGCCATCTGAAAGATCCTGAAGAAGGGGTGAACAAAATCACAGTAAAGCCATGAAACTAAATTAAGTGCACTCCTTTTTTCATACTTTCCAAAGAACTTCACAAACTGATTTTTCCCCAGCATGCATTCTTTAAAAAAAACAAATAATTTAAATATACTGAAGTGGTGCATGTCTATATTCTCCATATGTTAACATAGACTCATGTTTTAAGCTCTACAGGCTATACCTTGTACAAAAAAGAAGAAGAAGAAAAAAGACTGTAACATCACTGTTTTTTAAACATTTTTGCATTTACAGAGTGTCTTTTTCTGCTTTGCTAGATTCTGGGTGAACTAAAAAAGAAAATGGTTATGAAGGAATAAAAGCAAAACTCTAGCGCAGGTGCACAGGGCATTGCTGTTCCCATAAAATTCCCCGTGGGTGTGAGAGTCATGAGCTTATTCTCTTCATCTCTCTGCCGATCCACAATGGTGAGTGAATTTACAATCTTGGTTGCTGTGGTTTACACATATCGAGTGAAAAGGGAAGTTGCACTAACTCTTCCACTCATTCTGTCTTCATCTTGTTCAGCTTTGATCACTGCCTTCAAACACTGAAAGGAAAAAAAGGATTTAATTGATTTTCTATAACCCAGAAATAACAGAGCTCTTGTTTTCTTTAATATGATCTAAATCTAGCTCATTGCTGGACACAGTAATAAATAAGGTTTTATACAGTGAGATGGTTGTCATGATTTTTTGTTTGTCTGCAGTTTGTTTGACTTGTGACCAAATAAACACTGAGAAGATTTCTGTCAGCATCTCTTGTTTAAAAGCAAACATGCTTTTACAAGCTTTCAAAGTAAACTAGTGTTGTTGTTTTTTTGTTTTGTTTTTTTGTTTTTTTGATGTACTGATCATCATTGAGATTCTGGGCTTTGGTATTGTGTTTGCTTTCCAAGTATTCTAAAATACTGTTTGGGAAATTTATGCACATTTTTGTATGTTTAATTATATTAGAACTATTTATGTACATAAACATATAATTAAAATAATAATAATTGTCTTTATGTAAGAAATCAACTTGGGAAGTTTAAATTTTATTAGCTTTTGATTTAAATTTAAATTTCACCCAGTGCTTCCTGCAGAAGTTCTCTGATGACTCTGCAATAGTCGGCCTCATCACTGATGGGGACGACAAGGAGTACAGAGGACTGACTCAAGACTTTGTGGACTGGTGCCAGCTGAACTACCTCCAGATCAACGCCAGTAAAACCAAGGAACTGGTGGTAGACTTCCGCAGGCACAAGCATTCTCCACTGCAACCACTGAACATCCAAGGTATGGACATTGAGGCTGTGGACAGCTACAGGTACCTTGGTGTTCATCTGAACAATAGACTGGACTGGACTCATAACTCAGACGCCCTCTACAGGAAAGGGCAGAGCAGGCTGTACCTGCTGCGGAGACTCAGGTCGTTTGGAGTGGAGGGCCCACTCCTGAAGAAATTCTATGACTCTGTTGTGGCTTCTGCTATCTTTTATGGCGTGGTCTGCTGGGGCGGCAGCATCTCTGCTGGGGACAGGAAGAGACTGAACAGGGTGATCCGAAGGGCCAGCTCTGTTCTAGGATGCCCTCTGGACCCAGTGGAGGTGGTGAGTGACAGGAGAACGGCGGCTAAGCTGTCATCCCTGATGGACAACATCTCCCACCCCATGCAGCAGACTGTGACAGCACTGAGCAGCTCCTTCAGTGGGAGACTGCGGCACCCACGGTGTGGGACGGAGAGATTTCGCAGGTCTTTCCTCCCCACTGCTGTCAGACTCCATAATAAAGACTTTAACTGATCAAGCACACACATCCATACATATGCAATAACACTAAGTGCAATAATCCTTTCTGTCATCGTTGTATTTTACTCAGATGTATATAGTATTTGTATTTGTATTCTATTTTTATCTTATTGTATATTTATTTTATTTTATTCTACTGTATATAGTATTTTATTTTATTCTATTCTGTACAGTTGTGTACTGTATTTATTCTTATTGTATTCTAATTTTTGCCTCATAACTTTTGCACTGTCCACTTCCTGCTGTGACAAAACAAATTTCCCACGTGTGGGACTAATAAAGGTTATCTTATCTTATCTTAAATGTGATTAAATGGTGCTTTTCAATAAAAATGTGTAAAATCATAAAATACTTATTTTTATTTAAACCCCTTTAACTTAAAACAGCTGCTTCTTGTACTATGACCCTGAAAACTTTAGTAGTGTTTCTATGTTGTCTCTGTGGGGAGTTTGTTCATGTGTTATTCAGACATTAATTTATATGACAAAAACCCAAATATCACATTTTAAAATGACTTTTGGTGGCAGTTTTCTCCAGTTTGGAAGTTTCCAAACTGCTCTCTATTAAAAATGTTTGACTCTAACATGTCAATGAAATGACACAATAACTTTGTACTTACAATAATTAGGGGAAATGATTTGTTCTGCTTTTTTTTTAACCCATCCATCTATAGGGTCTCGCTTTGGTAAACGTGGAAAACATTATACCTGCTAAACATCAGCTTGTTAGAATGCTCAGTATGGCTCAAACATCCCGGGGCCTTGACACACAACCTGTTATTGAGATCTGGAAGGTGTTCATTTAAACCGATCTGCAAGCTGCAACAACCTTACCATATCACGCTGCAGACAAACATCTGTATTATCTGGAGAAGCATAAATCTGCCATTTGGTTTGATCACTGTTGCTCAGATTTACACAGCAAAGAAGGAAGAAAAAGCCAAATTGCTCCACTGCGCCATGGAATGATGTTGTTGTTGTGTCACGGATAGACAGCTTGGAAACTATGTGACAAGTTGAAATCAGTCAAGTTGGTAATCTTGATGTCAAGAAGTGTGAAACGTTTTGATGTGCAATACACGGCTGCACATAATCACTTCACTTCTGATGGGAAAATTCATCCTTGAGGCTTGACTGTAGGTGCCAATATAAAGTCTGACTCAAAAATTCAAAAGACAAACAAATCAATCATGCATGTGTCATTAGTGATGCACATATAGGTATGTTACCAATACCTACCCAGTCATGCACTCTAACCATGTCTGGCAATTGCTTGTGATGGATTAATGTGTAGCTACTGTAGTCGATCAAGATGGATTCAGCTATATGTAGAATCAATCCCAAGTAGTATATTACAAAATATACTGCTGAAATATTAATACAGTTAAGTAACAAGTGCAATATTTCCATATGAAATGTTGTAAAGCTAATGTAAAAAGTTAGCCAAATTGAAAATTATTGTGCAAGCCTAAAGTACAGCACTCGCATTAGGCTTTAAAACTTGGATAAATGTACTTTATTAAATTAGTTTTAATTAATCGTAAGAGTTGTGGGGAGGCATGAAGAGGTTCGTGAGGGACCAGGGCAATGAGTTTGCACTAAATCCTGAGAAAACCCACACAGAAAAGTATGACGCTACTGCAAGTGCATTAACTAAATGATTAATGTTGCAAATTTCCAAAGGTGTTGAAAGCAGAAATAAACCCTTGAGGCTAAAATTACAGGCCACATCATTTTTACTGCACTTAATGTGCATTTGCACATAACCACATACAGTACTCAGTATGTCCCATCAATGTCACTCAGAGTGAAAACTGCAGGTCTGCAGCCAGCTCGCCGCTTTTGGCTTTTATTAAGAAAAACAGTAAAAATTAATAAATAAATAAAGTCTTTCTCTGCAATAATTATAGTTATCATTCTTTGACAAAATTGTGAAAACCCCTATGAAATTAACCACATTGGAATGAAAATGGGGATCAGTGAAATGGAACAATCATTTCTCCGATCAGTACTGTAGGTGTTAACTCTACATCGTAAAATGTCGTGTTCTAAAAATTGAGTTGTCAGAGGGGAGCAGTAATCAAGCCCAGAGGCCAATAGTTTGTTCATTCATGTTATTAAATTCCTGAAGGAATCTTCACACATAATTACATCTACGTGCACCTGGTGTGGTGCTACAGCCTGTACTCATACACTGCACTTCTTGGCTCCCTGTGGGTACATCATCAAATAAAGCTCTGACAGACAGCTTTATTCTGATAAATGAGAAAGTAATCATCCTCCAAAGCGGCCTGCTTTTTTACAGGTACAAACATTTAGCATTTTTACTCAAGCTAATAAACATGTTTTCACTTTGAGGTGTTATTTAGGCCAATTAATGAGATGCTTGCTTCAGTTATGTAAGTTCTGCAGGTATCTGCAGTGATCACTGATCAGAGCGCATTTTATTTAATCCAAAAGCAAAAAGTGAAAATAAAAAACACAGAAAGGACCAAAATCGATGGTATTTCTGAAAGATAATTAACTTCATTGTTCAATAGTGCAGTTTAACGTCCATGGTTAAATAAACAAATTCACACTAAAGTGAACAGACTGAAGACTCCTGCTGCTTCTGTTGTGCCCATTTCTCTTTCACACAACAGACACTTTCTCTTCTGTGACATCGACTAATAATTTGGAAAACAGAAGACAATTTATTTAACAGCAGGCTGCAAAGCAGTTCTTTGGAAATATTCCTTTTATTATTTTTTTAACAACAAGTATTTAGAAATATAATAAAAGTCAATTTATGAGAAGTTCAGTGAAGCACACACACACAATCTAATTGATCATGACTACAAAGCGCAAGATTTTTTTATACATCAGCCTTCCCTAGGTGAGCTTGAGCCCACTCAAATTGATAAAATAAAGATTTCTCATATTTGACACAACCAGAAGTAAGTTGATTTATTTAGGAAACTTTTCAATTTGAACAAAAACAAAAAAGCCAGAAAAACTGTAGTTAGCATATAAGCTAACTATACATGTACAAAACAGGTTTAATCACCAAACAACGGATTGCTTCATTAGTTTGTTTATAATAATGTTACTAAAGCAACAGTTGAATGTTGAGGTCATCCACTGGGAACAACAGTTCAATTGGGAACACTCCTCACATTCCTCAGTAGAACAAACCAGTGTTTGCATGTTACTTTCTTCCTCGAGGTGAGATTTGACTCTCAGCTGCATAAGAAGTCAAATGTTATGAAAGACTTTTCCTCCCATGATTTACCTTGCGGTTTAAAAAAGAAAGGAAAATTCTACATAATCATGCCCTCTGGGTAGCAGTATATTTTTCTTAAGACGTATGAGAAAAACTTCCTCATCCTTGAATACCAAGAGATCATATTCTGTATGTGTGATGTATGTTCTCTTTAAGTAAATCAAGTGCTGGTTTCAGTTTACTGCCAGTTGTTTAAAGACATTCTCTTTAGTGTAGATTTGCACCACAGCTGGATCTTACATATTAATAAATTCATTGTTATTCAGATGCTACGCTTTAATATGTTCACTTGGCTCTCTGCTAATATCCTGCAGTTTGGCGCTGGGCAGACAGTCTACATTTTTAGAGCTTCTTCCCTAAATTTGTTATTTTTACACTGCTGCGGAGGCAGTAAACCAAAACAATAAAGCTAACTAAAATACTAAGGTCTGATGTCGCTGCAGCTGCTCTGAATTATTTCGCTTGTAGTTAGATTTCATGGACAGTGCCATTTTGTGAAGATATTTGTCCTTGTTCTAGGTTAATAACACATTGCTCAGTTTTAATATTTTAATAGGGAAATGACTGCTTATAGGCCATGAATCTCTCTGTCCCCCAACTGGCCAGATGTTGTTTAAAGGAGCTTAAATGTACACTCAAAGATAGAAAAAGGGTAAATAAAAAGTATTTAAATGCTTTGGGTTGTTGGTTTTTGTTCTTTGTATTTTAACTTCTGATTTCCGCAGTGCAAATAAATTGCAGGTACTGGTTGTCTGCAGCATGGTAATGTTCCCCTTGTCTTTCAAGTTGAAACACAAACCTTTGTTGTAAAGGCCTGACTGACTTTGTTCCCCAGTGTTATGTATGTATTTACCATCCATAATGTACAGTTGCATGTTATGGAACAAGATTAAAGTTCACAGTTCACATTAGCAAAAAAGTGCGCGACAAAAGGTCAGACACACAGAAAATGTTGGCTGTTAGTACTCAGTGGTCTTTAAAACAACTGGAGAATCACAATCGATTTTTTTTTTTTAATATAGAAATTAAAGTTAAGTTGCGGCGTTGAGGTGTTGGCTGCACCATGTCTCTACAGAAAAGCTTCATTGGACCTTAGCAAAAATCCACTGAACAAAACATATTCCTGCACTTGGTGTTTTAATATTGGTGATGACGAGGGCGATTAAAATCTCCCACAGCTGTCCTTTTAGCTTAGGATCTGGTGACTGCAAAAGCCAAAGGTTATTTCATATGAATTTTTATATGCATACATATATATAGTTAGGTAACTGCTTTTAATTGCATGCCACATGTATTATTATATTATTATCATTTAATTTTATGTCTTGTACATTTTTTTTATTATTTTATTTATGATTAACAACAAAACTAAACTGCCACATAGCAATAACATTAGATTAGATTTTCACAGGATGAATTCAATCAATGTTTAGATATTTTAAAGGGGTCAAACAAAAAACATACAAATACTTGATGAAAGTTTAAAACTCTGAGTTAAATTTCAGGTGGCACATAACAACTTTGTAAGCGCTGAGCTTTGTACCGGTTTACAGAGATGACTTACAATCTTTAGAACCCCAATACCTTATAAGTATCATTTGGAATACAGTGTGACTCATAAACATGCCAGGAGGCCTTTATGTCAGGCATGATTCAGTAGACCACTTCATCATAAATCAAGGAATTGATTCCAAATGTTTCACACTTTGGCTTCAACCTCTTTTATGCTGGCTTCATCTTAGAGTGATTTTTCAGATCTAGAAACATCAGGTTGAGATTTAAGTGGAACGCAAAAAACTTTAAAAAATAAATAAATAAAAGAAATAAAGAAATAAAGCCCCCTCAGTGTGAAGTATCAAGAAAGAATGTAGTTTTAAACTTGCTCTGGAAAGTAGAGAAGCATTTCGTCATTTTTTAAAATATTATACGTGCTTTTTTTAATTACACAAATACATTCAGATACTTCCTTTGTTACACGTTGCTAGGACTGGGTTGAACACCCTTTTTGCCTTCAGAACTGCTTTCATTCTTCATGGCATAGATTCAACAAGGTGCTGGAAACATTCCTCAGAGATTTTGGCCCATGTTAAAATGATAGCATCACACAGTGGATGCAGATCTGTTGGCTGTACATCCATGATGCCAGTCTCTCATTCCAACATATCCCATAGATGCTCTGTTGGACTGAGCTATGTGTGAGACTGTGGGGGTCATTTGGGTACAGTGAAAGGGATGAACATGGTCAACAACAAGCTCACTAGGCTTGGCATTTAAACAATGCTCAGTTGGTACTAAGGAGTTCAAAGTATGCCAAAAAAAGATCCATGCTTTCATGTTGTTTACACCAAATTCTGACCCTACCATCTGAATGTTGCACCTTTAAGTGAGACTCATCAGGCCAGGCAATGTTTGTCCAAGGTTTTTCAGTCCAATTTCGATGATCCCATTTGAATTGTGGCTCAGTTTCCCAATCTTAGCTGACAGAAATGGCACCTGGTGCCATTCTGCTGCTGTAGCCCATCTGCTTTAACTTTCCTTGTATTGTGTTGTGCTCTTCTGCATACCTTGTAACAAGTGTTGATTTGAGTTACTGTTGCCTTTTTTACAGCTTAACACAGTCTGGTTATTCTCCTTTGACCTCTGGCATTAATAATTCATTTTTCAGCAGCAGTTGAAATACTCTGATATACCGATGTTGGCATCCAAATGGTGCCTGCTCATAACATTATTACTATTATAATAATAATAATAAATATGCTGTCGTCTCATGAACAATGAAATAACAGCATTTTAAAAAGCTGGTTATTATTTAATCAAAGCATAAAAGACTTTAATGCATATTCACATCACAATACATTACATTTTGTTTACAAACAACTGTAAAATGACAACAAATATCATGTTCGATGTGGAAGGTGGGCTCCATTAGACTCAGTTAGTGTGCATTTGAGCAACATAATATCATAATTATCATATCATATTTGATAAGATGCCGTACTTTTCTACATGTAACTGAATCAGAATAGGTGAAGCAATATTGACGTGCGTTTTGTGAAGCATTTCTTTTTTCTTTTCTTTCCTTAATGAGCTTCTGTATGTTGTTTACATGATCAAAATAAATTGAACATAAACAAACAATAAATGTAATTAAACATCCTGATGATTTTATCATATCTGGATAATCTGTTGTGAAAGGAGCAATCTTTATTATCAGTGATTAGGACCGGTAAGTTCACTCTACGACACACCGGGCTCATTTATTTAATGAGCCAGAACACAAACAGCAAACTGTAAACCACACAGGGGCCCTGGACCTGCTGTTGAATAGTTAGGATGTCTGCTCGGAAATATTTCCCATGGTATACTGTGGGAATAAGACCTTGCTCACTGTAGGTTTACACTGAGGCTCCAGGGTAGGCTTATTTAGGGTGGACTTAGAGTGACATTCCAAGACGATAGGTGGTATTAGTGTTTCAGAGGGTCCATATGACCTCAGTCTGTCTACAAGGGAAAGGTGTTGTGTGATAGAAATTTCACACAAAATAATGCCTTAATGGATAAAATGTAAAACAAAAATGTAAAAACAACAACAACAGCAAAAAGTGACCATGGTCGCGATTTTTAAAAATATGTTATCACAAGGCAAATTATCTCACAATCTCAGGATAGCCAACATGTTTTCTTATAATGAAAAGACATTTTCCTCCTGTTCTTGAGAAAACAAAGACTCAAATTAATTAGAAAATTATCTCGTGATCACATGGAGAAATATTTTCTTTTGCATAGATTACAAGGACATTATCCTATTATCTGGATAACTTTGTTATTTCAAGATATCAAGATTGAAAGAAAGCGTCACAAACCACAGCTTATATCAGCTTCTCACAGTATCTGCTGAAAAACTTTGTAACTCCTGGTATTCGCTTTATTTATTGCTCGTCTTTTTTTTAGCACAAGGGAAAAAAGCAGGTAATGAAACTTGTATAATTAATAATATCAAGTTTTAGATTTTAAATGTATTAAATACTGTACAATGGTGGACTGGCTTAGAGAGATAAAATATTTGTATACATGTGGCGGCAGTTCCCATCTCACAATCTGAGCATGAGTTGGGCTACAGCGTAGATATCATAAATTCAACTCAGCACATGTGATCGCTACGAGTGAGTAATTTTTGGTGAAAAGAGTTAAAGCACTGTGATTGACCTTGTGCAGACAATAAACAGACAATAAACCCTGAGGCTACTCAGCTGTGCTGTTCTCAGTACTTCCCCACATCAAACCACTTTTCTAGACCAGAGAAGCTCCATTTCTGATGAAAGAATTTCACTTCACCGGGTCTGGGTACTTATTGTACATTTACGCAGTCTGAGGCAGTTGTATGTGTGTAATGAAGTATTTGTATGGTGTGAGGACCAAATACACAGAAAGAGAATTTAAAGAAAAAGCAGGATTTACATAATGGTGAAAAAGAAGTGCAAAATTTTGTCACACCATATAAAAAGGTTCACTTATATAACTGAAAGGATTTACATGTAAATGACTCTGTTTACTGCTCCTCATATCTCCTGAAATCTTGTCCAAAGATTAAGAGTCACACCTGTTTTAATAAAAAGCGTACAACAAGTAAATAGCATGAAAATAGTCACTATTACTGGCTAACAGATTATATAAAGTTACCAGTCTTACAGGAAGAAAAGTTATTTCATCTCTATAATAAACCACTGTTACTGCCAGTGTTAATGATGTTTTGTCATACTGTTAAAGGAAATCCTGGCTCCCACCTCTATTTCGAGTAAGCTTCTTTTTTATTGACCTGCTATGTTTAACGGTTGATTAAGGAATGGGAATACGAGCTTTTAAATGTAAATACAATTCACACACACTCACACACTGTACATACAACACAAAGTGAGGAGATTTTTGAAAGTCTATGTGTAATTTGGAAAATGTATGCATAGTTTTGACTCTGTGCATCCAATATGTTACATATCATATGCTTGCTTTCAACACTGGATTCTTTAACAAAACTAAACTATAAAACTATAGACTAAACTATAAAACTATAGACACGGTCTTGTTCTCCTCACATTAAAAAGTAGCTCTTTAAGTGTAACAATACTACTTTTTTCCCCACAATCAATATTATCACATTGCTTAATGTTCACGGCCTCTCATCCTTTTTCTTATCTTTCTTGCACACAGATGCCAATTGTGACAAGTTTAATTTAGGAGCTGCATTCCTGAACCTGTGACTACACATGAAATATGTGAAAAACACTGTAATGCTAGTTTAAGCTCGAGGGCCTAATATAAGTCAATTATTAGAGCTTCCTCATTTTAAACTCCATAAATTAAGCAACAGACACTAACATTTACTCCTGTAATTTTCCTGTTTGATTTTCTAGAGCAGTCTGCGTAATCTGACTTGGCTTTAGTTTATACTAACCGCAGTTTTTCTGCTGTGAGAATATTTTTGTTACTTTTACTCTAAATTCTGAAAGGTGCAAACATTTTAGAGAATAAATAAGCAAAGTTTGCTTGCTCAGAATCTGTTAGAGGACACTGAATAAATGTATTTATTGCTCAGCTGAAGGTTAATGATATAATAAGATGCATCGCATAGTTGTTTTTTACATGAATCCTAGCTATACACCATAAAGCAGTTCACTGGCTCTGAAGTTGCTATTAATCTGAGCTTGCTGTGGAACTGAGATGAAAGCTTGATGAACATCAATAATGGTTTTAACAAATAATATAATTAAATGCCCTCCATACAGGCTACATAATATTATAAACCAAAACTCAGTAATATGCCTCATAACACAAGTGGTATTCTCCATTGTGGAATGGTGTTTTAATGGCAAAGTATCAGGCAAAACATCAAAATATCATGGCTTCACCCTGCTTTACATAGCTCCTCCTGGCGCTTTTCCCTCTACAGCATTTTTGCAAAAATGCCTCCGTCTTCCTATATACATTGATATGATCTCATTATTTTTAAAGACTGAGTCAAAGGCAGTTCATAAAACTACATATGAACGCAAAGGGTGGGTCTAAACGAGCTTTGCATAACAAAAGGTCACCAGCTAGTATGCTGTGGTTATAAAGTTCTCCTCATGAGGCTCTCAGATGGGATCGAAAGGGGATAGGCTCCGCGGTCTGTATCACATTTGCTGAAGTTTCTGAGTTCTTGAAACCAACTTGCTCCAAGAGTTATGATGCTGAGGAATGTCGGCAGTGTTAAACTCCAAAGTTCTTTCCCTGTGCGTACCTGGGAAGGCAAAGTGCCAAACGGAAAGAAATGAAGGGTCCATTCACCCAAGAAGAAGAGAAGAAGATGGAGGTGCATCAAACTGTCATCCAAGTCCAGGAATTTTATGACGACTTCAGGTTGGGAGGATCTGTATGGAGCTTTGAAGAGAACATATCAGACTAAATTAGTAATACTGAAGAAGCAAATATTGCAATTCAGTGCTGCAGATCCATAAAGTTAGGAGACTCAAAAGAGACTGTGTCATTGTGGCTTCACTTCATGGTCCCCAGTGTGGGATTATACAGTAATACAAATTGCCCTTATTTAGACAAATGTGCTGTATCCAGAAGCACACAGTACAGTAAAATCAGATACTTGACAGATTTATTCACCAACCTCTTTCTTCCCATTTTAAACAAATGCCCAATTTACTAAAAATATACTACAAGTTTCTGCTTAAAATAAGTAGGAAGAGTCAAACACTTGTGTATATGTTTTGTGTCTATTTTATAAATTAGCACACTGTCCATTGATCACAGCATATTTAAACACCAGGAATCTATTCAAGCTACAGTTTGTTAGAGAAAAGTGCTTGCTCTGGATTTGTGGTGGCCCACTACAATCCTAATTTAGATTTGTAAATGTCACAGCATTTTCCTTTCAGTATGAGAACCTCCCTCATGCTTGAAAGTTAACTTTTGACTGACCAGGCTTGTCAAACTGAAGGAAATTTCAGCTCCCTAACAATTACGGGCAGTTCCAAGAAGCAGCTGATAGCACTTGTTTGTGCAGCCTATGAAACTTATGAACAGCTATTACCCTGCACTTATGTGGCGATTTAAAGTGCTGCATGCTGCTGAAGTTCAGGCTTTTCGCCCAGTGATTTATCATGGGATGTTTTCCGCACAGCTATTGAACAAACTGCTATTCATCAGAGCTGACTTGAAATTGTGTTAGCTGGTCTTGAATCATCAGCAGGAGAAAATCGATTTCTATCACTACGTAAAAAACAAATGTAAGGTAAGCCCAAAATAAATTAAATGTCAATGACGAACCACTGGAAGAAAAAGTTACCTATTCTGTCTGATAACAGGCTAGACGATGTGCCTATCAGTTATATTTATAAGAAAAAAAGTACCAGTCACACCACTGCTCTAGAGAAACCATCCATCTATTTTCTTCCATCTAATTCAGGGTTGAGAGGGGGGCTGGAGCCTGGAGGGGGCTGGAGGTGTCATAGCTTGAGAGGCGGGGTACACCTGGACACGTCGCCAATCTCTAACACAGAGAGACTGACAACTACTCACATTCACATCTAGGATCAATTTCGAATTCCCAGTTAACCTAACTCCAATAATTGCACGTCGGAGAACCCATAGACCCGGGGAGAACATGCAAACTCCACACAGAAAGGCCCCAGTCAGAGGGTGGAGTTAAGCCCAGGGTCTTTTTGCTGTGAGGCAACTGTGCTAACCACCTTGCCAACATGCTAGAAGATGTCCACCTAGAAGAACCTAACTCAATACTGGTTTTCTTGTTAGGTAGTGCAAGCCATTGCTGAAAACATATTTTACACGAAGCGAAAAGTCTGGGTGTTTTTCTCAAACTGTGTCCATGTGAGAATAGCACAGCTGTCCAAAGCAACTGTGCGGACATATTTTTTGTCCTGTGGGCTCTAAAGGCAGCACCGTACAGATAAACCAGAGTAATTCAAGTGCAGGATCTGGCTTGTCAGAAAGTAGAACTGCTGACAATGTCAACATTTCTGTCTGGGCATTTTCTGAAGTTCATGTTAAATTTATTATAAGCGTCTTGTCAGCACAAGGTTTACTTCTGTCACTCTTTAGGCTCATTTATGGATGCAATCAAAATTCACAAAAGTAGAGAGAGAAAAAGGATTGTCTCAATATCATTTTTACAGAAATAATCAGACTGACCTTGACAGACAAAAATCACGACACTCCGGGTCTGCATCGGTCACAACACAACGGCAGCGCGGTGTCTCTGCCCCCTCGTGTTGGGACGGCTGAACACCACGTCGTTTTCGCTGACGTCCTCTGTAGTTCGACATTCCGTACGGCACAGTGCGCCTTAGAAGGACAGAGAGAGGCCTTTTTTCAGCATTTAGCAACAGATGAGCAAAACAAAGCAAAAATAGTAAATGGAGCAGATACATCAGGACCTTCACACTGTCAGTGCTCAAACCCTACGCAGAAAAAAATTTGTTTTAAGTTTTAATTATTCATTTTAAAGCAATTTTTAAACAACTACATTTTTATGTTCTCCAGTGAACCAGGGAACATTTGTTCTTTTGACAATGGAAAATGCAGCCAGAAAGGTCAGTGAAACTGAATAAAAAACAAACCTGACATATGACTTCGATATATCACATTTATAATGTCAGCATCCATCACCATATTGTCTATTCTGGCCCTAATCCTCGCATCTGGATAACATTTAGATTCCAAGTGCCAGGTAGGCATCACTTCTTTTCTTTCTCTTTCCACTCATCTCTTTTCAACCATGTGTGATTGATTCTGTGAAAAATAAGGATCTATATAGAGGCCTTTATATCTTTAGGACCTACGAGGTTCTGGGGAAGGGGGGGGGGTCTGCTGACTATGTCAACATTTTATTGTCTGGGCATTTCTGTATGACAAATAAAAGATTCGTTGAATTGACAGATAAAAGCCTTTCTTTTGTAGATTTGACAGATTATGTCAGACTGCCTGCTGCTTATAACTGACTGAGTACCTACAGTGTTGCTGGCATCTTGCTGGGCTGCCTTTACTGTGTCTTTTTCCACTGGAACTTCAGCCTGTGTAATTAACTTCAGGGTGAAATGCATTTGAACCTAATACCTGTTCAATCTAAAGTCGGGGCTGTGAGTCAGAGATCACGCTCAATGTAGCGAAATGCTGTTGTCAGCTGGGGCAGTTATTCCAAAGTGAAAGAAGGGATTTGAGGAAAGCTTTACTTTAAACACTCTTACAATGTGTAGGATCTTTTTGATCAAACTTGTACACACAAATACTTCAAAGTTAGTCTTGTAAGCAAGAACAAAAGGATGGAACATTTGGGATTTCTCCTCTAACTAAGGGTTTGCTATGTTTTTGTTTCAAAAGCATCGAATCCTTTTGGGAATCTTCTGTTTCAGTGCAGTGCTCCAACCATGTAAGAACACGTTTTCAACACGCACATAATGCACCTAATACTTGCTGCAATAGAGTTACTGGTATTATTTTCACCTTTGTGTGTGTGCGTGTCCATGTAAATATGTGTGTAAGGACACACCCACTATAGGAGAAACTGACATAACAAAAAGGTTTTAGAACTTTGGCAGGTGTTTGGGCATCTGCCTTTACCTTACTTTACAGATCTTTAGCTGAACTCAAACTGCAAGTGGCAGCCACAAGTTAGATGATGAGTCCTATAGCTGGAAATAAAAAGCCAGCTAACTAACTGAGAAGAATATTTATCTGTAAGACTTCAGCCAAAGAGGATTTGTGACTAGATTGGTTTGACTGTTTGTCCGTTCCTGAGCAGGATTATTTAAAAGTTATAAAAAGTTATGAAAATCTTACTAAATGTGGTGCTTGGCCTAACTTAAAAGGAAATCTGAATTTGATGTGCAGAATTTGATACTGTTGCGAGATCAGACACTTTACACCAGTGGTTCCCAAACTTTTTTTGTAGTTGTTTTTTTGTCCTGTGTAATAATATTTAACATTGCTATCAATACATTTTTCAAAAAATGCCTCTCTGTGCAAAATGGGTTTAAAAACATGAACAACTGTGGGATACTGTTTGTCCATGATTTGAACCGAGGGAACAAATCGTGGCAGGTACGGCCTGATATTATTTGTATCCCACTGTAACTTTACTGTATAAAGAGCCAAAATGTCAGGAGTAGGTATTTATTACAACAAGTGTTTGTGAACTAAAAATCAAGAATGTGGGATACTGTTTGTCCGTGATTTGAAGAGCCCAGCGCATGCTCTCGAGGCAGGGAAAACCAATTCTGCAGGGGAGACCTACCTTGGCACTTGTGCAGGTGAAACCAAAGAGAAGATATGCTTCACCATATTTTCTAGTCTTTGGCTTAGAATGAAGTTGGTTTGGAAACATATTCAGCGATGCTTCATCTCCTGCTTTGCGTTTGTGTGGGCGCCCCGTGCTAGCAGTGTCCAAGCGTTGTTTTGTTGTTTCCCTTTTCATGCCGCGCTCCCCCTGCAATGGCTCTGCGCCCCCCCCTAGGGGGCGGGCCCCACACTTAGGGAAGGTCTGCTTTACACCATGTCTTCACGTCAGATTTTTTCAACAAAAAAAAAAATCTGAAACTAAACCAAATCCTTGGTAGACGTATAGCATCTTAGACTGCCCCTTTTTGTATTTGTAGTTGAGATGTTTGCTGCTGACAGCAAACATCAACTCGACTCCTTTTTTTCTCCTGCCATAACTTTGACAACTTGTCTAAGAAACACCCCTTATCAAGTGTTTTTCACCAGTTAATAGCAATAGTAAAGGCTATAGCTATATAAAGCTAAATACATAACTTAATTAACATAGAATCAAATAATCATTAAAGATGTAACAATACTTACTTAATTGTTCCCACATAATCTGTTACTACCCAATCCTAAATATATCTGTCAAACCATTTCAGCCAGCGCAATGAAGAAATCTGTCATTGCATTTTATCAATAGACAGACTTAGGCTATGACTCATGGCGTGCACGGAAAACACAATAAATGCACTAACTTTGGTAAATAATATCCTCCACCTGCCTGATTCCAAACTCTTGCAGGAACACTGGCAATCTGTTGGGCCTGCCATCACTTGAATCTGGTGCCTCGGGGTGGGTAACTGGGTGTAACTGCAATGTGTGGTGCCTCTAGTGCACGGCTCCTATTTCAGTTGCAAAAAAAAGCCACGTGCCAATCTTTGTCTGAAAGACTAAATTGCTACTTCTTATAACTCCTGACAAACGAGGAGACGTTGTGCAACCTCTGGGATTCTTGCACAAAAGCGAATTGAACTTAATAAAGCGTGCCTTACTCGGGGGTGTTGATCCAGATGATATCCAAGTGGCAGTAGTAGACGCACTCTTTATCCTTGTAGGAATAGCAGGTGCAGCGCTTTTGTCTGGACTTTGCTTCTGTTGTCTCAGACAGCTGTGAGTCAGCGGAACCCCGGGAGCCAGACACCTTTGAGTCCAATTGGACCATGCCGCGGGACGCCAAGATACCGTTATTAGAAGCAGCTATGTTTAAAAAAACAAAACAATAAAAAATAATAGTAAACAGCTAAATCAGAAGTTCTTCATAAATAAAAAAGGTACTGAGTGCATTCATAAACAACCTTAAAAAATAAATATATCTTATTGCCTACCTTGCAAGACAATAACTGCCAGTATCTTGAAAAGCACGACTCTTGCGAGGATGGACAGCATCTTTGCCATGTCTCAATATATTCCACAAAATAAAGCAAACGCCTGACGAGGAAGCAAATTAATCTCCAACCATCATCGATCCATTAACTTTGGCGCGTGTCCGTGTGCAGTTCATGTGGTCCGCAGATGAAAAAACAAGTGTCGGAGGACGTCGTCTTTCATTCTAATGACTTCATCCCGTAAATCCTGCACCTGCAATTTTTACACTGAGGTGAAGGGAACGTGTTTATTCTAATCCAAGCTTCAGACTGCCGCAGTCGCAAAACAAGTGCGGTCTTTGGAGCGAGGCGAGGAACAAACCCTTGAAGTCGCTTTGCCTTTTAAGACATGCGGGACTTCGGAGGGTACACGCCCACACCTCTCCTAGCACCCACCCTCTGTCAGATGCAGCAGCAGTGTATGTATTTACATATATGCCTATTCATACTTATTTATTTAATGCTTTTACTCGTTTTTACTGGACACCTTTATGAATAAATCAATGAATGAATATTAATACTCTTGAATAGTAATGCTCTTATAACCCATAAAAAGGTATTGCTCAGTGATGGATAAAAGAGACAAACGTGGTCTTGATAGTGAAATAAGTCCTTCAGCTGCACTAATCAGTGCTGTCCTGTTGCCACCCACTGACTGGCGCATATTATCCATAAGTTGAGGGTATGAACTCAACACACAGAGACCCCACCCCAACTAGGAGACTGAAGCCAGGAGCTTTCTTGGTGTGCTGCCCAGAACCACTTATCACTTTTTGCTATTTTCAAGTTTATAGTACAGCTGATTTAAACAAACCCACTTCTAGGCCATCTTGGTGTTGCTGCCACACAGGAAGTGTATTTCCCCCTTGATAGGCCTTTTAATTTTATGGGTAGAGCTTGTTACTAAGTCAGCTGTAAACACTTTTTTAATATATAAATATCATTAAAGTCAGTGTTTTAATTCATTCAAGCCTATTTATGATTTCATTTTAGTGTATTTAACGTGTGTGTGGTTAGCATTGTCACCTCACAACTAGAAGATCATGGGCTCAAATCCACCTGCCACCCAAGGATTGAGTTCCTATGTTCTAAGTTGTTTCTGACTTTCTCCCACAGTCCAAAGACACACATGTTAAGTTGACTGACAATTCTAAATTGTCCGTAGATGTGAGCGTGAAGGATTGTCTGTCTTTCAGTGTTTACACTGCAATAGACTGGAGACCTGTGTAGGTTGCAATTTTTTTTTACACAGCTTTCCTTCTGTGCATTTTTGCAAAAAAGGAGTTACAGTAAAAAGATTTGCCTTTGAATGTAGCAATTTCCTCTCAACTTCCAGACCAGATAAAAGGTTTATGCTAGAGTTGCTGGTGTTTGGCGTGCAAATAAAGTAAACTTAGCAGTTTGCAAACGACCTGGGACCCCATACAAAACTGGATCAGTTACGTGGCCACCACCTATCAAGAACACAAGCCAGAATGAAGAGACTTGGAAGAGACAGCCAAAGCAACAAAGGTGTTTTACACAGGACAGGAATGTTGTTGACTGATCCAATTAATCATCAGAACTTGTCTGGTGATGAATGTAAGACAAACATATCAAGCATTTAGTGACTGATTTACAACCAAATCGAAAATATCAGTCATATTTCAGTGAGAGCCAGTTCCAGCCCAGCTCTGAACAATGAGGGAGGAATAAGTTACATTTCTAAGTCATGAAGTAGTAATAGACACATGGAACTAACACTGAAAATTCAAGCAGCAGCATAAATCATTAAATGGCGCCGGTGAGGTCGGCTGCCGTGCTGGATGCTCTGCCCTAACTTCTCCACTTTTTGCAGTTTTTCGTCACTTTTTGCTATATCTGCGATAATCTTGCATGGGCATCATGCAAAACACACAAATCCGCTACAGTAGAGACACTTTGGTTTCTATTGGTCTGCAGTACACGAACATTTCACCATGTTTAACTCCGGACCCAACCTGGCCAAAGGAGATCCTGAGAGAGAACAAAGGACGCGACCCTAAGCGACGGCCTCGAGGTAAAAGAGCCGGCATCAGGAACAGGCTACGGGCTCGTGCACACCGCGCACCCATGCCCAGTATCCTGCTAGCCAATGTTCAATCCATCGAGAACAAGCTTGATGACCTCAGAGCCAGAATCAAGTTCCAGAGAGACATTCGGGACTGCAACCTCCTCTGCTTCACCGAGACTTGGCTGAACCCAGCGATACCAGACCACGCCGTGCAGCCGACGGGGTTCTTTTCGGTTTACCGCATGGACAGGACAATGGAGTCGGGGAAGAAAAGAGGTGGTGGAGTGTGTTTGATGGTGAACAACAGATGGTGCGACAGCACAAACATCTCCCCACTCACACGCTCTTGCTCGCCCAATCTGGAGCTTTTGATCGTTAAGTGTCGCCCTTTCTATCTCCCTCGGGAATTCACTGCGGTCATTGCCTGCACTGTTTACATTCCGCCTCACGCGGACTCGGACACTGCCTTATGTGAGCTACATGAGGCTCTCACACATCAACAAACACTTCACCGAGATGCCGCACTCATTGTTATGGGAGATTTTAACAGAGTGAATCTCAAACGGACATTTCACAACCTTCACCAGCACATCAACTGCCCCACCTGGGGCACGAGGACATTAGACCACTGCTACACCCCGTTCAAGAACTGTTACAAGGCTCAACCCCTGCCGGCATTTGGAAAATCGGACCATTCCGCCATCTTCCTCATACCTGCTTACAAACAAAGGCTAAAGCAGCAACCACCAATCAGGAGGGAGGTCGCTCGCTGGATGGACCAATCGGTGGCCGCGCTGCAGGACGCACTGGATGACGCACTGGATGACGCAGACTGGGACATGTTTCGGCGCAGCTCTGATGACATCAACATGTTTACGGAAGCGGTTGTGGGATTTATCGGGAAACTAGCGGACGACACAGCAGAAAGAACTATCATCCGAACGTTTCCCAACCAGAAGCCGTGGGTGGATAAAAACATCCGCGACGCTCTGAGATCACGCACCGCTGCCTACAATGAAGGGCTTGTCTCCGGTAATATGGACCTATACAAGGCTGCGTCCTACAACGTGCGCAGCGCGGTCCGAAAGGCAAAGCGGAGCTACGGGGAAAAACTAGAGTCACAGCTACGACAGTGCGACTCTAGGAGCCTGTGGAAAGGACTGCGGACTATAATGGACTATAAACGACCAGCTTCTTCAATGATTAATGCCGATGCTTCACTGGCTGATGAGCTGAACACGTTTTATGCTCGCTTCGACGCCGCAGCAATTAAAACAACAAACGGCTGCGCGCGCTCGGCGTGCACCAGTGAAGAAAATGCATTCGTCATCACAGAGCATGCCGTGAGGAACACCTTCAGGAGGGTGAACACCAGGAAGGCAGCAGGACCAGATGCAATCCCTGGCCGGGTCCTTAGAGCCTGCGCTGATCAACTAGCACCGGTGTTCACGGAGATCTTCAACCTCTCCCTGGCCCAAGCTGTGGTTCCCACGTGCTTCAAACGGTCCATTATTGTCCCTGTTCCAAAGAAACAACAGCCCACTTGCCACAATGACTACCGTCCAGTAGCACTGACTTCAATTGTGATGAAGTGTTTTGAAAGACTGATGAGAGATCACATCACTTCTTCACTTCCTCCCACCATCGACTCACTTCAGTTTGCTTACCGGACTAATCGTTCCACAGACGATGCCATATCTCACCTGCTCCACACATCCCTGAGTCACCTGGACACTGGCAGAGGGAATTATGTTAGGATGCTGTTCGTGGACTACAGTTCAGCATTCAACACAATAATTCCCTCTAAGCTTTTCACCAAGTTGACGGATCTAGGACTCAGCTCATCACTGTGTCAGTGGATCCTCAACTTCCTCACAGACAGACCCCAATCAGTGAGGGTAGGAAAACAAGTCTCCCCCTCCATCTCACTCAGCACTGGAGTGCCTCAGGGCTGTGTTTTAAGCCCCCTGCTGTACTCACTGTACACTTATGACTGTGTAGCCACATCCGACACCACCTCCATTGTCAAGTTTGCTGACGACACTGCTGTTGTGGGCCTGATCTCCGACAACATCGAGACGGCCTACCTGGAGGAGATTAGGAACCTGGAGACCTGGTGCCAGGAGAATAACCTCCTCCTAAACATCAGCAAGACTAAGGAGCTGATCGTGGACTTCACTACAAAGCAGGCGAGGAATTACAAACCCCTCATTAGGGCTGGGCCATATTATACCGTTCACGGTAATACCGGTATAATGTTAGGCAACGATAGGAAAATGAAATATCGCGATAGAATGGGAGTAAAACGCGCATGCGCAGTGCCTTTGTTTTCATACGCACATGGCCGATTGTTGGTTTGTAAAAATGGTGCAACTTCCGTGATGTGGAACTGGTTTGGTGTTTGTCCGTCAGATACACAACAAAGCACATTTTTTTGCAGAACATGCAAGCGGCCGTTGTTATTGTCGTATTTGTCGGACTAAGATGCTCTTAAATCTGGGAGTAATCTGGGTCCCAAACTCCGTATATTTGACTTCAGGTCAAACAACACTGCAGCATCACTGAGAGTTGAAAACTGTCTAAATTCTTTGATCTTTAATAAAACGATCAGCATTGCTGCTTTACCAGGTGTAACTATAAAGTTTAACTTCCAGGCATCCATGAAAACAAAAGTTATTACATTTAACGGAGTTAGAAGTTAGCAGGAAGCTAGCGGAAGTTAGCTCGCTAGTTTCGCTAGTTACCTAAGCATGATATAGCATGTTCTGACTGAGAGATTTCTGAAAAAATTCAAACGTACAGCTCTGCTATCACTTCCAACATAAATGAAGACAGGAAACTAAACAGCAGTGACGTTTGTAGGGTTACTGAAGTTGGGCTAGCTGGTATATAATGATGTGCTACGTGATCGCTAGCGACACAGCTATGTTAGCATAACATAAACAGTGAAGCTGGAGGACGAACACTAACACTTTTCCACTTATAAAAGTTAACGTGAAGGTTCCTCATGGTTAGAGACAAATGCAATCGCATGGCAGGATGCTGTAAACGGACCAAACTTCAGTCAGGAGAACAACTGAGATAATCCATCCACAATACGAGGTTAGTCATTAATATACTGCAACAACATGGGAATAGAGCAGCTGCCAGAGAATTCAACATTAATGAATCAATGGTACAGAAGTGGAGGAAGCAAGAAGAATGAGTTTAATAAAGTTTGATTTATCTGACTGCTTTGTTTCGCTTAATGTGCCTTATAATCCCGTGTACCTTATGGTCCGAAAAATGCGTACTGCACACTGCAGTTTAATGTTGCAAAGCACCTCTTTTTAACTTCAGTGGATATTATACATGGTTATGCTCAGGATATGTCAGCCCATTTCTACTGGAAATGCCTTTGGGTTAAACTTTCAGCAAGGAATTTGCATTTGCACTGTTACATTTTTATAAAGCTTTAATGTACATAAAAACCAGCTTCTTGTTTACGTGAAAATAAATGGAAGGTTGTCTTTTTGCGCTAGTAATGTTGTGGAGTTGTATTTTGTCTCGCATCAATTATATCGTCAGTTATATCGTTATCGCAAATTTTCAAATATATATCGTGATAAATATTTTTGGCCGTATCGCCCTGCTCTACCCCTCATCATCAGTGGCACGCCAGTGGAGAGAGTGGACAGTTTCCGATACCTGGGTGTCCACATCACTCAGGACCTGTCATGGTCCTGTCACATCAACACCCTGGTTAAGAAAGCCCGTCAGCGTCTCTTCTTCCTCAGAAGACTTAGAGACTTCCATCTGCCACTGAAGGTGCTCAAGAACTTCTACTCCTGCACCATCGAGAGCGTCCTGACGTCAAACATCTGCACCTGGTTTGGGAACAGCACCAAGCAGGACAGACGAGATCTGCAAAGGGTGGTGTGCTCGGCAGAACGCATCATTCAATCAGAGCTCCCTGACCTGCTGTCCATCTACACCAAGCGGTGCAAGTCCAAAGCTAGGAAGATTATGATGGACCTCTCCCATCCCAACAATGGACTCTTCTCACTGTTGAGGTCTGGGAAGCGCTTCCGCTCCCTTAAGGCCAAAACAGAGAGAATGAGGAGGAGCTTCTTCCCCCAGGCTATTCGGGCCCTGAACCAGGTGTAGGACTGGACTCTCCCAAACACGTCACTATAAGACTGGACTCTCACACACGTCACCACACGCACCACCACACATTTCCTATAATCCTATAATTCCTATAATTTATAATCCTTATCTTTATAATCTCTTCTGCTATTTGCACATTCTTTACTGTAAATTCCTAAGTTAATTTGTAAATTTTTG
This sequence comes from Mchenga conophoros, assembly GCF_057382185.1. Taxonomy (NCBI): domain Eukaryota; kingdom Metazoa; phylum Chordata; class Actinopteri; order Cichliformes; family Cichlidae; genus Mchenga; species Mchenga conophoros. Next base: position 5,910,673 of record NC_140545.1, read on the forward strand.
TAGTAAATTGTAAATATTGTAAAACTTTTCTTCTGTCATTTAATGGTCGGGCATTGTACAGCTACAAGCATTTCACCCCCATGTCATACTGTGTATGGTTGTGTGTGTGTGTGACAAATAAAATTTGAATTTGAATTTGAAATCAAGAAAGCAGCCGGGGGGGGGGGGGGGGGGGGGGGGGGGCGCATTACTGATGTACATCACATACAGAAATAGTCAGTTAAGATGTTGGATGCTGAAAAATTGCAAACCCAACCAAATCAACCCCACAGACCACAAAGGGTTTGTGAATGAGGGTGCTCAAGTGAATAAAAACAAACATATCTCGCTGAGGCTCCAACTCCAATTTCCTTTCAACTGGCTTTCCATCTTGAGGCAGCGATCATTCATGAGCAAACCTGCTAATATCTTCATAGTTTCTTAAACATTACGGTGTGTATCAATGTTGTTTTGTATTGTTCAGTTTCTTTCTATCATATAAACAATACACAGATGATTCATTTAGGAAAAAGAGAAAAAAAAAAAGGAAATACAAAATAAAGCAAAACACACTCCAGTATCACTTCACCTGTTCTGAATCAGATTACATATCAAAAAGGAGCGCAAAGAAATGCTCATTTCTCAAATATGGAAGTGCTTTTTTCCTATTTGCAGAAATAGCTGTCTAAAAATAAACTATAAGATAAAGTGTAGATTATGATTAGGCTTGATTTAAAAGTTCTTCCTGGAATTGGTGTCATTAAACCTAGAAAATGCATCCACATTTATATGAACACTACTGAAAAACTTACTTAGATACATTGGTGTAATGATCCAAAGTATATAATGTTTACCTTCTAATTCTCTGGATAGTCTGCATTAAGTATTCTGGATTAGAACTTTCCTACTGAAGCATCCAAGCAAACTTAAATCTGTCTGACTCTTGAGTGCCCTCTGGTTCCTTCCCAAATTCCCCAAGGCTAAGGTTTTGTGCCATATCCCAGTTCTCTGGCACAATCCCCAAGCTGGGAAACAGAAAGAATTCCAGATTAATTAAGACCATATTCTGTTTTCTTTTTCCTGACCAGTGTTATGGAGACAGAAAGCTATCAGAAAACTGAATATGTGGTTTAGGAGTCACATAATGTACCCATGATTTCAAGGTATCATTTTGGGTTTTCTGTGAAGGATCTCTGCAATCTGGGTGGATGAATCTGATGTTGCACTCTGGCTTCATGATGCTGATTATGTACCAAGAACTAGGCAGTCAAAACAGAATAAGCATGTTACAAAATCTCCTTGGATACCTTGGTTTGGCATAGCTGATCATGGATATTAAACTGAAGCTGTGGAGTGTGAAACCTAATAGCAGGCCTTATTTAATTAAACTTTTCTAATTTTACTCATGAAACATAACAGTCTATTACCAATACCATTCTAAAAATCCACCCCGAACCTACCCCGTTTTCCCAATTGGAAATTTCTGTTATTTCCCAAATTGTTGTAGCAATTGTAAATAATACATCTATTTTCTCTTCGCTTTGACTCAAGAAATCATGCATATAGTTACATATTATAACACGTGTATTCTTATGTTCACTTTCAGCCTGCCAAAAGTGTTTATTATAGCTGTGCTTTTGGCAGAGGGAATCTCTTTGCAGCACATTCTAGCCTGACCTGGGAGACATGAGGGAGCATAATACATTAAAGAAGCATTCCAGCTAACACTTTGTCCTGTTTTTCTTGCCCTCCTATGTTTTATTAGAAAACATTTTGTGTGTGCTAAATCTGGGGATTTCCACGCTCATTATCCTGTGGAGCTCCTAAGGTAAGGAGTGGAAAAAACAATAAACAGGTGGTATTAAGATGGATAGGGATATGTAAGCCTATTGAAATGAATCTGATGAACTCATGTAAAATGAGCGGTGGTTAGCACTATCATCTCACAACAGGGAGGTTCTTTTATAGATTTAAGGGCCTTTCAAGGGTTTCTCCCAGTTTTTTGCATGGATATCCCTGGAGCGCTCTGGTTTTGCACCCACAGTCCAAAGACATGCATGTTATGTTAACTGGTGAATCTTTAGCCATATGTGTGAGAAAACTGACAAGTAATTTGTGACAATCCTTAAAACTCCCTGAAAAGCCTTCAGCTGATCCAAAATGCTGCAGCGGGAATACTGACAGGAACTAGAAATAGAGAGAATATTTCTCCCATATTGGCTTCTCTTCATTGGCTCCCTGTTAAATTCAGAATCAAGTTTAAGAATCAAGTCTAAGAGGGGTCTTGAATCCCCATCTTATCCAAAAGACCTCATAGTACCACGTTACTCTAGAAGAGCACTTCAGGCTCAAACTGGTGGTTTACTTTGGGTTCCTAGATTCTTTAAAAGTAGAATGGGAGGTAGAGCCTTCATTGTTCTGTGGAACCATCTCCCAGTTTGAATTCGGGAGAAAGACGCCCTCTTTACTTTTAAGATTAGACCTAAAACCTTCCTTTTGGCGAATGCTTAGACCTGGATAAGGTGACCCTGAATCCTCCCTTAGTTATGTTGCTATAACCCTAGGCTACGAGGGGCTTCCATTGATCTACTGTTTCTTGTTCACTCACCTTTTTCTCTCTATGTGCTTATCCTGCCCTAACGACACGTGACCATGTGAAGCTAGACAGCAAGCGAACAAAATAGAGATCTTCCACACAAGGCTTGCTTTTCTTGCTTTTAATGAAGATCCTTTAAAGCCTTATCTCTCTCAAGGCTTCTCCTTGCTATTTCTTATTTGTAACTGAAATATACAGAAAATGAAAATAAATTGCTAGCTAATACACATCTTAATGACAAACTTAGCCTAGCTTAACACGTGCGTTACATTAGCATCGCAGTTCACTCCAGGTAAACACATATAAAGGTTGTTTCTGAACATATTAATACTCCAAAGACGAACGTTTCCCAAGGTACAAGCGTGGAGGGCACTCTTAGCGTGTACATGAACTCGTTCACTCTTTTAATACTGCCGAAGCACTTTTCACGGCATTAACGGAGAAAACACGTCAAAGATATGCGAATAATCAGAGCGCTCCCTCGCTCCCGTTTCCGCACGTACAATACAAAGATTGCTTGTGATAACGATGTCTCACCCTGAGCAAATTTCGAACCCAGACATTTTAACTGTTTTTAGCATGAGTTACTTATAATATTTCTTAACTTTGAACTTATTTATTACTTTGCTTATGTAACTTAATCAGACTATGCATTAACTATTGACTTCTGACCAAAAGGCATAACAGTGCTTATGTACTCTGCATTTAATTATTAGCTATTATTAATGTCTTGTTCACTTCCACGGGGTAATTTTTGTCCTGTGTCTCTCCCATCACCTCTGACCGGTCATGGTGACTTACTTAAGATGTTTCGTCTGGATGCAGACAAGGGTTTCAACCAATTTTTGTAAGACTCTGCAGAAATATGTATGGCTGTGCTGAACTTTCCATGAACGGAACATCCTTCCAAGGTGAGGATTATAACACTAAACACAGCAAGATAGTGCTCAAATGACTAGCAGCTGATCCCGTCTACCCCAGAGATTTCCTGCTTTGCGGTATTGTTGTTGAAGAGCATATGGTTTACCATGACTGATGACTAGCACTTGCTGGAAATTGTATGACCTCCGTGATGCTTCACATTAAGTTGGCGGTATTGTGGGTATGCAAAACCCACAGAGTGGTTGAATCAATATTGTCAAACTAAAACAGTCACAGAGGGCCTGTGAAAGAATGACCTAAATTTGAGATGACAGTTTAAATTGGAAAATAAAGTTGGAATTTAACTTTATATCCACAGAAGACACAGGGTGCACGTTTAAAAGAGAGAAACCCATGTGGATTCACCCCCAAATACAATTTGCATTCCAAGACACTTGTGATGGAGCTGTTTTTTTTCTTGTTGCATAAAGACTTAAACATAAGCGGTTAGCCAAAATTACAGGCAACATGCATACAGCTACTATTGGAGACTGATAGAAAGTCTCTCTACAGTGAGTGCCAAACCAAAACTGTTGCACAGACACAAATGCAGGAAATGTGTCTCAGAATAAAAGCTTGCTGAAACACTGCCCTCTGATTGGCATCTACTGCTTAACTTATTATCAGGGATAAGGAAACAAAGTTTTTTGCACACACTGGGTTTTGAAAAGCAAGGAGAAAGAGTAAAGCTTGGATGTTTCTTAAGAAACACAAAGAACTAAAACGGACAACAGAACACTATAATTTAGTGTTGTTTAAAAACAGTAAGGTTGCTGGTTGTAGGAAAAATGTAAAAAGGCATTAGAAGTAACCTAAAGCAGGAAACATTGAAATCTTAGATGGCTCAAGTTTCATACAGCTTTCAGTATCTGCGCTTACTTTTCACAGAGGAAGGTTGAAAACGCTAAATCACGTTAGGATTTCTGTTTAAGCAATTTGTCAGTTTTCAGTCATCCTACATGTAATTGCGGTATAATCACACTCTCATTTAATTATTACACATGGCATGCACAGTCGGTCGGGGGTGCTCCAAATATTTATTGCCATTTGGAGACCAAATTAATACGTGCATGTTTTTACTTCTGTGCCTCAGCCAAGCAGATGAAGGTTAAAAGAAAACTGATGCCATTTTATAGCCATCTGTTTTGGATTTGAAACATAAAAATTTGCCATTTGAGCAGATTTGATCTGGCCTTCATCTTTGTGATAAAAAAAGGACCCAATAATTACAATAAAACTCATAATGGCTCACAGTCTAATGTGTTCCTTAAATCATTCATTGCGTTTTGTAACAGCTGTCATTTCAATGAGGCTTTGAGGCTGGGTTTTGGTTTAGCTTGAGTGCCATTCATTTTACAATTTGAGAGGTTGTCAACATTCATCTTAAAGTCTTCTTAAATAGCCTGATCAAATTTTATTTACATATACATATAAGCCAGAGTCTAAAGTATGGATGATTGTTTGAGGTAACAAGTAATGTGCCAGTTTATTTAACTTTTCACAGAAATGTGAGTCCAGCATAAGCTCCCCTCACTTTGTTGACAGTACGCTGAAAAACAACAAATGTCAATGTTTTTGCAAACTGGCTATAGCTTAAAAAGAGATACTTTCCACGTACTGTAACCCCAACCCACCACGGATTTTTTTTAAATGAACATTAACAATAAGCAAAGGATCAATGAGACTGTGGCAGCGGTGTGGACTCTGGCTCAGCTGCAATGGAGGGGTGGTACGGTAAGATCACGGGGCTGTGCCGGGAGGACGGAGAGGACAGGTGAGATGGATTACAACTAATGAACTCGGCCCCTTTCTAGTGCCCGGACTCAGGAACGAGCGGTGTGCTTTCTGTGGGAAGGAGCTGGAAAATATATTCGGTGCCGAAGCAGTGATGCTATATTTAAAAATAAAGGTGCTCAGAGTGTGTCACTTTGAGAACTTTTATTTTTAAAGGTGTGGGTGTTGAACACAGTGTGGGTCCTGATCATATCACAGAGACATTAAAAAAAATTCGAGGAAAGTAATGACCACTTAAATGAGCAGGCTTCGATCACAAAGAAAAATATGCATAATAGATACAATCCATGAATCCTCTGCTTGGTGTTTTGCTCTCTAATATTGTAGGTCTTTACTTTGCAGTGTATATGCACGATGAGGTGACTGTTATTGTTGGTTAGCGTTATATAAATTAAATCGAACTGAACTGAGCTCAATTAACCATTGACAGAGCATTGTGTTCTGTCAATTTAAGAAGCAAGGGATTAAAGATCAATCCATAGTGATGACAGTTCACTAAGTGCAATTCCTGTCTCTGGTTTTTATTAATGGCAGGATTATATATACACTAATAATAATAATAATAATAATAATAATAATAATAATAATAATAATAATAATAATAATAATAATATAGCAGTATTAGCTTCCATTTATATATTTGTTGACAGATAGATAATACAAATATGTAAATAATGCAATTACACATTAATTCATTTAATTTAGCAGGGAAAAATAAATATTAAATGCTGTTAAACAAAATACTATTATTGATTAGCATATGCTACAAATGCATCATTTGGCCCACTCATTGGAGTTTTGGCGCCACTAAGTGGTGAATTGATAGAACAGATTCCTAATAATAAAGATAATAATGATTACTGTTTCCATCATTCTTTAGAAGCTTTTGTATGCCTGTTATTTTTAATATGTTCTCCATATTATCGGGTTAACAAGCAGCTCATGAGACCCTGTCATAGATGCTGGTGCATGATTGTGATTTAAATGAGCTGGATGAAAACCTCACATTATTATAACGTTTGTGAGCGTTTTATGTCTCGTTACATGTCTCGCGCTTCTGCTTGAAAAATAAGTCTCCGTCTTCTACGGGAAGTACACTAGGACATTCTTCCGACAGTACGGGGCAAGGTTGCCATGGTAGCAGTTGTTAAACACTGTTGAACAGTAGCTAACTTTTGCTATTGTAGCCAGTATGCGTTACTTTCACGTGTTTTTAAAAATACTTTTGTAATGATAGTAATTTCGACAATTCCCTCTGTTTTTCGCGGTCAGGGCATCCATGTCAAAGTATAAGGTAAAAAGAAAGAAGCGACATTGTTCCCATAACAAAGATGTGGATGTGGCATTGCCTAGCTGCTAGAGTTATAACTTACTTACGGGATACACATGCTAATAATTTAATAATCAAAGCAGAAGAGTGCTGTTCAGCGTAGTATTCAGTTGTCTGAAAAACACACTCGTTGACCTTGGGTTATCCCAACTTTGTGGTGTTAAAACTGAAATAAAATAGTAACACATGAGAGCCACAAATTAGGAGGAAGTTGGGGTTAAGCAGCAATTTGCCAATTCTGAAAAACTGCTTATTGACAACATTTTTCAACATCTTACAACTTCACACTCAATTACCAATTAAGCTGGAAGTTGTCAGGTGTTTGTAAAGCTAACTTTTTTCACTCCTCACAGCCACTGAGTTCTTTTTGCTTCCTTTACCTTTACAGGCATATGGATACAAAGGCTCATATGAAGAGCGGTAAGTGTTGTTCGTAATTTGATTGTACATTTAAAAATACATGTACTGTGATGCAATGTTTCCTCAGGGAAGGAAGAAGCTGTGTGCGCTACAAATGTGGCCTGCCTTGTAACACCATACAGGATGTCTTGCACCAAAGACCAAACTGGATTGAAGTTAAAGAGTGAGTAGATTGATATTTTAGAAAGACTCTGTGGAATTATGTGCAGGATTGCATATATAGAAGGAAATCAGGAACATTCCCCAGAGAATGCTACACCAGGGATGGATGGCAGCGGTGTCTTTGATCCTGCAGCTTTCTTTTCTCCTCCTCACAGTGATGGTGAGTGGGACTTCAACTGGTGTGATGTGGGATGGCTGAGGGAGAATTTTGATCATACATACATGGAGGAGCACGTAAGGATAAACCACTTTCGCAACCATTATGAGGTGAGTTATCATCAGCCTGTGGTTTCATGTAACTGTTAAATGGACATTTTAGTGGTAAACAAGTCATTTCCTTTGTTTCTATGTTTTGCACTACAGCTGACTCGCAAAAATCTTATGGTGAAAAACCTCAAGAGATACCAGAAACAGCTTGAAAGGGAGGTTGGTCGCATAGAAGCATCCAACTGTGATTTTTTCCCTTGCACTTTTGCAATGCCCAGTGAGTATCATCTCTTTGTAGAGGAATTCAATCGAAGCCCTGGCAACACCTGGATCATGAAGCCGGTTAGTTAAAAAACAAGCAAAGAAAAAAACAAGTAACCAGGTGCAAAAACAACAAAAAAAGTTTTTATGACCTCAGAAAGTAAAAATAAGTTATAACCATGCTGCTCCGATACCATGAAAATATATCTCTTTTGTCTAGGTTGGAAAATCTCAAGGCAAAGGCATTTTTCTGTTTCGAAAACTGAAAGACATAATAGAGTGGAAGAAGGTGGGGTTATGTAAAGAACTGGTTGTAAGTTAAACTGCTAAAAGGAGACATTTTGAGAGTCTGATTGATAATACTCACACAGGATGGTTCCCGCTCAGAGGAACAGAAGGACGGAGTTCAAGTGAAAAGCTATGTGGCACAGCGCTATATAGAGAACCCTTATTTAATCAATGGTAATGAGCATGCTAAAATAATACAATTTAATATAATTAATTTACAGTTTCATTTAACATACAATGAAAATTGACAATACTTTGTTTAGCAATGTTGACTGTTGTCGATGAGAAAATATCCTTGCTTCATTACCTTTTATGCTTTTTTCCCCAACAGGCAGAAAGTTTGATATGAGGGTCTATGTGCTGGTCACATCAGTATGTACTGATCCCTGTAGCTTGCATAGTTTTATATAAAATGAAAAATCTGCTGCATGTTAAAATCAGTTTGTCTCTCTTTCAGTATGTACCCCTGAAAGCCTGGCTGTATCGAGACGGCTTTGCGCGCTTCTCAGGCATTCGCTTTTCCCTCAGCAGTATTGATGACAAGTGTATCCCTTTTTCTACTATTGTTGTTGGGTTTTTTTTGCATTAAATTGAATGCTGATACATTTACTAATATACATTTAGCCCTGGGTTATCAGCATAATAAATTTAGGCTCTGTCTAATGAATTGTCATGTAAAAATAAATTTTAAATAGCTCAGTTTGGCCACATTTCCGAGACTGTCACATCCTAATTTTTTTTTTTTTTTTTGCTTTTGTCCATGTTGAATCCCATCAGTAAAGTTTTCTCCTTAGCACCTATTTTCAGATATGCATCTCACCAATGTGTCTGTTCAAAAAACAGCACCTGACTATGATCACGAGAAGGTGTGTAATTCAGGAACCTCAAAGAAAAAGAGCTCATGTTACTTTTATGTTCTGAAACATGTCTGTTTTAAACAGCTTTTATCTCTTTATTGCTGCATTGTTTCATCCAATGATAAGCAGGGATGCAAGTGGCAGATGCAACAGCTTCGAAGATACCTGACTGCAAAACACGGCAGAGAGATGGTAGAAACCCTGTTTAAAGAGATGGACAACATCTTTGTCCGCAGTCTGCAGAGTGTACAAAAGGTCATTATTAATGACAAACACTGCTTTGAGCTCTATGGTTATGACATACTACTGGATCAGAACCTCAAACCGTAAGTCTATAAACACATGCCAACACAGTGCACTATCATATTTACGTGTATTTCTAAACATACACTACTAAACCATGCATGTCTATGCTTAAGAATTTTTGGGTTTCTCAATGGCCTGAAATAACTTGTATTACATATTTATAAAATAAAACTGAAATAAATACCTAAGGTAGGAGAATTCACTAGAAATGCATGAATAACCACAAACGAAATGCTCAGCATATCTGATAAGCTGAGAGCTGGGCTGTGCTAAATTACAGCGCACGGATTAATTAAAGCACCTCTGTCCACTGCAAATACTAGCCATCCTTAATGAACTGTCTGCTGTACTCGTGGATTGGCCCACAGTGGCATGAAAGTAAATGTTTGCTGAACATAATCAACCCTTCATCTTTCCACAGGTGGTTAATTGAGGTGAATGCCTCTCCATCACACACGCCCAGCTGTCAGGAGGATTACGAGATGAAATGCAGACTGCTGGAAGACACTTTGAATGTTGTGGATATGGAGGGAAGGTAAAGACCTCATATGTTTTTCCGTTTTGTCATTAGGGAGCAGAGTTCGAGGACTTCCCCTCCCTCCAGTCATTTTATATGGTCTGAGCCTGGATTATAGCACATTTAAAAGTTAAGAATGTGAGTGTGAAGAAGCACTTTTGAAAAGCTTACTTCCATTTCCTTTTTTTGCATACTGTGTTCTAATGGACTGTTTTCTCCTTAGGCTCACTGGGAAGGAGAAAAGAGTGGGTGGCTATGATCTCATGTGGAATGATGGTCCTGTCTACAGAGAGGATGCCAACCTACAAACATTTGGCAGCTCAGGTTTCACAGCCAACACACACCTAGGTAGCCTAAATGTGCTGCTCCTGGTTTTTTTTTTCCTTTTCTTTTCGAGGCAACAGTAATTCCCATTCTAAGAACCTCTTCTTTGTTGCAGGGTGTGTAAACGACAGAGAGAAACAGCTTCGCCAGCTTCTAAAACCATTTCCATGCCAAAGGAAGGCATAATCAGATTGAGATTTTCTACTACAATGCTGCTACTCCAGTACTTAGTGTTAAAGATTGAATAATCAGGGTGGCATTGAGGGGTCTAATTAAGCGGCCAGCTATGGGGAAATACATCTCTAATGCTTTATACAGTTATCTGTGCAGATCTGATGCTTAAAATCTACTACAAACCATGTAACAACCCTACATTACATTCAACAAGAAATACACCAGTACAGAGGGTTTTTCTTTTGAATCCAATACTGTAATCAATGTGCTTGAATGGCAGCGTGTGTTTGCATGTTTGCATGCACAATGTCAATGACAAAAACACTTGTGAATCTGGCACCATTTCTTCAGGTGCTTCAAAGAATGACCAACAGACCAGTGCCGCTTGTGTGCAAAACATTTATTTCTATGCCTTACAAATACTCGCATTCAACATTGAGAAAATACTGTACATACCACAATCTTTCTGCGTGCATGTCGATGTAATGTACACATTTAGAACAACACTGCCACTCCAGGCCCCTTATCTATGGCTTTGATAGTTTACATAGATATTTAAGTTAAGAGGTGCAGTCAGAATAAGTAGCACATTTACAGTGGTGTCGTGTTTTCATGAATCAAGTGCACATAGTAATCACAAGAAACAGATAAAATACTCATGTAAACACAGTGTCCTACAGACATCAAGTATGGGATATGGAGGTGATATGTAGAACATTACAGCTTAGTAGCTATGATCCTCTGAACTTCCATTGAATCCTGGGAATGACACAAAGTTACATTCAGCTCTTTTTCTTTGCGTTTTTGTTTTTGTGCGTGACAGTGTAAACAGCAATGATGATGGGGGGAAAAAAGAAGAAGAAGAAGAAGAAGAAAGTACAAGTCAACCACAGCACTTCTGATAAATATAACTATGGCATATAAAATTTGGAAAAATATGCATTTACATTCGTAGCAAACATTACACCGTCTTCAATGATAGAAAGAGCTCAGCTCTATGCAAAATACAGTATATTATCATAACTACAATTCAAGCTGTTCAAACATGAAAAGCCCTTGTAACCAAAAATTTAAAACCATATCACAAATATATCTGGAACAGACCACATTACTGCAGTACCCCACCACTTACTTTGCCTCCTTTTCACCTAAACTTGCTTTAACTTAAAATGTGTCTTAAAACATGGAGGCACCAAAGGAACAATAAAAAGCAACATTGAGGGAAAAAAAATAAGAACATTGAAAACAAATACATTCCAACATTCAAAAATTGCACTGAAACAGCTATGGTCGTATTTGATGGTTGAAACATAGTGACCTCTGTTTATCTTCACTGTGAATTACTTATGCTGAAAACTGGCCAGCGGGACAGTAAATGCTTATTTTAACATTAGAGGATTACTGAGCAATGACTGTGCAGTGCAATAGTTTTACTTATTTATTTATTGTACACAAAAGCTTTACTTTTTTGAATAATAGCAGTGTTCAGGCTCATAGTGAGCCATATAACTATAACTGTACATTCGGAATTAAATGCAGCGTATATAGTTCTGCTCTATTTAAATGTCGAGTTATCTTTGCTGTTTATTTTCTGTATTCTAGCTGCACGATTGCTGATGGTTTCGACCTTTAAAGGCTGTACACCACTTACTGATTTAGCTGTACAACAGTTAGAACATGTTAGTATTACACAGTTTACACAGAAAGCAAGCATAGATTCAAGCTCCTGTACCGAGTAACCTCTAAGGAAAGCACTATATTGCAAGTCTACAGGGGTTACTTTGCGACAAAGTGCACATTTTTCATTTTGCCGCACTGCTTACTACTGACTGGGGCTTTGGGGAGAGAGGACAGGTCTTTAGCAGCTCTTTTCATGGCTGTTTTAGAGGCCTGGCCTACTGCCTCTGTCTTCTGCCAGTCCCTCTCCTCTTTCTTGGATGTCATGGTCTCTCTCTTACTTGCAGCAAAAGCACGTTTCTCTGCACCGGTTGCTTTCATGCCACCAGCCTCCTTTTTAACATCTGTCTCAGAGTTAGCTCTGACACGGCTTTTCCTCGCCTGACCTCTGCTGTTTGGGTTAGTGCCAGATTCCTGGGGTAGCTTACGGGCATTGCCTGCAGCCTGCATTTGCCTGTGGTGACTCTTTCCAGCTGAGGGGCTAACTGGGGTGTGAGCCCCTCCCACACTTCCACCTTGCCCTCCTGGGCTCCTACCTTCTGTGGAGGGAGCTCGGGTCTCACTGCTGCTCCTTTTTGTCGGTGCACTGGGTCTGGCTCTGCGCTCAAGCAGTGGGCTGAGTCGTGAGTGGCGCTGGTAGACATAAGCAGAGCAGCTTCCATTGCACAATGGGTAGCGAATGTGACAGTGAGGACAGACTGGAAGGCGGGAGACTTGGTGCTGGGTTGAGGCAGGTGATGGGGGGTTGTTGACAGGTGCAAATGGGAATGCTCGCTGGGTGTGCCGCAGCCCTTTTGGGGAGTTGAGTCGGGATGGTGGAGCTGTGTGAGGCCTAGGTTGATGAGCTGTAGTAGCAGAGGAGAAGCCCTGTGGCCTTGGGCGGCTCCCAGGCAGACGGCTGCTCTCTGCTTGCACCGTTTGAATCTGGAGCCACTCCAGCTGGAGGAGCTTCTCCAGGTACTTCTCTAAGGACCCTACTGGCTTAGGCCGGGGGGCACCACGACCCTCTGTATGCAGAAACACTGCCAGCTGTCTCAGACTCCAACTGTTAAAGGGAGGAGGAAGAAAGTCTGGGTAACTGTAGCTGGGTTTCTCATTCTCATCTTCATCACCCACTGCCCCATGGGGTCCCGGAAAGTCTGGGGGAAAGTCGCTAGAGTTGATGATCTCTGCCCGGAGGTTGAGATGGGGAGGGGTACAGGGAGTGCATGGGGAGGGCAGAACTGGAAGCCTCTCAGAGTCCGACAGATCACTTGCACTGTCTGTGTCATCATCTTTGTGGTTGTAGTGCTGCTGGAGTGCCTCGGGGGTGGGAGCTGGGGAGTGCATCAGGGGCTGAGCCGGCACTTGCCGTACTCCTGATATCGGAGAGAGAGGCAGCGAGAGGGCTCGCCGATTTTTTCCCATCCCCCCACGGTTTTGCTGGAGCTCGCTGGTGCATTGGGACACACGTTGATTTTCTCGCTTTTCCTCCTTCCTGTGTGCATAAGATTGCTTGCGGAGCTGAGGTCTCAAATCCCCTTCTTCTTCGGGGCTGTAAGGAGACAGACGGGGAAAAGCTGTTGGGGATTTAGGGATTTACAAAGTAATCGCAAAGCATGCACACTCCCAACTCCACTCTTACCTGGACACTTTGCTTGTATTGCGTGTAGTGCAAGGCTTAACTCTGGCACCTTTTGATTGTGCACCCTGTAAAACAATCTCTCATTACTTCTGCTTTTTGTACACAGGTAGGAACTCATGAGGCAACACTATCTTGCTATCAAATAATAAAAATAATAATGACGTTGTATACATTTACATCCCTTTAATTTATCAGGCTATCATTTACATACTCTGTGCACTGTTGTCACCGTGTCCTTATCTTGACCTGGTCCTGGGAGACCATTTTTCATTTGGCCCACAGATTTCTTCGTCTTGTTACCCTTCTTTGAACTGCAAAAACACAACACGGGTTTGTTAGGATCGCCTTCGCGTCAAGGATACAAATAAAACGAAAAAAAAGAAAAAAAACGTGCAATACCCGTCAGCGTAAACGAGGCCTACCTGGTTACTGTCCCGCTATTTTCGGTATTTTTCACCCGAATCTTCTCTTTGGAAACGACGCGTTTCAGTGTCGTGGATGCTGTGCGCTCCTGCATGATGGGCCCCATGTTGCAGCACAGTGGGGGATGATTGTTGCTTTCGAGTCCGACGCAGTTAGATCACACGGTAGCTAAAGAACCCAACCGACATCTCGGATCACATATTCCAGTCTGATAATTAGGCTAAAAACACCCATTTTCTCAAAAATGCTGCAGTGCATCGTGCGTAGATGTCAAGCGTCCCCTGTATCCGCAGGTTGAAACGCGTCCTCCTAATCTCCGTCGTATGGCCCCGCTGCTCGATCGCAGATCAGCTTTTATTTGAATCGCTTGCTGACAGCTGGCGCGTCTCCTTCCCCGATGTCGTCCTCATCACCATTACAAATGCGAGACGGTGACACGGCGCAAACGCTTTGTTTGGCTCGCCGTCCCAGTCAGATAGGTTTGTTTACCTGCTGCTGACTGGCTCGCCTGTTCGTGTCGAAGCGAGCGTCAGCGGTGCATCATGGGAGTTGCAGTTAAAAGCGCGCTGGCTTCATTTTAAAGCGTTTGCTGAAGCCCCTTTTTTGCAGAGTCTTGCTTGCAGTCGATAAGCAAATGGAGTGCACAAGATGGGATCCGATGAGGACCGTGTCCCAGAGAAGGAGTTAAACAGCGTGAACTCGCACCCGCTTCATTTAAAGTACTCAATCACCCATGCGACGTCATTCTGGTCCGTGTGTAGTTTCCTGTTAACTGCGAGCACGTCAGCTGATCTGTATATACCTCACGTTGAATGCATGTATGGGATGTTGGAGAGCGATGAAGGCAGTTAGCAGTTACAAATCAGGCTACGCGGTTGCAACCAATAACAGGCACTACACGCAGCACTGATAATACTACTCTACATGGAGGATCGAGATTGGGCTGCTTCCTACAGCTTATACGTGACTGACTCTTCGCATCTTCACATGGTGAGGTGATGTCAACGTCTGATTGCAGCAAGTGATGTTAAAGGCAGTTTCAGGAATACTGCAGTCATTTAGAGAGGCAGAAAAAGACCGTATGCATGCATGCGGGCACGTACTCCCCGAGTACACGCCCACTCTCTACTGTTTAAACGTCAAAGTTGCTCTGTTGAAAGTTGCTTCATGGCTTGTTGCATTTAGTAAGCTGACGCTGAAGCTTATGCTTTTACTTCCCAACTTTACAGGTGAACTGAACCCCTGCTCTCACCACACATGGATAAAGGGTGGTTTATTGGACTTGAGAGGATTCCTCCAGCACAGTCTGAACAGAGGAGGTCATGTGTTACTATTAACCTGACTGAAATGCTCCGGGCTGACAAGCCTAATGTGCAGAAGAAGCCAGTTCCAATCCGTCCCCCGAGCCCCAGAGTTTCGTTCCCAAAACAACAGTTTCACCGCAGTCTCTCCTGTGAACCTACGCCTAAACCCATCATCCGTCAGCGGTCGCACTCGCTGCCTTCTGCCACTGACAAGAAGAAGCAGTGCAGAAGTGTTGGCGTACGGTTTGTTGACTCTTTGGGACTGGACCTGGAAGACGTCAAGATTTTTAAATCGGGAGAGGATCCACTTGTGCCCCATCATGTTACCTTTAGACTGTTGATGAGTGCAGAGATGGCAGATGGAAGGCATATGGAGATTTCTTTGCCATACCTGAAGCCAGCATTTGCCCAGCAACCTGGAGACCATCCAGGATTCCTGCATCGTCTCCATGAGCAGAAAGTTTGTCTTGAAAGAGTCTTGTGTTTTGAGTTGGGGGTCATCGGAATCACCCAAGTCCTCAATTTGGACTTTGAGAAAGATGTGACGGCTCGTTATTCTTTTACAGGATGGAAGAGTTGTGCAGAAGCTAAGGCCTCTTGGGTGTCCAGCATCACTAAGAACTGTGAGGGCAGAATGGGCCAAATCAGCTGCGATACATTTCGTTTTCATCTGCCTGTACCTCCATTCCTGCAACCAGAAGCAGTGTTAGAGTTTGCCATTCAGTACAAAGTCTGTGGTGCTGAGTACTGGGACAACAACGATGGAAAGAATTATAAATTAATTTGCAAGAACTACAAGCTCTCTGTGCCCAAAGAATGCGAGGATAGCATGGTGCACTTCACTTAGTTAGTATGCACACAAAAGGGAGAAGAGTTTGAGCATTAGAACACTTAATGATTACATGTAGCAATATCTATACAAAAAACACTCGGTAAACACATCTGTCAAGGCCGTTTGGGGTCATTTTTGCAATTTTTAACCAATCTGCATAAAAAATACGTTTTTGAGCGTGCTATAGCTTGCCATAAAATCCTTTGGGATTTGTCTTTTTGGGGGGTATTTTATGTGTAATGTTAATGGCAATAAGATAAAATGCACTGATGGAGGCATAACCACACACAGGAAACTGTTGATGCTCTTAGTAGTGCTGGCATAATAGCAGTTTGAATAAAACACACACACACACAAGTGCACTTACACCTGGTGCCAGCTTTACTGCCACTTGTATTTTTGTTTGTAAAAATTGCACTGAATTGTTATATTTTCCTAATAAACGTTGCACTTCAGTGTGGGAACATCCCATACAAAATTTTTGGGTTAAAATGAAATTAATGGACTTCACAGTCCAGGCTTTCTACCAGCTGGATGTTGGTCTTCTGGACCAGTTTGCTGAGTTTTTAGGATCTGTATTTGGAAGTCAAATGTTGTCAAAACATGCCATAGATACAGTGTACATGTTTCTCATGTGCTAAGCCATACTCTTGAAATGCAGGAGTCCTGCATCTCAAATGGGCTTGAAGTTGCCTTTCTAAAAAAAAGCTGTTATGTATATTCCTAATTACAGAATACTCGAACAAACATATTTTGTAAATATTTCAGCTATAAGAGAATAAATGACTTTACTCTCAAGGGAAATGTAATGTTTTATATTTGCAAAAGTGGCAGATTCTAAGTAGCAGTAGGCCTACCACACTGTGAAAATACCCACTACCAGCTAAAATCCTGTATTCTAAATCTTACTTAGGTGTGAATATGCAAGTATTATCGCGGGAAACATGCTTCCTGATTGTGTTTTCCTTTTATATGTGTTGTTGTTGTTGAATTGCTGTTGCCCTGATACCTGTGTGTATTGCATTTCACTGCTGTAATGTTGGCAGCACGGTGGCACGGTGGTTAGCACTGTTGCCGCACAGCAAGAAGGTCCTGAGTTCAATTCCACCATCAGGCCGGGGTCTTTCTGTGTTGAGTTTGCATGTTCTCCCCGTGTTTGTGTGGGTTCTCTCCGGGTACTCCGGCTTCCTTCCACCATCCAAAGACATGCAGCTTGTGGGGATAGGTTAATTGATTAATCTAAATTGTCACTAGGTGTGAATGGTTGTCTGTCCCTATGTGTTGGCCCTGCGACAGACGGGCGACCTGTCCAGGGTGTACCCCGCCTTTCGCCCTATGACAGCTGGGATAGGCTCCAGCGCCCCCCCGCGACCCTGAAAAGGATAAGCGGAAGCGAATGGATGGATGCTGTAATGTTGAAAATGGGGCTAAGTTTAATTGCTGCTGCGTAGTTTATTGCAGAACAATGGGTTCTATAGGAAGATGTTAGTAGGGTTCCCCAAAAATTGATTCTGTTCATCTAGACGTAGCGTTTTCAGTTAGTAGTGTTGTTGTCTTGTCAGAAAAACAACCATGTTTTTAGCTTTGTAAGTTTTTTTTTCTTTTTTAAAGGTGTTTAAATACACTATGAGGACAAAAGTATTGGGTCGCATGTCTCACTCTTTGAATTCATGTGTATAAAACCAAGCATCTATAGCCATGTGTTCAAGCTTAGCAAACATTTGTAAAATAATTGGTAGGTTTGAAGAGCTCAATTTGAATTTGAGCGTTGTATTGTAATAGAATGCCACATTTTTAAAGAGTCATTTCCTGGAAATTTTTCCCACCTAGATATTCCAACATTAACTGTAAGAGGTATTTTTGAAAAGTGGAAGTATTTAGAAACCACAGCCACCCACGAAGTGGCAGACCATATAAAGTTACACACCGGGGTTGCTGAGACTTGAGGCACATGGTCCCTAAAAGCTGGCAACGCTCTGCTGACTCAGTAAGTGCAGAACTCCAAAACTCCTCTCGCACTAACATAACACCAGGCGCTTCTTGATATGGGTTTCATGGCCAAGCATCTCCTGTAGGTGTAGTTTATCAGGAAGATATCAAGTTAAAAATCACATGGGGAGGATAGTATAACTGGACAGAACGGCAAGATCCTGAAAAGTAACTGATAAATAAAGCAGTCAGACAACTGTAGTAGAAAAGAAAGTTTAAAAATGTGAACAAAATTAAGTACAAATACTTACAGTTTACCCTTTAATATTACTTACTATACCGCAAAACAGAAAAAAAAAATCTAAACATGGTTCTCTTGTCCCTGGTGAATAAGCAGATCTATTTCAAATCAATCAGACTAAAGAGCTGCTGAGCAACAGTGCCTGTATACAGGATTTTTTAAAAATGTATTTAATGTTGTCTTACTGTATTATGAACGGAGTCGACAGTTCCGGCTGGACGTAAACCCTCTCGCGCGTGCGCAAAGAATGCAAAGACTTCGCGCGCGTTGTGGGGATCAACTGAAAAACTTAAAATAAGAAGCAACCTGTCATGTCCTCTTTTTGTGCCAAATTTGACAGCACAGTAAGTAGAGCTGTGTATATAATATTATCTCCCTAAGGTATGTAGTAATCCCGGGCTAGCTGATGGTTATGGTCTGAAATTATTGTTGGCTCGGAGAAAGTTTAGCTTCTATTAGCATCAAAGTTAAGCTAGCTAACTTCAATAAAGCCTGATGAGGTCATAAAGGTTAGCAGCATATCTCATGACATAGCTCAGATTGCATGTACTGCAATACATTTATATAAAGCATCTCATGTAGGCTCATGTGAAGATAACAGATA
Source organism: Mchenga conophoros (assembly GCF_057382185.1). NCBI lineage: Eukaryota > Metazoa > Chordata > Actinopteri > Cichliformes > Cichlidae > Mchenga > Mchenga conophoros. Next base: position 5,929,503 of record NC_140545.1, read on the forward strand.
ACTTAGTGTTTAGCTTTTTGATGGCAAATTAATTAAACTTCTGAAAATTACATGTCAATACATAATTTATATAAAGTGAGGCCTTTTAAGATAGGCCTATGATTGGTAGGTTTATGTCTGCTGTTTTTGTTTACAGTCAATTTAAAGAGGCTAAAACCTTTTCTCACAAGGATGGCACCTGCACAGAACACGCAGGTGGGAATGCATACACTTTCTCCCTTTGTAAATATTCCTATCACTTAATTAATCAATATTCAGGCCTAATGGTGAAAAGTAAATTGTATACTTCAACCTTTTAGTTGGAGCACATAATCAGTGAGGCGGTAAAGTCCGGAGATGTCCGAGCACTGGATGTGTTCTTGCAGAGGGAGATTTATGAAGAGACTCCCATGAAATGCTCTCAACAGTTTCTCAGCAAATTGGATAAACTTATCTGCAGGGTGAGATAAAACTCAAAACACCCAGTTACACAATATGATGCTGCGTTATCAGTGGAATTAATGAAACCATATTTATGTTCCATAGGGTTTGGCTCAAAAAGACCCCAAATTGGCCAGTCTGGGATTTGCCAGTCTTTACAAGTGTGGAAAACACCTAATACTACCTGGTGGTGACCAAGGACTTTTGGGGTTAATAGCACAGGGTCTAATAAAAAAGATGAGTACACACGTAATAATACATAAAGGTACATACTATGTGGGTTCTGTAAACTTATGTAGTCTGATTGAACCCTTTTTTGTGCAGATGGTGGAGTGGTTTGAAAAATGCAGACAACTGTGGATTCAGTGTGGGCTGCAGTGGGATGAGAACTTAATAAACCTCTCTGAAGACTTTTTAAATGCTTTAACGGTGAGCTAACTTCTAATAAGAAACACACTTTGTAAAGTCAACTGTTTCAGTATTCTTAATTTGGTTTGTTTTTACTTTCTCTATGTTAAAGGTGGTTCATCAGGCATGCGAAGAGGGTATGGATTTACATATCTCTATGTACTGTAGATAATGACATCTTTTTATACTGTTTAAAAAAGTGAATGGGGACATATTTAAGTGTAAGATGGATAAGAGTTTCTAACTTAAAAGAGGTTTCTAATAAGTTTACAGCAATTTAATGATGACTCTGTATACAAGAAGAAAGTATTGACTTTGTCTGCTATACCATGTTTTATTTTATTTTTGCAGGGACATACAAAATCACTGAGTCCTTTCTGTATCCTATTGGCCAGTTGGCTGTTGACCCTAGAATCTACGTCCTGATCCAGAAAGAGGTGTACAATAGTTTATCTAATTTTTTTAGAGTAACACTGAACCTGAAAGACCTCTGTTTGGTACAGTTGATTAACTGCCTAATAATGTTTTAACAGGCAATTCGGAAATTCAACTTAATTCTGGATAAAATCCCAGTGGAACTTAAAAAAGACACGAAGATCCTAATGTCACAAGAGGCCTCTGATATCATGTATGTCACTGTAGTTTTCTTAAATGATTATTAACATTAAATGTAATACAATTGGAAACATGAATGATCACAATCAAGAATGAATTACCACATTTACTAATTATTAAGAAGTAGATTGCTCATTTGATTACAGGATCAAACTGGCTGATCATATAATGGATGTTGGTGGTAAGCTTTCTTTATACGTTTCTCTTTACCCAGAATTACTATTAAAAATAAAATATGTAAAACACTGTTTCTGTTTCCCCCTCAGACTATGACTTTCAGTCATCCTTGATGGAGGCATTGTGCAGAATGGCCACAACTGACCAGAGGAAGGAACTTGCATATAAATGGTTCAGAATGAGCCTTGTGGCCAGTGCATTTGCCAAAATACGTGATTCTGAATTTGAGACGGTAACATTAGTCTGTTTTGGTTTATTTTATATTTGCTTTTGATTTTTGATGTACTGGTGCTGTTGCTGATGTTGTTTATGCTGAAAGGCTGCATAAAATTGAATGCAAGTGTGTGTGATTTCAGGCTTGTCGTACATTTCTAAACATGGTGAATGGGATGCAGGGAGACAAGAGAAGGTACATACATAACAGAGCTCAGTGCTATACAACACATGTGGTTTCATTTGTAACTTTCATTCTAAACCTGAGTTAATATGAATTTTCATATGTTTGTCTATTTCTCTAAGAATATTGCATTTTACAAATTCTTTCGCCAAGCTCTTTTAATAAAAATCTCTAATTACATTCTGTATTTGGGCCATATTGACTGGAAAGATTTACTGAAAGTTCTGATGACACAATTCTTTGTGCACTGTAGGGTGTATTCCTACCCTTGTTTGGAAGCTTATCTGGACAGCAGTGAGGTCAGTATCAACAGGGATTCTGTTCTAAAATGTGAAAAACAAAACTGAATTTGAAACAACTCAGTTATTAATTGTCTGAACACACATAAGGTATCTCTCACCACACAGTCCTAGTCTGTTTAATCTAATAACAGCTTATGTCCAAATTCATGCTGTATTGTTAATACTATAAGTTGCTGTTATAATAAGGTTGTGGTTATGTTGTCAGTTGCTGATGCCCTCGGATGAGAAACTTGAGGAATTCTGGATTGACTTCAACCTCGGCAGCCACAGCATCTCTTTTTACTTCTCCTTGGCTGATGAAGAGGTACAGATACCTCAAATCAGTAATATACACACATATACAATATACATAGTAATATACACATTAAAAAATCTCAACTTTTGCTTAGCACAGTCAACATCTGCTTAACAAACTTTGGTTTACCCTCAAAGGATAGCCACTGGGAAACTATATGTCTCAATGAGCATGAAGTCCAAAGCTACACTGTAAAAGGTAATGTATACACAAAGGCCAATGCATATGTGCCTGCTCGCATTCACTGAATTTTTATTTGCATGCGACTTTGCCATTTCGTATAAGTATTTTCTCTAATAAAAAATTTCTTAATGTCCAGAGGAGGGTAAGAGGCAGGTCTTGCAGATCAAGCTGTCAGAGGTGGTCATTGTTGGTGCAGCTGAAGGATCCACTCTTACGATCCATTTCAGCTCCTCGCTGGACATCCTGCAGGCTGTGCAAAATGTCTATGGACACAGCAAAAATAAAGTAGAGTCTATCTGTCTTTACTGAATTTTCTTGCTACACCACAATAGATACATGACAAGTAAATTCTAAGGTATACATTAATGTTAAAAAGACTTTCACAACAAGTGGAAAAGTCTATATTTTCCACTGATAGAATGGGGCTCCAAACAGAAGCTAAACTGTGGTCATGATGAATTTAAGTATTTGGATTAAGACTTTCTTCTTCCGTCAGGGCTCATCTGTAGTGAAAGCTACAGCTAGATCTTTAATGGAGAACAACACTCAGGTAAACATTGGTTTGTCAACGTAATGCTCTTATTGTACTTCTGTAATAATTAGTTGTCATCTCAGATTCCAGTGTTTATTAAACTGTCAATATTTGAGCTGGAGTTGGGTTTAAATGGTAAATTGACTGGTTCCTATAGCGCTTTTGTCCTCTGATTCTCAAAGCGCTTTATGCTTCAGTGCTTTCTGTATCTTCTCCAAGGACATTTGGTAGTGTAATATATTGAAATGTATAATATTTATTCTTAATTTAAATCGAAATTATAATGGGTGCAAGCTTTTGTGTGTGGGGTTTTTTATTCATGTGGTTTTATTGTATCAGAAATCTTTTGTTAATGTCTAAAAATATTTTTCATCCTGTATGTTCATCTTTTTTTAGGTTGTTCCAGAGAGCCAGGTGTCTCTTGGTGAAAGTGAAAAAAGTACTGTCAACTACGTTTTACCTGCTACAGCTGCACCAGCACAGGTAGAGATTTAAATTTTAAATTACAGACAGTTTAGACTAGACAGGAAAATGGAGTGGGAGCAGGGGCATACCATGATTGATATCAACATAAAGTTAAGTCAGTGAAGGCAGTGTTTTAGCTTACTTTACAGAAGTGTGCATATTTTTCCTGGTATTTCTGGGTATGAACAAAATTCTGCTTTATAAATTAAACCCCACTGAAAACGGTTAAAATACTAGCTGCTTCTAGAGATATGCAGGAAAATCCCTGTAATGTGTATAATATTATTTAATGTAGCAATGCAACACATACAGCACATGCAACTACCTGCAAAATAAGAAGGAAAGCAGAAAAAGATCAGTTCAGAGAAAACGAATGAGTCAAAACACAAGTTGGAAGTTAACGAAGATTGATACAACAAACAATTCCTCAGCTAAAGTCAGTATTTGCAAATATTTATCCATTTATTAATATAAATGTTAACAGCTACACTCTAACATCTTTTTTAAGGCTGGCATCAGTTATATAATGAAAGTGTAAGACAACTCTTGGTTGTGATACTTCAATAGAAAGGCACACCTGAAACTTAACAGCAGAGGGAGCACACAAGCCACCAAATAAATATTGAGCAGTATTTTCCTCACCATGGATTAAACACTAAATTCCTCTTAAACACAGAAGTTATTCTGTAAAGACTTCTGTGTTATTATTGATGTGAAATAAAATCTACAAAACAGACCATCATAAAGATTTATAGACATCTGATTTTCCCTCCAGGTGGTCACCCCAGCCAAGATGAAGATTTCTGAGGCCACTGCCTTTTTTAGCAGCGGCGGAGCTGGAAGTGTGCATCGTTCCTTCTCTCTTGCATCAAGTAGGTGACAGTACAAAGTGTGAAGAACTGCAGCCACACCAATTCCAGCAATTGTACTAAGTTACAGGCTTTATTTTATTGGTGAGAGAAATAAATGGGCTACATCACAAGAATAAACATAATCACAAAAACAACTAAATATACAAGTTGTGAAAGAAGACAAAAAGAACACCCTATACAAGTAATTTTTGCTTTTTTTTAATAGACTGTATTATAACTCTTTAGAGTATGGATAGAGTAAACATGTAAAGATACTAGAGCTGAATCAGATTCCTCATGTCCTTTGGGGTTAGTTTAGTTCGTATGTAAATACTAAGTAGTTATTATGTGTCCAGTTGTTTCATTTGTGCTCAGTTGTATCATTCTCAACCACTGAATAAATCCTGAATGAGTATGATATTTTTTGTCCTCCTTTTTAGACACTCCAGCCAATGGCATTGGAACAGAAAAGTCACCTCTTGAAGTGGTTAGTTCACATATCACCACTGTTAAGAACTGCAGTCATAGCAGCTACTCTTTAATGTATTCAGTATTAAGTTTTAGTTATACTCTGATTATATTGCTTTATACTGTAAGTCCTTGCATACCGCACAAATAGTGTAAAGTAAATGTTCATGTTTTTGTAATGTGTACTGTTTAGCCAAGTTAGGAGTAGTTATACATCAGGTCCAGGAAATTCAGTTATTCAGTTACTATCGATGTGATGCATCTCTACAGAGCACAGCCTCTAAACCGGCCATCGAGAATAAAGGTGACAAATACAAAAAGGTACAGTCTATCTATAAATGATTTAATTTTTTAATTTTTTTTTTTACTACTGTTGCTACTTTTGCATGATCTTTTTAACCTTTTTGATTAAAGGAGACCATAATATGATCCAGCTGTGTAAAAAGGGGTTTTGCTTTTCACGTTTCTTAATAATTCGATGTTTTAACTACCTAGACTTATCTAGACCTCCTCTGGTCACCTAACCATTGAATTTCCATCAGGGTACTGGTTTGTTCTTTTTTTTGTTTGTTTGGTTAATGCTCATAGCCTGATGTAAAGACATAATTTCCACACAGTCAGAATAAAGTGATGTAAAAATCGTTGCTGTTGGGTTCTTAACAATGCAGTCAGTGCAGCAATTATAAGCAACAGAGGATTTAGTATGAGGCACAAAGTAAATAACTGTGTTCTGCTAAATATGAAATATCATACAGTTTCATTTGCTGTCATTTGCAGAGCATACCACTGAAAGATGCTGTGAACATGGTTCTGGCTGAACAAGGAGGAGAAAAATCCAGAGGTATGATATAAATATATTTTCATTGTTTTTTGCTTAACTCAGAAATAAACTGTATTATCTTTGTTACATACAGCTTTATTTGTTTAAAGACTCAACCCATTACTGGCCTTTTCACTTGCAGAGGAGAATTTTGTGCCTGACACCCAACCCCAAACTGGGAGTAACATGCAAGTATCATGAAGAACCTCCAGTCTGTTTGCATAGCTGCATAGCCAGTGTTCTGATTGATATCTGTATGTAATGGGTCTATCTGAGTATATTTATGTTTTTATTTAAATTACAGGGCTTCTAATTGGCACAAATTTTCAGTTTCAAAAATGCTGATGATGCCAACACAGAAAACGAGTTCCCTGCCAAGATCTGGTAAACTAAGGCGGCAAAAAATATCTTCAGTATCGCTAAAATTATGAAACTGTCATTGTACATTACAGCTAGTAAAATATACAAAAAACAAGCTAGTTAAATGTTAATGCCATTAACAATTATCAGGGTTTTGATTACAGTTATTTTCCTCTCTTTAGAACCTTGTTCAGCTATGCTGCGTCCTCAGGAGCGCTCCTTATCATCGAAGTGGTCAGTTTCAGCCTCGAGCTCAGTCTGCCAAAAGCAACTGCATATCCAGCTCAGCGAGCGACTGCAGCAGGTCCTTAAGGAGAGGAACAAAGACTCTCCACCTCCTGAAGCATCTGATATGAGAAGGGACTCGAATGAAACAAATGCAGAAGACCAGTATGTTTCCTCATTATGTACTTCCAAGCCGCAACATGCCCAGAGCAATGGCCGTGCAAAAAGGAAGAGCAAGGGCCAGACGTCACTGGAGACTAGTGCTGTTCTCCAGACCTCCACAACTAAAACTCTAAAGGAGAAAAAAACACTCAAATCTGAAACTGAAAGTAAGAGGGCTCAATTAGACAAAGAAAAGGTATGACTTCTGTGAAGTTTATGCAGCTTAATGTCAAGTCCAAAATTCTTGTTAAGAATTAAGGTTTTTTTTGTTTCTTTGGTTTTTTTATTCCTTCAAATTTCTGCTCTCAGAGAGACTCAGAGGCTGCAGGCAGCATGGTGAAGCTCATCTCTAGCCGCTATAAGGATAATGGCCAATCTAAAGAAAAACACACTTCTGAAAAGCTCACTCAGAACTGGTTTCCTTCTCTTGTCAACAGGTATGAACATTTAGGGCTGTAATTTTTCCATTTTAAATTTCCACTTCAATAATGTCATTAATGGAGCTGTTTTTGTAGTAGAACAATCTTCAATATGAGCTGGTTATCAACTGGAAAAGTAAGTGATCAATATTTGAATTATGTCTAGGATTAATTTGAGTAATTTTTAAAATATAGTTTTTAAAAAAAACATTGAAAGCACTTTTCTGTATTTATTTTACTAAAGATAATTTATTGATTCATTTGATGTATTTTAGAGAGAAACATCCAGAAACCCAATTACATCCTACAGCAGAACCAAAACAAACTCTGTGAGGCGGAGGTAATCTAAGTCGATTAAAACATTTCAAAGATATTTGAAGATAGATTTGTCTTTCAGTGAATGTAATAGTTTTTTCCCCTGTTGTATAGAGATGACGTTTTTGCATTCAGGACCAATACACCCTTCAGTTCTGAGGTAAGTGTTACTAATGTGAGTCAGTTTTATGTATTGACATGTATCAGCATGAGAACTTAGAAAATTCAGGATTAAAGTTAACAGTCTTGTTTCACTTATTTCATTTTAGAAGGAGAACATAAACACCTGTGGCATACAGAGCAAGTAGGCCCCATTGAGAATGTTCTGTGACTTTTATTTGTCTTAAATATTAATATTTTGTTACAAATCTTTCTTAAATCTATACTTCCCATATTGTTTGACAGTGGCATCCACTCCTCGGTACTCCTCAGCACAACCAAGAAAGAGCAGCCTATGGCGAAAGTAGGCATTCATTGTATGTTTGTGGAAACATTTTCTTCATGCTTGTGTACTCATGTCTGTCCTCTGCTGTATTCTGTGTTACAGAAGAAGGGGCATGTAAAAAAGCACCTGTTTAGTGACACAGACACAGAAAATGCCACAACAGATCTCAGCTGGCTGAGAGAGTCAGCCACAAAGTCCAAGCCCAAGGTTATCAAATACTCCAGGCAGGCGCCCATCAAACCTAGACCTGTCCCACACCATGCTTCTGGTAGGCCATTAAAGTTACATTCAGACTCAAAGTCTGAAAATTGTTGCATCACGACTGTATGCCAATAAAAATATTTGAAAACATCAGTAATTGCATACAGGTTTTGTTTAATTACAGTTGAATCTCCAGATTTAGTCCCAACCTTTCCAAGAGCTGGATTGGGTAATAACAAACCAACTCAGGTAAGGAATGATTAATGTTTTTGTAAATTGTGTGCTACAAGCTGCACTATTTTAAGTAACCACAGTGTGTCACTGTTGTATCAGAAAAACGGGCGCATGAAAAGGGACCTTGGTCAGCCAAAGGAGAGAGTAAAGCTAGCAGCAGCACCTAGCAGACAACATGCAGCTACTAAGAGGCCCAAGAGAGTTGCAGCCGCCTCTACCAGAAGCTACAAAGAGCCAGATACTGATGACAGTCAGCCAGAAGAACCTGAGGATCCTCCTGCTACCAAGGCAGGAGACAGACTTCTTTTTCTTAAGCATTGTTACTGCTTTTTGTTTTTGTTTTTTTAAACGGTTAACAGGTACCACTTTGCTTTTTTAAGTAATCCTATTGGCAACAGTGTCAAGAGTAAACAAAAGATGAAGCAGACATGTTTATTAAAACATTTTGTAAATATATATAGTGTAAAAAGGCAAACTTCATCCTGCCTCCACACATTATATTGAATATCAAAATGCCTTTTTTCATGGACTTTCATGGCCGTCCTTTCAATACTCTAAAGGTATACAATTTTAAGCTCAGGTGTAGAAAATATATTGCTCAGTCACAGTGTTAATAAACTACTCACTAAACCATAGTGAGTTTTAAAAATACACATTTCATCTGGTGAAAAGACAAAAAAACTAACTTTCAAGCCAGTGCAACAATAATAATGTATATTTTGTACCTTTCTTTTCTTTATAAATAGTACTCATTCTCTGCGAAAACCGTGGAAGTTCATGCAACTCAAAAAAAGAAGAAAAAGACTGACAGCACCCAGCAAATGGAAAACAATATAAACCCATGCGCAAAGAAGCCAGCCACTTCCAAGGTCATTTGTGTTTAATGTCATCTTTACTAAGTGGTTATGTGAGAAATGGCTGGAGCAATATCATATTTATTTTTCTTCTGAATTTCAACAGAAATATTTTATAGACCAGCAGAGGAAGCATGAGAAAACCTCTGAGCGAGCAGCTGCTACCTACAGGAGAAAACGCAACAACAACCAGTCAGATTTTAAAAAACCTTCTGTACTTAAGGTAGGACATCAGTTCTGCACAGAAATGTTCTTATTACTTGTTGTCTTCAACTCACAGCTTTATATCTTTGCAGATACTAAGTGTTTATACACTTATATGTTATAGATGGGTAATTCAGAATTTACACAGCACATGTATCACGAACAAGTGGTAAATTTAAATGAAAAACGATGACATCCATGGGCTAACAGCTTCTCAGTTACAAGGTAGAACTTCCCTAAACCATGCCCTGCTTTACCCCTTTGACTCAACAGGGGAAAGCAATTTATAAAGACGTTAAACTATCAGCTGAGACCAGAAACTCACTAGAAAAACCCCAGATTTTTTTTTTTATCAGACCTGGCAGCTATGTTTATCATATTTATACAGTCTTTGATCTGAATATATTTCAGTAGTTTATTATTTAACGTCAAAAGGAGAAATTTAATTTTTTTTGGCTGTATTTAGCTGAGAATATGCTGTGGTCTTAAATCTTCACCTGCAGATTGTGTTTCTGAATGGATTTCACAGTATAATATGTTGTCATAAATAACATACTTTGTTCTCCAGCAGAGGCCTGAAAATGTTCCTCAAGAAACTTCAAAATTGAAAAAGACAAATGCCCAAGAACAGATGAGTTCATTGAAGGATTCCTGGGTTACTTGCCAGACCTCTTTCTGTCCATCCCCTCCTCTCATGGAAAAGATGAGATGTAAGATACAATAAAAAACGACTCTCTAGCGTCAGAGTTAGATAAGAGCCATTTGATCCCTCTGACAGCTGCTAATGTCTATTTAATGTTTAATGTTTGATCAAATGGTTTGTTAATTCCATCACAGTGGTGACATGTATCATGACCCCAATTCCCCCCTGACAACCTTAGACACTGTCAGTAAAAACAGAATGCAGTGATTTGTAAATCATATTAACCCATATTTTGTTCACAATAGAACACAGAAAATAACATATTAAATGTTTAAACGGAGATATTTTACTATTTCATGAAAAATAATAGCTCATTTTGGATTTGATGGAAGCAATAAAAGGCTGGTAAACTAAGTGTGCTTAAAATGAAACCACTGGAGAAAGATTATGCACTTAATTAGATTGATTGGCACAGGTTAGTAACGTGATTTGGGGGTAAAAAGTGCATTTCTCAGAAGTAAAGATGACAGGTTCACCTGAAATTCATTTCAAAATGAACTTGAATTTTTTCTTAAAATGATACATTTTTCACTTCTTTCTATTCTGAATTAAATATGGGTTTATGGTAAAATGGTAAATGGCCTGTATTTATATAGCGCTTTACTAGTCCCTAAGGACCCCAAAGCGCTTTACATATCCAGTCATCCACCCATTCACACACACATTCACACACTGGTGATGGCAAGCTACATTGTAGCCACAGCCACAGATGATTTGAAAAGTTTATGAACTTTTCAAATCATTGGATTATGTTGTTATTTTTCACTGCATCGCAATTTTTTCAGAATTCAGGTTGTACTTAATAGTCATTTTAACATTGAAAAAAAAAAGTTTTCCTTTAGTGACACATATTTTTTCTTCAGCAGAAGAGTGGATGGTAATCTTTGATTTTCATTATTGTGTAGAAACATTGACTCTCAAAAGGTGAGATCGTCAGAAATGCTAACTTAACGTATTACTCCGAGTCATAATGATGAGTCTCGTTATCTTTCTTAACATTTATATTTGTAAAAAATTATACTCTTCACACAAAACCCCCTTTTTGTAACGCTGGTTCTTTATCAGCTGTTAGATATTTGTATAAACCCCTGTGAAACAATTTGGTGCCGGCAATGTGTGTTTCCATGGCAGTGAAACCTTTTCACTCTAAACACTTTATGTAAAGCATTGCATAAAGAAACCTTTTGCTCTCCAACCTCTATGTAGAGGAACTTGTGTATATTGACCTTCTACTCTTTGTCCAACTTCTGAAGCCAGCTGTTTGAACATCTGTGCTTATTTTGGATCCCCGCAGCTGCTGATAGGTCAGTCCCAACCTTGGATTTGACCTGCTCCCCTCTTCTCACCCCGCGGGGATCCCCGCTGCCTGCCTCCCCTAAGCCTTCTTGCCAAGACACCCCCTCGCCAGTCCTGCTGCTACCCAAACCTAAAGTCAGAAGTAAAGAAATGTGCAAGTCTTCTTTCTACACTGCAGAAAAGAATCATGGCTCATCCAAGACTCATTCTAAGCAGTCTGTCCCTTCTCTCACTTCACTTGGAGGACAAATCCCTGCACCTCCGACTGAACTTAGTGCAGCAAAGGTACATCACCTTTCTGACATATTATGGCACTGTGGTAAGGTATCTGTCAAGGGTTAAAACAGAAAGAAAGTGTTTTAGGGTAGAAAAATACTTGTTTCACATTCACCCTAAAAAACGGCACAGTGCAAAATATATGAGTATGGGTTTTTTCTAATTTGTTGAGTTGAAAGCATATTTTTTTTATTTCTGAACATTGCTTCAGCAAATAGTGGAGTATTCCAGTGTGGGTGGTGTTCTGTTATTAAAGAAAATAAATAACAAAGTAAGATGGAAAGGGTAGTCACACCTAACTCAGCAAAAAGGCCAGAAGGGAAAGAGTGAGGAGGCCTTATTGATTTAATTTTGTCTTTGCTCCTCTTTGTATAAAGTTAGTCCAGTATACTGCACATCTGTAGCGATCTGCCGTGGGCTGAGTTGTTAAATTCATCTGGACTCACCATAAAGATGTTTATACACTCATTTTGGCATCTTTGTCAGGTCTTTAAGCTATTCATGCACTAACTCTGCATAGATGTTATTGATGTCAGTCAACAGTCTTGTGAGAATCAGTAGCACAACTTGAATCGTAGTGTGAGTTATTATTTCACTGAAGTAAAAACGTAGGCCACTGACTTAAGCATGACTTAAGCTGAAATTCCCAGACTGTCCGAGAAAAATGTGGATAGGGATGACTGAAAATATAACTCCCTCCCCTTAAAAACCTTATTTTGAACCTTGTCCTTTATAAGCAACTGGAAAGTTTGATTTGCAAACTGCTAAATTCTACTCCAGACAGTTATTTTCTCTAACATGAGATGGCTACGGCTAAACGAAGCCATTCTTATGAGTTAGCCATGTGAGGAATTCCTAATAAATAGATCTTTTAATTATGGGGAAATGCACATGATGATTGAAATGACCTACTTAATGCCGTACAGAGCAGATAATGGCTTTGCAGCACTTAATCTGTGCTTCTTCATGCATTGTGTGAAATGTCTTTTTCATTTATTGTCACTTATCTATGGCAGACATGATCATTAGCTAACCACAAAACGAGTTACCATATTTTTTTTTTTTGACATTATTTCTCATCACTTTCTGCCGCCTTCAATCTTCTATTTGTTTCCAGATTAGTACAATCGAACAGCATCTTTCTTCAGCACCTCATTCTCCTTTGTCCACTCGACCCCTGCTGACATCCACACTCCTTGAGCTGGACAAACCACCCTTGCCTTCTCCTGCTCAGTCACCATTTCCAAATGACACAATTAGCCATGGCCACTGCTGTAGTTTGAGTAATGTGTCTTCAGTATCCCAGATTTCACTAAGCTCATCATCTATTAACTCATCAGTACTCACCAGCAAAGTTAAGGACGGTCCCACTGTTGCCCTGGCTCTATCTGTTAAAGCAGAGGTATTGGCTCTTTACTGATTTTTGGTTTCTTTTTTTGATTAATGTAACTTTACAGCTGAAGAACCAAAAAAACTTTAAGAACACTAAATCACTCAAACTAACTAACTCATTACTGTCCTCCTGATAGATGACGCCACTGTCAGACCAAGACTCAAAACTCGCACAGTCTCATGTTTCAGGTAAAATAAACGTTTAACTTGTTTTTTGGGGGGGTTTGCCATAAATTTCCTGGTTGCTACAGTTTAATTCCACCGTTAGGTCCACTCTGCACCAAATTAAAGTTGCGCTTCATTATAAAATGGCATCCTATCTAATTGTCACATCTGATTTTTGAAACAGGGCCCAGCCGCAAGCGCCACATTTCCTTGTCTAGTGATTCAGAGGACGAGGAGACAGAAGAGAGTATGAGAAGCAAGATGAGAGGGAATCACTCTCCTCATTTGAAGCCACGGAAATTATTCAAGTCGTGTAAGACATATTCAGAGTCTCTTACATAGATAAGCACAGGAAAACCTTAACTACACATGCCTTAATCAGACAAGTTAATATGTGTTTCAACTTTGGCACAGGAAGTTTCTTCATGTGTTTTTTTTTTTTAGATCAGGATTTTACTACATCCAAATCTAATCTAAGGTGATCTATCTGAATGTATTTTTTGGAACTATTTTGTTAAATTGACGTTGTTAAATTATATGTGATGTAAAAGAGATACACAGGAAGTCAAAATATTCCTTGCAGCACAGTCAAAACATCTTTGTTTTTTTATAACTATATGATTTAGGATGTAGTGAGGATATTTAAGATATCAGTGGCATCTTTAAAAGATCTGGTAAAAAAAAACTATGAAACATTCTTGAATCAGAATTTGACTCTAATGTTGTCCTTTCTAATATGTTAATGTTCCTGTTTGTTACCTACAGTTGAGGTGCCTGCTGTGGATGAGTTGAGCCAGGTGAAGTCTTCCTCTGGTCATTGGGAGGGTGAAGTAACAGATGGAGACGTGGATATTGATGAAGGTTTAGATTTGCCAGAAATTGCTGTAAACCCAAGAAACATGTGTCAGCAGTTGAGCTCGGAGCTCAAGAAGAAGTTCCAGGTTGGAAATGTGTCCAGACATACAACATAGTTAGAGAATAGTGCTGCACACTACATTGCATCTGTGCTGTGTTCACAATTTAAAGGAACACTTAATGTTGTGAGAAATCTAGTATGTGGTAAACATGTATTTGAGACAGCAGTGTGTACTGCTGTTGAATGATTACTTACAAAACTGCTACATAACCATATATGTTCATGTTCAGAAACGTTACAGCATGATGGAGCTTTACAACAAGCAGTCTTTGAAGACCGTCCAGCAACACGTCTCTTCCATTAATATGCAAATTACCAAATGCAGGTCAGTTAGTTTGTCAGTGTGTAAATGAACTATAAGTCTGATCTTTTCGGTTAATATGCAACATTTGTTATCGCCAACCTTTAATTAATTTGATGGCCGATAGCACACTAACAGAGAAGTCCTGAAAGGCAAGTGAGAATCTATAGTGATCATTTTATTTTAACCTAAATTATTTTCTCTTGTGTGTTCATAACTGGAGAATATGAAAAAGAAAGATTTGGCAGAATAATCTATTCAAAAAAAAATGTGTATCTGGGCTTCTTCACACAGGGGTCCTTAGCAAATGTGAAATCTAGTTAGAAGTAAGTTTGCTGTGTTAATAAATCCTTTTTATGTTTTATTGGCTACAACCCTACAGTGGTCTTTCATGAGTGTGATAGGACACTGTAATCTTTGTTTGTATTTCCTTGTAGATTTCTACTTTTCTGGTTAATTGTCTGTCCTCTCTACAGGACTCAGAGGCTTAAACAGATTCAGAAGGTCCTCCTGGAGGAGATACACAAATTGGAGCAGGATGACACTGTGCTGAAAAACATGGATAATGACCTCACTGTAGGTTATTCTGACTCTGTCTGCCACATAGAGAAAATGCAGAAAGCGATATTAAAAACAAAATATCCAGCCATACAATGTTCTGTTGAATAATACCTGCCGCCAGGATGATCTGTTGTAGATTTGACCAGTGCCAATGGTTTTTCCTTATACAGATGTACTGGAAAAAACAGATGACGGCTTTCCATTCTTACCAGAAGCAGGAAATCACAAGGTGAAATTAAAGCGTGTGTTTGTGTGTGTTTGAGTACTAAAAGAGTCTTATAATTCTGTTTTCCACACTCTGATCAATGGTGTCCTTTCAGGTTTAAAGAAGAATACACAGAATTATCAAATTTTTCTGTTGGAAGAAAGATTAAAACTTTTGATTTGAAAAAAGCTTTTTTCATTAAGCTTGAAATCATCAACTAAATACACGTCCTATACATCCTATTCTTCCTACTATCATTTAGCTGGGGTTATCGTAAGCATTCCCTCCATAGTTACACTGCTAGTAGCTGAAAATAAAAATAAAGCACCCCCATTTATCAACTTCCCCCATATGGTAATTAACACACATAATCTATACAGTCGTTTCAGATATGTCTGACTTCGTCACTCAGTGAGTATATGAGAAACCAATATCAGTATTATTCCTTTGATAAACATATATTTTATTAATTGCCATTTATGCCCTCTGTTTTAAAAAAATTCCATATGCAGTTTATTATGCTGCTAACTCCTCGAATCTGAGAAGGGATTGTATTAAATGGGTCCTTTAGCCACAATACTCTGCAGTCCATACTTGTGTCACTAATTTGTCGTTTGTTCTTTGTTATCTTGGTAGTTCCATCCTGAGTGACACGATAGCCACGAAAATATTTAAAAATGTGTAAAAGAAATCAGATATACAGCTCCATGGTTGTCTGTCTCCTTATTTCCAGAAATGAGCTCCTGAAGAGAGCGCTTCAGAGTAACACGTGCAACAGCTTGGAGTATGAGGAGAGAATATTCACATCTGAGGTGTGATCCTCATGCATAGACTTCACAGTATATCTAATATTTGCTTCATTGTGTTGCTTGAGTGCAGTCTGTAGCTGTAACTCAAAATTCAGCTTTGAATAATCAGTGTTTATGTGTTTTAATTTAGAAGAGGTCATCTGCCTGTCAAGCTGTCTATCAAATATGACTTTTGCTGAGTGGCCTTTGTGACATTTTGCTATCTCTTTTATTCTCCCCCTGTGTGTCCTGACTGTGTCATATTCTTTATTACCACTCCCAAAAACCCTGCTGCTGTTTGTGCTGTTTTCAGATGTGCACGATCAGAAAAGACATGAAGTCAGTTCAGGACAAATTCCTCAGTGAGATGGTGAGTATGAACAGGTGAAACTTCAGGAAACAGAGAAGAGCTGGGCTTGCATTGTGTGTCTTTAATGTTGTGTCCATCACTCTGTCAAAAGAACAATGGTTCTGTGAAAGCTTGTGCATAAGCACGTACCATTGAAAGAAAAGTATGACTCAGATGATGTTGTGTAAGATCTCAAATTAAGCGTCTTTCTCGAATGTTTCTTTGTGTCCTTTATAGCTGGAGGGAGAGCTCCAGAGAGTCAAGAAAGGACTGCATGCTTTGTTCTTCCCCTGATGAGGGAGCTGGGTTTGAGTTCAACACTGTCCCGGAACGCAATAAAGCAGGTTGTGTGTTTCGTGCTGTCCTAGGCAGTTCTGCTGTGCTCAGTCAAAGTATTTTCATGCAGTGTTTGTTTTTCTGGATTCTGCTTTGATTCCATGCAGATGTCTTTGGTTTATTCTAATGGTGCTTTGTTCCAGTGTTTGGGATTTGATTGGAAATATTGTGTTCTGGTGTTATTTTATGGCTTTTATAAATTGAATAAGTTTTGGTGTTATTGTAAGCTCTCCCATGCTATTCATTGACTTGACTCTATTTTTAACCCTAATTCTTGATTTATTCATTGAAGCTTGTTAAGTACTAGAAATGGTCAAGTAAACTTTCAAGATCTTAATTGTATTGATTGTTTTTTAATAACTCCTCTACCATATTGTTAAATGAAAATAAAGTTGTTTTAAAAATAAATGAGGCAGCACAGTTTAAAAAAAAGGCCTTGTATTTTGAAGACAAGTAAGTGCTTACAAAGGTATTTCTCTTTTCAGTGAAGACGTCGACGGTCCCATTCTGATTGACATACTGTATGTACAGTTAATATCAAATTCAACCCCCAATGCCACCTCCCCCACGCTGCACAGTCTTTACACAGTCTTGACACATTATTCATCAGTTAAGAAAAGGTGAAGCTGGTCACATGCACAACTTCTTCCCACTACACAGATTCACACAATCTTGTCAGGAGTCCATGAATTAGTACAAAAAAAAGAAAAAAAAACAATGACTGAATGACAAGATTGTTTTGTTTTTGTTTTTTTAATACTCTGCTCTTGTCCTGAGAGTCAGAGGCTCCACCAAAGTCTCTTCCACCTGCCAGTTTCCACGTTTGGCACTCAGCAGTCTCCAGGACACGCCAGTGCTAACATTACCATCATCATCTCTCCCATACCCGTGACTTCATACTGATAATATGATGGTCAAGGGTGGCGGAAGATTCTTTAAAAAAGGCGCGCCGAAGACAGAAAGGCTCCGGGCTCTTTGAACTGTCGCCACTGAGCAGCTTCTAGCAGCTTCAGGAAATGTCAAAGCTCAGCATTTCTTCACAGAAGAAACTCCACACTTTCACGGTCGGTGGAACCTGGAGAGACAAATAGAAAGAAAGGGAATAGAAATAAATGGTGAGAGCAAGAGGGTGCCTTTGTTACCAGATGCCCTTCTGTTATTGCAGCCATTAATCAGTTCTGTGGCTCTATTTTTAGCACAGCCATTTACAGTGCTGAGAAGCCAGGCACCTACACTCCTACCTTCCCTCTAGGTCACTGTTACAACTCACGAGGTCTCGTGCTTTTCAAACATGATTAAGCCAAGGACACGGTGGCCTTTCATCATGCTTTGCTACCTGGTAGTGAGAACTCTCTGGAGGACAACCTCCCCCTCCCCATTATAGCACTCCCATCTATCTTTAGCTCCTGCATGCACCTCTGTATGCTCAAGGAGAGCTAAATTTAGACTGCTGCAGCTTAGAATAGAGCATCAACCCATGCATGCATGTTCTTCCAAACACAGGCAGGCGTTTCCAAATGCTGACCTCGTTAGATGTTTGCTTGAGGCATGCACTTCCATCTCGGTGCTCTTAAACTCGTTCAGCTCTTTCCGGATTGCAGCCTGTTGGGAAGAGGAAAAAAAATGCATCAGTGCATCAAGCAGCAAAGCAACAACAGGAAGAAAGAAATATATATATTTGTGTATAAAATCAGGCTAAAAAGTTTAAAGAGGACAGGGGATTTTGTGAGATAAGCTGATAACAGCAACTTGCAATGCTGGATAGCCTGAGTAATAGGTCAATGGGGAATTTGGGAAAAGATGTTGGGTATTTGTTTAATCCAACTGACTTACATAGTGAAATTGATTTTGGCGATAAGTCCTGAGTGAGTGGTGGCAATAAGACATAGAGATCAACGTGATGTGACTGCACTATCCAATACATACCTTGTCTGCTGCTGACAGACGAGTCCAGGGCTTGTCTGCTCTCCTGTCGTAGTCCTGAGCTTTAGCTACCTCCACATAGTCACTGAAGCGGATGAGGATCTTTCTGTCCCGCAGTTCATCTACCGTGGGCCGCTGGTTGAGCTGGAAGAGACAAGGTGCCAAACATTTGTCACCGTCTGTTGTTTACATTGAAGTAACCAGAGCATCAGAAGAGTGTATTTAATAGAAACGGAGTCTCACCTTTCTGTTTAGCCGCTGTTTGATCTCCCTCCTCTCCTCTTGTTCTGTCTGGTCGTTTCTCTCTAAGAAAGTAAAAACAGCTCCTTTTAAAAATTCATAATTAAATTTTTAAAAAATGAAGAAAAAAGTGTACTCATGCGTTGTTTACTGCGCTGATTAATGCATGATGTATATGGCATGCCTCTCTGTGAGATACTTCGCTGTGAGTGAAGTATTCGGGAGTAGTTTTGCGGTGTTTGAACTCACGTTTCAAAATGTTCCGACTCTCCAGCTCCTCCACATTCGGTCTCTGGCTCAGCCTCCTGCGGAGAAACACCAAAACCACGTTTTGAACCATCGTATCTTCAGATAACCTGTCCGGTCCTCTTTAAACGGGCTGCAGCTTCTTCGCTGTGCGCGTTCTCGAGAGGAATCCCCTATGTTTCCATCTCGCATCCAAACCGCGGCTGTGAGACTTCAGCGGAGGCGCTCCCCACATCTGGAACAATCAGCGAAGCTAATTCTCCTTTTTTGTTGTTGTTATTATTATTTTGAGAAGTCTGCTAATTATTTCTCGGGTACTGTGTGCTGCATCTCAGATGCGGTAGTATCTGCTGCACAACGCCGCAGCAGTGAAGGCTCTCCTCTCTACTACTCGCTACACGCGCTTTTCAACTGGGTCGTGATGAGCTGCTGGTGCGCGACTCCCCCCAGTCTCCCTGGTTACTGCATGCCGAATTAATGGAGGCGGGGCATAGCGGGCTCTCGCTAAAGGCATCCCCAGCCTCCTCCTGATGTGCGCTGGACTACTGCCACAGTCATCTCTCACCCTCTTTGTTGCACCAGTTGAATTCAGTTTTTCCTATTTTGTTTTTGTTTTTTAAATGAGGAAATATTGTTATAAAAAACATAATTTACTTTGTGATATAATACAATCTCTCAGTGGTGGTGCTCAAATGACTGAATTTAGGCTCCCACATGCTGACCCATCACCATCAAAGAGCCCAAAAGGTCTTCAAAGTTCAATATCTTTTGCTGCTGCTGACATTTATTATTTATACAAAGGGCTCAGCTTCAGACAGCGTGCGGCACACATCACAGTGCACCTCTACAGGTGGAAAGGACAGAGAGGGTAGAGCACAGCAGGGCTCTCTTTATCCTTTTGACCAAACCAATATTTGGACTCTTTATAGTTCTTGTTCTGTAACAGATCAAAGTTAAGTCACATAGAACGAGCTGAATGAGGTTTTGTATGTTTATCGCTGGATAGACGGGCACATAGCAGCCAATTAAATTGTTGTATTCTAAAAGTCTGTTAATACAATAGAAAACCACATCTGTGAGAGAGCTGTTTTCACCATCCATGCACAAACTATGCAGGTCTCTGTTGCACTGTGTAATGAGCATTAAGCGCAAACTCATTTTCTTGACATGCCTTTTAATTAAGGGACACAAAACTGGCAGAAAAAAAAGATAGCGGAAAAATCTGGTGTGTGATTTTTATTTTTTCAGATGCTCTCTGTGTTTTTACTCAACGCTGCATAGGATAATGAGTACATTCAAGCAACAAGTCTTTGTTAATTAACACGTGTGACCAGACACAGCACGTGGAGTCGCATGAGGAATTATTCAATAGCTTGGCTCCCTTGGTGAGGTCTCCTCTGAGACGTGTGATTAGAAATGGAACAAAAAGCAGAAGGGTGTCTACAATGATTACAGCATTTTGTTCCATCAGAATATGAGGATCCCATCTTTATAAACATATACATGCACACATATGTATTTATTAAGCCTTACTTAATTTTTTTATGTATATTTGTGTGAATGCCAATATCTTAAAACCTCATTGGGGGGAAACAGCCCAACGTGCTGCTTTTCTTTGCCTCATGACTCTTCGATAAACAAAGACAAAGTGTTCCCACAGCTCCGAGGATATTACATTTTAAACACATGGAACAGGAATATCGCTTCCAATGCCCTAGTGGATGCCACCAGCCACACTATTATTGACCTGATCGCCTTGTTGCTTAGCAACGATACTTGGTATCCTTAAGACAATACAGTCTTCCTGCACAAATTCTGTCTTCTGCCTAGTAACACAGGGGAGGGGATTTCACTACTCCAGAAAGAGCCCTATGCGCTTTATGCAGAAGCTGTGGCTATTTTTAGAAACAGCCCCTTAATTATATTTTTTTGGTCTTTGTGGGTGAGTTGAATAAATAACACATTACTGTCAAGATTGGATGCTATTTTGGTGGGCAAATGAGATTTCCTTGTGAGATGTATGAATCACGAAAGCTACATTACCCCTCTGCTCTCAAGTGAGGAGATTTTATATTTTGGGGAACCCTGAATATCCACACTCTGACTCATAACTGTAACGCTACATCACCCACCGCTTTCTGAACGAGAAGAAGTAAGATGTTTAAAAGGGATCCCCCAGAATACTGCAATGACGCATAAACGCCCATCGGTTTAGGGATCTCCATTAGACACTTGAGTTGAGATGTTCGCAGGAAAATGAGTTAAAATAGAAAACCAAACTATGCCTGCCGGGGGAGGAATACAAAAAAAATCAAAACAATAGAAACGCCCACGTGTGGTTGATGGAGGCGCTCGATCTTTTGTTTCAGCTGCCAACTGCAACAAGGAGACGAAATTGGCCATTCCAAGCTTCCTTCATGTTTCAAGTACAGTAGCAAACCCCCCACCCCCTCCTGCTATTATTTCTGCTGCTATAACTCCCCGACATTTATGGAGAGGAGGGAGCGCATGGGGAGATGCATTATTGAACAGTGTCAGGAGCTAAGATTGGAAACAGCACAGTATGACTGCAGCACAAGTGCCAGGTGGTGCGATTCTAAAGATAGAAAGGTCATTTATCACTGACAGGATGGATGATCATTCAGCATGAGTACAGAGAGGTAGATTTTTTTTCTCTGCCGCTTAACTCATATGAATTGTATTGAACCCAGATCATTCTACAAACCTGGGCAGTGCAGAGGTTCACCCAAATAAGACTGCTTTGGGTATCCCCACTGATGCTCCTTTGATTTATGGTTGTCTAAATTCTTTACAAAATGAAATCAAGAAGGAGTAGTTCAGCAAAAGCCAGTGCTCTGTATATACGTCTTTATGTAACAACCGCTGTGCTACAAGTGGAACTTCTCTGTCTTGAAATATAGACCCTGAAGCGCTTATGTAAGCTACAGCCATGCTCCATCCTCACCTTTGAGTAGAGTGTTTTTGCTCGAGAATGCTTTAAACCTGTTTTCCTCTCCCCCAAATAATAATATATTTTCCTCCAGTAAATCTAAGAAAATGAGGAGGCGGGAGTATTATTAGTTCTCCCGCAGACAGACTGTAGATCTTGTTCTTTAGAAAGTGTGGTTGGCACTCTGCGCTTGGCTGGGAGTTATTGCATAGTGGGTTATGCAACACTGTGCCGTGCCCCTGTTTGATACGGCTGTGTTAAAGAGCCCCAGTCTTGTGACACGAGACCTCCGCTGTTAGTCTTTGAACATCAAGTTTCTCACTTACATTAGAAAAGAAAAGAAAAAAAAAATTAATGTCCTGGCAGCGCTTTTGTACAGAGACATTTCCTGGAAGAACTGTCTGTCTGTACCCGTTGTATTCCAGAAAGCTGAAGAGTGGCAAGTTTTTAAAGGCATCTAAGAATTTCTGGTACATTTTTTATTCTGCGGAATATATTAAATTGTTTTATTCAGTTTGGCCTTGTTTGAATAGATGTACTATTACCACAATGGGTAACTTCTAAGTTTAAAACTAAGAACATAACAAAACATTCCAAAACTAAGAACTGACCTTTAGTAAGAAAAAAAAAAGAACTACACATAAGCAATCTGAGCAGATTGTGCAAGATAAATCAAGTCTGTGCAAAAGACTCGGATAATCCAGTTAGAGCCATTGTTTATCTCACACCTCCACCTACTCTTAGCTGTTGTGTAACCCAGGCAATTAAGAATATACGTTTACCCTGGAAAGACACTGCCCAGATGTTTTTTGGGCTTACAGTGCATTGTTACATAATGAATTACATGGAGACTACACGACACTAATATGGAACCATGGCTTTAAAACCCCCCAGCAAAGTTGATGTTACTGAGTTAAAAGATATCTTCACAAGGCAACCTACATAACCTAAACTGCTTTTTCTAAAATGACCAAGGTTTTGTTGCAGGTATTATGACAAATTAATCACTAATACTCCACAGACAGCAGTCAAAAGAATATTTCATAGCTTACTTGGCGAGTTTCATCTCAATCTGCTGGCGAATTTCCTGGCGCTCCTGATCACTCCTTGCTGGGAAGATATTCCTGTCTTCCAGCTCCTGCTTGCTGGGCCTGTTTCGTAGTTTGAAAGCCAGCAACTCCTTCCTTAGCCTGCGAGGAAGTGTGCCTACAACCACGCATGCAAGCATTAAAACACAGAGCGCTGTCACTTATTTTTAAACTTTGGAGAACTTTGTAAGGGATTTCTTCCTATTCATATCCTAACAATGGCTGCCAATGGCTACTTTATCTCATCCAAACCTCCACACTAACAGATAATTGTTTACAGTGGCGTTTGGAAATATTTGGGCAGAAACTTGTTGGGTGTTTTGCTGTGTAGTATAAGACAGTGGATTACACATGGTAAAGTTCATACTTGAAAATTAAGTGTTCAGGTATTTCTTATCACCAATAACCAAGCCCTCATGTCTCCTTATCATGCACAACATGTGAATAAGAACAAGTGGAACAGGACAGTGTGGATTAGAAAAAAAAGAGAAATGAATTCAAACTTGTGCATCTAATTCTTGTTTTTAAAGCGATTAAAGATGTATACTGTACAATCACTCCACTCTAGAAAAGAACAATTAAATGAAATCATTAAAAGCCTGAAATGAGCAAAACATTTGTGCCCATAATGAGTGTAAGCTTACTCAAAAATCCTAAAATTGATGCAAATGCAAGACTTTCATCCCGTTGAGTGTAAATGTTTCATTTGTAAAACAAGTGCACCCTGTTCAAAACCAGAATGTGCAAACTCTGCATGCACTTTTACATTGGCCAACCCACCAGAGATAACAGACTCGTTCCAGCCGTCCAAGTCGGTGGGGAGGCCTGAGGTGTTGGAGAAGCACTGGTCCAGCCGCACATTCTCCTTGTTCTCCTCTGCCTCCTTCTTGGGCCAGTCAGACCCTCCAAACCCCACACAACTTCCCCCCAGAGACGATGTGTGTTGGTTGTCCGAGCTGCAGGAGCGAGAGAGCCGTCCGTCGGAGCACCACATCCGTGGGGGTGAGCCCTGCTCACACCCATCGTGGACACTGAGGAACATGATGCGGATGTGGACAGTGGATTTAAAGGCAACATTTTAGTTGAGGAAATTATAGGCCATTATAATTTACAAAATACTATCACAGTATATTAGACGCAGACTATATTACGATGAAGTCATAAATTGACGTAGTAGAATAGTGATAAACCAACAAAAGAGCTCTGTAGCAATCCAGTGGCAATGGTAAAAGGCAAAATCACATGTAAACAGCTGTATGGGTTCACTTCAGACTCACCTCTCCTGTCTGTTCTTAGAAGCGAAAGCTCTTTGCAGTTCCTCCATTATGCAGCTAGGGGGCATGGGAGGGTGTATCATATTGCCTAGATGTGGGGACCCTGAGGGGTTGGCCAGAGGCCCTCTTAGTGGCAGGGTCATTGAGGCCAGACTTTCTGTGGCCCTGGGTAGAGGCTCCTTGGGGAGGTAGGAGTTGGGCAGATGAATAGGGAGTGATAGAGGACCTGAATCTGACAAATGAAGATGAGCAGGTTAATTAATGTCTTCTTATCTATCTTTAGCATATTATTTTATTTCTCTATTATTTGTTTATTTCTTGACATCTGCTAAATATGACAAGAGAATGGCGTGTGTGAAGGAAATGAGGTTTTTGCAAGGATTTCGTGCAAAGAAATGAGATTGATATTTGTGCTCTGCAGTTTTTATTGAACCACACAGTGATGTGAAAAAGAAAGTACACTCTCTTTCAGTGCTAAGGTTTAATTTATCAGGACATAATAAAAAATTCATATGGTCCTTAGCAGGCAGGTATAGTGTGTTATTATTCATTTACCAAAAGCTGCACAATACATGCATAAATCCAGAAGCAGTGTGTGAAAAACACTTTTACTGATTAATATAAGTAGCAGCTAGGTTTTGCTAGTCACATGCATTTGATTAACTGACCATCAGTAAATGTGAGCACCTCTCTTGTATGGAATTATATTTTATGACAAAAGTATAAGTTTGAATTCAGTACGCCTTACTACTTAATTTAAAGATCTAGGACTATTACTTTTAACGCAGTATTTTATAACTGTGGTACTGGTACTTTTACTTAAGGAAAGGAAACAGTTCCTCCACCACTGAGTGGTGTTGATGGTGGAGGAAACACTGTCAAGCACATCTTCCAAAAATAGTCCATTGGTGTTTAATTGCATTGCACTGTGTTGACTCTAAAGGGTACATTCACATCACATTTACACTTATTAAAAATAAATGTCTTTGCTTGTTATCTTGCTTCAATTGTATTTACCAGCATACAGTTCAGATAGAGATATGCTTTATACAGCTCTTACAGTGCTGCAAAAAAGTATTTGCACCCTTTCTTATTTTCATAATTTTCTGGATATTTGTTGCACTTGAATGTTTCAGATCACCAAACAATTTTTATATTTTAATATTAGACAAATATAACTTAAGTAAATACTAAAAATATGAGCCATACCCTGACCTGCTGAATCGAGAAATCACTTAAATAGAACATGTCTGACAAAGTGAGGTTGGCTAAAAGACTTCAAAAAGCAACCCATCATGCTGTGATCTGGAAACAGATGAGAAAGTAATTGACATCCATCAGACTGAAAAGGGTTACAATGTTATTTCTAAGGCTTTGGGATTCCATTGAGAGGCATGATCCACAAATGGAGAAAACCTGGAACAGTGGAGAACCTTCCCAGGAGTGACTAGCCTACCAAAATTACTTCAAAAGCCCATCGACAACTTATGCGGAAGGTCACAAAACAACCCACAACAACATCTGAAGACCTGCAGGCCTCACTTGCCTTAGTTAATGTCAGTATTCACGATTCAACAATAAGAAAATAGGCAAAACTGGCAAAAGTGTGCTGAGGAAAAAACCAGTGCTGCCCAAAAAGAACACAAAGGCTCGTCTCACATTTGCTGAAAACATCTCGATGATCCCCTAGGACTTTTGGGAAAATATTCTCTGGGCTGATGAGACAAAAGCTGAACTTTTTGAATTATTTTTTCAGTAAAATCTGGTGTGAACCTATGACAGCATTTCATAAAAAGAACATCATAACAGTATTCAAACATGGGGGTGGTAGAGTGATGGTCTGGGGCGGCTTTGCTGCTTCAGGACCTGGATGACTTGTTCTAATGGATGGAACCATGAACTCTGTTCTGTACAGGAAATCCTGAAGGAGAATATCCAGCCATCGGTTCATGCCCTGAGGCTAAAACACTTTGGGCTATGCAGCAGGACAATGACCTGAAACACACCAGTGTACCTCTGGATGGCTCAAAAAACACTGACCTAGTCAAAGTCCAGATTTAAATCAGATTGAGATGCTTTGGCATGACCTTAAACAAGCCACCCAAAAACCCTCCAACGTGGCTAAATGCTCCACTCCACCGTGAGAGACTAGTAGTTGTCGCAAATGCTCGATTGCTGCAGTTCTTGCAACAAAGGTTGTTTAGGGGGCAATTACTTTTTCACACAGGCTGGATCGCCTTTCTCCCTTAATAAATTAAATTATCCTTTAAAAACTGCATTTTGTATTTGCTCAGGGTATATTTGTCTAATATTAAAATGTATTTGATCATCTAAAACAAATTCTGAAATCAAGAAGAGGGTAAATATGTTTTCACGCCACTACATGTGGATGAAAATGACAGTTATTTACTCAGCACTCACCATCTCCAGTACTCAGCTGGGGCAAAAGTTTTGGAGGTACTTGTGGTGGGGAAGTTCCTGGAGGAATCTCTTCCTCTGATCTCTCTTCCATCTGTTCTCCCATGTCTTGCAGTCCCTCAGGTAAATCCCCTGCAGGGTGCACCTCCTCATTTCCCTCCTCCTCCTGTAGTCGCACATTTTCCTCCACCCGATCACAGTCTTGGAAAGGAGCGGCTACTGAAGAACATTAAAGAAGGAGGGAAAAAGGCATTTATTCAAATAGTCTCAATCAAAGAGTTTCACAGCACATAATCTATAAAATGTCATTTTGATTGATTCCAAAAGCTGGAGACAGCTCGTTTATGGACTTTTGTTACAGAGAAATCATACTTAATATGTGTGGTGAAACCATGCAAACTCTCATTTACTTTGGCTAAATACAAAGTAAATGAAAATTCCTCAGTTTCCGCCTGATTTAAAAACTTGACACTTAAAATCTGCCAAAGCCTCTCTTTAAAAAATTAACAAAATGTACTTATTTGCTGCACCAGTTCCAAACACATCCAAGCATTCACAAATTCCCTAGTTTTGTAATTATTCCAGCCGAGCATGACGATTAAAATCCCTTTGCCTTTGCTGCCCTCTACTGGTACAAAGTGCCAAAAACGGGTTCATAAACAAGCATCTCAGTTTCATTTGAGAAAGCCAGCACAGTGGATTACACTTGCATTGCAAAATGTTTACATCCAACTCAAGGCTTTCCTTATGATATCTTGCAATACATAAACCAATAATTTAATTCTAAAGTCAACATACATTTGTGAGCTTTTGCGAGAAAGTAACAAAATAAAGTTCCTCTCTTCCTTTCGTTTTTCCCTCCAAACAGCATTTTATCAAATTGCGGCAACATTATACCATATTGATCTTTTGATGCTGGGTTAAAGACATCCAGCCACGTCCACTTCACAAATCCATTTCCCCCTCATCTGTTGCTTTTGCAGTTCCATAATATCCATTGATTAGTTTTCATTGAGTACAGCAGGAGATTGTCCTACCTGAAGGGGGATGCTCCTCCTCAGGACCAAGGTATTCCACACTGCTTACTGTGAGGTTTGGATTCAATGGTCCCCCAAATCCTCCAAGTAAGACCGCACCATCGGAGCAGCAGCCTTGGGTGGTGGAGTTTGGGTCGTGGCATAGAAGGCCACTCGATAATGCTACATCTGTGAATGGAGAATGAAACTGAATGTAGTTCATTTGTTGGTGAGAGTAGTTCACCCATAAGAATACACACACGTGATATAAAGCTAGATAGAATTCGTTTTTAAGTTCTTCCAAATTAGCTTTGAATTTATAGAATAACCAATCAGATTGCAGCTCTTAACTGGACATTGTGTCCAGATAAGAACAGTTATCAGAGAGCAGTTATCAGCAGGATGGGCTGAAAAACACTGCTGCACACCTCTGATGTGACCAACTGTGATTTCCCTAAATGACATTCACTCTTTCTGTCACCTTCATTCAACATCAGTCTCCATTACAGCAAGGCCATCACATTTAGTCTTGTCTTCAGCAAATATTATGCTGCTTTTAAAAGTAGACACACAAGGTGACTCGGGATAAATCAATATTAAGGTCCGTATACTTTGAGTGGATCCTAACATTATGATCGCATCTAAAAAAAAAAAAATTAATAAAATTAATAGAAAATAAACATTAAATGCATTTTTGCAGCAGCAGCAATCTGATATCGTAGCCATTACATTTTAGCCTCGAAATTTGAAGATGGTTGTCATGCAGCTATTAATTTGCCCTATACAGATTTTGCTCACTCTGCTTATATTTTAAAACAAAATACAATGTTTATAATTAACTTTTTTTAAGGAAACGGAAAAAGAAGTTTAAAATAGTTAAATAAAATTAAAAGTGGGTATCAATTTTTTTAAAATTTAGAAATAATAAATCAAAATATAATAAATATTAAATATTGTTTAATAAATGAAATTTTATACATTTTGTATTTAGCTTTTGGGATTGTTGTAAGACCGGGATGTCTACATGACTGTAAGTGATTTGCTTTCATAAAGTGTTTATAATTGTAATGTCTGCCCTGAACTTTTAACTGGCCGCTGAAAAATTCTTGTCCGTGTTATTAAAAAGAGACTTGAACAAATATTGAGAGTAATAAAAACGAAACTAAAATGAATGATTTTAAAAGATAGAAACTATAACTCTACTAACAAATCAATATATTCAATTATGAAAAAGTTTAAAATCCTTTCTCTTGTACAGCAGGCAAAATATTCCAGCCAGATGGCTACAAGTCTTTGGGGACTCTGGTAATATGTTTTCTAATAACAACATCTGATGTTTACCACTGTGACTAACTGAAATGTGAAAGTAAAAAATATGATGTAAAAAACAGGAGATTATTGATGCGAAACACTGAAACATAGTTTAAAACATTCAACTTTGATATGTGATGCAATGCAAGAAAAAATATTCTAATTGACATTATGTCACACCTACAGCTTTGCTCTTATAACAATCATCTGATTCAGTGAGAGTAAGATTAAAAGACATGTATCAGGTCTTTCCTTAGTATGAACCATGTTGTGCTTCTCATCTATGTGGCTTAAATAAAAAAAATAAAAAATTATGCATTTTTTGCAGGTTTCATCGTGTACGAAACCTGGAAATACAAACACATGTTCTCATCTTACCTGTGGAACTCTGCTTGAGCTTCTCGTTTTTCTTTTTCCTCCACTTCCAGGGCTTGAAGATGCGCCCCAGGGTGGCCAGCTTGCTGTTACGTCGGATTGGCGGTGTGTGCACCCCAGTCACCAAGCAACCGGTCCTCAGCACCCTCTGCTGGTCCACCACATCTACTGCATGATGACAGAGGGTGGAGAGGTTTTACAGCAAGCGAAATGAGTTGAGGACAGAGTGGGTGGGGATTTGAAGGTGAATGAAACAGAAAAAAAGAAGGCAAAGAAAAGTCAAAGGGGAAAAGGGGTGGAGGTGAGAGATGAAACAGAGAGAGAGAGGGAAAGAGAGGAGCAAGGGCCCAATTAGTATGCTCACCTTAGTGAATAAACCATGATAGAGTCCAAGTGCTGTGAACAGATTGAATTAGAAAGACTAATTTGATCAAGGCACGCTCCCTGATGGCTGCTATTTCCCTGTGAATCCCCTCCCACCCAGCCGTACGTCATGCATCAAAATAAATCTCTCTCACAGTCCAAGATATGGCAAAATATGAAAGCACAGAGACACAGACAGCCTCACAAAACTACAAAAGAAGCATTTCCCCAAAGACCAACAGGTGTGCCAGTTTTGCTCTTTTCCCAAAAACAACAATAGTATCAGATGCCTTTTAACCACTCCTGTGCTTCATGTTGATATGTCACTTGTTGTATCTCACACTGTATGTATATACCTGCAAAATGTTCCATAATGTCCAAAATACAGCTGAGATGCAGTATATTATGTTTTTTGTTACTACCCAAAATACAGGCTTCTCCTAATTTAATTACATGTAAAATTTCCATGTAATTCTATTATACAAGTACAGTGTAAAATTTTACATTTTATAAGATATGGTCAAGTGAAATGAACTTGATTGGTGTACATTTGGTAGCACTGTTGCCTCATCTGGCCGTGGCCTTTCTGGGTGGAGTTCTCTCTAAGCACTCCAGCTTCCTCATGCAGTTAGTAGGATTGGGTCAATTGGTGTTTTTCTAAATTGACCAATAGGTGTGACTGTGAGTGTGAATGGTTTCTTTCTCTCTGTGTCAGCTCTGAGTCAGATTGGCGATCTGTCCAGGGTGTACCCCGCCTCTCACCCTATGGTAGCTGGGATATGCTCCAGCACCCCTCGCAACCCTGATAAGGAGAAAATGAATGAGAATGGATGGATGGTGTACATTTAATTTATACCAAGCACATTTTCCTTTGATTTTATATATTTCAGTTGCATTTTAAAAAAATGCTTCATTTGTATTTTGTACATCTGTATTTTGTCTTGATCGTCCTATAAAGACATGATACTTTAATACTATGTAGACTCTTGTCTGTTTACATTGTGTCTGAGGCTGGTGAACCATGTGCTTGTGTGTTTGTGTTGAGTTCTGCAAGCAAAAAATGATACTGAATGAAACAAACAAACAAACATCTAATTTTTAAAAGATAAAAAAAAAAAACAGTTTTAGAAACAAATTAAAACATATGGTAGCAATCGACACGGTCCATGACTGTAACGATTTATTTATTGTGGTAAATGAGTTGTCCCTATTGACTGTGGCGCTCTGCGCATCCTTCTTAAAGGAAGTTTGTATTTTGAATGAACGGCGGCGGCTATGACTCATGTCTGGAAAAGTGTGGGTCTACAGATTCATGTGCGCATATTGCTGCTGGCTTGCCTGCAATTTTTTACAAAGAGAGCCAAGAAAGCAGAAATATGCTATATGTGCTACGTGTTTAAGAGCTACATGCGTCATTGTGACAAAAATGAAGCAATATCTGCCTTCGCAATGCCGGGAGCGTTGTTCAAACAATCAGCTGAGGAGGAGGCAAGGATTTGTGATAAAGGAGGTTTGGGGGGAAGAGGGGGGATTTGGAGAGTGGCTCAGGGTGTGATGTGGAGTACAGTGATGGAGGAGGGTGGATACAGCTGACTCTGTTTCAACCCTCTTTTTTTTTTTGCAGCCCTTGCTTCTTTCTTGAAGCACATGGGTAGGGAGAAGAAAGTGAAAAGCAGGCAGTGGTTGGGGGAAGGAAAATAGAAGAGGAGAGGCAAAATAAGGAGAATAAGAAGCAAGAGAAGACCAATAAAAAAAGAAAAAGAAGAGAAGGAGGTTAGAAAAACAGTAAAAGAACAAATTTAAAAACTGAACACTGACAGAACAGGGGTCGTAAAAAGGCAATGGTGAGGGACATATGAAAGAAGCAAATTTCTAGTTTGGCATCTTGTCCCTAAAAGTTCCTGGAAACAGGTCAGTTGACCATCCATCTCGGCGTCTCATCATCACCACTGTCACACATGCAGCGTTGCAAATGTGGTGCCGCACGCAAAATCCAGGTCAAGCTGGAAGGAAATGCACCCAGTCGCTCAGAGAGAGAGAAAAAAAGCTTAAGAGAAGGAGAGGGGGAGTAGGAGGGGTATGTCTGCGTTAGGGGGAGAGTGTGTGTGTGTTTGAGGAGAGAGAAGAGAAGGGGAGAGGAGGTGGGGTCAGGCCCGCTGCTGTTGCTATGGCGACCACATCCAGATGCTGCCGCAGCAGTGGGTGCCGGGTGGACGGGGGAGGAGCGAGTCAGGCCGAAGCAGAGGAGAGGAGGAGAGAGAAGAGGGGAGAGGAGCCCCCTATACAGACACTGCCACATCTAAAGCCAGTGGCGGCACCCAGTGCATTGTGGGTAGATGGTGAAGCCACATGGAGGACGAGATGTGTCTGCATTTTGAAAGAGGGAAGGAGATGAGGGGAGGAGGAGAGAGGGGTGGTGGGGGGTGGGGATTCCAGGGAGAAGAAGAGGCGAAAAGAAGAGATGGGAGGGGGGAGAGGGGGGTCTGTTGCTATACGGAAGAGCTTGCAGTAGAACCCGGCCTCGTCCAATCACAGAGCAGCTATTTATAATGCATATCAAGTAACTGTTCATTTTTCATAGAGGGGGTGGTTATTCAGGGAAAATGACAGGAGTCTGGCGAAAGCGCGAGAATTAGGTGAAAACACATGCGTGCACGTTGAGATTTCCTTTATCCGCTGAATGGGAATGCATCGAAATGTGTGTCAGATAAGCATGAATGGACGACATGCACCGTGTGGGGATGATGCG
The DNA here is from genome assembly GCF_057382185.1 of Mchenga conophoros. Taxonomy (NCBI): domain Eukaryota; kingdom Metazoa; phylum Chordata; class Actinopteri; order Cichliformes; family Cichlidae; genus Mchenga; species Mchenga conophoros. The sequence continues at coordinate 5,962,096 of NC_140545.1, forward strand.
CAATTTTAATTACTATGCTAATGTAAATAGGATTTATTAAATCCATGTGTCATGCTCATGCAGGGGACCAGTCAGTCGTTTGCTGTGCGCCTGCCTGCAACTTCAACGCGAGGCTGCACACAGTGTAATTCCAATCATGTGCCGGCATCTCATAAACCTCCTGACCTTAGGAGTACAGGTAAATATAACCTACAAATGGTAGACTCTAAACAGCATCAGTGAAGTCTGAACTCAGAAATGATTTAGGAGTGGGAAAAGGAAGGCAATATGATAATGTCACTTGGAAAGGAAACTAAAAAACAGCGCTTTAGTGTGCCACTGGGGACTACACCCCACTTAACCAGTTTGTCAGCACATTCTGGAGCAAAAGATATCACCCACCCACCCACCCACCCCCACACACACACACACACACACACACACACACACACACACACACACACACACACACACACACCTCTATGTGTACACACATATAGAGTCCCTAGTTGAGAAGAACCAATTATTTTAAAATAGAAAGTAAAAAATTAAAGTGCAACTATAAATAAATCCCAAACATTTAATGTTATGCTCTCACACTGATAACCACGAAGCAAAAGAGCATCAGTGAGCAATAAATACAACTCTGAAGCTTTTTGTGAGCTATTGAATGAAACTGATTCATTCTGGGTAGTAAGATAATATCAATGACATAGTTTCGGCAGTGAGGTTACATGAGGCAAAGCCTTGCTTTGCTAAATACACCCGATCTGCTCACTCAGTGACACTGACACTGACACAAATCAAAATAGAAGTGCACTGCACAATTAAGGCAACAGTAACTAAGAATCAAACTGTGCCAATAATAGTTTGTGTTAATTCACTGCGTTACAGCTAAGACTGCTTATTTTACAGGCAGGTGTTTAAACCTGGAATGCCAATGCTGAAAAGGCCTTGAAGTGAGGGAGAAAATACGGTTTGTCCATCATGTTACAATTTTAAGTTACAACTCAAACAGCAAAATGTGTGTGTCTAATATTTGGGACACAATGTTGGTCCACACTACATCAGAATCAGAATTTTTTTTACCATGTATCCATCAGAAGATAGATACACTGTGCTCATAATTGGATATACGTGGTCAGCAACAATAACCAGGTCAGCTGTGACATTTAAATGATGCCCATTTTTGACCCAAAGTATGTCAAGATAATATCCCCGAACCCATTACACAACCACCACTAGCCTGAACCGTTCATTCAAGAAAGATAGATCCATGCTTTCATGTTGCTGACGGTAAATGCTGACACTACCAGCAGAACTCGAGGCTCATCAGACCAGGCAACAAAAGGTATCCGGTAAGGTCATCTGCTGCTGTAACATATCTGCAGCAGATGTGCTAAGGGTTCACTGCGTTGTGCATTCAGGGATGCTGTTCTGCATACCTTGGTTGTAAGTGGTTATTTTTGTTATATTTGCCTTCCTATAACCTCAAAGCAGTCTAGTCATTCTCCTTTGACCGCCAACATCAACAAGAACTTTTCACCCCGAGAACTGCTGCTCACTAGAATTTTTTTTCCTCTGTAAATCCCAGACATGGTTGTGCATGAAAATCCCAGTAGATCAGCAGCTTCTGAAACACTCAGACTAACCTGACTAGAACCAACAACATTCAAAGTCGCTTAAATCAAGTTTCTTCCCCATTTCTGATTCTCAATTATAACTTAAACAGGTTGTCTTGACCATGTCTACATGCATAAATGCTCCTGCCATGTGATTGGCTGTTTAAATACTTGCACTAATGAGAAGCTAAACACGTGTGCTTAAAAAAGAGTCCTTTGAGTGTACAATACAATGACTAAAGGCCCAATACCTGCCCCACCAAATGCTATTTTAATTAGAAAAACTTGATAGTCTGCATTTTAGTATGTTGGCATGTTTATGATTGAAACATTATGACTCTCATTAGTACACTGCTCAAAATACTGTGAACATCTCAGAACCAAATCTTTAGCATTGGTTGTCACCACACAGCTATAATATATGTGAGCTTCACTGGCCTTATCACATACATCAAACCTCCCCCTTGGTGTCTATCATCCCTGCAGACCATACAGAGTCTCATTGTGAACGGACAGTGTGCCCTTGAATGGAGCACCTCCTTACCACGCCAGCTAACCTCATCGCTTTACCCCCCTGGCTTTACAACTGTGCTGCCATCTGTTTGTAGCCCCTCTGCCTCAGGGGCCCGGCCACAGTCAGGGCACACAGCTATCATCTCGCAGGGAGAAAGTGAGGAGCAGAAGGGCTGAAGCAACATACAATGACCAGAGTGTGAATGAGAGGGAAAGGCTGAGACCAAGAATGGCAGCGGTCAGCTATACTTAAAGAGGAAAAAAGGAAAGAATTATGAACATGTCCAGAAGATGACTCTATTCATGCTTCCCCAGGCATGCCACAGACAGATTATTTCTTAGCTCTCTTTATTCTAAGAAACATATTTTGCGTCTACATTGACCCCTGACTCAAAGGAAATGGCACAATGTGCAGATTTACAACATTAGTATCCTCCTGATTGACCTACAGCAGTACTAAATAATACATTTAGAAATGATCAAAACAGCATTCTTGTTTTGCCGATAGCTTCAACAGTGAGCACATTTTGCACCCCGACCACCACTAAGGACACAGAGGTCATGTCTTTGTTATCTTCTTTCCTTGTTTGCCCTTTTTCATTTTTCATACAATACACTTCATTAGACATGACAGAGTCATCATTTCCGTAATGAAAGCCATATCTAAGAAGCAGTATTCTCATTTTTACCAACTAATAAATTTTTAGCATGTTTATGCTCTACTGATTGATCCATTTTAACCCTGGTAAATAAGTTCTGGCCTAAAGGTTTAATTAGATAAAAGCGTCAGTCTGACGCGTATGTGGTGTACTGTAACTTGTTTGGGAATATAACGTGTCTGGGGAAACGGGGTATCGTGGTGCAAAGCTGCAAAGGTCAAGTCTCTAGATCATCAAAGCAATTATAGCCAAAGTGTGAAACACCAGCGTGTGGGCATCAAGCGAGCGAAATGATGTCAGTGAGTCCGGGAGCCAATAGAAAATGCCCGAGGCCCTTCTTTATTACCATATGTTAGAGCTGAGAATGGGGACTGGTGGGTGGCTTTGCTTGTAAGCCGTTGCTGCATCATCAACAAGGAACTAAGAGTTTAGTTTATTTTCACTTTCTGATGAAAGGCTGCTCCTCTGTTTTCACTGTTTCTACTTCCATCTGTTTAGATTTACACGAGCGCTATCAGGCGCACAGATGTTAGACCGGGCACAAACGTACTGGCATTTTGGTGCTGATTGCTGTAAGGTTCCCTGTCGCGTCTGATTACCAGTGAGTATATGCTAATATCTGTGTGACATTATATTATTAAAAAAAACCCTTTAAATAAAGGTGCATTCCCTCAGTGTTAGGACTACTAAGCATAAACTCTGTCATATATCGTCTTTTAATTGTCCCACAGGAACCTTTGTCAAGTGTGAAAATAAAGACTCCTAGTGACATCATCAGGGTTATGTGGATTCAGCTTGGAGCCTCAAAAGCGATGTGTGTCAGTGATGCCTAGTTCATTTTAACAGTATCTGAGACTCTGCTGTGTAGCTGAGCATTTCCAATAAAATCAGTGTACACAGGGCTGAAAACTTTACTAAAATATTGTATCACTATAACACGCCTTTGAAACTGTGTCCCATGTTCTGAGAACACAAGCAAATGACACAACATACACTGACAATCATCAAGCTTGAACATATTTGTTGTCACTGAGGAGTAAAGTTAGAGAGAATGTAGAAACTGCAACCCAAAAAAACAAACCAGGCTATCTTTGACTGTGAAAACCTCCATGTATCTATCGCATCCACCCAGTGGGCTGGAAATGTCCCTGCTAAAAGTGTGTTTCCTGTTGCCCACACAACAGGGGGAGCCTCAGAAAATTTCATGCCAACCTTCACTCCAGAGAACTACCAAATAAAGGAAGAGAACCCATCCAGGCATGCTTCACATTCATATTTAAGTTTTGGGCCACGTTCCCTATACCGATCCCAAGAAACGTCACTTCAGTGTTCAGAAAGCTTCCCTCCAATCACGTAATGGAAGTCTTGGTTCACCCTTTGCACCTTGGGCTGCTCCTTCAGTCTACCACATTAATCTAACAAACTGGGAGATTCATATTGACTCCTTTAGCTCCTTTTACATCTTCATAAGTGCTGCTTGGAAAAGACTTTCCTCTTCACAGGGTGATTATTTAATTATAAAATTAAACTTCCCCTTCCTGCTGAATGCCTCAAATTCACAGGCAGCCTTGCGTTTAGAAAGACTCGTGTTTAAAAAGATCACAGTTTCAGTACAGAGTGCGTCTCTCAAGTGCTTTACGCAAACTTGAACAATAACTTGAGTAATCGCTTACTCAATGATGTAACACTTTTCGCCACAAAAGTTTTTGCACAGGTGTGTCAGAGGAGGTGCAGTTAGTTAGCAACTCAAGCAGCAGACACAGGCGGGTGAACTTTATTGCCATTATTTCCACAGATTTGGGCTCTGTTCATGAAAATGTAATACAAAGCATGTCGAGTGTGTCATTGAGATGGAGAGCCCAAAGTTTTTCTATCTGCACTTGCTGTTAGCCCGTCTCCGCTGGGCTCTCATTGCTCTGCTGGGAGGAGAGCACAAGCATGAAAGACAATGGGAGGTGCACAGAGGAACAGCACAATTCACCACTGTTAGCACTGTAATTTCCAAACACGTTCCACAGCAAGGATACACCTCGCATTTGGATCCCCTCGTGTGTGTGTGGGATGGTTTGGGCTTAAATGGAAAGCAGAACAGGGAACCACAGTATACAATAGTTTGCCCAAAGCAGCAACTTTTCAAGGGAAGCACAAAACCAAATTAAACATACAACACTTCCTACCATGTTATTGATGGGAAAGCAGGTTTACATCCCATGTCCTGGACTTCATAAAGGGTTTTGCAGGCAAAGGATCAACAGTAGAAAAACAGCACTTTTTTGTGACGACAGATTGTGCAGACACGAGTCAATGCGCTAACTGTCCTGTAGCCCCATTTGCCATGGACATATGGACTACTTAAACAGGCCAGACATGTTCACATTTTTCATTATTCCAAGAAATAGCCATGTCAACAATCATCTCATGCATGTTATGGAAAACTATTCAAGGGCACAAGATTCAATAAATGCATTGCCTTTTGGTTGTGAAGAGAGAGATGAGGGTATGAAATATGCACATTAAAATAATAATTAAACAGCAACCCTATAACCTTAGCAGATTAAACCTCTACTCCTTTCTTGGTTTTTGAGAAGATTTCATGGGTTGTTTTGTTTTGCAGGCTCACCATATAGAAAGATAGTTTCTAAATTTCCTATGATATAATACAAGAAGAAAAAAGCAGCATGGTTGTAGCAAAAAGTAATCAAATCTGCAGTACAGTCTGGTCAGAGAGTTGTATGGGACTGGCAACATAGGAAAATTGTCAACAAAAGATTTTGTCCAGTTACTGAAACACATTCATTAGTGTGATCACACAAGCTTCACAGCAGTTGCTCTGTGCCACAGGGACGCTGTGGTGGTGTAAAAAAGGCATTACTGTATCTGGTAGCTAAAAAAGGTGTGGGCTCAATGACGAATCTGTGTTTATTAAGAAATTGCTAGAAGCCACTCAGTTATCAATAACAGCCAAGTCACCGTACTGGGCTGGCCACAGTTCTAATAGTAGTTTTAATGGGATTGGATTTGAGCTTTTGGCTTGCAAACTGTAGATGTATCCGATGATTACATTAAGTGGAATTTGTGCCTCAAACTGCACAATGTGCTTTCCTCATTAATGTGTCGCTGCAAAAAGTATATATATAAAATTTTAAAAAAGAGGAAAGAAAGAAAAACTGGTAAAAAAAACAAAAACATGCTGGGCTTCTTTCCCAGCAGATCAAGGGCTCAGTTGAGTCAAAGCATTTGAGATCCAGGACAGACTTACCAGCACACAGAACACGGCTCTGCTCAGTTCAGCAGCCTGCCGCAATGCAAAGACTGGCTCTGTCCGTGGTGCTGAAACTCACCCTGGTGTAATACATCAGAGTCAAGTTTGAGATCTCTCGCCATTTGTCTTTTTGCATCATACTGTTTGACAGTTTGAATTCTTAGTCTGAAAATTAGTCACCGCTATCCCGTCAAAATCACTAACACTGTAACAAAAGTAGAAAGCCTTGTTTTCAGCTGTCACTCAACAAATGATTTCCATTTTTTTTTCTTATTTAATCAGTTTGCCAGAATAAACGCCTGCCAGTTGACTAACCGATTAAACCTTTCTGTGTCATAGATGGAAATGACAGTTTTGCGAGACTCATCAGTCAATAATGACAACAATTATGATCACGCATAAGCGCTAAACTATAAACTGCTCATGCTGCTTTGGGCTGCTGATATTTTCATTCATGATGACGATTGGCTAGAAAATGTGTAACCATGGGCTTTGGAAATTTCTAGAAGGTAGACGTTTAAGGCGTGACGTCTACTGTCACTATCAGCTAGATTACATGTCATCGTAGTTACGTCTACATTTAGATGGCTTCCCAATGCGAGGGTGCAGACCTGAGCGGCTTCTCAAGTAGTTAATTTACACACTCCAAAAAGTTGTCACAGTACGGAATAGAAAATAGTAAATATGTTGGATTTTGACTGCGTGAGTGTCACTTATATATACGGCTTTGCTCAAAGTCACAGGGTGCAGTTTCTGAACTTCAAACCTTTTCAAAATAACCAAAACTTGAATTTACCTCAATCCCTGACAGATAACCTCAGTATAAATAAATGTGTGAAACTTTTTGTTCACTCGAACTCAAAACAGAGTATAAATGGGATCTTCTTTAGCTTTAGCCCAATTTAAAACAAATTATAAAGACTAATCATTGACTTATGAAACTTTCATTTTGTGTTTCATCTGGTATGTTTATGTGTTTGTATTAAAGCCCATCACAGAAACAAGGTAAAGTTCAACACCGTGGTATTAAAAAGTGACAAACGGAAAAGCGAGTAACCTGTGAACCAAAGTACCAAAGTGGATAAACATACAGTCAGACTCTCTAACCTCCACTCGCTTTTTTTATACTCACTCACTGTCTGACTGACAGCACAATGAAATGCTTTAATTCATTTTCTTTTTATGACTGTATTCCTTCTAGTACAGTTATCTGATCTGGCTATGCATTTAATTTACCATCTCCTGAGTGGCCCTGGCAGAGAGTGTTCAATAATGCTGTACTGTAAGTGGCTATCAAACAGCCTCAAACCACTTTCCCTCCTCTCTGTGGTGGTTCAATGTCTGTCACTTTGCCATAACATCATACCTCCATTGTGTTAGGTACACGAGCTTTACCTACTTTTAGTTTATCTTTGTACTTCCCTACTCCATCACATGTGCTTAGTTTCTTTCTGCTTTCTGTGCTTCTCTGTCACAGACAAGAGCTTTTTTGTGTTGCTGACGGGGCCCAGGACTCGCCTCTTCTCACTTCACTGATCTCAGACTGAGTCTGGCAAATTTGATAGGGAAGAAAGAAGCTGGGGATATGAGCAGGTGTGACGGGTGCAATGCATGACTTTATGTCTGCGTGTGTGTAAGAGAGAGAGGGGGCTCTGATGTGAATGCTGCCAATTCAGTGATGCTGAAACAAGCCAGACAAGACTTTATAGAGCAGCTTTCTTTTTTGTGTCATCCAGTGTTACTTAAAAGGGACACCCTAACAATTTAATCACTCACTTCCTGACATGGCTGACAACAGTGTGAGACAGACTTTTAAAAGAACAGATCTGACTGATGAGTAGTCCAATAGATCTTCACTTTTATCCTCTATCAGGGGTGACGCATGTCCACGTTACTACTACTGATCATTCCTCAAAGCAGAGAAGTTTCAAGTTCACCACATCAATCAATTATCAATTGATGAGACAATATAAACATTTATAAAGCCTTAAACCCGACACTCCTCTTATTTTGTGTCTTTAATATAAATGTTTTTAGGTTTTCAGTGGCTTCTCACACTAAACAATCAACTTTATATTTGCCATTGTGGGCTCTGGGAAGCAACAATGAGAATGATTTTTAGTGTTTTGTTAAATTTTATTCATTTAAAAAAATGATTGAAAAATAGATTAAGATCAGTGATGAGAACCATTAGCCGCAGTCCTGAAGAAAGATGAAACCTAAATTACATTTTTGATTTTCGAGCTTGATAACTGAACATACTGGCAAAGAGTTTCCAGACAAGTAACTGTAACTAGATTTAATAAATTCTGTCAAAAGCTTTTGAAGTTCAACAGCTCAGTTACTTCTTAAAACAGAATAATTGCTACGATGCCTTCCAGTCAGGTTTTAGACAGAACCACAGCACTGAAACCGCTCTGACCAAAGTGTTTAATGACATATGTCTGAATACAGACAGCGGAAAAATGTCAGTCCTAGTTTTACTGGATCTCAGTGCAGCATTTGATACAGTTGACCACAACATATTACTCAAACGACTGGAGAACTGGACAGGTCTTTCAGGAACTGTACTAAACTGGTTCAAAACATACTTAGAAAACAGGAAATACTTTGTATCAATAGGTAACTTCACATCTGAGCAGACAAGTATCACATGTGGAGTTCCCCAAGGTTCCATCTTGGGACCCCCTCTGTTTAACATCTACATGCTCCCACTGGCACAGATTATAAACAACAACAAAATAAACTACCACAGCTATGCAGATGACACACAAATATATATCACAATGTCACCAGGAGACCGAGGCCCTGTACAGGCTCTTGGTAAATGCATTGAGGAAATTAATGACTGGTTGTGCCACAATTTTCTCCAGCTAAACAAAAACAAAACTGAAGTAATAGTCTTTGGCGCCAAAGAAAAACGATTACAGGTCACCAGAGAACTTCAATCTATACATCTAAAAATCACAAACCAGGCGAGAAATTTGGGTGTAGTGATGGATGCAGACCTAAACTTAGAAAAACACATTAAGACAATAACAAAGTCAGCTTACTATCACCTCAAGAATATATCAAGGATAAAAGATCTGATGTCTCAACAGGACCTGGAAAAACTAGTCCATGCATTCATCTTTAGTAGGCTTGATTACTGTAACAGCATCTTTACAGGTCTACCTAAAAAATCAGTCAGACAACTACAGCTCATTCAGAACTCTGCTGCTCGAGTCCTCACTAAGACCAAAAAAGTGGACCACATCAGTCCAGCTCTGAGGTCCTTACACTGGCTGCCTGTCCGTCAGAGGATAGACTTTAAAGTTCTGATACTGGTCTATAAAGCTCTGAATGGTTTAGGACCAAAATACATCAATGACCTCCTGACCCAGTATGAACCTTCCAGATCCCTCAGGTCATCTGGATCCGGTCTTTTATCAGTTCCCAGAGTCAGAACCAGACACGGAGAAGCTGCATTCAGCTTTTATGCTCCTTATATCTGGAACAAACTCCCAGAAAGCCTCAGATCAGCTGAAACACTCAGTTTATTTAAATCCAGGTTGAAGACTCACCTGTTCTCAGCTGCATTTGAATAAAGCACCAAATCCACACTTTTAAGCTTAAATTTCAAAACTTACTTTTAACTACTGATTTTATCTACTGTTCTGATTTTATCTGTTCTGATTTTATATACTGTTTTGTTTGTTTGTTTGTTAATTAGTTAGTTAGTTTATTTGCTTGTTTTAATCAATTTTAAATCATGCTTTTTATTTGTTCTTGTTTCTAATGTCTCTGTAAAGCACTTTGAATCACCTTGTTGTTGAATTGTGCTATACAAATAAACTTGCCTTGCCTTGCCTTGCCTTGAAGTCTTTGCAAGTTCATTTTTATGTTTGTCGAAATGAACATTTAACTAAAAGGAACAGTTCAATTAACTAAATTGGCTTAAACATCTGAGGTAATTATCAATGAGGAAAATGATAGAGGAAAAAAAATCTGGCATATCAGCATTCTTGGTTTAACTGCATCACTTTAGGGTCTGTATAGGGTCTGTATAGGATCTGTGGAACGCTGTAGAGGTCTTCCAGCCAGAGCCACACAGTCACTGCCTGCAACTGGTCTCTTACAGCCTATCCATCATCTCGCTGTGGCCAGTTTGCAATTAGGATAACATCTTGGCTTTCTTTCAATAAAAGCTGCCACCTCCTCCTTTCTTTCTCTCTCCTCCATCTCCTCTCTGCCTCACTAGTTTAGCCTCCTTCTCCTTTTCTCCCCGGCATTTTTTTTCCTTTTTCTGCTTTCTTGTGAAATGTATTTCCACTGCTCCACAGAGTCGATGCCAAAAGGAGTTCTCTCTCTTAAATTTTTTACCCTTCACAACATAGTGCATGCAACTTCCTGAACTCAATTTAACCCCGGCCTTTAGAGGCTTAATAGCTCCATCACATGCTGCCTTTACCCTGGGGTCTCTGATAGGTGCACGGGGCTTTTCGACTCTTTGTTCTCAAAAGGGTGACTGTCTTTTCTAGCACACACTGTGATTTTTTTTCTTTCCACGTCTGCGCAAACCTGCTACATCTTCTGCAAATGAATGCATACATGGATTGAATTGCCAAAAAAAACCACACAGGCGCACGGGTGTCAGCCGTAGCAACACATGGCCCAAACAACAGCCGCACTAACACATGGCTCAAACATTGTCAAATGCCTAATCTGCTCCCGCATCCACAGGGAGCATGCATGATGTAGGACTTCTGCTGCTGTCGTCATTTAATGCGCTCCATTTTCGGGGGGAACTGGGAGACTGTAAAGGCATCTATGGAGAGCAGAGCTCAACAAAGCATCTGCATGCAACATATCTCCTTAGCTCACCACTCAGCAGTTGTGGATCCTAAATGTGACAGAATTGTTAGCACAGTGTTCATTTTGGTTCCAAATGAAGAAAGGACTTTTTTTTCTTTTACATAAGGCTAACATGACTTTTTTGTGGCCTGATTTGGTTTGAAGGAGAAAAAGCAATGAATTTAGTTGGTATACTGTGATGACTTGGTATAAGCATGAGATCCCATCATCACCGTTTTTTAACACGAAGAGACTAAATGACTAATAGACTTCTCAGTTTTTTAAGCGGCAGTGTTGAGTGATATGATACCTAGGGATGGGAATTGAGAACCGGTTCTTGGTAGCCATTATGGACATTACTTTTATTTTTATCTTACACATGGACAAGAGCGTGATGGTAAAGTGTAAACTGCATCTAGGACAGAAACAGCTGCATTATGTTGCTAACATAACGTCAGCACTTCGCAAGCACCTGCACAGACAGCATGCTAACACTAAGCTAGCCAAACAGCAAGCTAAGACTAAGCTAGCCAAGAACCCAGAGTGCTGATAAAGCTCAGTAAAGGCTGACCCCAGCCCAGCAACCAGGCCCTGAACTTTAACAGGTAATAAACTCATGTTTCAGTAGAATCACTGTGGCAATTGTTTTAAAGTGTCTTTTTGCTGGTTTTCATCTTTGCTTTTTGCTGTCAGCTTTGTGTTCTACTAAGAGAAAGATCATGTGTGTGTCCTTGTTGGGATAGGGATTTGTGTTGAGTTACTTTCTTGAGTAATGACCCCAACACTGATCACAACAAAGAGGGGAAATACCTGCGCAAATATCAGACCACACAGCATACATTAATGTGAACAGATGTAATGTCTTTGATATTCTGCTTAGAGATTGTGTTGACTCTCAAAGCCGAGCTAATGATATCCCAAAGAGAATCGATAGGTGACTCTGATAACGGAGTCGCAATCGCTAAATTCTTATGAATTCCCATCCTTAATGATACCCAATACTAAATGTTAATGATAGTAATTCATGATAGTAAGAATCATTATTTTAATTTTAAAACTGGTGGAAAAGATTTGAATATTTGAAGCCCATGGTTTCTACAGTGACTGTGCTGAGAGCCTGAGAGTTTTCTGTGTTTAAGGCAGCAAAGCTTTTTTTCCCCCCTCCATAGGGATTTATAGTGAAATCTTTGTGAGGGCCACAGGTCTTCGGATTTCTGATGTACAAAGTTTCTTTCAACAGGTGGATGTTGCCACTGTAAGTAAAAAACAGCTCCCGACTTTGATGTTCCCACATCTGATCTTTACTTTATGCTCAGTGCAGTCTGGTTGGAATTTTTCCCGTGGTTTTATTTACACAGATTTGATGCCATTAGATCCATGTCAGTTGAATTATTATTTGACAAAGATGGATCTCAAGAACCGCTATCATTCTGTAGATGTTTCTTTGAAAATCTAATTATGTCTCATTCTTTGAATGGATTTACTTTGCCAAATGGATCATCATGGCCTTGCCGTATCGGTCCATTTGATCGACCTTTGTTGTTATTATTTATTTTATTTTATTTTCAGTTGTTACAGACGGGACAGACATGACTGAGGGATAGGAAAGGGAGAAAGAAAGATGAAGGAAAAGAAAAACAGAAGGGAAGAGGGACAGTGAGAAAGGGCACTTAAAAAGAGAAAGAAGAGAAAAAAATCTCCTGAATCACCTGTTGAGAGAAAAAGAAGAGAAAACAAGCAAAAAAAAACAAAACAGAGCAACATACTAAACACAACACCATCACGTTAATCTACCTAAGTGTAAACAGCAGTAAATACTAAATATTGAATGTTGTTGTATAGCAAGCAGGACCGACAGCGCACAATGTGCTTGGAAATAGCAGCCAATAAAGGTGTAGTTTATGTCTATGAACAGTGAACACCCGTGTGCACACCTGTGTGGATCAGCGCGCTTGTATTCAAAAGGTTTCCCCGTGTAATGGTCTGCTAGAGGATGTAGAGAGCCATAGCCCTGTCCCCCAGGGCATGAAGCAGGCATGGAGGAGATCCAGGCCCCAGACATCCAGAGGCCCCAGAGTGCGAGAGCCCAAGGAGGACCACCGGAGGGGCATCCGTGCCACCCTCCTGGGAAGAGCTGAGGAGAGCCCCAGATGAGGGGTCACCCAGTAGCCACGGAGCAGAAGCCAGAGGGGGCTGCAGTGGCGTGCCCGCCGGCTCTGCCCCCTTTGCCCCAGAAGAGGCCTGACCGAGCAACAGGCACCAGGCCCCGCCAAGTAGTCACCAGGAGTGAGTTGGTACATACCTGAGCGCCCAGCCCCGGACACCAAGAACCACCAACACACCAACCCCTGAGGGCATCAGTTACCGGCAGGGAGTGTGGTGAGGGGAGATAGGCCTTTGGAGGGCCTGGGAGTTCCCAGAGAGGTGGAGTGTAAGACCCGACCTGACATATAGACACAGACAAACAGGCACACACAGACACAAACATGCATTCCCACCCTCATGCACACTCAGCACTCACCCAACGTAGGGATAGACATACATGGACACTGTACACACAATCACACTCCCCAAACAAACTCTATACCCCAGGTCCAGGTACCCTCGCCCCTGGAGGGGGAAACAGCACCTAGACCCAGGAGATGTCACCCTTTCCCCCGGGGTGGAGGCAAGCAGACCGCCCTAGGCTCCGCAGCAACAGGGAGGCCCCGCATCCCAGATCCCAATCGGATGGCCAACACCTCCTCCCAGCCCCCCCCCCCCCCCCCCCCGCCCCGATGGCCAGCAGAGAACAGGGGTGTGTGTACCCGTTAGTTTTCATTTTACTCAAGACAAATTCTTCCCTTTTTATTGTTTTTAAAACAAAATTGTGGAATGTTAACTTTTCTTTTTGTACAGCCAAATGATGCTTGACCCTTTCCCCTGAGCTCATTTCACTTGTATTTGGCATGTTGCAGTTGCCTATGACTAACTTGTTCTGAAGTAATTTATAGAAAATGAAAAGCCAGTTACGCTCAAGTTCACACAAGTGCCCCTAGCAGAGTAGTTCATCACATTAACAGTGGACATGATCCATTAGGTTTGACAATCAGAAATGTCTGAACATTTTACACACAAAGGATAAGTTAGCCTTGAGGGGGTTCTGCCTGAAAACTTCAGAACTTGGCATGTTAGCATGTTACTGTGACAATACATATATATATATATATATATATATATATATATATATATATATATATATATATATGACATGTGGGCACTAACAGTGCACCCCTGGCTCCTGGGTGAAAGTCTGACTCAATATTTGTTGAGATTCATATGTTTCTGAATATGACAAATACCTTTTATGGCAACCAGAACGCTCCTCTCAACTTGACATTAGATGTACTTTTTCTCTTGGCCTCTGAAGGGACCTCTGTGCATCGTGGAGGGAAGAATGAATAGCTCTCCAGTGGCTACTACTAACAGGTAGCCTTGACTGACTCACAGTCCCTTAAGGCTCACCGTGATGAATGAGTTGTGACTTCAGCGTGAATTACAGCTTTCCTGGCTGAGTCTGATAAAGTTGCAGGTTCTAAACAAAGTGCAAATCTTTATACAATATGTTCTCGTTGTTCATCCAGATCTCTAAAATTGTTTATGTCAGCCATACGTGTGCATGTAGCTTGATAGATCCTCGGGTTTTACAGTTTTCAACTTGACCGCAGCTAAAAAACAAACAAATAAACAAACAAAAATCAAAAATGAGAGACCAGTATTGAGCTGCATGTGTATGATGAAGTTTATGTCCTGTTTAAATTAAAAGTCTCCAAAAAAACCATCCACATGAATAAAAACTCGAGGCTGTGTTTTGCATACTGGCGACCTATCTAAGCACAGACAGCATGGTGTCACGGGCTAAACTGTAACAGAGGGATCGTTTTCTGTTTTCTCACTTGTATCCACTTCACGGTCACCGTCGCTCTCTCTTTTGTTTTAACCACTTAACACGTACGACCCGCAGCAGAATACAACAACTTCACACCCTTTTCTCTGCACTCTTGAGGATGTTGACAATCACTCGGTGGGGAAAAAATAGACTCACAGGAAGACAGAATGTGTGGCTGTAATGGCATCACATACCGCTGAACGCCTGCCTCTTAATCTGTCTTAAATGAAAACTGCAATTTCAAACAGTTTAATTTACAGTTAATTACTCGGAATAGAAAATAATTATAAAACTGCCCCAGATACTGGTGGAGTTTTGCTCATCACAAAACCTGTCAACACGGGCAAGCCCAACAACTCGTCCCAACAACTTGATGAACTGCCAGTAGTTTGGATTGATAGCTAGATAGTTACTGTGTGCAGTGTAATTATCTGTTTAGAGCCAGCGCCAGTTGAAGGCCACACCAAATGCTGTGCCACATCCAGCGTTTCTTTATCTCCCTCTTCCACAGCATCAAGATACTTGACTGCCTCATTACAGTTGAACGAAAACCATTCTTCAAATGTGCCGCCTGCCAGCACCGGGTTGTCTCCTTTTAAGAGTGCCTTTTAAACTTCTAAGGAGTCCATGTTCTTGCATCTTTAACCCTCTCTTCACCTGAAAATGTCAAAGTTCCTTTTTTTAAATTGAAGCAGGGCTGTTTCTTAAGGTAGGGTCATATATATCTCTGTTTGTTACGTAATTACAGTTTCTTTATTCCGCCGCAACTCGCTGAAATCTGAAACTGGGTCTTAAACCATTGTTATGTAAGGAATTCCTGTGGCACAAATACCTTTTTGTTTACATTATTACTTTCAAACAATGTTGTGTTAATTGCGGGAACATTATATAAGACCTGCTGACTCATAATTTCCCATATTTGCTCACCAAGCCCTGAATATAAGAGGGATTATGTACGACACAGCGCTCGGGTTTGGGGTGAGTCATTGTCATGGCTAAATATCAGCTTCCGCAGGGTTTGACATATCTTCTTATTCATTAGGCAGGTCCCCGCCTTTTACCTGAATTCTTCAGTTGTTCTTTTTTTTTGACAGATCTGAGAGGATTATTCTTGTACCAGTAAGACCAGGAGAGAATGATAAAACAAAACGAGAGAAAAAAAACACAGATCAGCAGGTACTTATTGGATAAGTCGTCATGTGAGCGGAGAACAGAAGTGGTCTTGAGCAATGTGGTCTATAGCTGCAGGTGGGGAGGGGTTGCAAGTGAAAGTGATTTCATCATGAATTATTACAGTCTTTTGCCAAAGGATGGTGTTTAGTGAAGGGGCAGTTGGCCATCTTTATAAAGTGTTGCAACTAATCAATGAAATGTCAAACAAACTGAGAAATTATTTAAAAGATTAAAAATATCTGAATATATTTTTTTATTTTTAGAATTTACTGTGGATATATGACGTGATTTCTTCATGAGGAGGATATTCTTCTTTTCTGTGTTTTGTAACTTTGTGAACTGAATTTAACAGTCTGAAGATAACTACTTTGGAAACTGTAATGTGCATTGTATTCTATGTAATAAAAAAGTAATAAAAAAGTGAAACTTAATCAATAATAGATATAGTCTCTAACTGCAGATTTATGTGCACTATAAATCTGCTTGTGCTGATATTTGTGTGATTCAACTCATCTCCACTGTTTCTCCAGCTTTGCGTCTTTCTACAGGGGAAAAGAATTATTTTGAGGAACGAAGCCATAGGGATAACCCTGCTTGGACAAGCTCCCTGTCCGCAAAGCGTCAAGGTGTCCTCTCCACACCATTACCTTGGTCGACATTCTGCAATGACTAAGTGGAACTTTGAGCGAAAGTGACATTTTATTAGCAGGGGAATCTAAGGGCTCCTTGTCCAAATGAACTGATTAAACGTGTTTATACTGCTGCTCCTGTTCCTGGACTTATGTTCCTGTAACTCTGAATCATTCTTGTAAATCTGCTGTTCAAAGAGGTTGCCTTAATTTAGATAAACTCCCAACAGAGCAATGCAATGTCACTCTCTGCGCCTTATTAAAAGACAGTAGGATTTGCATTGTTGGACACTTGCAATGTGACTGATCGACTTGCCCTTCTCTGAGAGGGTGAGTCTGTATTGTAGTATTACTGCAGCCTCATTCAAAAGGAAACACTACTCTGATTTTCTGAGATGGTCAGCTGTAACTGTTGTCTCTATTGACTCTCCTCCCAGTATTGAGTAAGTGTATGAACACATTGTAAGCCTCTGCAGCTGCGAGATCTACTGTATTGGGAGGAGAAAAAAAAGGCAGTCTCTGCCAAAGGATTACTTTGGCAAAGACTAGTGCCCCAGACATTAGTGCAGTGGTGATCCACGCAGAGAAGGGGTGGGCGATGCTGTGTACTTTGGGCCACCAGACACCGATATTGTCTTTGCTGTTACAACTTTATTTACTCCGTCTTTCATGTAGCAAACTCGTGTCTGAAACTGTGATGCAGTTGTGCATACTCCAGGGATGTAGGCTGACGTTCAGCGTTCCCTGACAGCTTTAGCTCTCATCACTGGCCTGGCTGATCCGCCAAACTGCTGCGTTGTTTATTCAGGTGTGTCAAAGACCCAGTGTGACATCATCACATTCACCTACGTGTGAATTAAATCATCCCTGGGAGGGTTGAATTCAGCAAGGCTCCATTATAAACGTGCTATGGCCAGTTGATGAGTGCAGGCAGGTGTGATTTTGGAAATGTGAAAAAGCGAGTCTCGTTAGTGATAAGTTGAAAGGTGAACTACTCTGCTTTTTTTTCTGAATCATTCAGTCAAGCATTCATGTGCGTAAAACTCGCCATGTGTGGGTGTAAGCAATGACTCTTTCTAAACCCACACAGTATGACCATAAATAGTCTCACTTACGTAAAAAAAAGAAAATAAAATAAATCAGTGTATTTCAGGTGAATGCATAGGCTACTAGTTCTTCCAGCACAATAACAACCAAATTCACTTCCAGGAGCTCACCAGAGGAGAGCACGGCATGAGTGCTCCCTGGTGTTCTGTCATTAATGAAAGTTTAATTCATTATCCTCTTCCATAAAGCAGAAAGATGAGTAACATTAGATGACTAACCCACAGAGAAACAAACAAGGACACCATATTGGAAAGATCACCTGAAGGATCAATAACTGGCCAGTCCGATTGTACCAGTACAAGGCTGTGATGATAAGTTGGGTACATTTCCACCTATAGCCTATATCACGTGGATTGTCGGCTATTGATCGCAGCAGTGATCAGTTCGGTATGGGGTGGGGATTCAGTGCTGTCAATACAGGGACAGAGCTCTAGGCATAGGCCTACAATAAGAGAAGCATGTGCTTTTTTTTCTTTCTTTTTTAATGCAACACGTCAAAACATGAATCCCTCCATGGATCTCTCTTAATAACAACGCTATAGCAGTGGATCAGACAGGACAACACATTCGTTAAGCTTGGATCATGGACCACACATGCATGCAGATTTTGTGATGCTAAATAGCATGGGTTCACTATAAAGGGGCTGGGATAGCATGGAAGGGAATAGATAGGCAATAGAGTAAAAGTTGCACACGGTAATATCACATTAAACGGCCAACACGCGGATTCCCAAATACTACTTGCATCCATATCAGCCAAAAGGGCTACAGGCGTCTTTGTAAGGCGCAAATCTGGTGGGGAATGCAGCCATTCACAGACGCTGAGATGGCATTCGTCTTCAACATGCAGCTCCACGATTCAGCGTTACAGTCATATTCTACATCCAGTGTCGGGAGCATATGCGCTAATTGTGCCTTAGTGTTCTGACATCCCACTAAGCAAACAAGGAGGTCTGCAACGCCAAAGAAGCGGCAACCTCAGAAAAATAAAATAAAATAAAAATAAAAACTCGCATATGGAGCGGATGAATGTAGACAAAATAACGCCTATCTTACCTGTGCCGTGAGCCAACTCGATGCCCGGTTCGGTGAGTATGTTCGGGTCACTTTGAGATCTGCCTCGCTGCAGACAGCCGTCTAGTCCATCCGATGTAGCCATGGGGAGGCAGCGCAGGAATCCTAAATAAAATATTAAAAACCCAACCGGAGGCAGGCAAGGTCAGGAGGAAAGCAACGAGCGAGAGTAGATTTAATTCGCTCTGACAACAGCCGCTTTGAGTACCTAACAGGGAGCCATGGCTGAGCCGAAATTCCGTGTGTGTTTGTGTATGTGCGTGTATGTGCGTGTGTGTGTGTGCGTGTGAGTCTGGGCTGTGTGCGCGATGATGTGTGGATGAGGGAGGGGTGATTTGCCCCCGATGATGCCAACGGGTTGATGATGCCCATCCCTGTCCAGCAACGCGACCAAATATTCAACAGAGCACCATGCTTATTCGCACACCGATAACCTGAATTTATGGCCTTTATTAATTATTAATGTAGCTTTTTTATGAGTTTTGGCAACACACCAGTAGCACCATTTATTCAGGGTCTATAAGGTTTAATATATTTGCAAGCAGCATTGGTAATGCTGTAAAATGACAGATTAAGATGGGCAGACGTTTGATAGGCTAAATTAATTGAGAATTTTCAGGCCTGTAATTGTTTAATTGGTTACAATTCACAAATTGACATATGACACATTATGTGCATTTACTGTAGTTTACATTTATCTATGGATTCATTTATTGTCTTCACATGGATATAAATATAATTTATCTAATCTACATATAAATTATAATTTGCCATACCGCTTCCATACCGCCTTCACATGTAACTGATCGCTTTTAAAATGTATTTCTTTATTTTATTTTAGAATTTGCTTAAAATAAATCAGAAACATATTAGCATGTATATATATATATATATATATATATATATATATATATATATATATATATATATATAAAATTTATTTTTATGTTTTTATTTTTAAGAAAATATTTTGGCTTAAAACAAAGCAGCCTCGTGTCAGTGCCAAGAATGACTCCATATGGAAGCAGCTCATTGGCTGATTCTACTCATGACGCGTTAACGCGGAAGTCAACCACCGCCTCGAGAAAAATGGCTGCTCACAGGTGCAGCTGCTGGTCTTGGCTGCTTATTCTTTTTAGTTTGTCCGTGTTTGTTGTCGCAGACATTCATGAAACGACGCCAGTTAATGACCACCACGGTGGGGTTGACCATAATGCACAAACAGCGGAACAAACGGCTGACCAGCCCGCGGTGGAGGAGAGACGGTGGGAAGCAACCGAGGTTAAAGAAGCCGCTACGGTTGATGCTGCAGCCGACATTCAGGGCACTTCTGCACCTGAAACAGTGGTACCTTCGTCGGTACCACAGCCTAAAGACGACTTCCAAGAAGAGCTGGTCATCAGACCTCTGCACTCCGGAGATATTTATGCCAGCTTCCAGTTCCGCACCCTGTGGGACACAGACTTCATGAGAGAAAACAAAGGTAAGCTAACTGCTAGTAGGGAGATAACACTTGTTAGGCACGAATAAGAAAATACACACATGTAAATGTTTTATCTTCTTATAGAAGTAACTTTTGAATATACTTGAGTCTGTCGAATAGCTGACAGAAAAGCTGTAAATGTATAAAATGATAAGCATTTAAATGTTTCGGAATGAGGGTTCATTTTTTGCTTCTCGATGCTCCTATAATCTGTCAGATTGAAACATTAAAAATACCACGTGATAGGGCATCTGCATTTTCCGTCAGTTGACTTTCTTTTATAAATCACCATATTTTTGTTCATTTATTGATATCCCCTTCCTGTTAAAATCTGCGTCTGTTCCTGTTTAGTTGGTTTCAGGAGTATTTATACATTATTGGAAATATTATACGAGTTTAATACACCCCACATTCATTCAATAAGATTTTCTTTCTCCTGTTCTCAAAATTACAACAATGTTTGGTCTTTCTAACTCTAAACCACGTTGTTGCATTTCTCAGTGTCCCACTACCGGCTTTTCCCCAAGTCTCTGGGCCAGGTCATCTCCAAGTTCTCAGTCAGAGAACTGCACATCTCTTTTACACAAGGTTACTGGAGGACCATGCAGTGGGGGCAACCCTTTATACCATCCCCACCTGGAGCTGAGCTCTGGGTCTGGTTCCAAGACTCAGTGACAGAGTGAGTACAACAGAGATGAAATGAATGTGTGGATTAATAAGGGGAGGGGAGACAGACCCGTACTTATATAGTGTTTTTGTACTCTGAGCATTTAAAGCCCCTTCTTACTATGAGCCTCATTCACTTATTCACAAACACATTCATTAACCTGCTTTCGTAAACATTTTTTCTATGCCTTAGCATTTTTAATCTACCATGCACACATGACACTCCAATGGTGGCATCAACGACAACTAGGAGTTCAGTATGTGGACCAAGGATACATTGACATGCAGACTAGACAAGTAGAGGATTGAACCACCAACCTACCAGTTTTGCTCATCCATAACCGTCCTTGCGGTTTTTTGCTTTTGTGTTTTTCCTTTAGTTCTTATAATGACAGTGATGTTTCTCAAGCATTTGCCGAACTAGCAGACAGTTCAGGTAGTTTTTTTGCTGCAGTAAAAAGTTATGCAGTAAAATAACTCTCAGTAAAAACTGGCCATAAACTTGTTGCATTAAGACGGAGATAATCTGTCATCAGTCTGCGATTGAATTACATGCAATCTGTTTCAGATGATACATCAATTAAATGTGAATTTCATTGAATTTAATGCAAGTTTGCTCAGCTAACATAATCTCAGGATGGTGGTGCATGTGATGAACCCTCTTGTTCGTTATATTCCCAGAGTATCAATATTTGGTGACCCTGTATCGATACAATATCACCATACAAAGTATCGTAATGGTTTGCTGTATTGATTTTTTTCCCCCCACCCATGTAAAACTGCCAGAAATTCTACTCCCACAACTTTTGACTACAGTTTGTTTTGATATAGTTGCTGCCTAACCTACCTTTGCTAAATCATGTTAACATTTCCACATGCCTTTTTTCTGCCTTTCCCAGTGTCGATGCTACATGGAAGGAGCTAACCAATGTTTTGTCAGGCATCTTCTGTGCATCACTGAACTTCATTGACTCCACCAACACTGTTCAGCCCAGTGCCTCCTTCAAACCCCTGGGACTAGGCAACGGTACAGTCAGTCTCCTTTTTGCATTTAGAGAAACATCTCTAGTAATGAACCTCTGCAAAAGCTAATTGTGTCATCAGCCACCATTGAACTGTCTAATATCACGTTATTATACAGAATTAGTGCTAGAGAAAATCCTCTTGCAGTAATCCTCTTCTCAACTTGTTCCATCACTGGTCAGTTATGATTCATACAACTTTAACAGCATCAGCTGCGATAAAGTGCTTCAGATTACTGGAGATCAGTCTGTCATTTTTACCTTGTGTCTGTCAGAGTCACAAACACTGTGGTAGCTTGAATATTTTGCTCAAAACTTTGTTAACCTCACTGATGACTGTTCAAAGTGCTCTTAGAGGAATTCTGAAAGGTTGGCAACCTCTAGGAAGATTCTCATTTGTTCCAAACGACCATGTGTAGCAAATTTCTTTCAATTTCAATTGAGTCTCAGAGATTTAGTGCAATAACCTTCTTCCTCATCTAACCTAGACATGTGCTCTGTTTTTAGTTTTGTTTTTTAAACTATTGTTTCTAGTAGAGCAGGGCGATATGGCCAAAAATATTAATCACGATATAGATTTGAAAATTTGCGATAACGATATAACTGACGATATAATTGATGCAAGACAAAATACAACTCCACAACTTTACTAGCGCAAAAAAACCCCCATCCATTTATTTTCACTTAAACAAGCAGCTGTTTTTTTATGTGCATTAAAGCTGTATAAAAAATTTAACAGTGCAAATGCAAATTCCCTGTTGAAAGTTTAACCAAAAGGCATTTCCAGTAGAAATGGGCTGACATATCCTGAGCATAACCATGTATAATATCCACTGAAGTTAAAAAGAGATGCTTTGCAACATTAAACTGCAGTGTGCCAAATAAAAAAGTCAAATACGTATTTTTCGGACCATAAGGTGCACGGGATTATAAGACACATTAAGCGAAACAAAGCAGTCAGATAAATCAAACTTTATTCAACTCATCTTCTTCTTCCTCCACTTCTGTACCATTGATTCATTAATGCTGTATTCTATCACAGCTGCTCTATTCCCATGTTGTTGCAGTATGTTAACGACTAACCTTCTATTGTGGATGGATTATCTCAGTTGTTCTCCTGACTGAAGTTTGGTCCGTTTACAGCATCCTGCCATGCGATTGCATTTGTCTCTAACCATCAGGAACCTTCACGAGTGGAAAAGTGTTAGCGTTCATCCTCCAGCTTCACTGTTTATGTTATGCTAACATAGCTGTGTCGCTAGCGATCACCTAGCACATCATTAAATACCACCTAGCCCAACTTCAGTAACCTTACAAACCTCACTGCTGTGTAGCTTCATGTCTTCATTTATGTTGGAAATGATAGCAGAGCTGTACGTTTGAATTTTTTCAGAAATCTCTCAGTCAGAACATGCTATATCATGCTTAGGTAACTAGCAAAACTAGCGAGCTAACTTCCGCTAACTTCCTGCTAACTTCTAACTCCGTTAAATGTAATAAATTCTGTTTTCATGGATGCCTGGATGTTAAACTTCATAGTTACACCTGGTAAAGCAGCAATTCTGATCGTTTTATTAAAGATGAAAGAATTTAGACAGTTTTTAACTCTTAGTGATGCTGCAGTGTTCGTTTGACTTTGGGACCTGAAGGGAGCGGAGTTTAGGACACAGATTACTCCCAGATTTACGAGCACCTTAGTCCGACAAATACGGCAAAAACGACGGCCCGCTTCCATGTTCTACAAAAAAAATGTGCTTTGGTGGGTATCTGATGGACAAACGCCAAACCAGTTCCACACCACTGAAGTTGCACCATTTTTACAAACCAATTGTGGTTCATCCGTTTCACTCAACGATCCGCTTTCTCCCTTCTCATTCTCTGTTGCCGCCATGCTTTTTCTGCCATGTGCGAAAACAAAGGCACTGCGCATGCGCGTTTTACCCATATTCTATCGCGATATTTTATTTTCTTATCGTTGCCTAGCATTGTACCGGTATTACTGTTAACGGTATAATATGGCCCAGCCCTAGTTTCTAGTGATTTTACACCTCATGTTACTGCAAATGGTCGACTTTACAGGTGATATGATTGTCAGGCTTGTCAGGTGTGCTGCACCCCGTTAGAAACTTGGTTTAGTTGTGTTTTTTTGTTGTTGTTGTTGTTGTTTGGGAATAAGTAAACAGATGAACACTTTTTACACAGGTCCTGTTTGCATTAAAGAAACCTTTTGCAATAAAATGAGTGCTTTACCTGTACTCAGGTGCCTCTTTTTTTAATATATATATTAGATTTTATTTGGGCATGTGATATTCTTATTCTGAGGTGCATGTTAGACAGTTGAATACCCATTACAGCACTGCAGATGCCCCAGGACTCACTGTACTGCATATGCAATATTTGTGTGTGTGTGTGTGTGTTAAAGTGACAGACCACAGCTTCCTTCGCTATGCCACCCTCCCACGAGAAATTGTTTGCACAGAGAATTTGACACCCTGGAAGAAACTCTTGCCATGTGGATCCAAGGTAAATGTCTCTCTCTCTCTCTCTCCCCCCCCCCCCCCTTTTACATGTGCATTTTTCTTCCTAAAAAAAGCGCGGGACATCAATGCCATCTGTTAGCGTATTAAGTTTTCTCCTCACTATGTTTTCCGAACAGGCTGGTCTCGCTGTCCTTTTGAAGTCAGAGAAACTCTTCCACAGCAGTTTTCATTCCCAGGCAGTGCACATCAGGTCCGTGTGTCAGGACTGGCAGTGCAAAACCACATCCTGGGAGCTGAGACAGACGTTGAATTCAGTCTTTGACCTGCACAACTCTGGACAGACCAAACGAGGTGAGCGAAAGCACGTTTTTTTTTGTTCTCTGTCCCATATTTGGGTTTTGGTAACATTCCCCTGGCTTTTGTTAATTCAAGCTGTCTCTTCCCTCAGAGTGGTCTTTGTTCAAGATGTTCTCTCGGACCCTGACAGAAGCTTGTCCGTTGGCCTCCTCCAGTAAATTATATATCGACATCACAGACAACCCTCAGGTTAGCTTTTCCTTTAATATAAAATATGCAAATCTAAATCATTAGATAATTCAAACCTTAGAATACAAAACATCGAATTGTGACAGCTATATGAACATGGAGGTGTTGCTGATCTAGTGGATTATCTGTTGATAAACGGCACTACTTGTATGTATAGATAATGTCAAATTTATTATTGAAGCTCTGTAAGAGTTATGATTGGAACAAACCTGTTTTTATTTTGCAGGGGGAGCAGTTTGAGCTCAGCCCAGCCACTTCCCTGCTGAGCCAGGCAGTGGTGCTGGGAGACAGACGGACCTTCTCTGTGTACGATCTGACCCAAGAAACCACCTTTGGCACTGTGCGCTCCCTCAACCTGCTGATTCGATGGAAGTCCAATGAGGGTGAGCCAGAAGAGTAGAGACTGTATAATGTATAAAGCTGTGTATAATAGTCAGAATATTGTCTTGAAGAATGTATGATGAAACAAGAACAAGATAATAAAATGCACACACTTCACACAATTTTAAGGCATTTTTTTGATTGTCACATTTGTTTTACACCCAGTGAATTATTAAAATCAGTCTGACTTTCTGTCCTCAGGTGAAATGCTGCGTCCCTTGCTCCATGCTGAGCGTTATGTGGCTGGATACGGGCTGCAGACAGGAGAGATTCACACATTAATGTACAACAACCACCCATACAGGTCTTTCCCTGTACTGCTGCTGGACTCGGTACCTTGGTATCTTCGTCTCTACATCCACACGCTCAGTGTGACGAGCAAGGGAAAGGACAACAAGCCCAGTGAGTATTTTTAGAAAGCAGTAAAGGATGTGTGCACTGTTCATTTGCAATCAGAATAATAAATTTACATTGTCCCAAAAACAATTTACCTTTGAAAGATGACCAATATCCTGTACAGTGAGTACACAGTGTAGTACAGGATATTGGTCCGGTACAATGTCCTTAACTTCACTTAAGGCCACTGTGGAAATAAGAATATCATGGAGCAGCTGACTTATGAATTATTAATTCAATCAAAAATGTATGTCTTATATGGCCTTCACATGTACAGTTTGGTCCACATATGAGCCTCATCCATCCATCCATCTTCATCCGCTTTATCCGGGGCCGAGTCGCGGGGGTAGGAGCCTAAGCAGAGAAGCCCAGACCTCCCTCTCCCCAGCCACCTCCTCCAGCTTATCCGGGGGAACACCAAGGCGTTACTAGGCCAGCCGAGAGATATAATCTCTCCAGCGTGTCCTGGGTCTGCCCCGGGGCCTCCTCCCGGTGGGACATGCCTGGAACACCAACCCCAGGAGGCACCCAGGAGGCATCCTTGTCAGATGCCCGAACCACCTCAGCTGGCTCCTTTCGATGTGGAGGAGCAGCAGCTCTACTCTGAGTCCCTCCTGGATGGCCGAACTTCTCACCCTATCTCTAAGGGAGAGGCCAGCCACCCTTCGGAGGAAGCTAATTTCCGCCGCTTGTATCCGTGATCTCGTTCTTTCGGTCACTACCCACAGCTCGTGGCCATAGGTGAGGGTAGGGACGTAGATTGACCGGTAAATTGAGAGCTTCGCTTTTACAATCAGCTCCCTCTTCACCACGACGGACCGGTGCAGCGTCCGCATCACTGCAGCCTCCGCACCAATCCGTCTGTCGATCTCCGGCTCCCTTCTCCCATCACTCGCGAACAAGACCCCGAGGTACTTGACCTCCTCCACTTGGGGCAGGAACTCATCCCCGAGTGGGCACTCCACCCTTTTCCGGCTGAGAACCATGGCCTCAGATTTGGAGGTGCTGATCCTCATTCCCGCTGCTTTACACTCGGCTGCGAACCGTTGCAGTGCGAGCTGGAGGCCTTCACCCGACAGGGCTCTAGACTAACTTTTTGCCATGGTTGCACTGGTGCGCCTAAAAATAAAATTTAGGCGCACCAGCACAAAATTTAGGCGTACAAGCACAAAAGTTAGGCGTACCCAAATTTTTAAACTGCATTACTTAACACCGCAGTTTTACATGTTCACGTTTTTTTTGATTTGTAAATGATTAACTAACAACCTTTCAAAATGATTAACTTGACACCCCCTTTGCTGCCCAAATTAACAGCAGCTCCATCAGCCCCCATAGCAATGATTTTATCCAACCAGTTACTGCACTGGTCCCCAAGAGCAGCAAATGCTTTCTTTGAGGCAGCATAAATTCCTAAACAAATTAAAAAAAAATACCATTTACTTATCAGATCAAGAGTTTACAATGCAGTCTTTTTCAGTTTGAGTTTCTATATTCATGTATTATTGCTATGTTTAATTTTCAATGATAAGAACATGCTAGATATGGTTAATTCAGTAACACGACGTAATATTATTAATCATATACATAGGCTACGTGACATGACATGGCTTACCTTGGGCATGGGCATGCTGGACCTCAATGTGTCCAATCAGTATATTCGCTGGTCTTCCTTTTTGCAAGATACGAGCGTACACAATGACACATTCTTTTGTGGCGATGTCTGTGTCTCCATCGATCAGGAAGGCCATGTATGTACTGTTCGCAATTTCCACTGACGTCTTTTTTTTCAGTGTGTCAGCGATTACGCCTATAAACTGGGCGCATGCAACATCATTGCTGTATGTGGGGTTTATGTCCAAGCCATTTTTCCTGTGAAGAGTTATTTCTGACTTGAACTTAGTAAACGGAACTTCTTCTTTTGCAATATTGTAGGCGATGTTAAACTTAATGATCATCTCGGCCTCCTCCGATGACCTGTTTACTCCTGCCTGCCGCTGAAAGGCAGTGGGGAGCGGGGACATTTTGGCAGAGCATTTATCGCGGCATATAATGTGTCTTCTCGATGCTGTATGCTTTTTCAGCGTTTCAATTCGAAACGTATTAGCACCAGTGACAAATGCTGTGTTGCCGGCCATGGTCTTTCCACACTCGCGACAATAAATGCAGTGCATCATATTGTCAGCTTGGCTGTATCTTAGCCAGGGAAACTGGTCAAGCCACTCGATTCGAAATCTATACATTTTCTCACTTTTACTTTCAGTGGACTCCGGCTGGGAGTCGATCGTATGTGGCTCATTTTCTGATGCCGTCTCCGGACCAGTGTTTGACAAAAACGGAGAGGTTGATGGCTCCGTGTCAGAGCGCTGGCTCAGAATTTTGGACTGATCAGGCCTTAACTTAACGAAAAAGTTATCAATTGTTCTTTTCATATTTTCTCAATACCAACTTCATACACTTCTGACCTGGGCTACTCACCCTTCTCTATCTGCCCGCACTTTCAAACGTAAACACAAGTAGGTCTGCAGGAATATCTGGACCACGGCCAATCACAGAGGTCCCCGCCTCTGAGTATCTCTGATTGGTTTAGAACACGACATGGGCATAATGTGTGCCTGTTGTTGAACACACGGAGACTTTCAGGGTTGCTGAAACTTTTTTTCCGAGAAAATACTTGGTTGCACCGGTGCGACCAAGTATTTTTTTTACTTGGTCGCACCGGTGCAACCAAGTATTTTTTATTAGTCGCACCATGGAGAAATTTGGTCGCATTTGCGACCAAATTGGTCGCACTCTAGAGCCCTGCCCGATGAAGCCAACAGAACCACATCATCCGCGAAAAGCAGAGATGAGATTCTGAGGCCACCGAAGTGAAAGCCCTCCGCCACTTGGCTGCGCCTAGAAATCCTGTCCATAAAAATTATGAACAGAATCGGTGACAAAGGGCAGTCCTGGCGGAGCCCATCACCCACCGGGTGCGAACCAAGCTCTTGCAACGGTTGTATAGGGATCGAATGGCCTGTAGCAATTGGCCAGACACCCCATACTCCTGCAGCACCTCCCATAGGACACCCCGAGGGACACGGTCAAATGCCTTCTCCAAGTCCACAAAACACATGTAGACTGGTTCGGCAAACTCCCATGCACCCTCAAGTATCCTTGAGGGGATAAAGAGCTGGTCCAGTGTTCCGCGACCAGAACGAAAACCGCATTGTTCCTCCTGTATCCAAGGTTTGACTAGCAGACTAACTCTCCTTTCCAGCACCCTGGCATAGACTTTCCCAGGGAGGCTGAGGAGTGTGATCCCCCTGTAGTTGGAACACACCCTCCAGTCCCCCTTCTTAAAGATGGGGACCACCACCCCGGTCTGCCACTCCAGGGGTACTGCCCCTGATTTCCACGCAACATTGTAGAGGCGTGTCAACCAGGACAGCCCTAAAACGTCCAGAGCCTTCAGGACCTCTGGGCGGACCTCATCAATACCAGGGGCTCTGCCACCAAGGAGTTGTTTAACTGCCTCAGTGACCTCGCCTCCAGAAATTGGCGGGTCATTCCCCTCATCCCCAGACTTTGCTTCCTCCTCGGAAGACATGTCAGTGGGATTAAGGAGGTCCTCGAAGTATTCCTTCCACCGCCTGACAATTTTGTCAGTCGAAGTCATCAGCGCTCCGCCAGCACCATACACAGTGCAGGTAGAGCACCGCTTTCCCCTGCTGAGATGCCTGACAGTTTGCCAGAATCTCTTCAAGGCAGTCCGAAAGTCTTTTTCCATGGCCTCTACGAACTCCGTCCACACCTGAGTTTTTGCTTCAGCCACTGCCCGAGCCGCATTCCGCTTGGCCTGTCGATACCTGTCGGCTGCCTCCGGAGTCCCACAGACTCAATGTCCCCAGTCTCCCTCGGAATGCTGTTGAAGCTCTGCCGGAGGTGTGCGTTGAAGATCTCGCGGACTGGGGCCTCTGCTAGACGTTCCCAGCACACCCTCACTACGCGTTTAGGTGTACCAGGTCTGTCCAGCATCCTCCCCCACCACCTGATCCAACTCACCACCAGGTGGTGATCAGTTGACAGCTCAACCCCTCTCTTTACCCGAGTGTTCAGAACATATGGTCGCAGGTCTGGTGATACGATTACAAAATCAATCATCAACCTGCGGCCTAGAGCATCCTGGTGCCACGTGCACTTATGGGCACTCTTATGTTCGAACAAGGCGTTCATTATGGCCAAAGTGTGATTTGCACAGAAGTCCAATAACAAAACACCACTCGGGTTCAGATCAGAGAGGCCGTTCCTCCCAATCACGCCCCTCCAGGTCTCGCTGTCATTACCCACGTGAGCATTGAAGTTTCCCAGCAGGACAACAGAGTCTCCAGGTGGAGCACCTTCCAGCACCCCACCCAGGGACTCTAAGAAGGCAGGGTACTCTGAACTGCTACTCGGCGCATAAGTGCAGATGACAGTCAGGACCCGTTACCCGACCCTAAGGTGCAGGGAACAAACCCTCTCATCCACCGGGGAAAACCCCAACGTACCGGCAGCAAGCCGAGGGGATATTAGAATACCCACCCCAGCCCGCCGCCTCTCACCAGGGGCAACTCCAGACTGAGAGTCCAGCCCCTCTCCAGGAGACTGGTTCCAGAGCCCAAGCCATGCGTAGAGGTGAGCCCGACTATATCTAGCCGGTACCTCTCAACCTCACGCGCTAACTCAGGCTCCTTCCCCACCAGAGAGGTGACATTCCATGTCCCAATTGCCAGTCTTGGCAGCCGGAGATCAGTCCGCCAGGGCCTCCGCTCCTGGCCGCTGCCCGGCACACAATGGACCCGACCCCTCCTGCGGGTGGTGGGCCTGCGGGAGGATGGGCCCATGTCCCCTTTTCGGGCTGTGCCCGGCTGGGCCCCATGGACTAAGGCCCGGCCACCAGACACTCGCCCGTCGGGCACCCTCCCCGGGCCTGGCTCCAGGGCGGGGCCCCGGTAACCCTATCCCGGGCAGGGTAAACTGTTCCCTCAATGTTTTCTTCATAAGGGTCTTCTGAATCGCTCTTTGTCTGGTCCCTCACCCAGGACCAATTTGCCACAGGAGACCCTACCAGGGGGCAAAAGCCCCCAGACAACATCGACCTTGGGATCCCTGGGACACACAAACCCCTCCACCACGATAAGGTCGCGATTCACGGAGAGGACCTCAACCAGTCTACAAAAAAATCTTATTAGCCTTTGCGCTGTTTAGCATTAGCATATCACAAATTCAACTAGAAGACTATCACTCAGCCACCTCCCCGCAACCTATTTAACAAGCCTGCTTTGGTAGAATAGATCTGATATAAAGGTAAAGCAATACATCTTTATTTTTTTGTTTCTATGTCTGCAAGTCTTACTGGGACTGTTTC
Organism: Mchenga conophoros; assembly: GCF_057382185.1. Taxonomy (NCBI): domain Eukaryota; kingdom Metazoa; phylum Chordata; class Actinopteri; order Cichliformes; family Cichlidae; genus Mchenga; species Mchenga conophoros. The sequence continues at coordinate 5,993,238 of NC_140545.1, forward strand.
ATGGATCTGAATATGACCACTGAATCATTTCTTAGGAGGTTTAATTAAATAAAAGAAGAAAAGTAGATCTTACATCATGTTGTTTAGTTGATTCTTGCAGCTTTGTCTATTGCCATGAAACACCTGCACATAAAAATGAAAGTTGCACTTACAGCTCAAAGAAACAGTCCATGAGTGCATCTTTTCAGTTTAGTGGCTTTCTGAAGGTGCTGTCCCCTGCCTCTGACCCCCATACCTTGATTCAAACATCAACATGATGATGCTAATTATGTTCTTTAAAAGCACAAATTGCCAGTGGCAAATGAATACACAGCCTTCTCTTTACACTTTGTAGAGGTGCACGATAGTCAGACTCCCACTTGAGCTGAACTTGTGTGCCTTCAACTTGATTTCATTTTCATTTTTGTTGCCTTCTGTTAGTTAGCTTAAATGTCCTGTGGACATGTGAGCATCTTTGCAGGCTTTGATTTTTGATGTTGACTTCTTCAACGATGGATATTATTATTCAGTCTTTTACTTAACCCTGTAAAATCTGAACCATGAAATAATTGCCAGAAAAATCTAATTTTCTTGAAGCTGGAGTTTTTATTGAACCTGTCATGAATTATGAGTTTTGACTTGTATGATTTTTGCTACACCAGCATTTCTGTGCAATTTATTGATGACTATTCATCTTCAGCAAAAATGTGTAAAGGGTTTAAGGTTAAAGAAATCACATTAATGATGTAAAGGTCTCAAAAACTCATGTTTCAAATATGATACATTTGACCTTACAGGGGTAAGTCGGTCATGCTGTTCACAGCCCACTGTAAGATACTTGACTTCCCACATTAACCCACAGGAATGGTTAGTAAGGGTTCATGCAGCTGCCTCTTTTTGCCACAAGATGGAGAACATGAGTCATGTTTTCTGTAAGAAACAGTTATCAAATACATATGTTGGTGTTCATTTCTAACTTGAATAACATGCTGTTATTGATTAAATATTGTCCCATTATGTAATTTATATAAACCAGTGATCTGTGTCTAAACTAGGGATTCACTGACTGTAAAAACTCTGGGTTGATAGCTGTTTAAAATACAATTTTCTTGACAGCAGATGCCAGAGCCTTTGTGTTTGTGCAGTTCTAGTTTGAACATTTAATCAGTGTATTATTGGTCACTTGTTTTTTTTCTTCCTCTGCTAGGCTACATCCACTACGAGCCATCTAAGGACCGTGTGAAGCCCCACCTGCTGGAGATGCTGATCCAGCTTCCTCCAAACTCTGTGACTGAGGTTACAGTGCAGTTTGAGAGGGCTCTGCTCAAATGGACTGAATACCCACCCGATCCCAACCACGGTTTCTATGTCGGGTATGCACGTAGGATTGCATGTGTGACATGTGTTGCTTCTCAAATGATTTTTGCTTTTTATTTTTTAGGATTTTAAATTAATTTCAGACTTTTATTGTCTAAAGTCCTTGTCCTTGTCTTTAACATTTAGATCTTCAGTTATTAGTTCTCTTGTACCAAGCACTGTCGCCATGCATACAAACAGCACTCGGGAACGACCACTTTTCAGCAGCTTGTAAGTACACAGCCCCATCTCCCACCCACCTTGATGAAAATGACATTTATTGTGTTTTATTCACGGACTGTTTGAGTTTCTGCACAGACACGTTTATCTAGAAAATGGGATGATCAAATTTTCCTCTCTCACCAGTTTTCCCTGTAAAGAAGAGTCCAGCTACTTTGTCCGCATCTACACAGAGCCTCTGCTTGTCAATCTGCCCACTCCAGACTTCAGCATGCCTTACAATGTCATCTGCCTCACATGCACTGTAGTGGCTGTGGGCTACGGCTCTCTATACAACTTACTAACGCGGAGCTTCCAGATCGAAGAGCCCAACCCAGGACTGGCCAAGCGGATCGCTAACGTCATCCGAAGGATGAGGGGCGTCCCGCCACTCTGAGGCTTTGTGAGCATGCCAAGTGGCATCTTTTAGAAAGGAAGTTTTCCTTTTGTTGAACTACTGGAAAATATATAATATACAGGGAAGAACTGGGACAAATACTGCTATGAATGTTTTAAAACCTGTCAACTTGAGGATTTTGTTGTTGAATTGAATAAGATGGATACATTTGTGTTTTAAAGCAATTTCTTGCTGCCTAAGGACAAAAAAAGTAGACGGGAAGTTGAAGATTTGTTCTTGTTTGATAAATATGAGGAACCAAAGCTGAGCAATGGGCTGCAGTGTTTTAATACCCCTTCGTTTTGGGGGATTTGGGGTAGGGTTTTTTTTTTTTTGTTTGTTTGTTTGTTTTCTGGATTTTTAAAACTATAACCCATTACAACATAATGCCACACTGTCATTAAGGCATACTGATACTTTGAGGAAACAGTGATTTCATATCTCACTGCACTCTGAAGCCTCTGGACTCAGAAATATAATCGCTTTTGGTCTCTAAGTGGTCTTAAGACTTATTTGGCATCTCCGCCACTATGAGATACACCAAGTCAAAGTCACTTCAGGATGTCCTAACGTTTTTCTTTTTAGGCTGCTTATCTTAATTGAAACTTCATTCATGACAGCGCATTAAAAACTCTAAAACTCATTCCAGTATGATGTCGTATATTGTGTGAAACGAATTCTAAAAAGTATAGACTTAAAAGTGATAAAATGAACTTTTTTCATGTTTCTACACAGGATATCAATCGTTGTCAAGTAAAACCGAGCTGCCCTTTACCAAATATTTATTTGGCACTGATTTTGGTTACAGTTTTGAATGTTGAATGCAATTGTCTGAGCATAATAAAAACCTTTTATTTGTTGAATTATTAAGTCATCAGTTTTAAGCACTTTCGTTGTCTTACAACAAATACACTATGGACAAAACTACAGAGCCACACTTCCTCTTCTCTAAATTCAGGTGCTTTCACTCCTGTTGCTGCAGGTAACAGCCAAGCAGTCTGCCTTTATTTGTTAAAGGTTGTTCTAAAGAGCTCACTAAATTTGAGTATGGTAGTGTAATAGGATGCCACCACCGCAACAAGTCAGTTCATGAAATTTTTTCCCTCTTAAGATATTTAATGATCAGGTGAAGTGGTGATATAGCAAAGTGGAGGCATCTAGGAGCCACAACAACTTGGCCACAACTTGTTGGACATGTAGATCTTCAGAGGGGTTTCACCAAGGGCTGAGGTGATACAGTCTAAAAGTCACCAAAACTGCTGACTCAACTGCAGAACTCCAAACACCGCTTGGATTAACATCAGCACTAAAACTGTGCCTGGAGCTTTGTGGTCCTGGGTTCTATGGCTGAGCAGCTCCTGTAGATGTTAAATACTAAATAAAATACTGCCATGCATTTACTTTTGTTTAAGCCTTTTACACACATTTTTGTTTGTTTTCCTTCCTAGAAAAATATTTCTGTAAAACAGTGAGCTCCATTTGAATATTTGACTATGTTCTGTATTGTTATTACTGTCACTGCCTTTTCAATAAACTGCCAAACATCATTTTTCAAATTACTAGACATGAAAGTTCCCAACTCTAAATTAAACAGGAGTTGGAACATTATTACTTCCTATTGAGTGCCCACATTTTTGTGTAAACATAGTTGGCCTCACTGATGACAGACTCTGAAGGAACAAACACAGAGGTCTCTCTGTATTTGCCAGGTCAGCAGTTCTTACCCCTGTGTGTTTGCCAACAGTGTGGAACAAAAACAAAGCGAAAAGCAGCTTTCCACATGTAGAATTTGATGTTCATATGTGATCTGCTACAAACTGCAAGTTTTCTCCTCGGACATGATATAGTAAAGGAACTTGTCACTGATTGTTGCAACTTTCTTTGGTCAAACTAGTAATTTATAAAAAAAACTAAAATGTTCTTTAAATAACAAACAGCAAAATACATTTTGAGACACAAGTGTGCAACAATGCTGAAAACTAAGAACGTTTTCATTGTCCATCTGAATCATTTTGTGTTCTGCCAGGAAACACTTTCCATTCTTGCTACATTTCATCATTTGTTTTTGCAGGGAAACGGACTCAAAAAACCCGACAGGCTTGTGAATTCCAGGATCTATTAAAAACACATTTATAGCAAGGTTATACAGGATTGGGCTATTTTTATTGGTCATACAAAAACAACAAAAACAATGCATCATACTCTAAGGCTTTAATTAGAAATGGATATACTGTTTTTCACACTGAAGTAAGAATACACGCGGTAAAAAAAAGAGGACAAGGAATAAATGCAAACAGGCCACTTTTTCTTTGTGGGAAAAATGTGTCCGTTTAAAAAGGAGAGATGTTTAATGTAGATGATGGACTTCCTTAGCAGGGCTCACTGCATGCATGACCACAGGTAGTCCTGCAGCACTTTTGATCTCCTGGACACTGACCATCGTGATAGCAGTACTCAGCACACATGGGGGTGGTCTCAGGCAGGGGGCAGCCGCCAGGCTTCACTGATCACAGCGAAGTCAAAAAAATATGATTAGTTATAAAATACCTTTAAACACTTGGGATGTACATGGGGGTGTTTTCTACTTTGTTGATCTCTCACCTACGTACGGTGCCATGCACTCATGTCCACACCCGTTGGAGCAGCACTTTTCCTTGTCGGGGCAGTCACTGTCCTTAGAGCAAAATTCAGCACACCGTCCGTAGCCCAGGCGCCTGCGAGGACACACTCCTGGCTTTACTGAAAGAAAAGAGAAATCAGTATAGACAAAGAGATAGAACGGGAGAGTGTGGTACACGGGCCTTTTGACTGACTTTTAGACAGCTGAGACTTGAAAGAAAAGAGCAGAAAAGCATTACGGATCAGCCGTGCCAAAGGAGACATGAGTTATGATTTTGAGTGGTTACCAATTTGGTTGCTAAACAAACAATCACGCGCATTTCAAAAAGAATCCGTAAGCAGTCAGATAATGCGTTGAAGAAATTTGAGTCAAAAGAAACTTGCCTGTTATTTTGCAACAAGCGCTCGCTGAAAGAACAGTGTCAAAGTGCGCTAATGCGCAAAATGCTAAAACCAATGCGCAAATTGTCCACCAGTGTTTGTCCATGTTCACTTCTTGCTCAAAACATGTACTGCTGTGTGCAAAAAATACTGTACACTAGTCCATAGCCACATGCTGAGCAGGCCACTTAGAGGATGCTGGGTCCTTGTGCCTGTAGAGTTACAGATAAAATATGGCATGTACTGTGGTATGAATCTTCTAATGTTGTTTACATGTTAGTAATAAAACTAGACAGCTGAAAAATGTTATGATGAACAATAGTTTTTGTCATGTGACCTAATTTTACCTTCACTTTATTTTAGTGCTTCCAGCAAATGAATCAATTTCTCCTCCAACAGTATCTGACATGTGCAAAGCGGTTTATTTTCTTTTTAACCAGTGAACCGCATTTCCATCTAGCATTATTAGACTCCATAGACAAAAAAACAAAAACAATATGCGGTTGGATTATTTACACACTTCAGAAACAAATTTGATACAATAGATCAGATGAGGAGTTTTAAAGTAATTTCAGAGTTGTTTTTTTTTAAAGAGACTGGCACCTTTTTTAAAGAGACTGAAGTTAAATGAATTCTTGCTCATATATTAGAGAAGGAAGTTATGCTTCTGGTGTCCCCCAGGGGTCAGTGTTGGGCCCTAGATTGTTTAAATCACACATCAATTACATACATAAGGTGTCCACAATATTAATAATGATTCTGTTTAAGACTAATAATTTATGCTCTGGTGATGATTTACAGCATTTACTGGATGAGATGACTTTATGACTCTACAAAATAACTTGTTTAGCGTGTTAGCTTAAGGGTGATGTGGAGGATGGCCTCTCTGTTCAGTTTAGTTGGGTGTGTGCTTGGCGTGTACACCACTGTGCAGACCACACAGTCCATTGCAGAATATTTTACTTCCCACAGAAATTCTACAAGAAGTGTTGGTAAGTCTCAAGCAGCTACTTCTTCTTTTCTCCACAAGGTGGAGAACATGTCTTAGTCTTCCAATCTAACTTGTTTATTAGTTTTTGTTCCAACATTACATGCTGTTATTGACTGAATATTGTCACATAGTATCATATTTATGTAAATTAGTAGGCTGTGCTAAAACTAGGGATGCACTGATAAAATGAAATGATAAACAAAGTAAAGAATAAATAAATGAAGATTTGGCTTGATAAAAACAAATCATTACATTTGATTAAAACTGAAATATTTTTTATTTGGAAATAGGACTGAAAGATGTCAACGATTGATTTTAACTGGTTGTTTCAACAGAGCTTTCCAAATTCAGTGTGTGAAATTCTACATATGGCCACTCTGACAAACTCATTTTTCTGCAGTTTTTGTGTGCTCACAAACTGTGAAATGTTCATGCTATTTACTTCTGATTTTCCGCTTTTAGCACTTAAATTCCTCCCCTGCACAGAATGGGGAGCAATAATGGAAACAGCCGTGTGTTTTGCTTTAGCAGCAGGTATCATTTATACAAATCTATGACATTGTTAAACATCCTCAGCACAAAATTACCCTTAATAATGTTGGATGCTGTTAACTGCTGCCAATTACAGAAGAAAAAATGTTACATTTGCATTGAATGTGTTAATAATGTATTTTATCTGTGGTGTAAAGGTGCACCATAGTCAGTCTCCCACTTAAGCTTTCTTTCTTGTTGCCTCCTATTAATTAGCTTGTTAGCTTGAGGCTGCTGTGGAGGAGGGCGCACAGCTTGACGGGCCAAAATCCATATCACTCACAGCCTAATTTAAGATACTTTACTTCCCAGAGGAATCACACGAGAACGGTATAGTAAGGGTTGATGCCGCTGCTTCCTTTCACCACAAAGTGACGAACATGAGTCATGTTTTCTGTAAGAAAGGAGGTTGTCAGATACATATTTTCGTGTTCCTATCTTGACTTGTTTCTTAGCTTATGCTCAAACGTTATATGCGACTATAAATGGAATATCATCATATTATATCTGTTTATGTAAACCAATGGGCAGTGTCTAAACCAGGCATGCACTGACTATAAAAACTCGATAGCTGTGCTTAAAATACCATTTTTGTTGATAGCAGTGTTGGTGTTTTTATTTTATTTTTATTTTTGCAGCTCTAGTTTGAACATTGATTTGTTTTCTGGAAGTTTGAAACTGTAACTCCATTAAATCATAGTGCATGATGTTACTGTGAGGAAACTGTAATAAAATACAAATCAGGTTGTTCTGATTTGATATCTCACTGCCCTCTGAAGCCTCTGAGCTCACATGGAGAGATTATTGCTTCTTTTCAATCTCCCTACTAGGAACAATCAGATACAGAGATACATTATGTCAGAGTGAATTCAACATGGTTTCTTTTTTGTTTTTAAATGCAAACTTTGTCCAAAACACGATACCCAAATACTCTCACAAACAAACAAATACAAAGAAAGATACCTAAAAGTAATGAATATTATCTTTAATGGGACAGGAAATCACTTGTTTTGAAGTAGATTTAAGTAAAAGCAGCAGGTCTGGAGCCACACTCCCTGTTCTCTGAATTGAGGTGTTTTTTTCAGTCCCGTTGTCACAGACGCATATAATCAAGTGCCTAGCCACGCAGTCTGCCTTTACAAAAACATTTGTCATCATCAGAAAAAGAAAGTCTTAATAATATTACAGAAAGAAAAAAAGTATTGCATTAAAGAGAAGGCCACAGTAAATTTGTAAAGATGTTTAATGTAGATTGACTTGGTACTTTCTAATCAGCGGGGCTCATTGCACGCATGACCGCAGGATGTCCTGCAGCACTTCTGCTCTCCTGGACACTGACCAGCACACATGGAGGTGGTTTCAGGCAGGGGGCAGCAGCCAGCCTTCACAGATACACCAAACCCAAAAATATGATTAGTTACAAAATATCGTTAACCACTTGGTGAATTATTTAAAGGGTCTTGGCTGCTTTGTGCATCTATTACCTTTGTAGGGAGCCATGCACTCATGTCCGCATCCATTGGAGCAACACTTCTCAAAAAAGGGACAATCTCTGTCATTAAAGCAAGATTCAAGGCAACGTCCGTGGCCCAAGTGTCTGTGAGGACACACTCCTGGCTTTACTGAAATGAAAGAGAAATGAGTATAGACCAAGAACTCCAGAGAGTGTGGTGGGTTGTCCCTCTGAAAGATATCCTTTGACCTTATTGAACCCTGAATTGCAGTAAATTAATAAAAATCTCTTCTAAGAGTTTCTGGAAATTGTGAAACATTTGATTGTGTTTTAGGCTGTGGCCACCCTGTTTCTCTGAAGGATGCTTACTGCACTTCCTTCTTCTCGACTAAGGTATGAGTCTCATGGAGATCCAGTTGATTAATCTCTCATTTCAAGTTAGATTCCACCCAACGTGTACACTCCAGTTCCCAAATATCAGGCAAAACTTATACAGTCTCACACAAAATGACAGCAGTAAGTCTCTGGTCTGCAGTACACAAAGAAACACATGGTCATAAAGAAGACTAACAAGCTTTTTTTTTAAAGTTCTCACTCTTTCATGTTTCATACAATCTCAAGGAAATGTGTATGAAATTAAACATTTTCTCTTTTTTGTGCACAATTGTTAGAGACAGCCTTTTCTGACTTCTACCTATTGTAGATGACATGATAACAGATAACCTGTAGATCAGCGGTCCCCAACCCCTGGGCCACAGACTGGTACAGGCCCTTGAGTCGTTTGGTTCCGGGCTGCGAGAGTTGAAGCTCGGTTGTGAAATTTATAGTTTTTTTAGGGTTTCGTTATTTTTTATTGTTTTTATCATTAAATCGGTTTCCCTGGCTCTTTTCCAGTGTGTTATGAATAAATTTTCTTTTTTGGGTACTGGTACTGGTTTTATTTTGTTGTATTTATCCGCGGCACCTTAAAGGCTGGTCCGTGAAAATACTGTCAGACATAAACCGGTCCGTGGGGCAAAAAAGGTTGGGGGCCGCTGCTTTAGATAACTGCCACTTTGTTCGTATCTCACCTATGTCTGGTACCATGCACTCATGTCCGCATCCATTGTAGCAACACTTCAGAATAAAGGGACAGTCTCTGTCATCAAAGCAAGATCTAGCACAATTTGTATGTGCAAACTTTATTTTTAAACTACTTGTCATTTTATTAACTGAGAAGATTTAACCAAATATTTAATCCACACCCTTTTCAGAAGACATTAAACATAGTGACACGTACTGGGAGCAGGAGGGACGCAGACTTCTTCACCATCATAGACACAGCATATGTGGCCTCTAGGACAGTCCTCATACCCCTTACGTGACAGAGCAAGATTAAGATGGTGTGAACATTCTGGGGTTGAAAGAAGCAGAAAAGCAAAAAAGGACATGGATGAGCTGTGAGGAATAAGAGTTATGATGCTTTGCAGTCGCCAAATTGGCTGTTTGACAAAATCAAACATGCACATTTCAGAAAGGATCCGTAAGCAGGCAGATTATAAATTGAGCACATCTGAGCCCCCCCCCCCAAAAAAAAAAACCAAAACAAAAAACTTGCCTGTTAATTTGCAGTAAGTTCTAGCAGAACAAACAAAAAACTGACAAAGTCGATCAGTGTTTGTCCACGTTCATCTTTTGCTCAAAGGAATGTGCTCCTGTGTGGTTGGTTTTTGTTCTTCAGTACCCAACTTACCCCCAATCAAAAAAAAGGAGATTAACACAAGTTTTCACCTTCTCAAATTTCGTGCAGTCCCAAGTATACATATATTAAATTATTAATCTTAGTATATATATTTTCCTATATTTAATTATGTCTGCACAAATTAATGGTCAGTGACAGCCTCTTTGCAACTTGCAACATGATATGTGTTGCAGCAGTTGATATCCTGTGGATAACTGTCACTTTGTTCAATCTCACCTGACAATGGAGCCATGCACTCATGTCCACATCCGTTGGAGCAGCACTTCTCATTATTAGGACAGTCTCTGTCATTAGAGCAAATTTCAGCACAATGTCCAAAGTCTAAGCGCCGACGAGGACACACTCCTGGCTTTGCTGGAAGGAAAGAGAAATTAGTGCAGACAAAGAACTCTAATCAGAAAGTGCAGTAAATGTGGATTTTACTGGAATTTATTTAACTTTTAGACTCTCTCTCATTCTACTGACTGAGAAGACTCAATGAAAAATTTACCACACCCTATTAAGAAGAAATTAAACATTGTGACACGTACTGGAAACAGGAGGGACACAGACTTCTTCACCATCATAGACACAGCATATGTGGTCTCTAGGACAGTCCTCATACCCCTTACGTGACAGAGCAAGATTAAGATGGCGTGGACATTCTGGGGTTGAAAGAAGCAGAAAAGCAAAAAAGGACATGGATGAGCTGTGAGGAATAAGAGTTATGATGCTTTGCAGTCGCCAAATTGGCTGTTTGACAAAATCAAACATGCACATTTCAGAAAGGATCCGTAAGCAGGCAGATTATAAATTGAGCACATCTGAGCCCCCCCCCCCCCCCCCCAAAAAAAAAAAAACTTGACTGTTAATTTGCAGTAAGTTCTAGCAGAACAAACAAAAAACTGACAAAGTCGATCAGTGTTTGTCCACGTTCATCTTTTGCTCAAAGGAATGTGCTCCTGTGTGCAAAAATACTGTCTGTGTACTAGTGCACAACCACAGGCTGAGAAGGCCAGTTAGTGGATGCCGGGTCTTTGTGCTCACAGATTTGCAGTCTCTCTGATAACATGTCAATTAAGACACACTTTCATTTTCAACCATGCTCCAATAGTGGCGTGTATGGTACATAGCTTGTGTTTAATATTAGTAATGAAACCAGACAACTGAAAAATGTTATAATGAGCAGCAGTGTTTGTGTTTGATCTCACTTTCCTTTCACTTTACTTTAGTGCTGTGTTTCATTTTTGTGGTCAAAGATTGCATGCTGTTATATTGTCTGCATGCATTGACCCTGCCAGTCACTATCACAGTATTTTGTTGTGCAGCAGCTATTCCTGAAGTGCAGCAAATTCCTCTCTCCTCTTCCTCTTCTGTTTTTCTTGAATTCTGTTTCACGGAATGATGCTATTGGACCTCTTTCTTCCTGCTAAGGAATGAGTTTCCTGGAGAAGTCTAGTTTAAATTCATATTACCACCCCACATTTACACTCTAATTCCCATATATCAGACAAGACTTGTGCAGTCTGATACTGCATCATTACAAGAGTCTTAATGGTTTTTGTTGTTCAGTACCCAACTTACCCCCAAGCAAAAAAAGGAGATTAACACAAGTTTTCACCTTCTCAAATTTCGTGCAGTCCCAAGTATACATATATTAAATTATTAATCTTAGTATATATATTTTCCTATATTTAATTATGTCTGCACAAATTAATGGTCAGTGACAGCCTTTTTGCAACTTGCAACGTGATATGTGTTGCAGCAGTTGATATCCTGTGGATAACTGTCATGTTGTTTATATCTCACCTATGACAGGAGCCATGCACTCATGTCCACATCCGTTGGAGCAGCACTTCTCATTATTGGGGCAGTCTCTGTCATTAGAGCAAATTTCAGCACAATGTCCAAAGTCTAAGCGCCGACGAGGACACACTCCTGGCTTTGCTGGAAGGAAAGAGAAATTAGTGCAGACAAAGAACTCTAATCAGAAAGTGCAGTAAATGTGGATTTTACTGGAATTTATTTAATTTTTAGACTCTCTCTCATTCTACTGACTGAGAAGACTCAATGAAAAATTTACCACACCCTATTAAGAAGAAATTAAACATTGTGACACGTACTGGAAACAGGAGGGACACAGACTTCTTCACCATCATAGACACAGCATATGTGGTCTCTAGGACAGTCCTCATACCCCTTACGTGACAGAGCAAGATTAAGATGGCGTGGACATTCTGGGTTTGAAAGAAGCAGAAAAGCAAAAAAGGACATGGATGAGCTGTGAGGAATAAGAGTTGTGATGCTTTGCAGTCGCCAAATTGGCTGTTTGACAAAATCAAACATGCACATTTCAGAAAGGATCCGTAAGCAGGCAGATTATAAATTGAGCACATCTGAGCCCCCCCCCCCCCCCCCCCCCCAAAAGAAAATTTGCCTGTTAATTTGCAGTAAGTTCTAGCAGAACAAACAAAAAACTGACAAAGTCGATCAGTGTTTGTCCACGTTCATCTTTTGCTCAAAGGAATGTGCTCCTGTGTGCAAAAATACTGTCTGTGTACTAGTGCACAACCACAGGCTGAGAAGGCCAGTTAGTGGATGCCGGGTCTTTGTGCTCACAGATTTGCAGTCTCTCTAATAACATGTCATTTAAGACACACTTTCATTTTCAACCATGCTCCAATAGTGGCGTGTATGGTACATAGCTTGTGTTTAATATTAGTAATGAAACCAGACAACTGAAAAATGTTATAATGAGCAGTCCATGTCCAAAGTCTAAGCGCCGGCGAGGACACACTCCTGGCTTTGCTGGAAGGAAAGAGAAATTAGTGCAGACAAAGAACTCTAACCAGAGAGGGTGGTAAATGTGGATTTAACTTGAAGAAATTTTATTATCTGTCATTTTATTAACTGAGAAGGTTTAACCAAAGATTTGCCACACACACCAAGAAGAAATTAAACATAGTGACACGTACTGGGAGCAGGAGGGACGCAGACTTCTTCACCATCACAGATACAGCATATGTGGCCTCTAGGACAGCCATTACACCCCTTACGTGACAGAGCAAGATTAAGATGGCTTGGGCATTCTGGTTTTGGAGGAAGCAGTAAAGTAGAAAAGGACATGGATGAGCTGTGGTAAATGAAGTCAGTCTTATAAAGCTGTCTGATTGCCAGTTTGGCTGTTTAACAAAACAAAACAAACATGCGCATTTTAGAAAGAAACCGTGAGCAGTAGATTATAAGCTGAACAAATCTGAGTCAAAAGAAACTTGGTTGTTAAAATGTCACTTTGTTCAATCTCACCTGACAATGGAGCCATGCACTCATGTCCACATCCGTTGGAGCAGCACTTCTCATTATTGGGGCAGTCTCTGTCTTTAGAGCAATATTTAGTACAACGCCTGTTTTGCAAGCGCCGGCGAGGACACACTCCTGGCTTTGCTGGAGGGAAAGAGAAATTAGTGCAGACAAAGAACTCTAATCAGAAAGTGCAGTAAATGTGGATTTTACTGGAATTTATTTGATTTTTAGACTCTCTCTCATTCTACTGACTGAGAAGACTCAATGAAAAATTTACCACACCCTCTTAAGAAGAAATTAAACATTGTGACACATACTGGAAACAGGAGGGACACAGACTTCTTCACCATCGTAGACACAGCATATGTGGTCTCTAGGACAGTCCTCATACCCCTTACGTGACAGAGCAAGATTAAGATGGCGTGGACATTCTGGGTTTGAAAGAAGCAGAAAAGCAAAAAAGGACATGGATGAGCTGTGAGGAATAAGAGTTGTGATGCTTTGCAGTCGCCAAATTGGCTGTTTGACAAAATCAAACATGCACATTTCAGAAAGGATCCGTAAGCAGGCAGTGTTTGTGTTTGATCTCACTTTCCTTTCACTTTACTTTAGTGCTGTGTTTCATTTTTGTGGTCAAAGATTGCATGCTGTTATATTGTCTGCATGCATTGACCCTGCCAGTCACTATCACAGTATTTTGTTGTGCAGCAGCTATTCCTGAAGTGCAGCAAATTCCTCTCTCCTCTTCCTCTTCTGTTTTTCTTGAATTCTGTTTCACGGAACGAGGGTGGTAAATGTGGATTTAACTTGAAGAAACTTTTTTATCTCTCATTTTATAAACTGAGAATGTTTGACCAAAAATTTACTCCACACCCTCTCTCAAGAAGTCTGTCTCTAGGACAGTGCTCACACCCCTTACATGACTGATCAAGCTTAAGATGGCGTGGGCATTCTGGTTTTAGAAGAAGCAGTGAAGCAGAAAAGGATATGAATGAGGTGTGGTAATTGGGCCAAAAGTTATGATGCTGTGTGGCCCCCAAACAGACCATATAAGTAACTAACAAACATGCACATTTCAGAAAGAATTGTTAAGAAGACAGTTATGAGCTGAACACGTCTAAGTAAAAAAGAAAAACCCAAACTCACCTGTGAAAATGCCACCAGTTTTCACTGTGGAAAAAACAGTGCCAAAGTGCACCAATGCACAAAGTGCTACAATCAATACACAAACTGTAGAACAGCCTTTGTCCATGTTCACCTCTTGCTCAAAAGAATGTGCACAACCACTGACTGAGTGGCCAGTTGAATGATGCTGGATCGTTGTGCTTGTAGTCTTATATTCTCTCTGATAAGGTGTCATATCAGAAACATTTTGTTTTTTACGTTCCTTGTTGCTGAAATGATAATATGAATCTTGTGTTTGCATCTTAGTAAAACATCTACACAGTATTTAATATCTTCTTCATATAGCAAGACAACAACGACATGCTCATGAAGAACATTAAGAAGATTTTTCCCACAATTGACTTTCTTATATTGCTATATCTTGTTGGTACCTACGATTTATAAAAGTATCAAATGAATCACATATTTCTCCTTGTTCTCTCATATATAATTGGTACTATCTTGTTCAGTCCCCTGCTTCCTTGTGTACACTGTGTCCTTGTTTATTTTTTGATTGTTCCTGTTCTTCAGATGAAGCTATGAAGTTATCTAAATCACATTTAACAACGAGTATTTATTGTACGCATATCCATTATTTCTGATACCAGAATTTTGTTCAGTCTCACCTAATGTATATGACATTATTGTTTTGTAGGATAACAAATTAATATTTTGACTCTAAACAAATCCATATACCTGCACTTGAATTTTTTTTTTTCATTTCTTGTCTGTTTAGCCTTTCTACCAAGTTCCAGACAGGCTTTTTGCAAATTTGTCACTTTTTTCTTCTTTTATCTGTTGTAGATGATACCAACGAAACATCACTATGTCATATCTGTGACAGTAGGAACAGTGAGAAATTCGTGAGATTGTCTGCACAATTACAATTTGTTTCTGCATGAGCTGACACACAGCTTAGTGTGTGTTAGATTTCAGATCTTCAGATAAGTCTCACTGAGCTCCTTCTGCCTGAGTATGAGATTGGGTCCCCTGACTCTGATAAAATGGTGCCAGCACACAAAATTTACTGCTGTCTCGTGATGTAACACCCAACATGTTTTTATTGCATTTGTAGATCAATTGTAAAAAGTATTCCAAACTAATTAGAAGTAAGGAAATAGCTCTAATGAAAAGCCATCATGAGACAAAATGAATACATTAAGTAAGTCAGTAAAATTGTATTTATATAGCACCTTTCAAGATAAATATCACAAATGATTCAGAAAAAATTTCGAAAACATAAAAACAAAAAGTAGTCTCTTTAAATTTTTGGCCTTGTATGCTGTGGCATCAGCAGGCCCTGAACACGTCCTGGATGGCCGGCCTCTGCCTCAGTTGGCTGTGGGCGTTCCGTCCAGGGCCTCCTTATTCCCTTTGCTGGGAAACCCAGCATTTCTCCAACTGCTCCATATGATAATTATGTGAATAACAAAATATTCACATAATTGGCGATCGTGGCTCAAAGAGTTGGCAGTTCGTCTTGTAACCGGAAGGTTGCTGGTTTGAGCCCCGGCTCAGACAGTCTCGGTCGTTGTGTCCTTGGGCAAGACACTTCACCTGCCGCCTACTGGTGATGGCCAGAGGGGCCGATGGCGCGATATGGCAGCCCCGCTTTTGTCAGCCTGCCCCAGGGCAGCTGTGGCTACAACTGTAGCTTGCCTTCACCAGTGTGTGAATGTGAGAGTGAATGAATAGTGGCATTGTAAAGCGCTTTGGGTGCCTTGAAAAGCGCTATATAAATCCAATCCATTATTATAGGTTGCTACGTGTTTCAAAATGGATCAGACCAAGTGGTATGGGCAACTCATGGCTGGGCCTAGAACCAGCTCAAAGCATCAAAGCTGCTTAAAAGCCATAAACACCTTTCTGACAGCCATATGGGAATTTTTTTTAAAAAGTCTTCACTTATCCCATGTGAACTAACACCTGTTTGAAACAATCCAGATATTTGACAGGAAAAAAAACATACATAATTTTCAGTCATGGCACAAGAAAAAAATGATCTAGAGTGCATTCAGATCAGGGATCAGTTTGTCTCGTTTACAGTGGACAGGACCATTCATGTGGCTTTGCTTGCTGTGCTGTGTCCTGCTCTTTCTTTATTCTTTCCACATCTGCTCAGTTGTTCCTTCAGCCCCTTGGCTCTTCACTATTTTCCTGTGCTCCCTCTTTCTTTCTTTTTTAACAAAATTAATCTGTAGTCCTTACCGTCTCATGACGAGAGTTGGCAAAAGTACAGACATCCTGTACTGAAGTAGAATTACAGATACTATTGTTAAAAAATACTCCAGTAAAAGTTGAAGTACTGATTCAGCTTCTTCACTCAAGTAAAAGTGAAAAAGTACCAGCTGTGAAATGCACTCAAAACAAGAAAGTAAAAGTAGCTCTTTGAAGAACCTTTCTACCACCCATTTTTATGGCATGCCAACAGAACCTTGCTCTACATTAATGTAATGATGAAATAATATTATTTTATGGGAATACAAACTTTATGTTAGTCTGTATTTTAATTCTAAAGAATGCACTCAGCTTGAATCAGTAAAGTAAGACATTAGCAAAGAAGAAAAAAATAGCTCTATTTTCTTTTGGCTACCACGTAGAGGGTGCCTTTACCTGTAAACAGGAAAATGAGTAGGGAAGAGGTTAAACTGGGATTCAGTAGGTGGAGGAATCAGTTGTAGTGGCTCAGTTCACAATAACTTCTATTGAGAGCTCCAGTTAATTTTCTTAGTGTACGGGCTATAATCAGCTGGCCTACTGAGGTTCACTCCTCTTTGTGGATTTACACACCTTAATTTAACAGATGTTTCATGAGTTGTCCTGGCTGATTTCAATCCTCTAGACTGCTGTCTTTATATTAGACACTATAAAGTTGGTATGAAGGTGCAATTTGGTGAATAAATCTCAGCATCATCAACTTAACTTCAGATTCACCTCTAGGCAAGGCAAGGCAAGGCAAGTTTATTTATATAGCACAATTCAACAACAAGGTAATTCAAAGTGCTTTACAGAGACATTAAAAAACAAAAACAACAAAAGCATGATTTAAAATTGATTTAAAAAAAACAGTAGATAAAATCAGAACAATAGATAAAATCAGTAGTTAAAATATAAGTTTTGAAATTTAAGCTTAAAAGTGTGGATTTGGTGCTTTATTCAAACGCAGCTGAGAATAGGTGAGTCTTCAACCTGGATTTAAACAAAAAGAGTGTTTCAGCTGATCTGAGGCTTTCTGGGAGTTTGTTCCAGATATATGGAGCATAAAAGCTGAATGCAGCTTCTCCGTGTCTGGTTCTGACTCTGGGAACTGATAAAAAAACGGATCCAGATGACCTGAGGGATCTGGAAGGTTCATACTGGGTCAGGAGGTCACTGTTGTATTTTGGTCCTAAACCATTCAGAGCTTTATAGACCAGCATCAGAACTTTAAAGTCTATCCTCTGACGGACAGGTAGGTCCTGTTGAGACATCAGATCTTTTATCCTTGAAATATTCTTGAAGGGGTAGTAAGCTGATTTTGTTATTGTCTTAATGTGTTTTTCTAAGTTTAGGTCTGCATCCATCACTACACCCAAATTTCTCGCCTGGTTTGTGGTTTTTAGGTGTATAGATTGAAGTTCTCTGGTGATCTGTAATCGTTTTTCTTTGGCACCAAAGACTATTACTTCAGTTCTGTTTTTGTTTAGCTGGAGAAAATTGTGGCACAACCAGTCATTAATTTCCTCAATGCATTTACCAAGAGCCTGTACAGGGCCTTGGTCTCCTGGTGACATTGTGATATATATTTTTGTGTCATCTGCATAGCTATGATAGTTTATTTTGTTGTTCTTTATAATCTGTGCCAGTGGGAGCATGTAAATGTTAAACAGAGGGGGTCCCAAGATGGAACCTTGGGGAACTCCACATGTGATGCTTGTCTGCTCAGATGTGAAGTTACCTATTGATACAAAGTATTTCCTGTTTTCTAAGTATGTTTTGAACCAGTTTAGTACAGTTCCTGAAAGACCTGTCCAGTTCTCCAGTCGTTTGAGTAATATGTTGTGGTCAACTGTATCAAATGCTGCACTGAGATCCAGTAAAACTAAGACTGACATTTTTCCACTGTCTGTATTCAGACATATGTCATTAAACACTTTGGTCAGAGCGGTTTCAGTGCTGTGGTTCTGTCTAAAACCTGACTCGAAGGCATCATAGCAGTTATTCTGTTTTAAGAAGTAACTGAGCTGCTGAGAAACTGCTTTTTCAATGATCTTACTTAAAAATGGGAGATTTGAGATCAGCCTGTAGTTGTTCATTTGTGTCTTGTCAAGATTGTCCTTTTTCAGTATAGGTTTAATTACAGCAGTTTTTAGTGGTTCTGGAAACACACCTGATATTAAAGAAAAGTTGACGATCTGTAACAGGTCTGACTCCAAAGTCTTTGAGACCTTTTTGAAAAAACGTGTTGGCAGGACATCTAAACAGCAGGAGGAGGAGTTCAGTTGACCTAAGATGTCCTCCAGGTCTTTGCTGTTAATAGGGTGAAACTGTTTCATGGTGTTTAAACAGTTTTTCGGTGGACACGGTACATATCCTGAATATGCTGTTGATGTACCAATTGCTTGTCTAATCTTTTGGATTTTGTCTGTGAAGAATTTGGCGAAGTCATTGCAGGCCATGTCAAATGAAGTTCAGCTGTCACTGACACAGGAGGGTTTGTTAGCCTGTCAACTGTAGAAAATAAGACCCGAGCATTATGACTGTTTTTGGTGATGATGTCAGAGAAGTAGGACCTCCTTGCACTCCTCAGTTGTAAATTATAATTGCGAAGTTTCTCTTTATAGATTGACATCTATAAAGAGAAACTTCACAATTATAACTGGAATGAACCTGGAGGAGGATAAGCAGAAGCGAATGGATGGATGGATGAACCTGGAGGTTTGTTTTTCTCCATCTGTGCTCAGCTTTCCTACAATCTCTTTTTTCATTTTTCACCAGTGTGGAGTTTCTCCAGGGAGACTTTTTCCTTCCAGAGATAACCTTCACCTTAATGGGAGCAATAGTGTCCATTACATTTAACATTTTAGCATTGAAGCTATTGACGAGCTCATTGACTGAACCTCTGGACAGGCCAGGTGTTAAGGGGAAGACATGGTTAAATATCTCACTACTGTATTCAGTTATACACCGTTTTGTGATCACTGTTGTTGATATATTTGTGTGGGCTGAAATTTTACTTTCAAAGAAAACACAGTAATGATCAGACAGGCCCACATCAGACACAGTAACCTTCGAAATGCTCAGGCCCTTGGAGATCAGTAGGTCAAGAGTGTGTCCTCTATTATGTGTGGCCTCTGTTACATGCTGAGTCAGCCCAAAGTTGCCCAGAATGTTACTCAGGTCTTTAGTCCCTTTGTCCTGAGGGTTGTCCACATGGATGTTAAAATCCCCAACAATAATTACACAGTCAACACAGATCACAGACAGCAGTTCACTGAGATCATTAAAAAAGGCTGTGCCGTATTTGCGAGGCTGGGCAATGTAACTTCGATTGCTCTGTTGAAGGCGGGGCTCGATGGCGAACCTTTGGTTGCTCTGGTGGGGGGTTCATGGGGGACAAAAAGGGATTGAGCTGGGGGGTAGATCTGAGCCCAGCATTGACCCGCTCCATCATCTCCTCAGTGAATTTCAGGTGTGGCGAGGAGGTCGAAAGGGAGCGGGAGGAGGCTGATGGCCTGTCAGGGGTTTGGGGGACTAGGGAAGGTCATGGTCCCTGGTCCTGGTTGTTGGTGTTGTTGAGAGAGTTGGAGGCAAATAGGGACCCCTCTGATGTCTCTCCTTTCTGAAGCTCATCCCAGGTGGGGGCAGATGAGGCTCCTCCTCAAGGTTTCTGCTGGGCTTTATCTGTTCTTGGAGTACTGTTTGTTCCTCTTTATGAGATAACTCCTTGTTTATCTCAGCCTTGGCACCAAGCACAGATGGATGACGTATGGAATAAAACAAGTTGGAGGTGAACAGTTTCACCCCTGACTTGTTAAAATTAAATCCATTTGCTTTAAACAGATGCCTGCATTCCCAAAAAATATTAAAATTGTTGATAAAATGCACTGAGTGGTCAGTACATGCTGATATAAGCCATTTATTCAGTGCAAACAACCTGCCGAATCGCTCGTCTCCTCCTCTGACGAGCGGTACAGGTCTGATAGGTTTGTAGCTTAAACCTATTCGCTGGAACGTTCAAGACAATTTACTACACAGCAAAAGCAAGACACGAGTAGGCAAAGTTCTTTTGAATTAATTGATTATGATAAAGATATATTTTGTGGTAACTACCTCTGCCTGGCATTCTTTTCATTTCAACCCGGATCCAACTGTTACTGTCCCCCACCCTCTTCGCCTGGCTTTCCTGTGGGGACGTAACAAAGCAGATATAACCTCTCTCCTGACCTTAAGTTGTGTTTGCATGCCAGAGTGATCTGGGAGGCACACAGAGTCTCCACAGACTACTAAGGATCAAACCTCTACCAACATGACATTGATTATAAAACTCTAAGCATAAATGACAATCAACAATATAAACCTGACAAGGTCCACTGATGAATACAGCTGCATTCAGAGAGTTTACTGTATTTAATAATCCAGTAAAGTCCGGTTTCAGAACCTCCGTCTGTTGTTTGGACACATCGTTTGACCCTGTATGCAGAACAATGTTTGTCACAGTTGGATATTCATCTGCAATTTGAAGAATTCTCTCCTTCAGGTTGTTGACCATATCCTTAGGAAAGCAGAGGACTTTAGTGTTCTTACCGCACATCACCCACAATCAGAGTTTCAGGCCTAGCCTTTAGCTTTCCCTGTGGCCTTTTACTTTTCAACAGATTTTCAGACCTTACTTCGCTACTTTTAGATGGATGGTTGTCCGATATAGATCCAGGGTCCTTTGATAGTGGAGCAAATCTGTTCTGCAGTTTCACATTCAGTTGTTTTGGAGGTTTGTTGTTAACCTTCCTATTCACGGTTGTCCAGTCCTGTTTCCTCCCGTATACAGGGGTAGAAGAGCTTCTGTCTCGTAGGAAGTGAAGGCCAGTCGGTTTCAGAGATTTCAGCTCACTGTGCCCTGCCTGTGATACGTCCTCCCCCTTCCAGGAGACATGATTTATGTCTTGGTTTTGCACCAAGACAGTCCAAGGGGGGATTATTGCTTGAGGATTTTTTATAATGCACAGAGTCTACTTTCTTGGTCATGTTATCTGTGCTCCTTAGCTGTGTACTAGCTTGCTCATCGCCATTGTTTTGAATCAAAAGCAAGGTTGTTTCATCTCCACACAGTCCATTTACCTCCACGTTTACTTCTAAGCGATGAATTTTTGTCTCCAGTACTGCAATCTTCTGCAGGAGGCTGTGGTAGTCATCTGTGTAGAGGGAAGGCATCTTGTTGCTAGTTAGCCTAGCGGTTAGCACCTTTCCAGGCTATTGAGGCTGTTCGGTGACCAGACGCTGTAATCAGGCTTTAGCTGTGTGTAGGCCACAGACACACGGAGCGCTGAAGATACGGTAACTATAAAAATGTTGCTGTTTCTGTTAAGAACGCTCTAGTCCTAATGATCTATAAGTGTCCAGAAGCTATCGCAGGTAAGCTCATATGGAAAAAAGGGAAAAAATAAGCATAAAAATCGATAAAAAACAATAAAAGAAGCAAAGCATTTAAAGAGCAACGAGAGGAAACGTCCACACTCACAAAAGGGGGGTCACACATATCAACTATATCTAGTTGATATAACCGAACTATGGCTTTAAACCTGTGACATTACAGCAAACTAACTTGTTTATCTTGCGCTAAATAGCGGAATATCAGTCTTTAACTAATATACTTAGTCTACCTCAATTTGTTTTGCATTTTTCACAATATGGCTAAGGAGCTTGGAAAGAAAAGCGTCTGGACTTCTTTAAGTTGCATGTTACACCTCTCATCAGGTGAGTGGGTGTTAAGGCGTCTGGGAGGTGATCTTAAAACTGTATTGGCGTCTGACAGTTGGTGTCGTAAACCACCGCCTCTGTTCAAAGATGGTCGCTCACAGTGGACATAAATGGCTTCTTTCACTCCTCTTTCAAACCATCTTTCTTCTCTGTCCCAAATGTGAACACTGGTGTCCTCGAAGGAGTGGCCTTTGTCCTTTAGATGTAGATGGACAGCTGAGTCTTGAGGTGGCTCTTCTATGTTGTGACATGCGTTTATGAAGTGGCTGTTTGGTCTCTCCAATGTAGAGGTCTAGGCATTTCTCACTACACTGTACAGCACATTGTTAAGATTGTGTTTAGGAGTTTTGTGTTTGGGATGAACCAGTTTTTGTCTGAGTGTGTTGCTGGGTCTGAAGTAAACTGTGATGTCGTGCTTGGAGAAGACTCTCCTGAGTTTTTCTGATAAAACGGTTACATAGGGGATGACAATGTTGTTGCGTTTGTCTTTCTTATCCTCCCTAGTTGGTCTCTGATCTTCTTTTCTGTGCATCTTTGCTTACTTGATGAAAGCCCAATTAGGATAATCACATGTTTTAAGAGCTTCCTTTACATGTGTGTATTTCTTCTTTTTCCCTTCAGGCTTAGAGGGAACTTTTTCTTACATTTCAAAGCAGGAAATCACTTGTTTTCCAAGCGATTCTAGTGATTGTAGATAAATGGGGAAGCCCTCTACCATTTTTTGCACTAATTTTAGTTACACTTTTTAAGGTAAATACAATTACTTGAGTGTCATAAAGTGTTGCATTTGATTTGTTGACTCATTACATTAGTGACGTGTCAATTTTAAGCACTTTCAAGCAGGTACACTATGTTGATGAAAGTATGGGGCCACACTTTCTTTCTGAATTCAGGGGTTTTCAGTCCAGTTATCGCAGGTGCATAAAATTAAGCACCTAGTCATGCAGTCTGCTTTTACAAAGATTTGTGAAAGAATGAATGCTTTTAAAATCCAGTTTGAGACACAAGTGAGAAACAGAATGATTTGATAATCCATCTGGATAATTTTGTGTTCTGACAATAAGCACTTTCCGTTCTTGCTACAGTTCAACAGGTGAGGGGCAATTTTTATTGGTATATATATAAAGAAGAAACACACGAGGCATCATGCTATAACTATGTAATTAGAAATGGAACAGATATACTATTCATAGTGAAACACAGTTTCTTCAATATTTTCACACTGAAGTAAGCTCACATGTTGTAAATAAGAGAACAAGAATAAAATGCCAACACACTGTTTTTTATTTGTAAGACAAATATGTCAGTTTGAAAAAAATCAGAGAGACATGATTATCATCAGAAACAGGAAGTGCTTATCGCACTTTGGATTCATTTGCAGAGATGGTCACAGTAAGTTTAATGATGTTTTTTTATAGATTGGCAGCAGAGCTCACTGCAGGTGTAATCACAGGTTGTCCTGCAGCACGTCTGATGTCCTGGACCCTGACCATCACGATAGTAGTACTCGGTACACATGTGGAGGCCTCAGACAAGGTACAGATCCCAGTCTTTACAGACACACCAAAGTCAAGAATAGGCTTAGTTACACAATTCCTTAAACCACTTGAAAAGTGTTTAGGGAGTGTTTGGTACTTTGTTCATATCTCACCCGTGTAAGGCGCCATGCACTGATGACCACATCCACTGAAGCAGCACTTCTCATTATCGGGGCAGTCACTATCATTAGAGCAAAATTCGCCACACATTATGTTATCAAAGCGTCTGTGAGGACACACTCCTGGTTTCACTGAAAAGAATAAGAAAACATTAAAGAAAAACTCTCCCTCTAGATGTGATCTCATTAGATAACCCATGTGTGACATGAATGCATGGCACCATACATAGGTGCCATGCATTCGTGAAATTTCGTGAAATGCATGGGTCCCTTTTTTCACGAGGGTCGCACATGGGTTAAGTGTGCAAGAATACTTTGCTCATCTCTCACCTATGTATGGTGCCATGCAATTACGTCCACATTTGGTAGAGCAGCACTTCTCATTACCGGGACAGTCACTGTCATTGGAGCAAAGTTCACCACACAGTCCAACAGTCAGGTGCGTGCGAGGACATTCTCCTGGCTTTGCTGATAGGAAAAATAAATTAGTACAAACAAAGAACTCCAACTAGAGAGTGCAGTAAATGTAGCCTAAATGTTATTTTTAAAATACTTCTTATATTTTAAAAAGATTTAATTAAATACACAGCCTCTTAAGAAGAAATCAAACATTGTGAGACGTACTGAGAACAGGAGGGACGCAGACTTCATCACCATTATAGACGCAGCATGTGTGGTCTCTAGGACAGTCATTACACCCCTTACGTGACAGAGCAAGATTAAGATGCGGTGGACATTCTGGTTTGGGAGGAGGCACTAAAGCAGAAAAGGACATAGATCAGCTGTGGTAAAGTGGTAAATGAGATAAGAGTTCTGATGCTGTGTGATTGCCAGTTTGGCTGTTTAATAAAACAAACCAAACATGCACATTTTAGTAATAAACAGTAAGCAGCAGATTATAAACTGAACATGTCTGAGGCAAAATAAACTTGCTTGTTAAAATATCTTCAAGTTAATTGCAAATATGTCTTTAAACGCTTAATTAGCTCCAGCCGTCTTTTCACTCATCCTCTTTCCCTGTCGTCTCAATGACATTTCTGTCTATTGACTCAAGATTTAATTTTCTTTTTCACCCTATCTGACTTCAAATTCGTGTCTTTCTGTTTTGCTCTGATTGTCACAGTGCTGGACCTCCATCTCATACTTTTTGTCCTATGTGCGTACACACACACACACACACACACACGCACACACACACACACACATATATGTATGTATATACAACGTACATATTTAAAACTGACCTCTTGACCTCTCAAGTTTCATGAAGTTGCAAGTAAATGTTTTTTTTATAGTTCAATTAAATAAGTCAGGTAGAGACATCCTTTGCAATCATTCTTTGTCTCTTCTTTCTATTGTAGATGATATAATAAACGAAATATCTTGCAGATAATTTTCACTTTGGAGTGATCTTTGCTACTTTGTTTATCTCTCACCTCCAACAGGAGCCATGCACTCATTTCCACATCCATTGGGGCAGCACTTCTCGTTATCGGGACAGTGACTGTCATTAGAGCAAGATTCAACACACAGTCCAACAGTCAGGTGCCTGCGAGGACACACTCCTGGCTT
Source organism: Mchenga conophoros (assembly GCF_057382185.1). NCBI lineage: Eukaryota > Metazoa > Chordata > Actinopteri > Cichliformes > Cichlidae > Mchenga > Mchenga conophoros. The sequence goes on from NC_140545.1 coordinate 6,018,536, forward strand.
TGCTGATAGGAAAAATAAATTAGTACAAACAAAGAACTCCAACTAGAGAGTGCAGTAAATGTAGCCTAAATGTTATTTTTAAACTACTTCTTATATTTTAAAATTTTAAAAAGATTTAATTAAATACACAGCCTCTTAAGAAGAAATCAAACATTGTGAGACGTACTGAGAACAGGAGGGACGCAGACTTCATAACCATTATAGACGCAGCATGTGTGGTCTCTAGGACAGTCATTACACCCCTTACGTGACAGAGCAAGATTAAGATGCGGTGGACATTCTGGTTTGGGAGGAGGCACTAAAGCAGAAAAGGACATAGATCAGCTGTGGTAAAGTGGTAAATGAGATAAGAGTTCTGATGCTGTGTGATTGCCAGTTTGGCTGTTTAATGAAACAAACCAAACATGCTCACCTCCGACAGGAGCCATGCACTCATTTCCACATCCATTGGGGCAGCACTTCTCGTTATTGGGACAGTCATAGTCATGAGAGCAAGATTCAATGAATTCTTCACAAAGTCCAAAGTTCCAGCGTTTGCGAGGACACACTCCTGGCTTTGCTGAAAGAAATGAGAAATCAAAAGTGACCAAGAACTCTAACCAGAGTGTGCGTTAGGTTGTCCCTCTGAAAAATCTTATTGAACCCTGCAGCAAATCAATCAAAATGTCTTGAGGTCGCCGGACACTGGTACCACGACCACCACCAGTAGGCAACAGGTGAAGTGTCTTGCCCAAGTACACAACGACCAAGACTGTCCGAGCTGGGGCTTGAACCGGCAACCATCAGATCACAGGACAAACTGCCAACTCTTGAGCCACAGTAGCCCGAGGCAGTGAGGCAAAAAAGGATATGGATCAGCTGTGGTAAATCAGGTGACAGCTGAGGTGACAAACATGCACATTTCAGAAAGAAACAATACTCAAAAGAAACTCACTTATTAAAACGTCAGGTTCAGGTTCCACCCTAGAAAAAGCCGTGCCAAAGTGCACCAATGCACAAAGTGCTGCAATCAATATACAAACTGTAGACGAGCTTTTGTCCATGTTCACCTCTTTTTTTTTTTTAAAAAAAGACTGTCCGCAACCACTGACTGAGCAGCCAGTTAAAGGATGATGGATCACTGTGCTTGTGGTCTTATATTCTGTCTGATAAGGTTTCATATCACACACATTTGGTTTTTTATGTTCCTTGTTGCTCAAATGATGATACAAATTTTGTGTTTACATCTTAGTCAAACCACTAGGCAGTTTTCATTATCTTTATTATCCAGCATGACAACAACCACATAGTCATAGAGAAATTAACACCACTTTATCCCAATGTTAACTTTATTTTTATACTGTTGAACCTTGTTGGTAACCAAGATTTTTAAAAGTTCTTAGAAAGAGAACTGGACAACACAATCACAATATCTTTTGTTTCTTTATGTGCTTTGTATCCTTGTTTATTTTATTTTTATTTTTTCTGTTCCTGTGGTTCAGATAGGACCAGAATGTGCCTTTAGATAAGGAGGAGTCAACTCACTATGACATTCATATAACAAAATTATCCTTAGCTGTAAAGTGTTCTTTATCATCTTTTTATTGTTGTTTTTTCTCCTTGTTCTTCCTCAGGGTTGTATAGATATCCCTCGTTTTTGTTCACCTCTTACTAGAATTCCATTCAGTCTCTAATAGTCTAAGTGATTTTGCTGTTTTTTTAGGATAACAAATTAATGCACTATATTTGATCACATTACCATCAATGCGTTTTAAGATTTTTTTTTCTTTCATTTCTTGCACAAACTTTTCTTCTTCTATCTGTTGTTGATGATTCGTCTGTTTCTATGAGACATCAGAAACATCACTGCGTGAGGTCCATTCACCATGAGAGACGTGATAGGGACAACTTAGTGAGATAATATGAGTCTGCACAACTGTATTTTCCTTCTGCATGAGCATGAGGTGATACACAGTTTAGTCTGTATTAGATTTCAGATCACTCTGCTGGGAGACTGGACGGCCAGACTATCTGATTCGGTCCCCTGATTGTGATAAGGTGGTGCCAGCACACATAATCTGCGGGACTCTGTCAGGATGTACAGTACCAGCCCAAAACACAATATGTTTGTACTACATGTAAGGTTTGAGTGTTTAAGCAGTTCTTTTATGGCATAAGAAATAGTCCAAAGTGATCAAAAGTGGGGAAACATTCCTAACAAAAACAAGTAAATGTACTTATGATGAGACAAATGAACACTTATAAATAATACTTTAAGTAATGTGGTGTTCACTAGTATAAAAGGCAGAGGTCAGGTCCATCGTCAGAAAAGCAGAACACTCTCTCTCATAACTTCACTGAGAAGAGCTGTTTCACTGAAATGAGCTCATTTTCACAAACGCTGTATTTGTGTAAAACAGCTGTACGCTGCACAGCTGTAACCTTTTCTAAACTCTTAAAAGTAAATGGTATTGTTTAAGGTTAGCTAAATGGTTTTTTGTTTGTTTGTTGTTTGTTTGTTTTTTGTTCTTTTTAAGTGAGTGGATATATAAGATTCTTAAAACAAGCAGATTCTAGTGGATCCTTGATTATATTGAGCACACAGAGTCAGATAGACTGAAACACATTTTTGAGCAAAGGTGCAGGTCAAATTTTGTGAGAACAGAAGGATGCTTTCATCCAGTCAGCTAACACTGACAAATCAGGTAACCAAACAGGTAAAAAGCTGGAGTACAACAACGATAAACAAACAACAAGAAGGCTTTTACAGCCTAATTTGAAAGAATTGATACAGCTGGTTAAGAAGGAGTACATAATGTAAGGTTGCTGAATAAATACCTCAGGATTACCTCTGCTCTTTGAAGCCAGGTTTTAAAAAAAATAGGCGTCCCTCACATGTATTACTGAAATGTTGAAAAAAACTGTCATGGTTCTGGGTCAGTTCTGACCCAGCATTTTGAGTTCTCATGTTTTGGTTTGATTTTGTATTTTTGGTTATTGTCTTGATCTATTGTCAGGTGATGATGATGATATTTAGTATGTTCCAGCTTATTCTGGGTTAGGTTTAATTCTGCCCGTGTAAAGTCCATGTTTCTTAGTCTGCGTCTTTGTTTATTGGTTCCTGTTTTATTTTGAAAGATTATGTCTTATGTCAGTGTGTCCAGCTTCGCTCCCCTGTCTCGTTAGCCCTAACCTCTCCCAGCTGTGTCTCTCTCCTGTTTCCCATTCCCTGATTACTCCCCTGTGTATATTAGCCCTGTGTTTGCCTTTGCTCAGTGTCGTGTTGTACTCTCAGATTGTGCCTGTGTGTTTCTGTTCTCAGTATTCATTGTTCAGTTCGCGTTTTGTTTTCTGCCAGCAAGAAAGCTGAGGTTTTTGAGTTGTATTCAGCCTCCGAGTCCTGCATTTGGATCCTCACCTCCGCCTGCCCGCACACAGAGCCCTGACAAAAACAAAACAAAAGTTCCTTTAAAGGATGGAGATGGATGTGTAAACGAGTTGATCTCCACAAGAGATCAACTTTTCAAAGAACACTTTAAACAGCGAGTACTGGCATTTATCCAGGGATGAAAGTTTAAAAACGGGCGCAAACGTTGACTTAAAAGGAAAGACTGATAACAAACTGTTATTAGTCAGGGAGGACAATACAACACAGCGCAGTAAAAAGGATCCTTATCCCTCATGTTAAAAAACATTGGCCAAAATGCATTAAAAAATTAACCATATTTTTAAATTCTTAAGATCAAAGGACCAAGTAGCAAGATTTTTTTTTTTATAATTTCTTAAAACTTATGTTCTTTAGCGACTGTACATTTTTTTAATAACTAATGCTTTTGATAAAAATTAATGCTTTAAGCTGATAACCTGTATTTAAGAAAAGGAACAGTCTTCTGTAATGAAACAATTTAAGACAGGTCTACCAAGCAATCGGTTTTGTTCACCTTAAACGATGAAAAAATCATTCAAGAATGCATTATGAGAGGTATTATATTAAGATGAGAAACAGAGTCAAATATTTACATCCAGTTTCAGTAAGGAGTTCTCATAAACATTACACACACAGGCAGTCCAGGAGAGCACAGGCTTGAGCCCTAATGAGCTTGTGTTCAGACATAGTGCGCATGGACCCTTGGCTGCATTAAAGGATAATGGGGTTGATTCAGAACCACTTAAAACCTTGGCTGTCATTGTGAATGGATTTAGACGCCAATTGTTTGTAGTTGGTTTTATGGCAAAAGGCACAGACTGGAATGAAGAGTGTGAATGATTGTGGCACACAACATCGTCAGTTTAATCCTGGGGATCAAGTTGTGGTGCCGTCTCCAATTGTGGGATCTCCACTTCAGGCCTGATATACAGACCTTCATATGGTCAGAGAAGCTTTCTGATCTGAACTATTTAGTTTCAACATCAAAATGGACAAAGTCAGTTCAGCTTTGTCTTATTAACAAACTCAAACTGTATCATATAAGTGACATCCACATCTGCTCAGTTGTTCCTTCAACCCCTGGCACTTCACTATTTTCCTGTGCTCCTTCTTTCTTTCTTTTTTTATTTTTAAATTCATCTGTAGTCCTTACCATCTCATGACCAGAGTTGGCAAAAGTACAGATATTCTGTACTTAAGTAGAATTACAGATGCTATTGTTAAAAAAAAACTACTAAAAAAAACTACTCTAGTAAAAGTTGAAGTACCGATTAAGCTTCTTCACTCAAGTAAAAGTGAAAAAAGTACCAGCTGTCAAATGGACATGCCACATATCCTGGTGATTAATACATGAACAGAATTGCCTTTCATGCATTATTTTTCAGGCTCAAATTGGTTTGTTGTTTAAAGACAGGAAATGATAACTCGCGTCAAATGCATCAAACCAAAAGTAAAAAGCATGTTTTGAAAATGTAAGGAGAAAAGGCAAAAAATTGTCAGGAAAGAATTAAATTCAAATTCAAATTTCAAATTCAAATTTTATTTGTCACGTACACAGTCATACACAGTACGATATGCAGTGAAATGCTTAGACAACTGCTTGTGACCTAAAGAAAAAAAAAAGAAAAAGGAAAAGGCTATGAATAAGATAGGAAATAAATATGTAAAATTAAAAGGGGTAAATTTAACTAGGAAGGAATAAAATATAAAAAATTAAGGTTAAAAATGAAATAACTGTACAACACAAATTAGAATGAAGGGTAAATTTAACTGGGAAAGAATAAGATAAATATATAAATTAAAGTTGAAAATAACTGTACAACAAAATACACAATACACAGTATAGAACTATATAAGAATGTATGAAGAAATATAAATATGTATATATATATACACAATAACAGCAGCTGTACAACTGGTAATGAAGAATATAGTGACCAGTGTTGTGCAATCCACATTATGTCTTGTGCAGTGCAAATGTGCTTAAAGTGATTTAAGTGATGAAGTGAAAACAATGTCCAGAATGTCCAGTGTGTGTAAGAACTGTATGTGTGGGTCAGTACTGTGTGGTGGTGTGATTGAGAGACCGTATCGCCTGCGGGAAGAAGCTCCTCCTCAGTCTCTCTGTGTTGGTCTTCAGGGAGCGGAATCGCTTTCCTGACCTCAACAGAGAGAACAGTCTGTTGTTGGGATGGCTGAGGTCCTTCACGATCTTCCTGGCCTTGGTCCGGCACCGCCTGCTGTAGATTGAGTGCAGGTCAGGGAGCTCGGAGCGGATGGTGCGCTCAGCTGACCGCACAACCCTCTGTAGAGCTCGTCTGTCCTGCATGGTGCTGTTCCCGAACCAGGTTAAGATGTTTCCCGCCAGGATGCTCTCTATGGTGCACGAGTAAAAGTTCTTGAGCACCTTGGAGGGCAGTTGGAAGTCTCTCAAGCGTCTGAGGTGGTAGAGACGCTGACGGGCCTTTTTCACCACGGTGTTGATGTGACAGGACCATGACAGGTCCTGCGTGATGTGAACTCCGAGGTATTTGAAGCTGTCCACTCTCTCCACTGGGCACTCGTTGATGACGGGGGTCTGGTAGTTCCTCTCCTGCTTAGTGCTGAAGTCCACTATCAGCTCCTTTGTTTTACTGACGTTTACTACTCGAATAAAGTACAGATACAGTCATGTCCTCATGTCAAATCTATAATCCAAGTTTTAACAGTGCTTTAGTTTTCACATAGTCAGGTTACACTTTCAAAAACCGTCCCTGGGTCGGGGGTTTAATGGTGATTCGTGGAGCAGGCTTGCTGTGTTCCAGTGGTTTGGAGAGGCATCTGGTCACCACCACTTCAAAGAACTTTTCTCTTTTTCTTACATTTCAAAGCAGGAAATCACTTGTTTTCCAAGCGATTCTAGTGATTGTAGATAAAAGGGGAAGCCCTTTACCATTTTTTGCACTAATTTTAGTTACACTTTTTAAGGTAAATACAATTACTTGAGTGTCATAAAGTGTTGCATTTGATTTGTTGACTCATTACATTAGTGACGTGTCAATTTTAAGCACTTTCAAGCAGGTACACTATGTTGATGAAAGTATGGGGCCACACTTTCTTTCTGAATTAAGGGGTTTTCAGTCCAGTTATTGCAGGTGCATAAAATTAAGCACCTAGTCATGCAGTCTGCTTTTACAAAGATTTGTGAAAGAATGAATGCTTTTAAAATCCAGTTTGAGACACAAGTGAGAAACAGAATGTTTTGATAATCCATCTGGATAATTTTGTGTTCTGACAATAAGCACTTTCCGTTCTTGCTACATTTCAACAGGTGAGGGGCAATTTTTATTGGTATATATTTAAAGAAGAAACACACGAGGCATCATGCTATAACTATGTAATTAGAAATGGAACAGATATACTATTCATAGTGAAACACAGTTTCTTCAATATTTTCACACTGAAGTAAGCTCGCATGTTGTAAATAAGAGAACAAGAATAAAATGCCAACACACCGTTTTTTATTTGTAAGACAAATATGTCAGTTTGAAAAAAATCAGAGAGACATGATTATCATCAGAAACAGGAAGTGCTTATCGCACTAAAGAAGAAAAAAGTGATTTGGACTCATTTGCAGAGATGGTCACAGTAAGTTTAATGATGTTTTTTTATAGATTGGCAGCAGAGCTCACTGCAGGTGTAATCACAGGTTGTCCTGCAGCACGTCTGATGTCCTGGACCCTGACCATCACGATAGTAGTACTCGGCACACATGTGGAGGCCTCAGACAAGGTACCAGTCTTTACAGACACACCAAAGTCAAGAATAGGCTTAGTTACACAATTCCTTAAACCACTTGAAAAGTGTTTAGGGAGTGTTTGGTACTTTGTTCATATCTCACCCGTGTAAGGCGCCATGCACTGATGACCACATCCACTGAAGCAGCACTTCTCATTATTGGGGCAGTCACTATCATTAGAGCAAAATTCGCCACACATTATGTTATCGAAGCGTCTGTGAGGACACACTCCTGGTTTCACTGAAAAGAATAAGAAAACATTAAAGAAAAACTCTCCCTCTAGATATGATCTCATTAGATTACTAAACCCTCAAATGAATTAATGACCATGAGGGTGTTTGCAGTACCGAAACAACCAGGTCATCATGAAGAAATGTAACACAACTTTCCTGGAAATAAACCACCTCTTGCCCTCTCAAGTTCCACGCAGTCCCAAGCAAATGTATATCAAATTATTTATTTTTTCATTTTTTTCTCAGTTTGATTCATTAACCCATGTGTGACCCTCGTAAAAAAAGGGACCCGTTTGGGTCTTAACCCACATGGGTTAAGTGTGCAAGAATACTTTGCTCATCTCTCACCTATGTATGGTGCCATGCATTTACGTCCACATCTGGTAGAGCAGCACTTCTGTTTACCGGGACAGTGACTGTCATTAGAGCAAGATTCAACACACAGTCCAACAGTCAGGTGCCTGCGAGGACACACTCCTGGCTTTGCTGATAGGAAAAATAAATTAGTACAAACAAAGAACTCCAACTAGAGAGTGCAGTAAATGTAGCCTAAATATTATTTTTAAAATACTTCTTATATTTTAAAAAGATTTAATTAAATACACAGCCTCTTAAGAAGAAATCAAACATTGTGAGACGTACTGAGAACAGGAGGGACGCAGACTTCATAACCATTATAGACGCAGCATGTGTGGTCTATAGGACAGTCATTACACCCCTTACGTGACAGAGCAAGATTAAGATGCGGTGGACATTCTGGTTTGGGAGGAGGCACTAAAGCAGAAAAGGACATAGATCAGCTGTGGTAAAGTGGTAAATGAGATAAGAGTTCTGATGCTGTGTGATTGCCAGTTTGGCTGTTTAATAAAACAAACCAAACATGCACATTTTAGTAATAAACAGTAAGCAGCAGATTATAAACTGAACATGTCTGAGGCAAAATAAACTTGCTTGTTAAAATATCTTCAAGTTAATTGCAAATATGTCTTTAAACGCTTAATTAGCTCCAGCCGTCTTTTCACTCATCCTCTTTCCCTGTCGTCTCAATGACATTTCTGTCTATTGACTCAAGATTTAATTTTCTTTTTCACCCTATCTGACTTCAAATTCGTGTCTTTCTGTTTTGCTCTGATTGTCACAGTGCTGGACCTCCATCTCATACTTTTTGTCCTATGTGCGTACACACACACACACACACACACACACACACACACGTATGTATATACAACGTACATATTTAAAACTGACCTCTTGACCTCTCAAGTTTCATGAAGTTGCAAGTAAATGTTTTTTTTATAGTTCAATTAAATAAGTCAGGTAGAGACATCCTTTGCAATCACTCTTTTTCTCTTCTTTCTATTGTAGATGATATAATAAATGAAATATCTTGCAGATAATTTTCACTTTGGAGTGATCTTTGCTACTTTGTTCATCTCTCACCTCCGACAGGAGCCATGCACTCACGTCCACATCCATTGGGGCAGCACTTCTCTTTACCGCGACAGTCATAGTCATTGGAGCAAAGTTTACCACACAGTCCAACAGTCAGGTGCCTGCGAGGACACACTCCTGGCTTTGCTGATAGGAAAAATAAATTAGTACAAACAAAGAACTCCAACTAGAGAGTGCAGTAAATGTAGCCTAAATATTATTTTTAAAATACTTCTTATATTTTAAAAAGATTTAATTAAATACACAGCCTCTTAAGAAGAAATCAAACATTGTGAGACGTACTGAGAACAGGAGGGACGCAGACTTCATAACCATTATAGACGCAGCATGTGTGGTCTCTAGGACAGTCATTACACCCCTTACGTGACAGAGCAAGATTAAGATGCGGTGGACATTCTGGTTTGGGAGGAGGCACTAAAGCAGAAAAGGACATAGATCAGCTGTGGTAAAGTGGTAAATGAGATAAGAGTTCTGATGCTGTGTGATTGCCAGTTTGGCTGTTTAATGAAACAAACCAAACATGCACATTTTAGTAATAAACAGTAAGCAGCAGATTATAAACTGAACATGTCTGAGGCAAAATAAACTTGCTTGTTAAAATATCTTCAAGTTAATTGCAAATATGTCTTTAAACGCTTAATTAGCTCCAGCCGTCTTTTCACTCATCCTCTTTCCCTGTCGTCTCAATGACATTTCTGTCTATTGACTCAAGATTTAATTTTCTTTTTCACCCTATCTGACTTCAAATTCGTGTCTTTCTGTTTTGCTCTGATTGTCACAGTGCTGGACCTCCATCTCATACTTTTTGTCCTATGTGCGTACACACACACACACACACACACACACGCACACACACACACACACATATATGTATGTATATACAACGTACATATTTAAAACTGACCTCTTGACCTCTCAAGTTTCATGAAGTTGCAAGTAAATGTTTTTTTATAGTTCAATTAAATAAGTCAGGTAGAGACATCCTTTGCAATCACTCTTTTTCTCTTCTTTCTATTGTAGATGATATAATAAACGAAATATCTTGCAGATAATTTTCACTTTGGAGTGATCTTTGCTACTTTGTTCATCTCTCACCTCCAACAGGAGCCATGCACTCACGTCCACATCCATTGGGGCAGCACTTCTCGTTATCGGGACAGTCATAGTCATGAGAGCAAGATTCAACACACAGTCCAAAGTCCCAGCGTTTTTAAAAAAAACGGGTCCCTTTTTTCATGAGGTCACACATGGGTTAAGTGTGCAAGAATACTTTGCTCATCTCTCACCTATGTATGGTGCCATGCAATTACGTCCACATTTGGTAGAGCAGCACTTCTGTTTACCGGGACAGTCACTGTCATTGGAGCAAAGTTTACCACACAGTCCAACAGTCAGGTGCGTGCGAGGACATTCTCCTGGCTTTGCTGATAGGAAAAATAAATTAGTACAAACAAAGAACTCCAACTAGAGAGTGCAGTAAATGTAGCCTAAATGTTATTTTTAAACTACTTCTTATATTTTAAAATTTTAAAAAGATTTAATTAAATACACAGCCTCTTAAGAAGAAATCAAACATTGTGAGACGTACTGAGAACAGGAGGGACGCAGACTTCATCACCATTATAGACGCAGCATGTGTGGTCTCTAGGACAGTCATTACACCCCTTACGTGACAGAGCAAGATTAAGATGCGGTGGACATTCTGGTTTGGGAGGAGGCACTAAAGCAGAAAAGGACATAGATCAGCTGTGGTAAAGTGGTAGATGAGATAAGAGTTCTGATGCTGTGTGATTGCCAGTTTGGCTGTTTAATAAAACAAACCAAACATGCACATTTTAGTAATAAACAGTAAGCAGCAGATTATAAACTGAACATGTCTGAGGCAAAATAAACTTGCTTGTTAAAATATCTTCAAGTTAATTGCAAATATGTCTTTAAACGCTTAATTAGCTCCAGCCGTCTTTTCACTCATCCTCTTTCCCTGTCGTCTCAATGACATTTCTGTCTATTGACTCAAGATTTAATTTTCTTTTTCACCCTATCTGACTTCAAATTCGTGTCTTTCTGTTTTGCTCTGATTGTCACAGTGCTGGACCTCCATCTCATACTTTTTGTCCTATGTGCGTACACACACACACACACACACACACACACACACACACACACACACACACACACACGTATGTATATACAACGTACATATTTAAAACTGACCTCTTGACCTCTCAAGTTTCATGAAGTTGCAAGTAAATGTTTTTTTTATAGTTCAATTAAATAAGTCAGGTAGAGACATCCTTTGCAATCACTCTTTTTCTCTTCTTTCTATTGTAGATGATATAATAAATGAAATATCTTGCAGATAATTTTCACTTTGGAGTGATCTTTGCTACTTTGTTCATCTCTCACCTCCAACAGGAGCCATGCACTCACGTCCACATCCTTTGGGGCAGCACTTCCCTTTACCGCGACAGTCATAGTCATTGGAGCAAAATTCAATGCACAGTCCAACAGTCAGGTGCGTGCGAGGACATTCTCCTGGCTTTGCTGATAGGAAAAATAAATTAGTACAAACAAAGAACTCCAACTAGAGAGTGCAGTAAATGTAGCCTAAATATTATTTTTAAAATACTTCTTATATTTTAAAAAGATTTAATTAAATACACAGCCTCTTAAGAAGAAATCAAACATTGTGAGACGTACTGAGAACAGGAGGGACGCAGACTTCATAACCATTATAGACGCAGCATGTGTGGTCTCTAGGACAGTCATTACACCCCTTACGTGACAGAGCAAGATTAAGATGCGGTGGACATTCTGGTTTGGGAGGAGGCACTAAAGCAGAAAAGGACATAGATCAGCTGTGGTAAAGTGGTAGATGAGATAAGAGTTCTGATGCTGTGTGATTGCCAGTTTGGCTGTTTAATGAAACAAACCAAACATGCACATTTTAGTAATAAACAGTAAGCAGCAGATTATAAACTGAACATGTCTGAGGCAAAATAAACTTGCTTGTAAAAATATCTTCAAGTTAATTGCAAATATGTCTTTAAATGCTTAATTAGCTCCAGCCGTCTTTTCACTCATCCTCTTTCCCTGTCGTCTCAATGACATTTCTGTCTATTGACTCAAGATTTAATTTTCTTTTTCACCCTATCTGACTTCAAATTCGTGTCTTTCTGTTTTGCTCTGATTGTCACAGTGCTGGACCTCCATCTCATACTTTTTGTCCTATGTGCGTACACACACACACACACACACACACACACACACACACACACACACACACACACACACACATATATGTATGTATATACAACGTACATATTTAAAACTGACCTCTTGACCTGTCAAGTTTCATGAAGTTGCAAGTAAATGTTTTTTTATAGTTCAATTAAATAAGTCAGGTAGAGACATCCTTTGCAATCACTCTTTTTCTCTTCTTTCTATTGTAGATGATATAATAAATGAAATATCTTGCAGATAATTTTCACTTTGGAGTGATCTTTGCTACTTTGTTCATCTCTCACCTCCGACAGGAGCCATGCACTCACGTCCACATCCTTTGGGGCAGCACTTCTCTTTACCGCGACAGTCATAGTCATTGGAGCAAGATTCAACACACAGCCCAAAGTCCCAGCGTTTGCGAGGACACACTCCTGGCTTTGCTGAAAGAAATGAGAAATCAAAAGTGACCAAGAACTCTAACCAGAGTGTGCGTTAGGTTGTCCCTCTGAAAAATCTTATTGAACCCTGCAGCAAATGAATCAAAATGTCTTGAGGCCGCTGGCACCACCGGGCACTCTGACCACCACCAGTAGGCAACAGGTGAAGTGTCTTGCCCAAGTACACAACGACCAAGACTGTCCGAGCTGGGGCTTGAACTGGCAACCATCAGATCACAGGACAAACTGCCAACTCTTGAGCCACAGTAGCCCGAGGCAGTGAGGCAAAAAAGGATATGGATCAGCTGTGGTAAATCAGGTGACAGCTGAGGTGACAAACATGCACATTTCAGAAAGAAACAATACTCAAAAGAAACTCACTTATTAAAATGTCAGGTTTAGGTTTCACCTTAGAAAAAGCCGTGCCAAAGTGCACCAATGCACAAAGTGCTGCAATCAATATACAAACTGTAGACGAGCTTTTGTCCATGTTCACCTCTTTTTCTTTTTTTTTAAAAAAAAGACTGTCCGCAACCACTGACTGAGCAGCCAGTTAAAGGATGATGGATCACTGTGCTTGTGGTCTTATATTCTGTCTGATAAGGTTTCATATCACACACATTTAGTTTTTTATGTTCCTTGTTGCTCAAATGATGATACAAATTTTGTGTTTACATCTTAGTCAAACCACTAGGCAGTTTTCATTATCTTTATTATCCAGCATGACAACAACCACATAGTCATGGAGAAATTAACACCACTTTATCCCAATGTTAACTTTATTTTTATACTGCTGAACCTTGTCGGTAACCAAGATTTTTAAAAGTTCTTAGAAAGAGAACTGGACAACACAATCACAATATCTTTTGTTTCTTTATGTGCTTTGTATCCTTGTTTATTTTATTTTTATTTTTTCTGTTCCTGTGGTTCAGATAGGACCAGAATGTGCCTTTAGATAAGGAGGAGTCAACTCACTATGACATTCATATAACAAAATTATCCTTAGCTGTAAAGTGTTCTTTATCGTCTTTTTATTGTTGTTTTTTCTCCTTGTTCTTCCTCAGGGTTGTATAGATATCCCTCGTTTTTGTTCACCTCTTACTAGAATTCCATTCAGTCTCTAATAGTCTAAGTGATTTTGCTGTTTTTTTAGGATAACAAATTAATGCACTATATTTGATCACATTACCATCAATGCGTTTTAAGGTTTTTTTTCTTTCATTTCTTGCACAAACTTTTCTTCTTCTATTGTTGTTGATGATTCGTCTGTTTCTATGAGACATCAGAAACATCACTGCGTGAGGTCCATTCACCATGAGAGACGTGATAGGGACAACTTAGTGAGATAATATGAGTCTGCACAACTGTATTTTCCTTCTGCATGAGCATGAGGTGATACACAGTTTAGTCTGTATTAGATTTCAGATCACTCTGCTGGGAGACTGGACGGCCAGACTATCTGATTCGGTCCCCTGATTGTGATAAGGTGGTGCCAGCACACATAATCTACTGTACTCTGTCAGGATGTACAGTACCAGCCCAAAACACAATATGTTTGTACTACATGTAAGGTTTGAGTGTTTAAGCAGTTCTTTTATGGCATAAGAAATAGTCCAAAGTGATCAAAAGTGGGGAAACATTCCTAACAAAAACAAGTAAATGTACTTATGATGAGACAAATGAACACTTATAAATAATACTTTAAGTAATGTGGTGTTCACTAGTATAAAAGGCAGAGGTCAGGTCCATCGTCAGAAAAGCAGAACACTGTCTCTCATAACTTCACTGAGAAGAGCTGTTTCACTGAAATGAGCTCATTTTCACAAACACTGTATTTGTGTAAAACAGCTGTACGCTGCACAGCTGTAACCTTTTCTAAACTCTTAAAAGTAAATGGTAATGTTTAAGGTTAGCTAAATGGTTTTTTGTTTGTTTGTTTGTTCTTTTTAAGTGAGTGGATATATACGATTCTTAAAACAAGCAGATTCTAGTGGATCCTTGATTATATTGAGCACACAGAGTCAGATAGAGTGAAACACATTTTTGAGCAAAGGTGCAGGTCAAATTTTGTGAGAACAGAAGGATGCTTTCATCCAGTCAGCTAACACTGAAAACTCAGGTAACCAAACAGGTAAAAAGCTGGAGTACAACAACGATAAACAAACAACAAGAAGGCTTTTACAGCCTAATTTGAAAGAACTGTTAAAGCTGGTTAAGAAGGAGTTCATAATCCAAGGTTGCTGAATAATACCTCAGGATTACCTCTGCTCTTTGAAGCCAGGTTTGAAAAAAATAGGCGTCCCTCACATGTATTACTGAAATGTTGAAAAAAACTGTCATGGTTCTGGGTCAGTTCTGACCCAGCATTTTGAGTTCTCATGTTTTGGTTTAATTTTGTATTTTTGGTTATTGTCTTGATCTATTGTCAGGTGATGATGATGATATTTAGTATGTTCCAGCTTATTCTGGGTTAGGTTTAATTCTGCCCGTGTAAAGTCCATGTTTCTTAGTCTGCGTCTTTGTTTATTGGTTCCTGTTTTATTTTGAAAGATTATGTCTTATGTCAGTGTGTCCAGCTTCGCTCCCCTGTCTCGTTAGCCCTAACCTCTCCCAGCTGTGTCTCTCTCCTGTTTCCCATTCCCTGATTACTCCCCTGTGTATATTAGCCCTGTGTTTGCCTTTGCTCAGTGTCGTGTTGTACTCTCAGATTGTGCCTGTGTGTTTCTGTTCTCAGTATTCATTGTTCAGTTCGCGTTTTGTTTTCTGCCAGCAAGAAAGCTGAGGTTTTTGAGTTGTATTCAGCCTCCGAGTCCTGCATTTGGATCCTCACCTCCGCCTGCCCGCACACAGAGCCCTGACAAAAACAAAACAAAAGTTCCTTTAAAGGATGGAGATGGATGTGTAAACGAGTTGATCTCCACAAGAGATCAACTTTTCAAAGAACACTTTAAACAGCGAGTACTGGCATTTATCCAGGGATGAAAGTTTAAAAACGGGCGCAAACGTTGACTTAAAAGGAAAGACTGATAACAAACTGTTATTAGTCAGGGAGGACAATACAACACAGCGCAGTAAAAAGGATCCTTATCCCTCATGTTAAAAAACATTGGCCAAAATGCATTAAAAAATTAACCATATTTTTAAATTCTTAAGATCAAAGGACCAAGTAGCAAGATTTTTTTTTTTATAATTTCTTAAAACTTATGTTCTTTAGCGACTGTACATTTTTTTAATAACTAATGCTTTTGATAAAAATTAATGCTTTAAGCTGATAACCTGTATTTAAGAAAAGGAACAGTCTTCTGTAATGAAACAATTTAAGACAGGTCTACCAAGCAATCGGTTTTGTTCACCTTAAACGATGAAAAAATCATTCAAGAATGCATTATGAGAGGTATTATATTAAGATGAGAAACAGAGTCAAATATTTACATCCAGTTTCAGTAAGGAGTTCTCATAAACATTACACACACAGGCAGTCCAGGAGAGCACAGGCTTGAGCCCTAATGAGCTTGTGTTCAGACATAGTGCGCATGGACCCTTGGCTGCATTAAAGGATAATGGGGTTGATTCAGAACCACTTAAAACCTTGGCTGTCATTGTGAATGGATTTAGACGCCAATTGTTTGTAGTTGGTTTTATGGCAAAAGGCACAGACTGGAATGAAGAGTGTGAATGATTGTGGCACAAAACATCGTCAGTTTAATCCTGGGGATCAAGTTGTGGTGCCGTCTCCAATTGTGGGATCTCCACTTCAGGCCTGATATACAGACCTTCATATGGTCAGAGAAGCTTTCTGATCTGAACTATTTAGTTTCAACATCAAAATGGACAAAGTCAGTTCAGCTTTGTCTTATTAACAAACTCAAACTGTATCATATAAGTGACATCCACATCTGCTCAGTTGTTCCTTCAACCCCTGGCACTTCACTATTTTCCTGTGCTCCTTCTTTCTTTCTTTTTTTATTTTTAAATTCATCTGTAGTCCTTACCATCTCATGACCAGAGTTGGCAAAAGTACAGATATTCTGTACTTAAGTAGAATTACAGATGCTATTGTTAAAAAAAAACTACTAAAAAAAAACTACTCTAGTAAAAGTTGAAGTACCGATTAAGCTTCTTCACTCGAGTAAAAGTGAAAAAAGTACCAGCTGTCAAATGGACATGCCACATATCCTGGTGATTAATACATGAACAGAATTGCCTTTCATGCATTATTTTTCAGGCTCAAATTGGTTTGTTGTTTAAAGACAGGAAATGATAACTCCCGTCAAATGCATCAAACCAAAAGTAAAAAGCATGTTTTGAAAATGTAAGGAGAAAAGGCAAAAAATTGTCAGGAAAGAACTAAATTCAAATTCAAATTTCAAATTCAAATTTTATTTGTCACGTACACAGTCATACACAGTACGATATGCAGTGAAATGCTTAGACAACTGCTTGTGACCTAAAGAAAAAAAAAGAAAAAGGAAAAGGCTATGAATAAGATAGGAAATAAATATGTAAAATTAAAAGGGGTAAATTTAACTAGGAAGGAATAAAATATAAAAAATTAAGGTTAAAAATGAAATAACTGTACAACACAAATTAGAATGAAGGGTAAATTTAACTGGGAAAGAATAAGATAAATATATAAATTAAAGTTGAAAATAAAATAACTGTACAACAAAATACACAATACACAGTATAGAACTATATAAGAATGTATGAAGAAATATAAATATGTATATATATATACATAATAACAGCAGCTGTACAACTGGTAATGAAGAATATAGTGACCAGTGTTGTGCAATCCACATTATGTCTTGTGCAGTGCAAATGTGCTTAAAGTGATTTAAGTGATGAAGTGAAAACAATGTCCAGAATGTCCAGTGTGTGTGTAAGAACTATATGTGTGGGTCAGTACTGTGTGGTGGTGTGATTGAGAGACCGTATCGCCTGCGGGAAGAAGCTCCTCCTCAGTCTCTCTGTGTTGGTCTTCAGGGAGCGGAATCGCTTTCCTGACCTCAACAGAGAGAACAGTCTGTTGTTGGGATGGCTGAGGTCCTTCACGATCTTCCTGGCCTTGGTCCAGCACCGCCTGCTGTAGATTGAGTGCAGGTCAGGGAGCTCGGAGCGGATGGTGCGCTCAGCTGACCGCACAACCCTCTGTAGAGCTCGTCTGTCCTGCATGGTGCTGTTCCCGAACCAGGTTAAGATGTTTCCCGCCAGGATGCTCTCTATGGTGCACGAGTAAAAGTTCTTGAGCACCTTGGAGGGCAGTTGGAAGTCTCTCAAGCGTCTGAGGTGGTAGAGACGCTGACGGGCCTTTTTCACCACGGTGTTGATGTGACAGGACCATGACAGGTCCTGCGTGATGTGAACTCTGAGGTATTTGAAGCTGTCCACTCTCTCCACTGGGCACTCGTTGATGACGGGGGTCTGGTAGTTCCTCTCCTGCTTAGTGCTGAAGTCCACTATCAGCTCCTTTGTTTTACTGACGTTTACTACTCGAATAAAGTACAGATACAGTCATGTCCTCATGTCAAATCTATAATCCAAGTTTTAACAGTGCTTTAGTTTTCACATAGTCAGGTTACACTTTCAAAAACCGTCCCTGGGTCGGGGGTTTAATGGTGATTCGTGGAGCAGGCTTGCTGTGTTCCAGTGGTTTGGAGAGGCATCTGGTCACCACCACTTCAAAGAACTTTTCTCTTTTTCTTACATTTCAAAGCAGGAAATCACTTGTTTTCCAAGCGATTCTAGTGATTGTAGATAAAAGGGGAAGCCCTTTACCATTTTTTGCACTAATTTTAGTTACACTTTTTAAGGTAAATACAATTACTTGAGTGTCATAAAGTGTTGCATTTGATTTGTTGACTCATTACATTAGTGACGTGTCAATTTTAAGCACTTTCAAGCAGGTACACTATGTTGATGAAAGTATGGGGCCACACTTTCTTTCTGAATTAAGGGGTTTTCAGTCCAGTTATTGCAGGTGCATAAAATTAAGCACCTAGTCATGCAGTCTGCTTTTACAAAGATTTGTGAAAGAATGAATGCTTTTAAAATCCAGTTTGAGACACAAGTGAGAAACAGAATGTTTTGATAATCCATCTGGATAATTTTGTGTTCTGACAATAAGCACTTTCCGTTCTTGCTACATTTCAACAGGTGAGGGGCAATTTTTATTGGTATATATTTAAAGAAGAAACACACGAGGCATCATGCTATAACTATGTAATTAGAAATGGAACAGATATACTATTCATAGTGAAACACAGTTTCTTCAATATTTTCACACTGAAGTAAGCTCACATGTTGTAAATAAGAGAACAAGAATAAAATGCCAACACACCGTTTTTTATTTGTAAGACAAATATGTCAGTTTGAAAAAAATCAGAGAGACATGATTATCATCA
This sequence comes from Mchenga conophoros, assembly GCF_057382185.1. Lineage (NCBI taxonomy): Eukaryota > Metazoa > Chordata > Actinopteri > Cichliformes > Cichlidae > Mchenga > Mchenga conophoros. The sequence continues at coordinate 6,037,471 of NC_140545.1, forward strand.
GAAACAGGAAGTGCTTATCGCACTAAAGAAGAAAAAAGTGATTTGGACTCATTTGCAGAGATGGTCACAGTAAGTTTAATGATGTTTTTTTATAGATTGGCAGCAGAGCTCACTGCAGGTGTAATCACAGGTTGTCCTGCAGCACGTCTGATGTCCTGGACCCTGACCATCACGATAGTAGTACTCGGCACACATGTGGAGGCCTCAGACAAGGTACCAGTCTTTACAGACACACCAAAGTCAAGAATAGGCTTAGTTACACAATTCCTTAAACCACTTGAAAAGTGTTTAGGGAGTGTTTGGTACTTTGTTCATATCTCACCCGTGTAAGGCGCCATGCACTGATGACCACATCCACTGAAGCAGCACTTCTCATTATTGGGGCAGTCACTATCATTAGAGCAAAATTCGCCACACATTATGTTATCGAAGCGTCTGTGAGGACACACTCCTGGTTTCACTGAAAAGAATAAGAAAACATTAAAGAAAAACTCTCCCTCTAGATATGATCTCATTAGATTACTAAACCCTCAAATGAATTAATGACCATGAGGGTGTTTGCAGTACCGAAACAACCAGGTCATCATGAAGAAATGTAACACAACTTTCCTGGAAATAAACCACCTCTTGCCCTCTCAAGTTCCACGCAGTCCCAAGCAAATGTATATCAAATTATTTATTTTTTCATTTTTTTCTCAGTTTGATTCATTAACCCATGTGTGACCCTCGTAAAAAAAGGGACCCGTTTGGGTCTTAACCCACATGGGTTAAGTGTGCAAGAATACTTTGCTCATCTCTCACCTATGTATGGTGCCATGCATTTACGTCCACATCTGGTAGAGCAGCACTTCTGTTTACCGGGACAGTGACTGTCATTAGAGCAAGATTCAACACACAGTCCAACAGTCAGGTGCCTGCGAGGACACACTCCTGGCTTTGCTGATAGGAAAAATAAATTAGTACAAACAAAGAACTCCAACTAGAGAGTGCAGTAAATGTAGCCTAAATATTATTTTTAAAATACTTCTTATATTTTAAAAAGATTTAATTAAATACACAGCCTCTTAAGAAGAAATCAAACATTGTGAGACGTACTGAGAACAGGAGGGACGCAGACTTCATAACCATTATAGACGCAGCATGTGTGGTCTCTAGGACAGTCATTACACCCCTTACGTGACAGAGCAAGATTAAGATGCGGTGGACATTCTGGTTTGGGAGGAGGCACTAAAGCAGAAAAGGACATAGATCAGCTGTGGTAAAGTGGTAAATGAGATAAGAGTTCTGATGCTGTGTGATTGCCAGTTTGGCTGTTTAATGAAACAAACCAAACATGCACATTTTAGTAATAAACAGTAAGCAGCAGATTATAAACTGAACATGTCTGAGGCAAAATAAACTTGCTTGTTAAAATATCTTCAAGTTAATTGCAAATATGTCTTTAAACGCTTAATTAGCTCCAGCCGTCTTTTCACTCATCCTCTTTCCCTGTCGTCTCAATGACATTTCTGTCTATTGACTCAAGATTTAATGTTCTTTTTCACCCTATCTGACTTCAAATTCGTGTCTTTCTGTTTTGCTCTGATTGTCACAGTGCTGGACCTCCATCTCATACTTTTTGTCCTATGTGCGTACACACACACACACACACACACACGCACACACACACACACACATATATGTATGTATATACAACGTACATATTTAAAACTGACCTCTTGACCTCTCAAGTTTCATGAAGTTGCAAGTAAATGTTTTTTTATAGTTCAATTAAATAAGTCAGGTAGAGACATCCTTTGCAATCACTCTTTTTCTCTTCTTTCTATTGTAGATGATATAATAAACGAAATATCTTGCAGATAATTTTCACTTTGGAGTGATCTTTGCTACTTTGTTCATCTCTCACCTCCAACAGGAGCCATGCACTCACGTCCACATCCATTGGGGCAGCACTTCTCGTTATCGGGACAGTCATAGTCATGAGAGCAAGATTCAACACACAGTCCAAAGTCCCAGCGTTTTTAAAAAAAACGGGTCCCTTTTTTCATGAGGTCACACATGGGTTAAGTGTGCAAGAATACTTTGCTCATCTCTCACCTATGTATGGTGCCATGCAATTACGTCCACATTTGGTAGAGCAGCACTTCTGTTTACCGGGACAGTCACTGTCATTGGAGCAAAGTTTACCACACAGTCCAACAGTCAGGTGCGTGCGAGGACATTCTCCTGGCTTTGCTGATAGGAAAAATAAATTAGTACAAACAAAGAACTCCAACTAGAGAGTGCAGTAAATGTAGCCTAAATGTTATTTTTAAACTACTTCTTATATTTTAAAATTTTAAAAAGATTTAATTAAATACACAGCCTCTTAAGAAGAAATCAAACATTGTGAGACGTACTGAGAACAGGAGGGACGCAGACTTCATAACCATTATAGACGCAGCATGTGTGGTCTCTAGGACAGTCATTACACCCCTTACGTGACAGAGCAAGATTAAGATGCGGTGGACATTCTGGTTTGGGAGGAGGCACTAAAGCAGAAAAGGACATAGATCAGCTGTGGTAAAGTGGTAAATGAGATAAGAGTTCTGATGCTGTGTGATTGCCAGTTTGGCTGTTTAATGAAACAAACCAAACATGCACATTTTAGTAATAAACAGTAAGCAGCAGATTATAAACTGAACATGTCTGAGGCAAAATAAACTTGCTTGTAAAAATATCTTCAAGTTAATTGCAAATATGTCTTTAAACGCTTAATTAGCTCCAGCCGTCTTTTCACTCATCCTCTTTCCCTGTCGTCTCAATGACATTTCTGTCTATTGACTCAAGATTTAATTTTCTTTTTCACCCTATCTGACTTCAAATTCGTGTCTTTCTGTTTTGCTCTGATTGTCACAGTGCTGGACCTCCATCTCATACTTTTTGTCCTATGTGCGTACACACACACACACACACACACACACACACACACACACACACACACACACACACACACACACACACACATATATGTATGTATATACAACGTACATATTTAAAACTGACCTCTTGACCTGTCAAGTTTCATGAAGTTGCAAGTAAATGTTTTTTTATAGTTCAATTAAATAAGTCAGGTAGAGACATCCTTTGCAATCATTCTTTGTCTCTTCTTTCTATTGTAGATGATATAATAAATGAAATATCTTGCAGATAATTTTCACTTTGGAGTGATCTTTGCTACTTTGTTCATCTCTCACCTCCGACAGGAGCCATGCACTCACGTCCACATCCTTTGGGGCAGCACTTCTCTTTACCGCGACAGTCATAGTCATTGGAGCAAGATTCAACACACAGCCCAAAGTCCCAGCGTTTGCGAGGACACACTCCTGGCTTTGCTGAAAGAAATGAGAAATCAAAAGTGACCAAGAACTCTAACCAGAGTGTGCGTTAGGTTGTCCCTCTGAAAAATCTTATTGAACCCTGCAGCAAATGAATCAAAATGTCTTGAGGCCGCTGGCACCACCGGGCACTCTGACCACCACCAGTAGGCAACAGGTGAAGTGTCTTGCCCAAGTACACAACGACCAAGACTGTCCGAGCTGGGGCTTGAACTGGCAACCATCAGATCACAGGACAAACTGCCAACTCTTGAGCCACAGTAGCCCAAGGCAGTGAGGCAAAAAAGGATATGGATCAGCTGTGGTAAATCAGGTGACAGCTGAGGTGACAAACATGCACATTTCAGAAAGAAACAATACTCAAAAGAAACTCACTTATTAAAACGTCAGGTTTAGGTTTCACCTTAGAAAAAGCCGTGCCAAAGTGCACCAATGCACAAAGTGCTGCAATCAATATACAAACTGTAGACGAGCTTTTGTCCATGTTCACCTCTTTTTTTTTTTTAAAAAGACTGTCCGCAACCACTGACTGAGCAGCCAGTTAAAGGATGATGGATCACTGTGCTTGTGGTCTTATATTCTGTCTGATAAGGTTTCATATCACACACATTTGGTTTTTTATGTTCCTTGTTGCTCAAATGATGATACAAATTTTGTGTTTACATCTTAGTCAAACCACTAGGCAGTTTTCATTATCTTTATTATCCAGCATGACAACAACCACATAGTCATGGAGAAATTAACACCACTTTATCCCAATGTTAACTTTATTTTTATACTGCTGAACCTTGTTGGTAACCAAGATTTTTAAAAGTTCTTAGAAAGAGAACTGGACAACACAATCACAATATCTTTTGTTTCTTTATGTGCTTTGTATCCTTGTTTATTTTATTTTTATTTTTTCTGTTCCTGTGGTTCAGATAGGACCAGAATGTGCCTTTAGATAAGGAGGAGTCAACTCACTATGACATTCATATAACAAAATTATCCTTAGCTGTAAAGTGTTCTTTATCGTCTTTTTATTGTTGTTTTTTCTCCTTGTTCTTCCTCAGGGTTGTATAGATATCCCTCGTTTTTGTTCACCTCTTACTAGAATTCCATTCAGTCTCTAATAGTCTAAGTGATTTTGCTGTTTTTTTAGGATAACAAATTAATGCACTATATTTGATCACATTACCATCAATGCGTTTTAAGGTTTTTTTTCTTTCATTTCTTGCACAAACTTTTCTTCTTCTATTGTTGTTGATGATTCGTCTGTTTCTATGAGACATCAGAAACATCACTGCGTGAGGTCCATTCACCATGAGAGACGTGATAGGGACAACTTAGTGAGATAATATGAGTCTGCACAACTGTATTTTCCTTCTGCATGAGCATGAGGTGATACACAGTTTAGTCTGTATTAGATTTCAGATCACTCTGCTGGGAGACTGGACGGCCAGACTATATGATTCGGTCCCCTGATTGTGATAAAGTGGTGCCAGCACACATAATCTACTGTACTCTGTCAGGATGTACAGTACCAGCCCAAAACACAATATGTTTGTACTACATGTAAGGTTTGAGTGTTTAAGCAGTTCTTTTATGGCATAAGAAATAGTCCAAAGTGATCAAAAGTGGGGAAACATTCCTAACAAAAACAAGTAAATGTACTTATGATGAGACAAATGAACACTTATAAATAATACTTTAAGTAATGTGGTGTTCACTAGTATAAAAGGCAGAGGTCAGGTCCATCGTCAGAAAAGCAGAACACTGTCTCTCATCACTTCACTGAGAAGAGCTGTTTCACTGAAATGAGCTCATTTTCACAAACACTGTATTTGTGTAAAACAGCTGTACGCTGCACAGCTGTAACCTTTTCTAAACTCTTAAAAGTAAATGGTAATGTTTAAGGTTAGCTAAATGTTTTTTTGTTTGTTTGTTTGTTTTTTGTTCTTTTTAAGTGAGTGGATATATAAGATTCTTAAAACAAGCAGATTCTAGTGGATCCTTGATTATATTGAGCACACAGAGTCAGATAGACTGAAACACATTTTTGAGCAAAGGTGCAGGTCAAATTTTGTGAGAACAGAAGGATGCTTTCATCCAGTCAGCTAACACTGACAACTCAGGTAACCAAACAGGTAAAAAGCTGGGGTACAACAACGATAAACAAACAACAAGAAGGCTTTTACAGCCTAATTTGAAAGAACTGTTAAAGCTGGTTAAGAAGGAGTTCATAATCCAAGGTTGCTGAATAATACCTCAGGATTACCTCTGCTCTTTGAAGCCAGGTTTGAAAAAAATAGGCGTCCCTCACATGTATTACTGAAATGTTGAAAAAAACTGTCATGGTTCTGGGTCAGTTCTGACCCAGCATTTTGAGTTCTCATGTTTTGGTTTGATTTTGTATTTTTGGTTATTGTCTTGATCTATTGTCAGGTGATGATGATGATATTTAGTATGTTCCAGCTTATTCTGGGTTAGGTTTAATTCTGCCCGTGTAAAGTCCATGTTTCTTAGTCTGCGTCTTTGTTTATTGGTTCCTGTTTTATTTTGAAAGATTATGTCTTATGTCAGTGTGTCCAGCTTCGCTCCCCTGTCTCGTTAGCCCTAACCTCTCCCAGCTGTGTCTCTCTCCTGTTTCCCATTCCCTGATTACTCCCCTGTGTATATTAGCCCTGTGTTTGCCTTTGCTCAGTGTTGTGTTGTACTCTCAGATTGTGCCTGTGTGTTTCTGTTCTCAGTATTCATTGTTCAGTTCATGTTTTGTTTTCTGCCAGCAAGAAAGCTGAGGTTTTTGAGTTGTATTCAGCCTCCGAGTCCTGCATTTGGATCCTCACCTCCGCCTGCCCGCACACAGAGCCCTGACAAAAACAAAACAAAAGTTCCTTTAAAGGATGGAGATGGATGTGTAAACGAGTTGATCTCCACAAGAGATCAACTTTTCAAAGAACACTTTAAACAGCGAGTACTGGCATTTATCCAGGGATGAAAGTTTAAAAACGGGCGCAAACGTTGACTTAAAAGGAAAGACTCATAACAAACTGTTATTAGTCAGGGAGGACAATACAACACAGCGCAGTAAAAAGGATCCTTAATCCTCACCTTAAAAAGCATAAGAAACTGTTACTAACAGTTATCTTTACAATTTATTGCACTATGTGTTTACATGTTGGATGATTTTGGCCAAAATGCATTAGAAATTGACGATATTTTTAAATTCTTAAGATCAAAGGACCAAGTAGCAAGGTATATATATATATATATATATATATATATATATATATTATAAATTAATGCTTTAAGCTGATAACCTGTATTTGAGAAAAGGAACAGTCTTCTGTGGTGAAACAATTTAAGACAGGTCTACCAAGCAATCGGTTTTGTTCCCCCTAAACGATGAAAAAATCATTCAAGAATGCATTATGAGAGGCATTATATTAAGATGAGAAACAGAGTCAAATATTTACATCCAGTTTCAGTAAGGAGTTCTCATAAACATTACACACACAGGCAGTCCAGGAGAGCACAGGCTTGAGCCCTAATGAGCTTGTGTTCAGACATAGTGCGCATGGACCCTTGGCTGCATTAAAGGATAATGGGGTTGATTCAGAACCACTTAAAACCTTGGCTGTCATTGTGAATGGATTTAGACGCCAATTGTTTGTAGTTGGTTTTATGGCAAAAGGCACAGACTGGAATGAAGAGTGTGAATGATTGTGGCACACAACATCGTCAGTTTAATCCTGGGGATCAAGTTGTGGTGCCGTCTCCAATTGTGGGATCTCCACTTCAGGCCTGATATACAGACCTTCATATGGTCAGAGAAGCTTTCTGATCTGAACTATTTAGTTTCAACATCAAAATGGACAAAGTCAGTTCAGCTTTGTCTTATTAACAAACTCAAACTGTATCATATAAGTGACATCCACATCTGCTCAGTTGTTCCTTCAGCCCCTGGCACTTCACTAGTTTCCTGTGCTCCTTCTTTCTTTCTTTTTTTATTTTTAAATTCATCTGTAGTCCTTACCATCTCATGACCAGAGTTGGCAAAAGTACAGATATTCTGTACTTAAGTAGAATTACAGATGCTATTGTTAAAAAAAAAACCTACTCCAGTAAAAGTTGAAGTACCGATTAAGCTTCTTTACTCAAGTAAAAGTGAGAAAGTACCAGCTGTCAAATGGACATGCCACATCTCCTGGTGATTAATACATGAAGAGAATTGCCTTTCATGCATTATTGTTCAGGCTCAAATTGGTTTGTTGGACAAAGTCAGTTCAGCTTTGTCTTATAAACAAACTCAAACTGTATCATATAAGTGACCAAAATTCTAGTCAGAGTTTTAAGGACATTGTGCACCCTGTTTTGTCTGTTTCTTAGTGGTTAAAGTATACCTGTTTGTTTGGTGATGTACCATTTTGCACTGACTGGGTTGAACATGATATTGATGTTGGAGATGTACAGCCAGTTAAGAAGTGATTCTATCGCAGGTCACTGGAAAAGCTTAAACAAATGGGTGCTGAAGTTTCTTTTATGCTCTGAAATGACATTGCTTTTCCATCTATCCTGGTGCCAAAGCCAGATAAAACATTTTGTATAGATTTAAAAGTCAATTCTGTAACAAACTCTTTTCTGTTCCCACGAATGGATGACTGTATTGACCAGGTTGGATCGGCCACATTTTCAAGTAAATTTGATTTGCTTAAAGGTTATTGGCAGGTGCCATTGTAGGCACGGGAACAGGAAATATCACCTTTCACCACCCCTTTAGTTCCTTATTCTCATAAAGTCATACCATTTGGTTTAAGAAATGCTCTGGCAGCATTTCAGTGATTAATGAATGAATGAATGCTTTATTGGCTATATGCAGGTTGGCCCACAGAGGAATAGGACCCTCTGTGGACGGTTACAGCTTTAGGAATAAAGCTGTAACCGGCTTAGAGGGTCACTGACAAGTAGGATGCTCATCTTCATCACATGCAAGCATTGTTTGATCAACTGGCTGATGCCAAGCTTACTATTAACTTGGCTAAATGTGAGTTTGCTAAGGTGATGGTGATCTATCTTGGCCGTGTGGTGTGACAAGGGCTTGTGGCCAATGTGACAGCAAAGGTTGCAACAATTGAGGAGCATCTTCCTTCAACAACAAAGAAGGAACTCCAAAGAGTTTGGGGTTTGGAGAGTTATTATAGAGGTTTGTTTTACTTTATTGATTTATTGATTTATATAGCACTCTCCACAATACTATAAAACAGATGAACATAAAACAGTACAGTCAAACTTACAGCAAAAATCTAATTAAAAGCTAGTCTAAATAAATTATTCTTAAGATGATGTTTAAAAGAATAAATACAATCCAGGCAACGTAAAGATGGAGGGAGAGAATTCCACAACCTGGGGGCCACCGCTCTAAAAGATCTATCACCTCTGGTTTTTTAAAACATGTTCGGGGCACTACGAACAGCCTTTGATTAGATGATCTCAGGCTGCAAGAGGGAGTGTGAGGCTCTAAAAGATCCTAAATGTAAACAGGAGCGTCACAATTCAAAACTTTAAAAGTCAGTGAAGCCTGTGAACTTCAAGTTTAGTTGATTTCCAAAGGCGTTCTGCTTTCCTAAAGAGTCAAAGTAAAAACCTTTCCACTGTTGTATTCCCACTGACTGAGTTGTTGAAGTGTGCGTCCTGCATGACACATTGCCGCAGATCTCAAAATGGTGACGCGCGCCTAACAGTTTTATTACCAGCTCTCTCACTCTAGTCTAAACAACAGTGTCTCAGTAACTTTCCCCTAGAAGATGGTCCCCTGTTATCTACTTTTTCCCAGGCAAGCGTAGGTGAGAGTCTACAGCATTCTACGCCCCAAGGACATGTAGTCTAATGCCTTTATTTCAGGGCCGTGTCCACTTAATACTACACTATATGGTTATATGGCATTTTAGTTCATATAAAGCATAGAATTAAGGCACTTGAAATAATTTCATCTCAACAATGTCAGCTAGCGTTTGACAATGTAAAGCCTTTGTTGTGCTTCCCTCCTGTTTTAGCAGCTCCATATTTTGATAGTGCATTTACAATCCTGGTGGATGCCAACCAAGTGAGCACGGGGGCAGTCTTGCTGCCGTTTGTGACAATGTGTCATCAATTTTCTAAATAAATAGCCCCCAAAAGTTGGTTTTATTCATCTAGACAGAATGAACAGTATCATTCTCAGTCGGAGAAATGTTACGTCATTCAACCAATTGACTTCTTGACTTCGAGTGACTGAAATGAGAAACTTTCAGTCACTATGTAAACATACTGTTTACAAGTAGATTTGCTTCTCCCACTGAAAACGTTACGTCCAGATGAATAAAATCAAATTTTGGGGATTTCTTTACCTGGATAATTGAGCATGTAACAAGACTCATTTCTAAAGGTGTTATTGACATGAAATTCTCACCCGATGTCGTCAACAACCCATCCAATTCACACATGCAAAGACATCAACCCATATATGTCCATAAATTACATGTAATAATGAGAAATGACACAGGGGAGCATCCTTGCTGGAAATGTATTTAATACTTCATACAAACGCCTTTCTCGGTGATGATAGCTTCAAGACGCCTCCTGTGTGGAGAAACTAGTCACATGCATTGCTCAGGTGGGATTTTAGGCAAATCGTCTACTGATAGATGACAGCAGATTTTCTTAAAATCAAGAATGTGTCATTACATTTTTCTATTCATCCTTCCTTTAGTTATAGGAAGCATGAAAAACAGCCCCACACTAGGATGTTCCCAACTCCAAACTGTTTGGGGTGAAATGCAGTGCTTTTTGAACTCCATGGTGTGTATTATGGTCTACAGAAATTTCTGTTTTGGGCTCATCTTACCACAGAATATTCTTCTTCCAATATTTCACAGGCTTGTCTAAAATGTTTTTCAGTAGACATTAAACATTCTTCAGCATGCTTGGCAGCAATGGAGTCTGGTGTGGCGAGTGTGCATACAGGGCATGGCCTGAATGCATGACCTATTGTCCTCACCACCAGGTGGAGAACATGTTTCAGTGTTTCTATCAGACTTTTATCTTATTTTTGGTTCTGTTTTTTTTGTATCTGTGTGTGCTTTTTAGCCCTTTACCAAAAATGTATTTTGCACTGATTTTAGTTACATTTTGAATGTTAAATACAAATATTTAAGCATCATAAACGTTTGCATTTGATCTGTTGAACCTCACAGACTTTTGAAATCAGAGGCCTATTACAAATGTGTAGCAAATCAACAGGTGAGGGGCAATTTATATTGTTTTACATAAAGAAACAACACACAATGCATCATTCTATAACTCTTTTATTAGAAGTGGAACAGATATACTACTCATTGTGAAACACTGTTTCTTGAATACAGTGTTTTTACACTAAGGTAAGATTGCATGATGTAAATAAGAAAACAAGAAAATAATGCAAACAGACCGCTTTTTCTTTGTAAGAGACATGATTATCATCAGAAACAGAAAGTCTTAATAACGTTAACGAAAGAAAAAAGGGATTTCTAATCAGCAGAGCTCACCCTCACCCTGACCATCATGATAGTACTACTTGGCACACATGTGGAGGCCTCAAGTGACCACCGCTCGGGGGACTTTACAGATACACCAAAATAGAGAATATGATTTGTTACAAAATGCCTTTAACCACTTAAAAAGTGTTTAGGGAGTGTTAGCTACTTATCATTGTTCATATCTCACCCATGTAAGGCTCTATGCAATGACGACCACATTCACTGAAGCAGCACTTCTCATTATCGGGGCAGTCAATGTCATTAGAGCAAGATTCAGCACACCTTCTGTCATCCAACAGTCTGAGAGGACACACTCCCGGCTTCACTGAAAAAAATAAGAAAACATTAAAGACAAAGAACTTTAACCAGAGAGTGTTACACTTTCCCTCTGCAAAATATCCCATGAGGCTATTAAACCCCAGCAGTGATGGGAATAACAGCGTTACAAGTAACGGTGTTAGTAACGGCGTTACTTTTTTTAGTAACGAGTAATCTAACTAATTACTATTCCTATCGTTACAACGCCGTTACAGTTACTAACAAGAAAACGCGGTCCGTTACTATTTTTCAACAAGCAGACGGTTGAAGCTGTGTTCAGCTTACCGCATTTTATATCAATTGCACGGAAGTAGCTGACTACGTAAGTAATCTGGACGCTACAGCTTTAAGCAGCTGCGCGCGCTCCCGCGGACGGTAATCACAATCACTGTCTACCACAACACCTGGAGCTAAGGGGGCAAAACAATTGCATGAGTGCTGCTGTTTGACTGAGGAAGAATAAAGTAGTCGTGGTGAGCCAATCACACGACCACTTAAAGACAAAGCAACAAGGTGATATATACCAGTTTTTAAATTGTGTCGATGGGCCACGTAAAACCAGAGTCATGATAAACAATATATACGCGGCGTTTTTTCCTCAATAGTTTCGTCACGTTTACTGTCTAAGGCACAGGTGTCGAACTCCAGGCCTCGGGGGCCGGTGTCCTGCAGGTTTTAGATGTGTCCTTGATCCAACACAGCTGATTTAAATGGCTAAATGACCTCCTCAACATGTCTTGCAGTTCTCCAGAGGCCTGGTAATGAACTCAGGTGTGATGACCCAGGGTGAGATCTAAAACCTGCAGGACACCGGCCCTCGAGGCCTGGAGTTCGACACCCCTGGTCTAAGGGCAGCGCTAGCAAGCACTCTCTGCTTATGAGCAAAAAAACAAACAAATTATTTTTTTGGAGTGGCACAAATAATTTGTGTGGCATCTTATTGAATGCAGAACAGCTGATTGTTCTGTAAATAGTTTGAAATGGTTATTTGAAAAATCAAGGTAAAAGGTAAATGGATGCAAATAACTTTGTTGTTTGCAAAACTTGTGCATAGGATTTTAAAACTGACAATTTATATTTGCATTTAAAGTTATGAGATATGATTCATGTTTGTGGTTGTTACAGTAAAAAATATAACTTTTCTACTCTGATTTTATGTTTTTGTCTGATTTTAGATCAGTTGTGTTAATACAGTATGTCAAAATAAAAACATAACTGTAAATTCAGACACGTGAGGTTGTGCTAAAAAGAATAATACCAAACAAGACAAAGTAAATAGTTTTTAAAGGTAAAATGTCGAGGTAAAATCAAAAGTAGTTAAAAATGGCCAATTATACCCTGGACCCCAGAGGGTTAAACGTTTTTTTAAAGTAACGCAATAGTTACTTTTCAAGTAATTAATTACTTTTAGAATATTGTAACTCAGTTACTAACTCAGTTACTTTTTTGAAGAAGTAACTAGTAACTATAATTAATTACTTTTTAAAGTAACTTGCCCAACATTGAACCCCAGTGACCACGTGGTTGTTTGCAGCATCCAAACAACCGCATGGTCATAAAGAAGAACTACTTTTCACAACATGATCCACAACTCATCATCTTTTATCTTCTCTTTTTTCTTAAAAATTTCTTAAAATAAAAATACTGTAACTAAGTTACTGCTGTAACTTTTGAATTTCCCCAGTGTGGGATTAAATAAAGTGTATGTCGAGCTGTTTTATATGATGTGATACAAAAGATATGCTGTAAACAGTCACTTTGTTCATTTCTCACCTATGTAAGGTGCCATGCATTCATGTCCACATCCATTGGAGCAGCACTTCTTTTTATCAGTGCAGTCGCTGTCTTTAGAGCAAGATTCTACACATGGTCCAAAGGTTGGGGGATGCCCGAGAGGACACACTCCTGGCTTCACTGAAAGGAAAACAAAGTCAGTATAAAGATATTTGGAAATATGGACTTGAAGCTGTAAAGCCAGAAATAAGTGTGATCAGCTGTAGGAAATGAGGTATGAAGTCTGTGATTTGTGATTAAAAAATGAACCAAAATCTTATCTAAGAGTGTGTGACAAATATGAAACATTTTATTGTCTTTTTAAGATGATGTGTACTCAGCACTGTCGTCTGATTCAATAATCATTTCTACCCTGCGACTCATTATTTAACTTTTTTTTCACCCTAGTGATCTTTAGTTCAAGTTCTTAGCTCTCTGTTTTGCCCTGATTCTGTTTCCCAGTGGGAGGCTACTGTACCTCATACTGGTGATGAGGTACCATCATGATTAAACTGTAGTTTTAAGTCAAATTTACAATTTATTCTTCATATACATGATACAGATGATATAATAAACAGATATCCTGTAGGTCATTTTCACTTTGGGGTGGTCTTTGCTGCTTTGTTGTTTTTTCACCTATATCTGGAACCATGCACTCATGTCCACATCCGTTGGAGCAGCACTTCTCACTATCGTGGCAGTCACTGTCTGTCGAGCAAGACTCAACACATGGTCCAAGGGCTGCGGGAAGCCTGTGAGGACACAATCCTGGCTTCACTGAAAGGAAAACAAAGTCAGTCAGAAAATATGGACTTGACGCTGTAAAGTGAGAAAGAAGTGTGATCAGCTGTAGGAAATGAGGTGTGAAGTCTGTGATTTGTGGTTGCCAAATTGGTTGCTGAACAGAAAGCAAATGAGAAAAAAATCTACATATTTAGATATAATACAAAGCTACTTTGTTCATTTCTCACCTATGACTGGAGCCATGCACTCATGTCCACATCCGTTGGAGCAGCACTTCTCATTATCGTGGCAGTCACTGTCTTTAGAGCAAGATTCGGTACAATCTGCATGTATGTAGTACCTGACAGGACACACTCCTGGCTTTGCTATTTAAAAAAAAACAAGAACATCCATTTAGACAAGGAGCTCTCGAAAATGCAAATGTGGCTTTTATTAGAAGAAACGTAATTTTTGTACTACTTCGAGTGCTTTTATTTAATGAGATTGTTCACACACACTCTTAAGAAGACATTAAACATTGTAACACGTACTGAAAACAGGAGGGACACAGACTTTTCCACCATCATAGTTACAGCATATTTGGTCTCTACAATAGTTGTCATTCCCATACATTACAGAGCAAGATTAAGGTGCCATGGGCATTCTCCTGATTTTAGAAACAATCAATAAGTAGACAGATTGCAAACAAAGACAAAGGAAACTCACCTGTCGAAATGCCACCTCTTCTCAAAGCATGTGCGTGAAAAACAGTGCCAAAGTGCGGAAATGCACAAAGTGCTACAATCAACACATAAACTGTAGATGACAGTTTGTCCATGTTCACCTCTTGCTCCAAAGATTGTGCACAACCACTGACTGAACAGGCCAGTTAAAGGATGCCAGATCCTTGTGTGTTTAGAGTTTTATTCTCTCTAATAAGGTGTCATATCAGGCACATTTAAGGTTGATTTTTTTGTTCTTTTTGCTCACATGATGATATGAGTCTTGTGTTTACATATTAGTAATGCAACAAGACAGACTTCAGTATCTTCTTTATCCAGCATGACGACAACCACATGGTCATAAAGAAGATTAACACCGCTTCAATGTTAACTTTTTTTCATAGCAATAGACCTTGTTGGCACCCAAGGTTTATCGTTTCTTGGAAATAACATATTTTTGCTTGTACTCTGAAATCTAATTGTTAATCTCTTGTTCAGTACCATATGTCCTTGTTAATGTTTTTAAAATCATTTGTTTTTTGGGGGGTTTTTTGTTTTGTTTTTTTGTTTGTTTTTTTGCCTGTCCCATTTGGTTCTTTAGCCATCAGAATTGTTGTCTGAAGACCAACAAGGATACCCAATGGATTTACTTTGCCAAACGGATCATCATGGCCTTGCCGTATTGGTCCATTTGATCGACCTTTGTTTTTATTATTTATTATATTTTATTTTCAGATGTTACAGACGGGACAGACATGAGTGAGGGATAGGAAAGGGAGAAAGAAGAGGAAGGAAAAGAAAAACAGAAGGGGAGAGGGACAGTGAGAAAGGGGGGGAGAAAAAAAATCTCCTGGATCACCTGTTGAGAGAAGAAGAATAGAAAACAAGCAAAAAAAAAAAAAAAACCAAAGCAACATACTAAACACAACACCATCGCATTAATCTAGCTAAGCGTAAACAGCAGTAAATACTAAATATTCAATGTTGTTGTGCAGCACGCAGGACAGACAGCCCACAATGTGCTTTGAAGTAGCAGCCAAGAAAGGTGTAATTTAAGTCTACGAGCAGTGAACACCCGTGTGCACACCTGTGTGGATCAGCGCGCTTGTATTCAAATGGTTTCCACATGTAATGGTCTGCAAGAGGATGTAGCGAGCCATAGCCCCGTCCCCCAGGGCATGAAGCAGGCATGGAGGAGATCCAGGCCCCAGACATCCAGAGGCCTCAGAGTGCGAGAGCCCAAGGAGGACCACCGGAGGGGCATCCGTGCCACCCTCATGGGAAGGGCTGAGGATCCCTTAAAATCATTTGTTATTTGTTGTTTTGTTTTTTTAGTCTTATTTTTATCGCTAGGATTTCTTTTTATCCCTTCATTCTCTCTCAACTAATCTATACAAGTGAGATTACTATTTTTTAGATAAAAAATGAATACACTAAGATTAATCCAGTCCACATACATGCATTTTAAATATTTTCTTCCCTTTCATATCTTGTTGGTTGAGCATTTCGATTACTGCTCCAAACAGGCTTGTTGCACACTGCTCACTTTTTCTTCTTCTATCTCTTGTAGATTATTCTTCTGTCTCTATGAAACATCAAAAACATCACTATATGATATCATACCCATGAACCATGATAGTAGTGATAGGGACAAATTAATGAGATGATATCAGTCGGCACAATTGTATTTTATTTCTGCATGAGCTGACACAGTCTGTGTTAGACTTCTGATCACTCTGCTGTGAGACTGGACTGCCAGACTATCTGATTCGGTCCCCTGATTTTGATAAAGTGGTGCCAGCACACATAATCTACTGTACTGTGTCATGATGTACAGTACCACCCCGAAAACATAAAGAATGCTTAAACAAAACATGTCTAAGCATTTTTTTATGCAGTAAAATGTAGCCCAAAGTAATTGAAAGTTAAGAAATGTTTCCTACAAAAACAAATAAAAGTAACCATCATAAGATAGATCATTGCAGTATACTAGTATGTTTAAATAATAATACAATTTCATTTAATATAGCACATTTCAAGATAAATATCATAGAGTCAAGTCAACTTTATTTGTATAGCACATTTGAAAGATATCAAATGTCAGCCAAAGTGCTGAAAAGAAGAACAAAGTTCTTAAAAGTTTAACAAAGTTAAAATAAAATAAAAGATTAAAATGAATTATCTCAAAACATTACCAAAAGTCCATATACACGCACACATACCTATAGAAACATATATAGCATATACATGTGCAGTATCTCAGCTGTCCTGGACGGAGATCTTGGATGTTGTTCCTGGGATCTGCTGGAGCCACTCGCCCAGCTTGAGGGTCACTGTACCGAGTGCTGCGATTACCACTGGGACTACTTTTGCCTTCACCCTCCACATATTCTCGAGCCCTTTTTTTTAGCCCTTTGTACTTCTCAAGCTCATGTTCCTTCTTCCTCTGTTTCTCTGAATCACTACATCTATTACTACAGCCGACTTCCTCTGCTTGTCCACTTCTACTATCTTTGGTTGGTTAGCCATCACCAGTTTTTTTGTCTGTATCTGGAAGTCCCACAGGATCTTAGCTCGGTCATTCTCGCCCACCCTGTGGGGTTTGTCCTATTTTGACCTCGTCTTTACGCAGCCTGCATCTTGGGTCTTGCCTGGTGTGGTAGACCCCAGCCTCTACGGATCTTGTACTTAGAGCTTGTTACTGTGCCGCCATGGTCAGTTCCTCTGTGCTGTCTTTCAGTCCAGCTTTGTCCACCCACTGGTAGGATTTATGGATGTCAGCCACTTCTATCTACCGGTGGTACATACTGTGCAGGGGCCTTTCATTCCATGATGGTTCCTCCTCTTGGTCCTTTTCTTACTCTGCTTTCTGCTGCCTGAGGTATTCACTAAGCACGCAGTCGGTTGGGGCCATCGTCCTGATGCACTCATGGATGTTTGATATCTCATTCTGGACAGGTGTTCTGACACTCACCAGTCCTTTAACGCCTGACACAAGCTTCAGTGTGGTACTGAGGGAGATTACTGGCCGGTAGTTTGATGAGACCGGTCCTTTCTGGGGATACTTGGGGGGAATACTGGGGATCTGGCAGTTGGTTCATTTGTGCTGCCAGATGCTCATGGAGTGCAGTCAGCTTCTTCAGCCAGTAGGCATAAATCATGACCAGTTCTTTATAGTGGAGAACCTTTCTTGGATGTCTTGGATGTCTGGATCCTGGCTCAGGGGGTTGGGAAGCGTATCTGTAACCGGAAGGTCGCCAGTTCGATCCCTGGGCTCTCTGTCCTGGTCGTTGTGTCCTTTACCCTGCCTCCTACTGGTGTTGGCCAGAGGGGCTGATGGTGCGATATGGCAGCCTCGCTTCTGTCAGTCTTCCCCAAGGCAGCTGTGGCTACAACCGTAGCTTGCCTTCACCAGTGTGTGAATGCGAGAGTGAATGAATAGTGGCATTGTAAAGCGCTTTGAGTGCCTTGAAAAGCGCTATATAAATCCAATCCATTATTAATATTATTTCTGCAAGCACTCAACTTTTCAGCAAGAATACATTAAACAGCAAGTACTGGCAATTATCCAGGGAGAGGAGTTCAAAACAGCAGCTTACCTGGCTATAACAAGACACACTTTTTGTTAAAAAATATATTTTGTAAAACAAAAATACCCCATTTTGTTGAGACATCAACATTATCTTGAGGGAATAAAAATGCATTAAAAGTGTCAGAATATTTAACAGTAGTAGAAGAAGAGCGAACCATGTAGCAAACAGGAGACAGAGACACAACAAAGGACAAGTGAAAAAGAAAACTGATGATCAGAAATAAAAATGTCCTCAGAACAAATACAGTCACCAACACTTTTTTGTTATTGTAGTTCACATTTTAGGATGAATGAAAGAAATCCAGTCAATTTGTTGCCTTCTAGTGTTTATGGACTAATGAGAAACAAAGAAAACTATGACCTGAGAACAGTAAATAAAGCATGACACTGACAGGGTTTTTTATGTATTCATTCTTTCTGACTTGCCAGATTGTCAGGTACTAAATCAGTATCTTTGTGTTACAGGGTGGAAGTAGTTTTCATGTTTTTATACTGTGTGCTTTGTTGGTTTGGTTTTATAATATAGTTTTATGCATGTTTGTATATTTTTTGCATTTATTTTGAGGTTGTTACATGTACCTACCAGTGACTATTCAAAGAAATTATCCACACCTGCTCACTCTGCATAAAGATAAGAGGTGAGGACAGTCAAGGAGCTTGTACAGAAGGAGTGCAAGCCACAGCGGAGCATCAGCAGCAACAGGATGGATAGGTCAGAAGGATACTAAGAAGATGGGACTGGAATTGTCTGTGGAACCAGTGTTGGAACCCTGTAGAAGGCCTTTCCCAGTGAGACAGAACCAGTGAAAAGTGTGATTTCTGTGATGGTTGGTGCTAGAGCATCTGTTTCAAGACTGTTACACCTGTGCATATAATATATAAGTGGGGCTTCTTGTTTGTCTTTTATTGCTTTTTAAATTCCCTGGGCCTGTTTTATTGTAAATAAATTACTGCTGCTCATGTGTTTTGTACTCCTTGGCTACCTTTTATTTTAGCTCCTCTCCAGCAGATGGAAAAGGACCTCTCTCTTTCTTCTCCTTTTCCCTCTTCATTACATTTAGTCCACATCAGCATAGGTGAGCGCGAACAAGAAGAGTAGAGATTGTATTATACACTGAACAAAAATATAAACGCAACACTTTTGTTTTTGCTCCCATTCCCCATGGGATGGACGTAGAGACCTAAAATTCATTCCAGATACACAATATAACCATCCCTCCCAAACAGTGGTCACAAATCAGTCCAAATGTGTGGTAGTGGGCACATCTGCTATATTGAGATAATCCATCCCACCTCACAGGTGTGCCACATCAGGATGCTGATCTGACATCATGAGTAGTGCACAGGTGTACCTCAGACTGCCCACAACAAAAGGCCACCCTGGAAGTTTACAGTTTTTTGTTCTATTGGGGGTCTGGGGACCCAGAACCGGTCAGTATCTGGTGTGACCACCATTTGCCTCATGCAGTGCAACACATCGTCGCATGGAGTCTATCAGATTGTCAATTGTGGCCTGTGGAATGTTGGTCCACTCCACTTCAATGGCTGTGCGAGGTTGTTGGATATTCGTGGGAACTGGTACACGCTGTCGTATACGCCGGTCAAGCACATCCCGAACATGCTCAATGGGTGACATGTCCGGTGAGTATGCTGGCCATGCAAGAACTGGGACATTCTCAGCTGCCATCTGCCCTGAACAATGTGAACCATGATTCATCCGTGAAGCGCACACCTCTCCAACGTGCCAGACGTCATCGAATGTGAGCATTTGCCCACACAAGTCTGTTACGGCGACGAGCTGGAGTCAGGTCAAGACCCCGATGAGGACGACGGGCATGCAGTTGAGCGTCCCTGAGACGGTTTCTGACAGTTTGTGCAGAAATTGTTTGGTTGTGCAAACCAATTGTTCCAGCAGCTGTCTGGGTGGCTGGTCTCAGACGATCTTGGCGGTGAACCTGCTGGATGTGGAGGTCCTGGGCTGGTGTGGTTACACGAGGTCTGCGGTTGTGAGGCCGGTTGGATGTGCTGCCATATTCTCTGAAACGCCTGTGGAGACGGCTTATGGTTGAGAAATGAACATTCAATGCACGGGCGACAGATCTGGTTGACATTCCTGCTGTCAGCATGCCAATTGCACGCTCCCTCATTGCTTGTGGCATCTGTGGCATTTTGCTGTGAGACAAAACTGCACATTCCAGGGTGGCCTTTTGTTGTGGGCAGTCTGATGTACACCTGTGCACTACTCATGATGTCAGATCAGCATCCTGATGTGGCACACCTGTGAGGTGGGATGGATTATCTCAATATAGCAGATGTGCCCACTACCACACATTTGGACTGATTTGTGACCACTGTTTGGGAGGGATGGTTATATTGTGTATCTGGAATGAATTTTAGGTCTCTACGTCCATCCCATGGGGAATGGGAGCAAAAACAAAAGTGTTGCGTTTATATTTTTGTTCAGTGTATGTACGGCTGGGTAAAATAGTCTGAATATTGCCCATTTAATTTTCCCAAAGGGCCACATGAGAAACTCAGACTGTTTTGGAGAACTGCACCAAATGTTTTTTGGGTTTTTTTCTGATGCACAATGTTTTGGTGTATAGTCTGAATAACACATCTGCCAATCTGACAGCCAACCATGAGCACACATTTCTGTATTGGATCGAATTCACTAAAGGCCATTCTGGAAAATAAATAAATAAATAAATAAAATGAAGGGGTTGTCTTATATAGTTTAATTTCATCAAAAATATATGTCTCATGTAGCTTTTGCATGTACAGTGTGGCTCACACACAACCCTCAGCCAAACAGTCATCAAAAGAACTTCTTAGGCTTTATACCATTTAGTCAAGCAAAATTAGCATATCATATATTCAGCAAGAAGGCTATCATACAGCCACCTCACAGCAACCTGTTTTAACAAGCTTGATTTGGGAGCCACTGGTAGAATGAGATATTAAATATAACAAAACACGTCCTGATCTAAAGGTAAAGTAATAAATCTTTATTTTTTTTTCTTCCTTGCATTACATATATTGACCTCCAAATGAATACACAGACCTTTCTTTGCAGTCTTTAAAGTTGCATGATAACAAGTCTCCCACTTCAGCTGAACTTGTCTGTGTTTAACTCTAAACCAAGGCACAATGTACATTTCAATTCCTTTAATTTTAAATATGTTTATATTGTCTATCCTGTAAAATAGTCAGATATCTATTCATATTAATGTACAGAATTCACCTGCTTGCTGCTACTACTGCACATTCACCCAGTGTGTGTGTATATATATATATATATATATATATATATATATATATATATATATATATATATATATATATATGTATATATATATATATATATATATATATATATGTATATATATATATATATATATGTATATATATGTATATATATGTATATATATATATATATACATATATATAATGTTCTTCCTCTACACCCCCCCCCAATTTTTGCACATGTCGAGGAGCGTGTCAGGCTACATTTCACTGTGTGTTATACTTGTATAACTATGCATGTGACAAATAAAGAACCTTGAACCTTGAACTTGAGCTTTCATTTTGTAGCCTTCTGTCAGTTATGCTTGTTAGCTTAAAGGTGCTGTGAAGGTGAGCTTTGGGGTGCACATCACTGTGCATACCACATTTTGACAGGCCAAAATTGATTAAGAACCTGTAGTGATATGTGGGCAGGATTGAAATTTTGCAAATGGCTGGATTTGGACACAGCTGCACCGGGTTCATGCAGCTGCTTCTTTTCACCAGCAGGTGGAGAACATGTTTCAGTGTTCCTATTTGACATGTTTCTTAGTTCTTTTGGATGATCTACTTGAACTATTGTATAAAGTTTATTAAGTAATCATGATATCAAGTCATATCATTTATAACACTGCAGAAAACTCTGAAATGTGCGTCAAAGAAAATGTGGATGGACATACTACTAGAGTAATTTTTGATGTGCAAATACTTTAACCCTAGTCTCAAGCAATGAAGTTGTTCGATAAGGAATCTTCCAGTTGTCAAACATTTGTCGCCCTCTACAGTTTTCGAGTATGACCTGAGAAATGAGAAATCCTTAAAGACGCTATGAACTAATATAGCTGGAAAGAGTGGGATTCTTCTGTATTCATGGTTATTGACTTGCCAGATTGCCAAGTACAAAGTCAATCTGTACGGCCGTATAATGACGATAAACGTCATTCTCTTTTCATTCTAGATCAGCAAGATCCCTAATAGCTAATCTTCTAAAAGCCTAAGTGTTGTGTTGGTGGTGACGTTTCGTGATCGATTGTCCCCTCTGCATCCTTTTAATGGTACGGTCCGTTGCCTAGGTGCTGGTAGAAGCCAATTTACACTGCCAAGCCTGTCCACAGCCGTCCGTATTTACTCTAAAAGGTTCGTAGAACTTTAACTTTGCATTATGTGCTCAGCTTTACCGCCTCGGAGAAGTTAGGGTTAAGTAGGAGTCTTAAGATATCACAGAGTCTATCTTTTGCTGCCAAGCGGCCAGTGGTAAAAGCTATGGCTACCGTTAGCGAGCTAGCGTTAGCTCAATGTGAAGTATGCCTTGGTAAGTTTGGAAAGAACTTTGCTAACTAGCATCGTGGGAAGTCACATCTGTCTGTTTTCGTTGTGTAATATCTTACTAAAACAGCTTGTCTTGGTTAACACATCTGTGATTGTTACATATCTCTGACTGGAGATCTTGCCAAAAGAAATATAAAAATCCCCGTTTGCTCCTCGTCGTCAGACATTTTGGAAAGAAAGGTTAGCCGGGAAAAAAAGATGTTTTTTTAAACAAAATTAAATGATCCTTGTCTATTATTGGGAAGACACTTGCATTGTTTTTATTGCAGGGAATTTTCATAGATCTCCCTGCTCCATGAAATCTTCCTAAATGTTGGAGAGGAAGCTTAGGGCTAGATGTGTTATCCTTACCATTTAAGGAAACAGCAGATAAAATAGCTCACCAGTTTGGAGTTTTGCATAGCCTCGGGTGATGCAATGTGTGTCAGCTGTTAAAATGCATGTGCCTGTAGTAGGTAGATAATCTCTAAGCTTATGACTGCCTGTCCTACCTGGCAGCACTGTTCTAAAGAATCGCGTCTTTCACAGAGCGGACATGAGATACTGGATGGATTACTCCAGCAATGTGAGTGCTGAAGTTTGAGGATCTGCTGATCTCTGGCGCATCGTTGGAGCCTGAGTTAGCAGAAATGTTGTGTGGGATCAGTACTTCGACTGATGGAGATAAAATTCATCCCTTACAGACGCTGCTGTGCCAAACTTAATTTGTAACGATGGATAATAAAGAGGTAACACAGCATTGGCTACTTTTGAGATACACTAGACCTATCTGCTATGCTCCTATGTGCTGGCCAATGTAACTTTTCTTCAACTATGAAAACACTGTACCTAAACTGGTTTTGGTGGCGAATAAATCTTGCACGCACAATCACCAAATTTCTGATCTTTTAACCATTTAGTCCGCGATAGCATAGACCAGGTGGTGCAATGTTTGACTACAACAAGTACATGAGACCTGATACCCAACCTGTGACAATATGCAAGATGTTGTTGGAGCCGTGACAGCTCCCAGAGTAGTATGCAGTTTGCATGACCGCTGGCTCCAGTTACCAGCCCTACAACGTACAGTGTTGAATTCTGCAACATGTGTTCAATGTCACATCATTGAACCGTGTGCCACTGCAAAAAGATATACCATTGTTCATTATGCTTAGTCTTGTAGTTAGCTAGCAGGAAAACTGTATAGAAAAATACTCAAAATGTAAAACCTTTTCACTCTTACTTAAATAACACTGGAGTTGAATAAACATTAGCAAACAAAGAATTATAATACCCAAAGCTGCATATGCAACGGCAAGATGACTGGAAGGAGTGTACATGTATAAATTCTTAAAAGCTGCAGGTAAACATTGCATTAAAAAATATGATAACTGGACCTTCTCCGGACCTTCAGGTGTTGACGGAGCTGGACAAGATTTCTAGGCGGCTCCAGGAGGATGGCTTATCGCCAGGGGCCAGTGGAGAAGAGAAGCAGTGCCACCTTTGGCAGCAGCTTCTCAACAGTGAGGCGAAGCTTCATGCAGCTACCCAAGAGGTGCAGACCCTACGTGTGCAGCAAGCCAATGAGATGAAGGAGGTGAGACTCTCCTTTGTTGTTTTATTTGACCAACTTTCATCATAGAGTGAGCCAATGATGTGTAATGAAACGCCCAAAAAAACAGTCTAAAAAGAACGTGTCACTTTTCACATGAAGTACAATCATGAACATGTGCGGGACACATCAGTGTCACAGCTAAATTACACTGCAATTCTTTTTGTCTATCAGCTGGAGAGCTATGTTGCACATATTCGTGGGCTGTTAGAAGAGCGAGAGGGCCTGGCTGCAGAATATGAAAGACACAATGAACAGCTGCAGCATGAACTTCACCAGATTCAACACCAGCTGGGTGAATTTTTCACAACTGTAGTACAATGTGTTGGGCATTTTTTCCTTTGGGCTATACCCTAGCTTTGCTTACCAGTGGAAATGTACTTTGTAATTACTATGTTGCTGTAGAGCATCATTTGTTCGTATGTGGGGTTTTTTTATAATTGTACATGACAAACTGCTGACCAGAAGAAAACCCTCCTTTCTTCTAGAGAGTCAGAGCAAGGAGTTGGCAGAGATGCTGGCTCAGGAGGACCTGGTGGAGATGGGCTTGACCAGCCCCAGTGAGATAGTGGCCTATTTACTGGTGGAGAGGGCCACACTGCTGGAAAGGTTGGAGGCTACTGAGAGGAGACTGGAAAGTCAGAGTCTCAGTGTTAACTTGAAGGAAGTTGACCACCAGGTAAAGAGCTGACCTACGTAAATCAAAGGCTTTATTTGGATGTCAGTTATCTCGTGGGACCAACGTAATTTTGAAATGTTTTGAGAGCTAATAGAGTAAAATAGTATGCCCAAAGGCTTCATGCTTGTAGTGAAAAGCAATGGTTAAAGCTAACACGTGCAAAGACTGTATGTGTATGTAAAATGCTAAGTAAGGCCTTGTCTCTTTGTGACATTTGGACAGGAGTTTATTTGCCATATGAGGGGGGATGACCTGAGACAGCAAAAGGAGGATCTCCAGAAGACCTTCAATAACGCAGTGAAGGTGAAGTGGCGTTCATTTTGCCCTGGCTGAGATCCATGTCCGAATAGTGTTTGTTGTGAGTGTGTATACAGTGGTTTTTCCTCTCAGCAGTGCTCATCCCAGAGTCCGTGGAAGAAGCTGTTTGGCCTTCGCAGGTCTGGTCAGAGCAAGCACAGTATTAACCCTGTAGGTCTCCACTTTATAGCTTATGCTAAGTAATTTAACAGTGGTATCATGATAAAGAGCCAAACTTCACCGGCTTGTTTCAGAGGGCCACTGCTTTTTGAAATGTTTTCCACATTAATAATATACCTTGTTATCTGCATGACTGCTGTGCTGCAGAGCATTTCACTAATACATCTATAAATGCATTTTTTAAGGGTGTCCCTGGTTCTTAATGGTTACAAAACATTTGACTGTCTGCGTGGACCTTTGCTGCATGTCATACCCTCCTCTCACCTCAACAATTTCCTGTCTACTGTGGCTGTCACAAAAAAAAACTGATTTAAAGAACATAATTTATCATAGGGCAGTGATGGCATAACACAGGTAACAGCATGTGCACTTTTGGTCTTCCTGGTCTCTCTGTGCAGGTGAATGCTGGGATATAAATATATACTTAATTTCCCCTGCTTTGTTCCAGGCCTGCAGAGATGATTACTCGCAGTCTGAAAATGCATGTCTCTAACAATTGCATGTTGGGTCCATGCATCTCCAGTCTACCATTCCTACCATTTTTCTTTCCTCCCCTTTCTCCTACTCCAGTTGTTAATCCCTTATTTCCTGTACATCAGGCCCACAGTGAGGAGATTTCCCAAGAGCGAAATGAGCGTCAGCGACTGGAACGGGACTTAGAAGAAGCATCCCGGAGGCTGGCGATGGCTCATCAGGATATCCGCAGACTCACTAATGAACTGGATGCTGCCAAAAACAACAACCCAGACCCAAGCGGTATGTTGCAGTTACAGTATGGTCCTAAATTTCTGCCCTGCACACACATCCTATTAACCTTTCCAGTGTTTAAAGTCAGCATAACAGTAGCTTTGATGTCTTCCCCTAATGAAATGTCAGTTACCTGTTATTTATACCCATAGATTTTGGTAACATACCTCATCTTTGACTTTACTGAATGTTAATATGAATAGACACAAATTGGCACCAAGCATATTTGTGGTCCACAGAATTAAAAATGTGCTTTTAATCTCAGGATCTGAGCTTCAGGGAACCGTCCAAGAAGTAGAGAACCTGAGGAAGGAAGTGGAAAATCTTAAACACTCTGGTGAGACAGATTGATGGAAACTTTTCAGATGTTTTTTTTTTTTTTTTTTTTAAACTATTTTTAAATTTAGGTGGACAAAAAAATCACTATGTAGATATTTTGTATCTCAGTATAAACTGTGCTTGTTTAGTTTTGCTTGTATTTAATCTGTATTCATAGGAAAAATAAGGATAATGTAAAAACTTTACTCATCTAGTAAATTGTTTATTTTTTATTCTTTTAGATTTAATACATTTTAAGACTTTAGTCACTGTTAGAGAGAAGCTACTTGTAATTCTACAACACTGGAGTAAAAAAAAAATCATTATATAAATGTTACAAATATTTCCCCTTTGCCTGATATTCAGTTCAGTGACTGCAACATAATTCGTACACCACTATGCTTGACAGTTGCTATGAGGTGTTTGTGCTGGTCTGCTGTGTTGCTTTTCACCAAACGGGGTGCCATGCATTATGGCCAGGCATCTTTACTTTAGTCTCATCTGGGCAGTTTTTTCAGAAGTTTTGCGCTGTTTGCAAACCTAAGCCGTGCCCTTTTCTTTTTTAGATAGAAGAGACTTTCTCTTGGCAGTCCTTCTAAATCACCATATCATGTTCAGCCATTTTTTAACTGTGCTGTCATGAACTTTAACATTTAAAATGCTAAATGAGGCCTGTAGAGTCTGAGTTGTAGCTCTTGGGTTCTTTTGAATTTCTCAGAACATTGCATGGTCAGACCTCGGGGTGAATGACTGGCATTGTTTTAACACATACCTGCTCCAGAGCAGAAAAAACAGCTACTCTTGCTGCTTCCTTGTCTCAAGAGGTTTCCACAATCTGTGCCTCTGCATATTTGATTTGGCAGATTTTTATACCGCTCCTCATGCAACCCTCAGGGGATTTGTATCCTCTCCTTAGATCAAACTGGGCATCTATGACTTGTTAGACAAATATGTAAACCACTATTACTATGGCTATACTGCAAACTGCCAAAACCTTCTGCTTTTATAGGGATGATCACATTTGCTGATCACCGGCATTTTAATCTTACATTAATACATTTTTCACTCCACAGATGTGATGAAGTTGCAGCAGGCTAAAGAGCAAAATGACAAACTAGATGCTGAGAACAGAGCTCTGAGGGACAGAGTGCGTATTTTGGAGTCAGAGAAGAAAAATCTCCTTGACCAGGTTAGTATTTACAGAACATACCTATTAATTTATTATAACAAAATGAATAAAATAAGTTATGATAGAAGCTTGGCACTGACTGGTGTTGTATTTTTTTTTTCACTTGGCAAAGAATGATGCAGCCAAAGAAGATAGAAAAGATAAAAGTGTTTGCAGTGACCAACAAAACAATCTGTCTGCTTTATCAGCTCAAGAAAAAGACCACATTCACAAACGGTAAAAACTTGAATTCCTGGATAATTACATTATGATGGGTATTCACAATCTGCTCTCTCTGGCTGTTTAATTGTAATTTATTGACGGTTAGGTGTCAAGAGGCTGTGGAAGATGGGCTTGTGCAGGTGAAAGACCTGCAGCGACAACTGCAGAGGCTACGCAAGGAACATGAAGAGCTGGAGGAGAGGAACGAGGAGCTGGAGGCCTTGCTGGGGGAAGCCCAGAATGCTAGCAAAGAGGAGAGGCATCGACATGAGGGAGAACTCGAGGGCCTGCGAAGAAGGGTACTTATCAGAACTGGTTCAAATATCAAATATCAAACTCATTTTACATTGTGGGCCACAAACAGCCTGTAAAAACAAATGTGTAAAATTACAGAAAAAGTTCTGGTAGCCCATTGTCCAGACTGTCATGTAATTATAAAACACATTTTTTGTTAATTCACAGAATTTTTTTTAACCATGGACCTGTTGTAAAAAAACAAACAAACAAACCAACAAAAAAAAACATATGCTTCTATAATAGTGTGTGTGTGTGTGTGTGTGTGTGTGTGTGTGTGTGTGTGTGTGTTCCTGTCTAGCTGTCTTTGTGAGGACTGAAATCTGCATTCTACCATACTTGTGAGAACCAACAGTCACTTGTGAGGACACACAACCCGGTCCTCACAAATTTGAAGGCATTTAAAGGCATTTTTGAGGCTCAAAATGTGGTTTTAGTGTCAGGGTTACAATTAGGTTATGGTTAGGTTTAGGGTAAGGGGCTAGGGCAGGGGTGGGCAATTCCAGGCCTCGAGGGCCGGTGTCCTGCAGGTTTTAGATCTCACCTTGGGTCAACACACCTGAATCACATGATTAGTTCGTTACCAGGCCTCTGGAGAACTTCTGGACATGTTGAGGAGCTAATTTAGATCAGCTGTGTTGGTTCAAGGACACATCTAAAACCTGCAGGGACACCGGCCCTCGAGGCCTGAAGTTGCCCACCCCTGGGCTAGGGAAAGCATTATGTCAATGAAGGTCCTCACTAAGATAGCTGAAAGGGGTTGTGTGTGTGTGTGTGTGTGTGTGTCTATTTGTCTGTCTGTCTTTGCCACACCAGTTCTGGCTCCAGACCTTATGTTTGACACCCCTGCACCAGAAACTCTAAAGAAAGCTGTTTTCACAGTCATTAATTACTAATGGCAGTTTACTATAGTTTAGTTACAGATTTACCTAATGACTAATAGTCTTACATTTCTATGCAGATCACAAACCTGGAGGCAGAGATAAAGAAGCAGAAAACCCAAGAGAAAATGTTGCAGAATGGAGAAGAGGTCAAAACCACCGAATCCTACTTAAAGTTGGTAAGAAATGCCCTTTAATCATTACACAACAATGTGCGGTAAGAATGCAGTAGCCGTGGAGGTCACAAATTTAAATGAGTAACTAAGGTAAAGCTCACTACAAAGTACAAAGGGGGTGCGAGTTATGATGTGACATGAATAACTTTTTTGTTTGTTTTTATGCAGTATGTCTGTTTCTGTGTTCTTGTCCCACCATATATGAAGCACCTAAGGAACAGTGGTCAAGAGAGCCTGGCTATGCTTGAGGCTCGTCTGACTGAGGAGAAAGACTGGAGGAAACAGCTGGAGTTGGACCTCAGTGCTGCACAGGCTGCCCTGAAGAAAGAGAAAGAGGTAAAAACTAGACTTTCGCTTTGTGTGAAATACAGAACAGAAACGCCACACGTACACAGAAATTCAATTTAGGACTGATGCAAAGAGTTATGGTTGTATTTTCAGAATGTTTTTAACAATGTTACAAACTAAATGCCACACAGTTACCACGTGTATTCTTTGGGTGTTATTCTTTGGTTCTTTACACCAAAGGCTTTGCAGATAAGTGAGCGAGAGCGAAACAAACTGAGACTTGAGAACAACAGCCTTCATATAGAATGCCAACAGGGGAAAACACTCATCAAGAGTCTCACTCAAGTCAAGGTGGAAAAAACACTTCTGGAAGAAAAGGTTTGTTAATTTTTCATTTTAAACATAATGAAACGGTCACAGTCTTTCTTCAGAGGAAAATGGTTATAGACTAGAAACATTTTGGCAGAAATAGGCCTTTGGTGTAAATGGTTTAAAAAGTAAAAATACCTTGCACACAATACAGCTTTAGAGTATATGAAAACAGGTGTGTGTATAATACTAAAATATCTTGACTCCTAATTAATTAAATAAGTTTACCAATGAGTCTAATAAATCCCAGATAAAATCAAAAAGCTCAAGTGCAAGTGTGCTGTTAAGTTTGTAGGCGTCTTCACTGTGTTTAAATGGTGAATGGACAGAAATTTTAAAAAGCACTACAGAGAGACTGGGGATTTCTTTATTTAATTATTCAAGTTTTATTTATGATTATGGATATATGGGACATTCATTGGGGGCAAGAAATGAAGGAGAAAATTTGGAAGCATAAACAGAGAAACTTGAAGCGGCTTTGGGATTTCTGAAAGACACCCTTCTCTTTCAAATCTGACTTTATGAACTAGCTCTTTACACCCTTGCAGGATGATAACCACTGTATATGCAGGCTATTATGCATATGATAAAATAACAAACTGATATTTGTGTTCTTTGTATTTACTCTATTAAAAAGAGAACATTTCTTGACTAGAATTCCACTGGTTATCATATGAAACAAAAGATTTTCCAGCTTCAAATTGACTGGTTCATGATTATTAGGTAATACAAAATTATAGCATATTAAACAAACTTCAGACTCTTAGCATTAACATAAGGTATTTCTGACACTGAAAATTAGAAGTACATTTATTAACTATTCTCCAAATAATGTACTTATTTTACAAGACTTTCGTGCAGGGCTGTACATTACGTGTCAGTATAAATATGTCAGTATGAATTTATAGCATGCATTAGTTTGACATTTACACCCCCCAACTTGAGTTTCTCATCACCTTACTGTCTTTAACTCTGTGGCTGTCAGGTCTCCCAGATGGAGCGTGCCTATAGCAGACTCCAGGGAGAGCTGCAGTGCTACAAAGACAGTAAGCAGACCCAAGAAGAGATGAAGGAAAACATGCTACACGTCAGCCAGCTGCAGGAACAAGCTGACCGGCTTACTGCTGAACTTAGCAGCCTCCAGACAGCACACAACAGCCTGAGGTTGTTTTTTAGTTCCAGTCCTACAATAAGATAAGATATTTTATTCATTGCATATTTGGGAAATTCAAATAATATATAGTACATGTATGGTATTTATGAGATGTGGATTGAAGTGGATCATTGTTGGATGAGAACTGATATCACTGCCTCAGTTGTTACTTGTACCTTTTTTCATAGTCAGTGATGAGATAAGACTGGAACATTGTAGCTTACTTACTTTGCATATATGTGAATATTTCCCAGAGATGAGATGGCTTCTGAGCGGATGCAGACTGCAGAGCTACAGGCCAGGCTAAGCTCTAGTGTTCAGGAGAAGCTAGCAGCAGAGGGCAAACAGGAGAGATTGGAGCTGGAGATCCAGCGCCTCGTTAAGCAGCTTCAGTGGCACCAAGACCAACTATCCACCACGAAGGAAGTGCTTGGCAGCAGCCAGAAGCCTGAACTGCACATAGCTCATTTTGAACCTAGAGTCAGTCCAGTGGAAAACCGCAGAGAAGAGTGCGTGGCTCAGGTAACTGGATTGGTTTCTTTAGGTGGGTTAGGGTAAATGGGGTATTTCTTATGCCAGAACTATAGAAGATGGATATAAATGTTTTCACTGCCTTCTTTGGGGCAGGAGCTGAGTGATCTACAGAATAAGCTAGAGAAGGAGCGGCAGCAGGGTCTTGAGCACAAAATGGCCCTCGAGGCTCAGGTCAATGAAGCCCAGGCACATATTAAGGTACATATGAAAAACAAAAATCTATTCTGTAGGTTTATTATGTAACTGGCTCTTTATTGCTATAATTGTCATACTGTAGCAGCTGCATTAGCCTTTATGCTTTAAGCAGCTGACATCTTAATATTCTTATTAATTAGCAACTTCAGCAATCTTACTGAAAGACAGAAAGCCGGAATTTTATGGCAGTCTACCTCTCTTTTGTATTGTAGTAATAATAATGATAATAATAAGTAATAATGTTGTAATTATTTTCATCATTAACACAGAAGCTTCAGATGGCCTTCTTTCACTAATGTTCCATTAAAATTACAGAAGTTGACTATCTCTGTTCATTTGCTAAATCAGCATAAACATGAACACTGACAACAGTGTCCATCTTTAGTCCCAAGATTCGGTGCTGAAGCAGAAGACAGAAGAAGCTAAACAAATGAAGCAAGACCTGCAGAGGGCCCAGAGCCTGTTTACCTCAGCGGAGAAAGAGTTACGCTATGAGAAAGAGAAGAACTTGGACCTGAAGAGACACAACACGCTGCTGGATCAGGAAAAACTCAAGGTGAGTATTCCCTGAAACCCTCGGTTTATCACTTAATTTACTTAGCACTTCCTCATCTTCATTCCACTGTTAAGAGATGTCTAAATAGGAAGCGATTCACAGCAACATGACGGCCAAAGACCGCTGGATGATTTTAAAGTGATGATGGGAAAAATAACCACAAATGAAGTGACTACTGTGTTAGCAAATAATACTGTAGATTGACATATGAAACTGGTAACTACATAGGAGTGTTACTTGGGCGATCATAACCTGAAATCTTCGTTATCAACCAACCATCAGCAGCAAGGTGATGCGCGACATGCAGATCACTTTCTGTGTGGACAACCCTCACTTGAGCTACTAGATACTTATATTAACTTATGAACAAATGTGTAACTGCAATCAACATGTAAATGAACACTCAACATCTTTTTTTTGTTTGTTTGTTTTTTTACATCTGCTGTCCTCCCACATGTTTTCTCAGCTTAGTGCAGAAGTGAAGCAGGTCCAGACAAAGCTGGTACAGATGGAGCAGAAAGTCACTGGTCAGGCGGCCGAGTGTGAACATCAGCAGCAGAAAATCAGGCAATTGGAGCTGGAACTGGCTCGTAGCTCCGCAAACCGCAATGCCACTACTAGTCTGCAGGGGGACCTCCAGGCTGAGAGGGCACGACTCATCGCTGCTGACAAGAAGGTTAGCATAACTGTAAAGACTCTAGTCCGGTGTGAAATCTGGATCGCCTGGTTTGTCAGTGTGTCAACTGTTATTAAAGGCTCCAAGTGGTTTTATTCAACAGTTATGTTATTCTTGCTGTAGTTGTTCTTATCAGTGAAATAACCAGTGACACCATACTGAGCGCTTAATGGAATATCCAGTCTATGACATGTTTTGGTCCTAAGCAAATGAAGTTAATGCTTTTCTGAACATTGAGTAAGATGAAGAAGCGGTTGCAGTCAACATTATTTGCGAACATTGTGGAGTATTTTTTGTTTGTTTGACATCATAAGGAAATCCTGACATATTTTGTTGATGGGTGTAAAGTTAGGAGCTTGTGTTTTTGAGCAAAACCTGTGGTTCTGTTGTGGTTTGGAAGGTCCTGGAACTACAACAGCAGCTTAAGTCTGTCCAGCACCAGCTGCGTGTGGAGGAAGCTCGTGCAGGCGAGACCAACCGCTTGGAGAGGGAAAGCAGGGATCTATCTGACGCCTTGTTAGCTCTGAGAGCCCAGCAGCAGGAAGAGCACATCACCAGGTTCCACAAAGTGCAGCACAGCTGACACTGTCCTTTTTCTTCACCTGCTTTTTAAGAGCTTTGAATAGTCTTTTTTTTTTTCTTCTTCTTCTTCCGGTCTCCTCTCAGGAAGCTGTTAGAACAGCGCGAGGAGGAGCTGCAGCAACAGGTTCGCTCCTTGAGGCATAAGGAGGCCTCATTGACCAGGACAAATGCAGAGCTCAGCCACCGTGTCCAGCAGCTGGACACCCGTCTATCCGTCCTGGAGGCTGAGCTTAGCAATGCTAGAGAGGAGGTGAGGAATGGTGTACCGTGCTTCCTAAGATCTGCTGTGGCACTTGAGGTCTCATTGAACTGAAAGTTTTCCCTGAAAAGTGACAGTCAAAACATACACCCATTCCAAGTTTGCTACACGCCTTAAAAGGAGTGTGTTATTAAGTGTCTTGTTTGTTTGTTTTTTAAGGCGCCCTGCTGACAGCCCAAATCAAACATTGTTTGCGCAGTATGTATCTTCTGTCACTTCCTCTGTTTTCGAGCTAAGATTTCAATCCTTTGCTGCAAACCAGAAAGTTTTTCAGAGGAATGCGTACTCAGTTTTGACAGTAAGCTGCTATACAGGGCACATTTAACCTATTAAGTACATTATTTAAGATTGCTTAATTGCTGACAGATATACAAAAAAAATCTATCATATTGCAAGAAGTTTGCTGTCAGCGCTTCACTGTGTTTAACACGATTGTACATTTTATGCACTTGTAATATCTGTTGAAATGTATATGTTCTGTAGGGAAAGGACAGCCAGGCGTCACGTCAAAAGCTGCAGGAGGAGCTGTTGGCCAGTCAGCAGGATTGTAAAGGACTGCAGGATGAGCTGCAGCAGGTTCTCCTCCAACTCGACGTGCATGTCAGGTTAGATGCATCTAACAACCATAATATAAAATAAAGTAAATGGTAATTAGGTTACATTAACCTTTTGCCTTTCTTGCTCTCAATCGCCTCTGCTCCACCAACCAGAAAGTACAATGAAAAACAGAGTCAACACAAGACCAAACTGCGTCAGGCTAAGCTGGTGTTTCTAAAGTCAACCGAACAGAGAGACAGCACCATCCAGAAACTGGAGAATGATCTCGAGCTTGCTTCCATGCTTTCTCAGAAGGTCACACATGAAGCAGAATGCTGACTCCTAAATATTCCTGAAGAGATGTGAAGCACTGTAGAAAAGTGTTCTTCAAAATCTGTTTTCATTCATTTTTCTCTTGTCTTCTGAATTGTGATAGGACAAAGAGAGGATCCAGTTAGTGATGGAAGTCAATGAGAAGCTTTTGGAGGAGAAGAGAGAACTGGTGCAGAAGATAATTGAGGCCGAGGAGATGGGCAGCAAGGCCACGAAGACCGCCTCAACAGTCCAATATAGGTATCCTCAGTCACTGTTTACACATGTACATGATGCAGAACAGTATGAATATTACTCTTTTAATTATTTCAACCAGAAGTATAAAATACTATTTGTTAACTTCATTAGTTGCATAATGCAGTGCTAAGAAATCACATTTACTTGTACATATATTGAGATGGTTGGAAAGCTTTATATTTAGTATTTAACACAACAGAATCATGTTTTTTAGTTGTTAGCCTGAATGTTTTTGTAACTAAAGATGTGAAGAATATGTTGGAAAAATTATTGTGAAGTTGTGAGTGAATGTTGTGAACATTATTGTGTTCAAGGGTTAACCTCTTAGAAGTGGAAAACAAACAACTGCAGGACGAAACCTTGAAACTCTCCAATCAAGTCAGTTCTTTAGAGCGTGCTCTGAGGAATGTCCAGTCACTCTACAGCATGGAGGTAGCTCTTTATACATCTTTATGTTGTTGCAATATTTTTCTATACTCATATTAAAAATGACAGGATTGCCATTTCACTAAATGACTGGTGTTTTTTTTTTTTGTTTGTTTTTTTAATAAAAGAAGAATAAAAAAACTGTAAAAATGTTTCTCATCTCACTGTATTAAAAAAAATATGTTGGCATGCTTGCTAATACATTTTAAATGATCAACAGAATGCCAGAAAAATGCTTCCCACTGATGCTCTCACTGACAGCATCCTACATACGTCTGCACTAAGGTAAGACAACTTTAAGAGAACAGCTTGCTGACCTAAAATATTGATTGATATTTGTAATTTGGGCAATTTTCATATCATCTGTGGTTTGTCATCAGTTTGACGTCAGGTTCTGGTAACAAACTGGGCTTCCTGGATGCAATCTGTCGGGTGAAGGTGGACGATGGTGTGCTGGCAGATGGCACCCGGACACCTTTCACCATACACCAACCTTCAGAGCAGGGATACCTGAATCTCACTTCCCCATTGATTCCTCTAGCCTCTGCCAAAGGGGCGGAGGAGAGCTCTAAAAGCAGTGACCCGGTATAAGAAATGGTACGATGTCTGTCTTCATCTACAGGGAAAAATCTGTGTAGAAGTAATGAATATATATTATATATAGAATCCAAATTATCCTTGTTAAAAGAGTAATAATGAAAGGGAGCTTCCACTACATTTCTGCTCAGGACGGTGTCTACGTTTGATGTGTTAGCAGGTTCTTCTTTGGCTGGGAGGTACATGTGTATATATCAAGTCAGATTTTGGACGAGGGAAAATTTGGGGGGTTTGTAAAAAAACAAAAAATGCCTGTGCTAGTGTCAATACGATATTTTTATTACATATTTTCAAGGGGCATTATCTAAAAGGAGATTTGACTTGGTAGCTGAAGAAGTGAATCGATTTTGTAAAAAAATCTTAAGCCGTCTAAATATTTAAAATCACATTAGTGCTTTTCATGCTAATGCAGTGAATGTCTCTTCATGAGGAATATTTGAATGGTACTAGTTTAAACTGAGCACTTTACAAGATGTTTAACTCGTGTTTACATTTGGGGAAAGTGTGGGATATTAAAGGTATGCATTTTCCCCAATTAAATTTAACCTTGGCAGTGTTCTGATGCCGGTGAGTGCGAGCGTGTGCTGGTGGATGGTGCCCGGACACTTTTCTCCACACACCAACCATCAGGGATACCCGAGTCTCTCTTCCACATTGATTCCTCTAGTCTCTACCAAAGGCACAGAGGTGATAGTAATGAATGTTTCAAAGACATTTTAAAAAGAATAAGCATTTTTACAAATGTAAAAAAATCGTACTCATTTCATATCAACCATAAAGACAGACTCAAGATAGACAAGGCGGACTCACTTTTTCGTTTAATAAGAGATTGCCATACACTGAAAGTAAATACTGGACTCTGTTCAGAGATGAGTACTTGCTACAATCAGTGCTTTATTTACTATTTATAGTTTTATTTTAGTCTGCAAAGTCACACAATTCCAGGCATTTTTTTCCTCTTTTTTTACACTTTTTTTCTGTTCTCCAAGGACCCGCTGTTTAAGGTATTTGTGCTTTAGTCACAAAGACGATCAGCAGTAAGACTTTAGCCATTTGCACATGGTATTAAATACAGGTTTTGTATCCACCGTTATACAGTGTCTTTGGTTTTGTCTTCAACGTGCCTGAAATGACGAAGTGTGAATACATCTGATAACAAAAACGACATGGGAACAATGAGATGTAGTCAATAAGAAACTTTCACTCCTGTTGTATTTGTACAAATGCATTTTTAAAAAAAGCTATTTTCATAAATAAAGACTGATAAATAAAGAATGCTTTTTGTTTGTTTTTTTATTTCCCCTACATCTCAATGTGCACTGTTGTGACTTAGCGAAGGATGCAAAGCTGCTTTAATTTTACACTGATAACATTGAGTTTAACATCTCTGGAGTTGTTTTTTTGTATTTGTAATGAATGAAAATATATGAAATATTTTAGAATGAAATTACTGCTATTACCATCTGCTTTTTAATAAAGTTGCTCAGGAGAGTTTTCACTGTAATTGTTGCCTGACATGCATTAGCTTTAAATCCTCGTTGAGCAACAATATTATTATAACTGCATATTATGCATTTCACACTTCTCATCTGTGTGGGTATCAGTGTAAAAACCAAAAACAGGAAAAAAAACTCAAAAAGCATATCAATCATATTTGGATTTTTTATTGTGGTTTGCTTTATGTTTTTTTGCTGTAACTCGACAACAAGGCGAAGTATGGTATCAAATTGATACCATAGGTGTATCTACTAGAAAATCGTTGAATCTCAGTATCTTCCCCCTTAAAGGTCAGAGGTCAAGTGTTCTGAAAATCTTGTGATTGCAAAAACTTGAGAACAAGGCGATGTAGGATTTTGAAATATAATAGGTGTGTCTACTAGGAGGCTGAGGGGGTAGCACTGGCAGATGCCAGTATTTTTATAATTTATAAAGATATAGAAATAACTTTAAGAGGGTCTCTTGGAAATTTTCCATTCAAATCAATTTAAAGCTGTTTGTCGTTTTATCATTGGAGAAGAAATTCTGTCATAATCCTTAAATTATGATATGTTTTGAACTCAGTTTTGTAAATGAGAACAAAATAATAATTTTATATTTTTATTGTTTGGATGAAAGAGTTCTAAAGTTACTGTTTAGGGTGGGTGTGGTCCTTTTCAAAACTCTTTCCCTTAAAAAAAAAATATATATAAATAAAATGCACAGAATCCTATTTAGTATTATGCATGTGTGGAGGTTTTATGTTGACATGATAGTGAATAAACTGTATTGCAATGCCTGTTTTAAGTTCTTAAATCTTTCCTCCAAATAGCACTAAACAGATACCGAAATGCATGTTACACAATAAAAATGAAACTGAAAAAAAGAAAAAGTAGTTGAAACTAAAATCAAATGAACAATCTGATCTAAATAAATGATCTAAAAAGTACAAATAAAAGGAGCATTAATGTTAAATAAAGTATTAACAAGCACAACCTAAATGATGTGAAATGCTTCCCAAAGTGTTTTAACTAAGTATTATATAGCGAGGCTCTTGCGGTGTCAGCAGCTCTGTCAGCGGTTTTAGTGACATTTCGGCCATCGCAGTAACAGGAAGAGGGCTGTAAACAGGAAGCCTTAGTAGCTGGTGAGCATCCTGCAGGCCACAGATGGGCTGTAATAACAGTTAAAGAAAGGATCTGTCATAACTGGTTTACTTAATAGGAAAAAGAACCTCAGTGTTGATATGAAATATGCTGATAAAGGTTTTGACAAATGCTTTTAAAGTAATAGTGATTCCTTAAAGTGCATGGCAGTGCAGGCAGACATGCACAGGAATAGTTTGGTATTAGAGTAATAGACATGCATGAACTGTAGTACCTCTTTTATCCTCTGGGTGGCTATCTCCATTCGAGGATCTCAGCAAACGAAACCTTTTTTTTTAAATCATCCTCCAGTCAAATAAGTTTATTAGAGAAACATAATTGCTGCTTAAGATGGATCACTTCCTAACAATAGCCAAGATTAAGTGTTTCATTAGATTGCTTTAATGTTTAGATCAAAATTAGGAAATCTGATAGTCTCATAAATCTTGTTCATAAAAATGGCATTATTCAGACAATATTTCTTGTCAGTGTCTCTGAGATGCTACACTGTGGTATAACTATGTAAATATATTCTGTGTTCCTTTGAGATGATTGACAGGCATCCCCTGAATCCTCAAACAAGGAGAGATATTATATATGGGTTATTATACGGGGTGCAGTGAGTAGAGAGGACTAATTTTACCCCCAGGAGTGGAAAGGCCGTGCAATTTACATGTCCAGCCGTCATGCCTATAGCAAGCTTAGTAGCCAGTGGGATTTCATCGGTGGGCTTTTCAAGATCTGACATTTGTTCTTACTGTCAGCTGGTTTCAAATGTTGTGTGGAATACTGGACAGTTTGAAAGGTTTGTATGCTGAATACTTTTGCACATGCATGTTTCAAACCCATAAACAAGATTAGAAATAAATATTTTCATAAATTGGTTTTATTAAAAGAAAATTGAGGTATGTTTCACTTTGCATTCTCAGCCATCCGAACCTTCTTTCATCTCCATTGCTTCCCCTTTTATTCCCTCTTCCTCTCGTCCTTGGGAATTCAATCATGGAATAGTGTTGCTGGAAACCTTTCCTCTATGTATTCATGTAACAAGGCTTGGCTGGTGGGTGTTATTGTATGTCCTTGAAATGATGTAGATGCTATCAGTTTCACTGCTGGCTGTGAATGTTGAACGTGTGAATGAGGTGGAAAAAAAGATGGTTCGGTGCGACTGTAATCGAGCAGGTGACGGTGGTGATGACTGGAGTTGTGAGAGCTTCAAATAAGGTCATCTGCCCACGTTTATGGCCGTATTATTCCTTTTCTACTGTCCTCAAACACAGGCTTATAGATGTGGCCATGTAGCTATGAACAACAGCAAATTGATATATGCACAACGTGGACAGGGGGGATTTTATTTTTTTATTTTTTTAAGGATGTCTAGCTTTCTGAAATTAAATATGGACCTGTTTCATGAACTATTAAAGAAAATGTTGATGTTGTAACAAAGATATAAAAAGCTTGTACAACCTAGGTTTCCTTTCTCCAGCATCATGACAAAATCAAATGACAAACGTGATAAATGGACATAATTCAACTCATCTTGTGCTCTTGTGCCCCAAAACAAGACTCGGAGCCACCTCTTGACCTCTAGGCCCCTCCCCTCTAAGATCTGCTACTGAATGATGTATTGCATTGTGCATTAACCTGCCATTGACCTCTCTATGCTAAACCCAATTGCCATATTATCTCCACTGTAATGTCCCACTCCCAGTGAATCAGATTTTGTCTCCCACTTTACCCCCGGGCTTAAAAAAAGAAGAAGAAGAAAAGTCTTGAATGAGCGAGAAGAATTGGGGGTTGTGGGGTGTGAGGGGTTGGACCCTGACTCACCAAAAAGTCAGGTAAAAGCACACACTGAAGAGCTCCAAATGAAAGGGGAAATTTCAGGTGAGCATGTAAAGCATCATTTTCTGATTAGAAACAGAATTTAGCTCTTTAGCGCTGGCCTCTCTGACGGACACCTGACACTAACGTCTCCAATTATTGCCAGCAGGCTTGACAAATAATTACTTTTCTTATTACGATCAATGTGTTTGACCCACGTGTCCGCTTGCTGTGCTAATACCAAGAATAATGATAATCCCTCAGATAGTGTTTTGAAGTCAAAATAATACTAATGCCTGTAATGATGAAGCATGCTCGCAAATCCCTTCCCGTCATCCCATTGTCTCCTGTGGTGAAGATGCTGGCCCCCACGGCCCCATGGGATATCTGTAATGTATTCAGCCAGGCCTTGGGAGTAAAATGAAAACAAATGTGGTGTAATAAAGGAGAGAAGATGAAGCGATTCTGTGATGATGCTCTCTACTAGCCTTATAAATCAAAATAAAAGTGGAGCAGGTCATATGTGCCCCTACCGTCAGTGGATACACCCACATCCCCCCATACACACACATATATATATATATTGCATGTGTATGTATATACATATATATGTGTGTGTGTGTATAGGCACACATGTGTACGAAAACCTGGGGTAAGAAGAGAAGAAATCAGAGGAAAAGTCTGTGGAACATTGTTTTATTCATTTTCATTCTATTAAATCAGAATACAAGGTTGTATTTATTGTCCACACAGAAAACGAAGCCCAGTTGTTCTTGAATTTTTCTCCTTTACACTTAATCACCAAAACAAGATCGTAGCTTCTTTTTTTTAAAACCTTTACAACAAAGTATTTGTGGCCCATTGTTTTGGTCGTACGTCATTCACGACCTACAAAGAGATTTTTTCTTTTCTATTTTTTATTTTAATGTGCAAGTTTATTTTCCTGCCCTGCCCATCTTATTTTTAGATGTCTAAAGAGGTAAAATTAGCCAGTAATTCACAAGCAAAGATTAATAGAAGCGCCCGGAATCATGAATTTAATTTTGCGCAGTATAAACGTTTTGTCTGCTTCCCTATCCCGTTAATCGTCTCGTGACCTTTTGAATTTATCTTGCAATCAACCTGCAGTTTGGAAACCTCTATTACTGTAATTAAACCTGACTGGAGCTGATGGCAGCGCCGCTGTGTACCTGTAGGGGCTGCTGTGGTGTTGGTGTACTGTATCAACTGGACGGTTGATGATGGTTACAGTAGCAGCAGCAGCAGCACTCATTATACAGGAAATCCAGAAAATTAAAATGTGGGGGGAAGAAAAAAAACAAACCTCACAAACAGCTGGCCCATATTTTAATCAGATGATTGAAGACTCAAAAATGTATTGAGAGGGCGAGTATGGTTGATTTTAAAATTGCCACCCTCACAAATCCGTGGCTTCGTTTGCCAAGTTTTACAGTCCTAAATAATATTATTTTATTCTTCTTTATATTGTTTATGCAACATTCGCAAATACAACGTCCCTTTCAAACCTAGAAACTCTGACAACACATTTGAGACTTCAGCTGACAAGGGGTGCTGCTTATTACATGGATAAAGAATAGTAAACAAAGGGTACGATAAATTATTGATGCCTAATAAGTTGAGGCGACTGCACTGAGGTTCCTTTTATTATTATTATTATTTTTCTTTATTTCTGGCCAAGAATAGAGAAAGCCTCCTGAGTTGTTTATTTCCTTCCTCCTTTTCTTTCTTTTCATGTCCTTCTCATTTTACGAGCCATGAGTCAACACAGCACACGTAAATGATATTTTGACACAGAGATCCATGAATAATGTATTTGAATTTACTTTTATGCCAGAGTTAGACCCCTCTAAGCACCCTTCTCCCCCTCCTCACCTTACCTTTTTTCCCCCAATATCGGTTCCCCTCTTTTCTCCTCCTTCCTCTCAATCCACCCCTTTCCTCTTTACCCCACCCTCTGCTTCCCCCCTTCTCTTCCTCTCTTTTCACTATTCCTCCTCGTCAGAGCCCAACCTCATTTCTCCTCTAGGGGCCCCTCCCTACTCTTCTCTCCTTCTGCATGTGGTTTGCTCTCCACCTATACCTCTGCCAGACAGCAGACAGGAAACAGTATGGTATCTTTTTAACACTCAAGATCACATCAGTGTTTCCTATCCGGGTCGTGCGCAGCTGGCTGCTCACTGATAACATTTTATAATCATGAGATCGGGAATTGGGACAGACACATGTGACTTCAGTAAGCTGGACAAAGGTAAATAAAGTCAAATGAAAAAGGAAGCATAGTTCATCTAGGAAATTAAAGGAAATTCCAAGATAATTTGCTAAAAAGCGAGGATGCTGGGAAGGGGGGAATTGGCTTTAGCATGTCGCCTCGCACTACATAATGAAGGTTTGTAAGGTCAGCAAGGCCTCCAATGAAGCCAACGGCAAGCATTGATTCAGTTTCTAAATTAATCATCCATAACTTGATCTGTTCCGATAAAGTCATCAGCAGCCTGCATACTGCATGATCAGCAGCAATCATTCTTCCCTGCCACGCTGCTGATATTTAGCCTAGGGCCCACAAACTGCCAGGCACGGCTGTGTTTTAAAAGTAAATTAAAAACATTTATTCTCATGCTAAGCTCGCTTGTAGTCATGGCGAACAGAGGAAGTAAGGAGGAAGGAAGTAATGGTGAAGTTCAGGATCCTCTGTCCGTCTGATTGTTCTCTCCATCGCCATCACTCCCAGGCTGTTTCAGTTCCTCCACCCACGCATCATTATTATCATCATCTTTAAGCAAAGCCGAGCAGCCATGTAGCCTTCCCGTTTTTCTATAAACTGAACCGTCACTTTGATCAGAAGCCTGTCTTAAAAGAAAACCCCCCAAAATATATTCGGTCAAAGATCAAAAGTTACATAAATACATTTGAAATACACACACATTAGTGATTCAACAGTGACTAAAAGAAAGCCCTCAGGA
The DNA here is from genome assembly GCF_057382185.1 of Mchenga conophoros. Lineage (NCBI taxonomy): Eukaryota > Metazoa > Chordata > Actinopteri > Cichliformes > Cichlidae > Mchenga > Mchenga conophoros. The sequence continues at coordinate 6,080,843 of NC_140545.1, forward strand.
GAAGTTTTTTCAGATTAAACAACTGAAGATTGAATCCACCGTATATCGATAGTAGTCTTTGACATTATAAAAAAGTTTGGGGACCCCCTGATCCGCACCATAATCCAGATGGTGATACCAGTCGCTGTCTGCAGCCTGTAATCTACTTACTTTACACTACTGAGTAATACAGTCCTCATCCCTTTGGCGTGAAATCCCTCTGCTGAGAAGTGGCATCGAAGGAAGCAGGGATGAATAATCTGCATCATCCTCTTCGCCCACAGAGTGGTTCTTCATTCATAATTTACTGCCACCCCATTACATTTAATGAAAGCCACTGACCCGAAAACACAGAAGGAATGAGTTTCTACAACTATGGCATCGGGATTGTTTCCGTTACCTCGTAAACATCAGTGAGAGAATCCAGTGTCAACGCTGGGATCTGATGTCCTTTCTGCTCGTGCTCATGGGAATATGAGACTGACCAGAACTTCCAACTTCTGCTTCTGTGAAGAAGTGTAACATCATCTCAAATAGAATGAGCATTTATAGTTCCTTTTAAAAGAACAGAAGAAGTGTCATGTATTTGCGGCTGTCTGATATTCAGTTACCAAATCTGAATTGTAACAAACCGTTGCACACAGAGATGGCTTGTGAGTAATAAGCCATAGGGTGGCATAGGGTGTTTTTGACACCACAATGCAATGCTTTTACAGGGTATGCATGTGTCCATGAAAAATTATAAATTTACTGTATTAAATGCAGTTATACACGGCTCTTTTCTTCCCCCTGCTGTGACCCAGAAACTGCAGCGTTTGAAAAGTGCAAAGAAACACTAATGCATTCATTTCTTTTTAAATTGTGGCGTGTGCTCACATATTTGTGTGTGTGTTTAGCTGCAGCACACAATTAGGGTACCTTTTGTGCTGGCCGTACATTTTCCTGAGCTCAAGCCTGTTTTAGATGGCATCCCTTTGTTCTTCTGTATGATTGCATTGTGACAAACAATGGAAACAGCTTAGTCCACAATAACAAGTAAATAACAAGTTAGTGTATCGCCCTTTTCCTGTAACACCCTGCCCTGAAAACAAAAGTAAGAGTAAGTAGGAGCATTTTAAATGGTGTGAGCTATTTGATGAATTTTAAAGAGAATACATCAATTTTTTTTTTAAGTAGACCCAAAATAATAGTTATAAATATTAGTTATATAACTACCCTTTTCCCCCATGTTTTTCCTTTTATTTCTTGGAAAATGTGACCAGTTTTCACATTAAATATACAGTATAGCCTGTTTAATCACAGCTAAATGCATTAGTCACTGTGCTGGCCCCAGGCATTTGGGGTGCATTCACAGCGCATCATTTGCTGTGATATCTAAAGCTACAATATCCCTTTAAGCTAGTTTAACTGTCTGTATTTCTTGTTGCTGTTAAATGCATATTTAACAGACTTTCTAGTTTCTTCTGCACAGTTATTCATATCAAGCTTTTCCAGAGATAAGCGAGTCTTACACACACACACACACACACACCACCCAACACAGCCATCCCCCAGACAAGAGTTAAAAAGTAGAACAAAAGGAAGAAGCTCCAATCTTGTCAAAACTATACCCATCCTGTATATTGCAAACCTTGGTGTGACTTCAGCTCACCACATGAGTCATCTGGGATTGTGAGTCATATTTTACCTGAGTACAAGAAGAGCCTTACCGCACTCCTACAGACAGGAAAACTTTTCACAGTAGTTACCACTGCAGCATACCTGTGACTGTTGACGCACTAAAACTGGGGCAATAGCTTCTGTTTTTTTAATGTGGTGCAGCCTAAAATTTCAACAGAAGTGATTAGATCCGGTTTAAACTGATGTTGGAAGGTAAACATCCCCTTCAGCTGTGAAAACAACCATGACTGACGTGTAGCAGTTGACCTTTCAAAATATATTTCAAAATTTTCATTCGTTTTTTTTTTTAATCCCAGATGTGCAAAATCCCAAAAGTTGATAGGCTTTTTAGATCGTTACAGGCATATATAGAAACAGCGTCAATGACCTAAATTAAATCATTGTTGCATACAAATTCATAAAACCAAAATAGTTGCATGTGAAATCTCAAACAGTCAAATGTAAACATGCAGGAACAAAAAGCCCTACACTCGCGCTTCATCAGCCAAACTTCATATGAAGTTGCAACCTCTCTTTGAAATGGATGCATCTGTGCCATTATATGGATATAATTGTGGCCACTTTCATCCTGAGCGCAATTAGTATCTCTTCTGTGAAGTTATCAGTCAGATAAAGCACAAGAGCAGACAGAACCTTTATCACTTTAATCATTCCTCTGTTTTTTCCCCCCATCGCTGGAGTGGACTGAGTTTCCTGCAGCTGAATGTCAACAACTCAAAATGTCCTTCAGTCCTATTTCACATCATTAGTGCTCTTCTTTCAGATGATGTTGTGACACCATCAACCTGTGCTGTATATTAGTGTATTTAGAAAGAGTGTGCACTGTGTCTGTTGTATTTCCTGAAACAGCGGTCACGTTGTCTGATCACCATGAAAACACACAGTATATGAAGTAAACTAAGTTAATCTCAGCACAGTTACCAGAATCAGACTTAGTGATGCAGGGAAGATAGGATAATATACCACACTGTGCAAAAGTCTTGAGCAAAAGTCTTGCTAGGAAAACTGGAAATAGGTGCAGCATTTTTTTGTTTTTTGAAACATGTGCAAACATAAATGGAATTACATAAATAAATAAATAAATAAATACATGGAAACATTGTAAGAAGCTAAGAAGCTTAGAAGTCAGTATTTGGCATAACCACCTTCATTCTTCAACACAGCCTGAACTTTCTTAGGTAAACTTTCATGTAATTTCTTTAAGTAGTCTTCAGGAATAGTTCTTCGGGCTTCCTGAAAGACATTCAAAGCTCTTCTTTGGATATTTACTGCCTTTTGTTTTGTTCTCTGTCAAAATGACTTCTGTCATGAGTTCAATCTATGACTGATGGAGACAGTCTACCATTATGTTTGTTTTTTGTTTTTTTCAGTCCAGATATATGGTAGTTGTTTCGGGATTACTGACATGCTGAAAAATTAAGCCATTGTCAATCAGATGCTTTCCAGGTGGTACTGCATGGTGGATCGAAATCTAACTTTGCTGCATTCACAATCTCTTTATTTTTGACAAGATCCTCAACACCACTGGCTGAAATGCAACTACTAACCATGACAGAGCCTCCGCCGTGTTTTACAATGATGATGGTTGTAGACACACACTGTTGTACTTCTCTCCTGACCTCCTCCATATACATACTAATTTGGATTCATCACTCCATAAGACCTGTTGCTAATTTACCATCCAGTACCACAACTGTTTCTCATTGTTTCCTTCCTTAAGAATGGCTTCTTGACAGCCACCTTGAGATCATTTCTGATGAGGCTTCAGTGAACAGGAGATGGCCTGCAATGTGTTCTATTGTCTTCCAATTGTCCAGTTTCCTTGTATTTTTTAAGGATGCACTTGCTGAGATAGGCCAAGTTTTCATCTAAGAGCTCTTTGGGATTCAAAAATATTTCCAAAAATACTCGCTGATGCTTGTCAAACTGTGTAATCTTCGGCACTTTCTGTGGGGAACAAATAATGCATTTTACAAATGGTAGTAACAGCCTAAAAGTAGAATTTAGAGTTAATTTTATGCTAATTTATCTGTTATGTGTTGACACAATGCTGGTTTAACCCTTAAGCTAGGTGCCTTTTTTATACTTGAGTGATTCATTCAAAAAACATTCCCATTGAAATGGTCAAAAGAGTGAAAAAGCATTTCCAAAGGAAACCTGGAGAACTACAGCTCAAGAACACTTTAACTAATTCCAAGGAAGGCGTATTTATCTGTATTTATTGATTAATTAATAGAAAAACATCTGGACCTGATTAATGTTAAGGCATCAGTAACAATACAATAATAGAATGTAATATTCTAAAAGAGCATGCTTGGCATAAAAAAATACCTTTGTTTTTAAAAGATGTGCAGATAATACTGCCATGCTTAAGTAAAAGTCACAGATAATCGTATTCCTGCCTCTTAAGTATTCACTCTCTCATTTTGCAATCTTTGCCCTCCTACAATCACGCATAAAGAAACTTTTTGCTTATGCTGGAGCTACACTGAAGCTGAGTGAATTAAAGCTACAGTTTGACTCCCCACCCCCGTATACCTCCTAATAAAACTGATTTGCTTTGGCATGTATTGTTTTGAAAAATAAATCAGTCGACTCGTTCCACTTCATGCACTCGTGACATCATTTGTTTCCCCTCTTAACTCAATTATTGTCACTTAGTTCATCTGTGGGCCAACAATGACCTGTAGCTACAGCATGCAAGGCCCTTCCCACTCTCTGCAGCACGACACAAATGAGTAGGTAACAGTTAATGCCTTGAGCCTGTAAGTTTGTCAGAGTTAAATGCAGCTGGGAGTATTACTCGCCTTATTATTCTGTCACCCAATCCTCTTTTGCCCGCCTTGAAAATAAGCTTTAAGGTAATTGTGTCATTGTGTCATAAAGCACAGGAAAAATGGTAATCCATTAAATTGTATTCTGTGTTCTTTGCTCCTGTTGTAGTGCAGAGCGACACCAACGGATTTTGGAAAGGTGAATTATGAATAATTACCTTTGATCTGCAAAGCCTGACGAGTAATAACGATCAATGAAACGAAGTCTTTGGCCTTTTCTTCTTTTTGTCGCAAAGATCAGTTTTGCAGAAGGTGCCAGCATGTTTATTATCACACTTACAAAGTGAAGTTGTATTTTACATCAGCTGTACTACCAGGGTCTTTACTTTGGTTTACTTCAGTTTAACCTTTTAACCTTTGCTGCCTGACACTCACATCAGTAGCTGAAATGTTGAGTTGTTACTAGTTTGGATGCCAAACACTGAATTCTATGGCTGGTAAATAATTTAGCCTTAAACATGAGAAGGACCAGATGTTACTGAACGCACACATTTGAAAAGGTCTTTGTTGTGTCAATTAGTTGATTAAGTATCATCTACTCCCCTGCAGTAGGGAAACTTGATCTGTTTTTAAACGGATTCATATTACAGGGGCAGTAGAGAGCAAGAGAACGGCAGCATTTTCAATTACATGTCACCTTATTTGACTGACGGTGAGCCACCATTTGATCAGGCTTTTACTTTAATTGCTTGCATTTCATTGAGCAGAAGCATTTATGGTAGAATTTAATCAGCAAGGATTCAGCTACATGCTCAGAAAAAAAGTAAAAATGGCACGCAGCTATGATCGGGCCCTTTTACCTTTTGTGCTAGGGTGCTACACAGCTAGTAGCAGGCAGGGTGGGTGGGGGGGTCATGTAGATGTCTTCAGGCTTGGGCTTTTATCAATGTTACACAGAGGTGTAATATGCTTGCCTACTAAGTCAGATGATCGAATGAGCAAATCAAGGCAATGTCCCTGCTCGGCCAAGATTCAATTGTGGCCGGGTCCTTTGAGGCATGTCATCCACAGTCAAATCAGATGACTTCCTGTTAACTGTAGGGGGGTACTGTGACAGTGACTGAGTATTGATGTGTGTAGGCTGAAATGATCACCAAGCACAGACAATGTGAATAATGTGCGCTGTATTGCAACCACAACTTTATGCTTAATGGTGCATGTTCCCAGTTTCAAGAGTATCTAGACCCTGACATAATTTTTCTGCTTCATGGTTAAAAATTCATAATTTGCTGTGCTATGTTTTACATGAATGCAATCAGCGGCTACAGCAAAGTTTAGAACTTTTGCCAGTAGGGTACACTATAATTTAAACTGAATATTAAAATTGAAAGTTAGTGTAAAAATAAAAATACCGTAACCCCGCTGCTAGGGGAAAAAAACACAAACTCTTTAGATTTGGATCATTTGAATCATCATCATCAAGTTTCTAAGGGCACACTGTACAACCATGTGCTTCCTGTTTAGTGGGTGGTTCCTCAGAGGAATTTTTTGTAGGTCAAGGTTACTTATGGTTACTGAATTTTGCTTCAGGGGCACCTTCAAGCTGGGGGCCAGGGGGGGCACTGACCCCCACCCAGGAAAAAATGCTGGAACCCAACAGTGGCCCACCCTGGCAAGACTGCCCCATGCTGGTAATAATTTTAACAAACATGACCAAAAGAGAAGACATCGTGCAATGAGTTCAGGCATTTACTTATTATTTATAAAAGATAATTATCAATTCAAAATGTTATTTGTTTTTCATATGTACCCATTTTCAGTGATGTCAGCTTTAAAAGCAGGAAATTAACTAGGCATACAATTCTTTTCTTTCACTCATTTTTGCCATATTTTTAAGTAACATATATTTGACAAAAGCATCATAAACATGGAAATTCTGTTTTCAGTGTGCCACCACAGTTATTTCAGGGTTGGTCCCCATATGGCCACCCCTGAGAAAAAATTCTGGAGGTGCGCCTGTTTTGCGCATGTAGCAGAAACATAGTGCAAGGAATCATTTTTTGAAATTAAAAGGAGAAGGTAAACAGTCATTTTGCCACACTTCTGTAAGAGACAGAAAACATGCAAAATGATGGATAATTACAAAATGTTTTGTTTTTTGAAACAACAGTAATCATACGATGGGGCCTGTAAAATTTTAGCTCTCCTCATTGTTAGTTTTTGGTTTATTTTGGCTCAAAACGCTTAATTTAACATACAAAAAAATCATTTTACATGCCAAAGACATCCATCAGTGATAAAGTGTGTGAAATCAATATTCTTCAGCACTAAAATATGGAATTACCTTTGTTAATATTATTTAATGACAACAAAATTTAACTGCTGGAAATTATCAACATGGTTCATACCAATCGCATCTAAAGCATTCAAAGAAAACTCAAAGTCCTCTCTGAGAACTGAAACCCTCTTTTTTTGTTTGTTTTTTAAATGTTTCTTCCCACACAAAATCTCTTGGATGCCGACAGTAGATGTGATCATATGCGGAACAGAAGACAACGCTGGTAGAGAACAAGGACACACGGGTGAGCTGTATGCAGAGTGTGACTGAGAAACAGCGATGGAAAAGAAAGCCTGATCCAAGCCTTATGATGACTGCTTCAGCCCAGCAGGAAGTCTTTATCCTCCTAAATATTTAGTAAGCACCTGATTCTCAGCTGATAGTCCAGACCTAGCCATATTAGGTCAGGGGCATCACAAGACTTGATCCTCCACCAGCTGCCAGAAGGACACACTTCAACAGCTCCTCTCTTTTTCTGTCAACTACTCAGGTACACCTGCAGGGAGGAGATTTTATTTTTTATTAAACTATTTTCTGTACAGAACCAGATTATCCCTGAAACTCATGGAAGATATGTCACCTGTAGATTTGCAAAAGAAAAAAAGGAAATCCTTGGTTTGCTGATCAAACAAATTTTAATCCAAAGCACTACAGATAATAACTCTGCCTAAGTTCTATCAGTAAAGCAGGAAAAAGACATTCCAGCATAACAGTGGACACACGGTGGTTAAAAAGGGACGCGTTATACCACAGATGTTAATTGGATTTTTAAAGGTCAGGTCTCCAAAGTTGCATTAAAAACACTTACTTCAAGTGGTAATCAGGTTTTGAGATTTATGACTGAGATTCAAGCAACATGTGGTGCAGTTTTGATCTGAGCCTCTTTCTTCCAAAGAAGTAGTCCCCGCTGAGAGCACTCAGTGAATTATTCAGCGTTGCTGGGACAGGTCCTTTACTGTTGAATTTTTACAATGCAGTGTTTTAAAGACACCAAAAACATCAACTCAATTAGTTCACCCCTACACTGGAAACTGGGACTCTTTCCTGAATGTAGCCGATCAGGCTGAGCAACTGCAGATGTGCGCTATGACAGAGCCGCGTCTCTTCCCAAGAGTGGGAAGTCAGAGGACCAAAAAACAACAGAGAGAGAGAGAGAGAAGTAAACTAATGGAAAACAAAAAGGTGACCATGCAAACATTGTTTAACGATGGTGTGAGCTAGGCAGTCAGCCAGAAGTTCTGCATGATAGCTAGATTCATTATATCTGGCAACACAGCAAAGCTTAACATCATGAAACACTGAGTTTCAGAAACCAAGCCATCAAGAATGTTACCAAGCATGCAGTCAAAGTGAGCTCATGAAATGGCAACTAAAGGTTATTAACAAACTGCCTGAGGTGCCGCCAACCTTGTGGTAGAAACTATTCAGCTTTGGAGCACACTTCTCACTTTTTATCACTTTTACCAGCAGGGTAGCCAGTTTGGTATGAATTGATTGATTTTATTTGTGATATAATAAGGCACAACCACACATAACTTTCTACCCTTTACCTAACCCTGGTAAAGAGTCTTATGTCTGAAAATGTTATATTATATTACACTGTAATAAATCTGCTTAGGTTTAGGCAAAAATTATCTAAAGGCAGGATCAGTTAAAATGAAGTCTTTTACAACATTAAATGCATGTGAAGAATCTCTGTTTTCTAGGAGTGAAAATCAAATTTTGCTTACAGTCATTCACACAACCGCTATAGGCCATTTAATTTTGAAATATGTATCCTTTATTTGTCCAGGTAAAAAAAAGTCTGATTGATATTAAAACTCTCTTTTTCAAGAGAGATCAGGAAGGGGAAAAAAGGGCAGCAGAAATTATTAATACAACAATAGGTTTTAATAAGCTGCTTGGTCAAGCGACCTGTGGGATTTTTTTTCTACTTCTTTTGAGGACCTTCATTTTCAAAGGGCTCAAAGTAGGGCAGCTTCAAGAGCTGAGAAGGAGAGCAATTGTAACCCAATTAAAATGGAAAATTTTCATTTTTTTATATATAATATTTATTTTTAGTTGAAATATTTTTGAACTATTCAAACAGGAAAATTATATTTAAAGAAATAGGCTGTAAAAAACCATAGGGAAGTCTGGTAAAGTAATACTATAAGCAGTTCTCCAGTGCAGGTGTTACCAAACTAAGGGGGGACTTGTTTTTAACATTATTTTGTATCTAGGGAATAACAATTAGTCAAATAAAAATGTAAACTTTTTTTTGTCTTTTTGCCTTGAGCACAATGCTGCAAACCTCATTTAACCAGCGTGAAAGTTGGGGGTTAAAAAAATATCAGTATATTGTGTAGTGTAAGTATTGTAGGGTCTTGTAGGGCACTATTGTTGCTTGTGTTTGAAAGATTAGTTTTATATATTTACATATAAATCTGAATTAAACTGAGCTGAATTGACTTGGCTAAAGAAAATAATAATAATACACTCGCACTGACACCATAATGCAGTAAATGAATGCCTTTTTAGTTGTTTTTCTTCTTCACTCTCTCTCACATATTCCATGATGTAACTACATTTAAGTATTACAGAATAGCAGAATCACTATACAGTGATGCCATTGTTAAGGTGTCCTGTGTATAGTAAGAGTACTGTGTGATTCCCACCGCTACGAACAGAATCACACTATAATTGTAGACTACTGGTGAGACTGCACTGACATCACCGGGTGTTGTTGTTTATGTGGTGTGACCTTGATAAGCGCTACAGCTTTGCTCAGTTATTTTTAATATCACTTCAAAAATGCATGAGAGCTATTGATTATAATAGGAAGGGTGCCCACAGAGACTAGTTATAAATATGGCCCAGAATGTTGTGCTACACCCCTGCTCAGCCTCACCGACCCATTGATGCACTGTTTAGACCAGTGACAGCCCTCTCATTTATTAGGCACCTGTGTTCTCATGTTGTTGGGTTCCAACTTTACTAAAACATGCTAAGATCTTACCAGTGCGGTGTAATTCCATCAACCAGTCAAATACATGCAGGGCACAAAATTCTGGTAGATGACTTTTCAATTTCAAACCAATCTGTCTGCTGTGTTTTGCAGTCACTGTAACATGATACTTGCCAGTGGCAAATTTCAGGAGCTGTAAAATACCATCTACAAACCTTTGTCTTTAATATAGAAATGATTCAGTCCTCAGACTGGTGAACATATTAATGATATCTCTCAGCTGGCTTGGATTCATCAGCACAGAAATCTGCTGCAAATGGTTGATGTCAGGATCATGTTTTAAACTTATTGCAGTTTATTCAGTTTTGGACACTACACCCTCAAATCTATCCAGTTATCTCCAAAAATGAACAGGAATTGATGGTAAAACTGCAGGAGACCAGTAAAGATAAACCCTTCCTTCTGCCTACTTTCACTCACGTTGTCTCTAAGGGAGAAACTGGGGGGGGGGGAATGCACGGTTTCATTCATCCTATATGCATAATGCCTTGCGTGGGTGTTCACCTAACAGATGGACACCCTGATCTAAATTATAATCAGGTTATCCAGTGAGAAGATGAACTACTCATCACTGATGGACATGCAATTTGCATAAAAGTGCACACTACCTTAACCTCTTAAGCCCCAAGCCTAACTGATCTCCTGCCTTTTGCCCCCGTATCAGGGGTCGTTGGGGCTTAAGAGGTTAAACACCCCCATCGCCTTTGACATGCGCCTTTACCTCGTGTTTTTAGGAAAGCGTATCACCAAAATCACACAAGACAAGACAACAGGCAGGTGAAAAAGAGAGAGAGACAGAGAGGAAGAGAGAGAAAATAATTTACAAGTGTTGTAAGGAAGCAGTTCGTTTCTCTTGTGCCATTTGCTTTTTCATAAATACCACAGCTCTGAGTGCTGTTAATGCTTTGTGAATCACTTTGTTCTTGTTTGCCAGACAGTGTTCAGAAACAGCCTCTGGGGCTTGTCTACAGTCAAACAGGCTTTTCTTTCGCTTTCTCTGTTTTCTGTCATTTTTAAGTGATTGTAGACAAGGGTGAGGAATGTCAGCAACAAGCACCCGCACAGAAGTGTGTGTGTATGTGTCATGTGTTGATGCTGGTCTGTTCTGGCACATGTAAGAGCTGTCACTTTCCTTTTCAATCACAACATCTTAAAAGTTTCCAAACTTGCAGGAAGAGGTAAAAAAAAATCTCATCTCTGACCAGAGTATTCAGAAATCTTGACAAAATGTTACTTCAAAACTGAACAAAAAGAAATTACAAAGTTGATGCCGGAACCTGTTAATATTCATTAAAAACATGCATCACAAAATAAAAAATGACAAAGAAAAAAAATGCTTTTTTTGTTTTATTTTCTTAGTTTCCTGTGCTTGCTCTTTTGTATCATAATGGCTGCATTTTCACAATGTTCCCCACCATCTGTGGGAATGTGATACCTTTCTATAGCTGAGTGAAAGAAGGGTGGGGGGAGGAAGTGGTGTTCTCTAATCCCAGAATCCCTCACATCGAATCATGCAAATTTGGTGCACTTTGAAGCGAATCCAGCTCCTACCATATGCAGAGTGAAAACAACAATCTATTATGCATGCATTGCACCAAGCTTATGGTAATGTTATTTCACTGCTATTCCTATAAAGTCAAATTTGCAGATGCACCACATATCTAAAGTTTCTTTTAAAATAATATTTGTCTCATTGCGGTGTGTATTTGTGAATAACAAGTGTTCGGAGGTAGCTGCTGAGATCTGCTCGCGTCTTGCTATAGAAGTGATGCTTGGAAATTCGATGGGTGATATTTTCTTCTCCCAGTCTGTGTTTGAGAGGTTGTGTGTATGTGTGTGGGGGTTTTTTTCCCCTCTGTTCACGCAGGAGTACATTCTGGATTCAAGTTATGCTCTTCAGATACAATAGCACAATTAAAAACTTCTTGCAATACAGTGCCATTTGTTTTTCAAGGTTGCTGTCTCTTCTGAGCTCCAATGAGCTTAGCATTCATTACCTCCTTGTCTTGTGATCATCAGACCAAGTTATCCAATCAGACCAAAAATGAAGCTAGAAATCTGCATCGACCACATATACAATTTTAATGACAAGGTATGTATTTAAGCTCCCAGGCTGCTCATCGCAACATGCTGCTTTCGGCAGTCTTACATTTTTATTCCGCAAGCCAAAAAACTGTCAGAGTGCTTTGTTGCTCTCTGTCTACGGTTGGATTGAGAACACAACATCAGTGATATTTCCATTTGTTCAATGGATAATTAGGGCCCACGACATGCCAAGAATCATTTTCCATCTTGGCTCATCCTAATTTGGGGGAGGAATCATGCAAAGTGTAATTGGCAAGACGAGATGTGACTGGTGTCTCCCATGCGGATCCATCCTTTGTTACAACATGCAGTTCCTAATGAAGAGACCAGCAACTTTCTTAATTATGTTGTGTTGAAGGAAATCATATGCATGAGCTTTCGTGTGGAACTAAAACTTGTGTTGTTACCTGGCAATCAATTTATTTATAATAGATAGATAGATAGATAGATAGATAGATAGATAGATAGATAGATAGATAGATAGATAGATAGATAGATAGATAGATAGATAGATAGATAGATAGATAGATAGATAGATAGATAGATAGATAGATAGATAGATAGATAGATAGATAGATAGATAGATAGATAGGTCTACCTATCTATCTGGTTTTAGGTCACATTTCATCTTTTTTTCTCTCTTTCTCTGAGCTTATCTAACTTTACTAAAAGCAACATCAGCAGGTTTGAGACTGCCTGGGTCAGTGTGGGTGGTTGCTTAAGAAAGGATTGCATACCACTGAAAGGACACACACACACATATAGGCAGACAAGCACACTTTGCGGTGTACCTGTGGCAGTACTGTTATGAAAAATGACAGGGTGTCAAACAGTTTCTTGTTGATTATGAAACCTTTTCACAAACTGAAACAATGGCATCCTGCAGTTCTGCATGTGCCCAAACTTTGTACATACACAGTGAGTTCTGAATGTCAGTGAATGTCTCTACACAAGCACTGCATATTGATTTGGTTTGAAATGTTTTCATTTTTCTTCCAGTGTTGGGGTTACTTTAAAAAAACAAATCAGTTTCTCTGACTGAAAAATATCTTCATATTTCAAACTGTCTGACGGTTCTAGCGTGATTCAGCTCTTTATCCAAGTTTAGAATAAAAGATATTGTTAAACCACTAAATCTTAAAAGGTTTTTTTTTTATGTCTACATCATTTATGAAAATAAGCCCAACTTATTTGGCATGCTAATAAAAATTTGTTGGCATAAACAGTATCGTAATTTGGCATTACGGTACTTTTTTTATCTTTATAAGTTTTGGGGGGGGTTAAGCTCTCTGGCTTTGAGCAAAGAATAGCTGCACAGCATTGGTTTGAAATGACTGGGCCACCAACGGATCAAAGTGATTTACATGTTATAGGTTACATAGAGCTCTGGTGTGTAGAAAGCATATAGGAAAACACTGGAAAACAACAGCCACACTCGCACATCCATTATGCACTCAAAGCCCTATGGCGTAAGTGTACACCTTATAAATCCGCAGGATTTGGGGAATAAAATTGTTAACCTACTGTTGAGAGTGAGTGTAGCTCTGCAGGGGCAGCTGCATATCATGCAGGATGAGAGGAGGGACGTGGGGTGGCTTTATCACTCAAACTGGCCTCATGGAGCCCGGTACTCTCTGCCAGCCAGACTCCAAGTTATTCTATGCCAGTGGAGCATTGATTTTCCACACTGTTAGCTCACATTATTCCCCCTTTCCTCAGAGGAAAATTGCTGGGAAGAAAAAAAAAGGACTCCCTGTGATCGATTGGTCCACTGCGCTACTGTATTCAGGTTACAAACTGAGGGAGATGAGGGAGGGGGGAGAGCAGGGTGGAAGGGATGAACGGAGGATGAAGATGGTGTAAGGAGGGAGGTTTGCATATTAGTCTTACTGATGTAAATATGGGCTATAAAACTAGGACTGGGGAAGACTTGAAATACCTCAGTGTATAAGATTTATAAGAAGCCATTTATTATTTTGTATTTTTATAAATAACATTATATATTATTACTGAATAAAAATCATCAATTCTGCACATTTGTATGTAAAAATCAATGCGCTATTAAGTCTTTTGCCAGAAACCTTACAATGGCAGTTTTAATACACACAGTCAGTTACAACCTTGGAGCCTCCTTTAACTGGTTCCTTTTAAATGGCCTTAAATTTAAAAAAATAAAAAAAAAAGTTTCAACTTAAATGTATCTAATAAATTGATGTAGCTCTTGATACTCAGAGATCTTAAAATATCTGTCGCTGTAATCTTCAATGAAAAGACTTCATTTTTGGCCACAGACATGTTACATGAATTATCCAAAAATACCAGATATCAAGCCGACAAATCCAACAAGCAACGGAACTGAAGAAAAACATGGAAACAAAGCCCATCGGCTATACAGGGATGGTATTAAAATAGCTCATGCCATCAACAGCCAGTCACTCAGCCATTTATTAATAATAAATAATGCTCTGTCTTCCACTTAGCCATTGCCTCCACTGGTTTTAAATGGTATACATTTTCATTAATGTCAGTGGGTTCTTCTTTATTGTGCCATCTTGCATGTTAGGTGAGCCATTCTCCCAGCCTTTTAAGAACATTATGTTAGCAGCAATGCACATGAACTCACTTTCTCATGATGGATGGGAAGGATGAGGAGAGGTACAATGGCCCATACAGCAGCTCAGGCTTGAGCGTCACAACAGGAGCTTCTTGTGGTTTTTAGCATTAAACATAGTGTTGTGTTTGACAGTTAGCCAAACACAACACTTTGGTTGAGACTGAATCTCAGTGAAAATTATTTAGTTATTTATTTATTGGACTGACGTGAGGGATGCAGTCTAATTTGCAGAGGTCTCAGCTTAAAAGTATCAAACTTTCCAAACAGTGCACTACACTGTGAGCAGATTAAAATATGCATATTAATCTATTAATAATTATTCCATGATGTTACCGCTGTGTTGGCAGGAGTCTCAGAGATAGATATCTCATAAACAAATTAAAACTAAATAAACGATTTTTATGTTTAGACAGCATTATAGGTAAATTAGAGAGCACGGAAAATGACTGTAAATGAATGTTATTGCAAAGATAGGCACAATGTCCACATGTGGTCTTGAGTAGGCTCGCCTTGCTACCACCAGGGAAACTATAAATGAAGTGTGCATTTTAATACTACAGAAAATGTATTTTATTTTATTTTTTAAAAATTAATTCTAGCTTTACTACAGTGTGTAGTTTTGACCAGATAAAAGGTCTTGCTTGGGTTACAACCATGCAAACTCAAGAACTGAATAACAAATCCAAAATGAAGTGCAAAAAAACTGCAGTTCCTTCAGTGGCCACTTGAGGCAAACAGACAGGCAGAAACGGACAGAAACAGGCAGACAGAATAAAAGATGGACTTCTGTGACGTCGCCCACTGGTTTCTGAAGTCCCGCTTGAAGCCTTTGGATGAGCATTTCCACTGTTGACGTCTTTGTTGCAAAAAACAGATTTGACGAGCAGTGCTGGGTTGAACACATTCCAAAGTATCTCATTACTGTAATCACATTACATTTTAACACACTAAACTAAATTCAGTAATAACATTCCAGTTACAAGTTCCTGTTTCTTGTGTTACAAACATTCTTCAGTTGTTTGTATGCTAGGCATGCAGAAAAACAAAACATGTAAGTGTTTTTGAGTAACAACTGTAACAATTGATTAAAGCATCGTAAAAATCAACATTTAAAAAATAGACTTAATTTACCAGTTAATAGGAATATAATATTTGAGCCCCAAGACTCAATACGAAAATGTTTGTAGTTTATAGTCTTCTGGGGGAGCAAAAACCTTTGTGCAGCAAAAGCTATCGCCACGTGGTGGCCTTAAGAGACGATGCAGATTTTTAGGCACTTCGTCACTAGCCTAATTTTTCCAACTGCCTTGGAAAAGTAACTAATTACCCATTCTGAAATGCTCAGCTTTACTTTAAAGTATTTTAGTTTTATGTTACTTTAATCACTAAAGAGCAGGTATCTCTGTATGTGTGCAGTGCATCCATACATTCTATGTATTTGCTTGTTAATCAGTCTTATCAACCTTAGCTAATACCTTAGTAGACCACACTCCAAATGTCCAAATGTGGTCACTCCTGCTGCCATTGACCATAAAGTTAAACTTAAAATCTCAAAAAGAGACTCAAACTAACAGGGAGGTCATTGTGTCTACAGCTATCTTTTACATTCAGCCTATGGTTAAGACTTACATAAACATTTGATGTTGTTTGATTGAGATTTCCTGTTGCAATGAATAAATCAAGTCACACATTTTCTGTCAGTGATGAGGTAGCACTTTAGTACTTGACTGAGCAGCATGTCATAAAGATTGCACTTTAAATCTTAAATATTGCTTGTATCAAGGCAGAAAGTACACATAGTTTTCTAAAAGCCAAGAGAATTAGTAAAATTGTGTCCAAGAGCATTGCTGAAGATTACCAGAAGATATCAATAGGTCTAAATGTTAAAGTCAATCGACGTGACAGGAGTAACACTAAAATATGTAATGTACCTTTAAGCTATAAGATACACACATAAAGTTAAATAAAACTTTATAGAAACATTTTTCTCATGAAAAGTTAATTTAAATAAGTTATCTTTAGGGTTCCTCGAAACATTGCCAGCTTTATCTCTGTAAGTAACCTTGTTAAGACCAAGATTGTCACTGTATGCAAATAATTCATTAAAGTTCACACTGTTCCAGTTATTATCTCCAGACACAGCAAAAGCTAAATTTAATCTCAACTTGATCTAAAAGGCCAATAATCATTGTTTTCATATTTATCTAAATGGGATAGTCCCTTCTTTTGGGGGCCAGGATGGGTGATAAGCATTGTCACTTTAATTACATCAAAGTAAATATTTCATATTGGCCAAATCAGATCTTGTGGCTGAAACATTCTTGTAAATGGAATTTTATCTGTAGCTCGGGACCATTAGTGGCACTGAGTTCTGAGGCAGCCTAGAGGATGGTAATTAAGTCCACTCAGCCGTGACTAAACATTTTTGACATTTTTCCTAGTCTGGAATGAACTGTCAGTGTGCAGAGAGAGTAACCATCTTGTCACTTTGTGTTTGTATAAGAATAGCAGAAAGCTGGGTGCTGCGCTGCGAGTCCAGAGTTTCATATCCGACATTTTTCATTATCTGAAAAAAAGAGGGAATGAAATGCAGAAAAAGGGAAAAAAATTGCAGTGCCTTAAACATGGGTTTTTCTGTCTTTTCCCCTCTGTGTGTGCGTGTATGTGCACGTGTGCATGTCTGTATGCGAGCGTGCGTGTGTCTGTGTGCGAGACCGAGATAGAGTGAGAAGAAGAGACAGACTGTAACCCATTTCTAATTCTAACTTGCTTCATTTCAAAACAGTGCTGAGGGAGGAGCAGCCTAAAATACTGTATGTGTAAAAATTCTGAAAAATGTTTTGAGCTCAGTCAATGCAAAGAAAAGTAGGGCACATTTGACTTTGCTTTGCATCATGGTTTGCTGATGGATCAAAGCTGTCAGTATAGCCCAGTTTCTCATGGGTGCTTTTGTTAGATTTTCTCTGTATTCATTTGGACCTTCAAGGTGTAAGTTAGCCTGTGTACGTGTGTCCGTGTGTGTGTTTATGCGTGAGTACATTCATTAACTGAAACTAAGAAACTAAGGTCGATTTCAACAAAGTTACTGCATATTGTGGCACATTTTGCATCTCATTTCAGAAAGGTACCAGGGTGCTAATATGTTTCTCCTCTTGTGCTTGCAGATATAATGAGTTACAGTGGTATCGAAGACAAAATCCAGAGATAACAAGGTGACTTTGAACTTGCCTCTGAAGATATTCCACTGGCATCCTTAAGAAGAAGAAGAAAACAAGCAATGCCTTAATAGCCAATACAAGCATTCCATCAACTTTGGTATGCTTGAGTAAATTGAATACCCCTGCTTTGCCTTTTGTTCTAGAAAATGCATCAAATTGATTGAAAGAAGCAATTACGGTTCCAGGGAGCAGTATTGATTTTATGAAAGTGTGCAATTACTTTAATTGGAATAACCGTGTCTCGATTAGATGTTTGTAGTAGACTATGTTCAAAAAAATGTCTGCATTGCATACAGTTGTTTTGATTTTGAGCAAATTCCATTTCCAGTGCAATCCAGCCTTTGTGCCTGATTAGCCTGGTTATTTTTACATATAAGCATTTTTCTTGGGATTCAAAAGACATTCAGTCAACACGAGTTCAATGGTAATGAAAGTCAGTGGGAACATAAGTGAAAATTCTTTTCATTGTCATATAAGTACAATACTGGATATGATTTTTTGCATCACAGCAGAAGCACACTGTGCTGTGAAAGTCCCGTATGAGCAAATGAGAGCTGTGTTTTATCCCTCGGTGTGTTGGTTGCCAGGTACGATAGCAATGCATCTTCTGTTCCAGCAATGCTAAGTTAGAAGCAGTAAAAAAGGGGGGAAATGAACAGTGAAGTCAAGCCTTAAATCTGGCTGCATACCATGTGACCTGACATGGAGCAACCAAATGAAAGAGAGAGACTGAGAGAAAGAGGGAAAAAAAGTGAAAGAGTGAGAGTGAGACAGAGAGAGAGAGAGAGAGAGAGAGAGAGGAGGGAGAGAGCAGAACCCCCATAAAACCATCACTGCTTTCAGTTCAAATAGGTCCTATCATCTCCATGACAACAGTCGTAATGGTAACATGGAAATATATTAATGTAAAACCATGGCAACGTTCTCCAATTGAATTAAGCAGCACCTGTGCACATTACAGAAGAAGATAAAAGACAAAAGGAGCCAGTTCCTGCTTGCCAAGCAGCTGTGGCTTTCAGACCTTAAAAACCCATCTACATTTCCTGAACACATTTGTTTTCCAATGTTTCTCTGCAGCAAATTACCGTAGCGTTGAGCAGTTTTTAAGGCTTTTCTGCCCTATTTGTGCAAACAGATGAGAAACTGGATAATTGTGTTTCTTTTTTTTTTCTTTCTTTTTTTTTAAACCATAGAGTATAAGCCCAGCTCCTCTGCCAGAGTGCTGTAGCGGGATTAAGAGTATATGTTGTTTTGTTTTTTGTGGGAGGTTTTTCCACCATTAAATCACATAATGGTGGGGCAATCATTCGGATAGGTATAAGGGCACGGTGTTTGTGCACAAAGAGACATGTTAGACACACAAACTCGGTACACTGTGCTCCCTTTCATTCAAAACACAGAGTGTGAGAGAGTGAAAGTGCTTGTGTTCTGCCATCTTTTCTGTGAGCTGAGCTAAAAAGAGAAAACATTATCTACATCACCATGCCATCAAATCTGATGGATTTTATCCCATCCCACCCCTCCACCCTACTCCCCCTCCCTCTTTCTTCTCCCTCCTCCTAGCCTCTCTGTTCACTGGTAATGGCAATGTAGCATTCTCTCACCCTTGAAAATATGAGTCTCTGTGTTTGTTTGTGTCTGCAAAAAAAGGAATAAAGAAGGGGTGAGGCTGGTGAGGATACACAGCCTAAGTGAAATTACTCTTAAAAGGATATTGTTGTTCCCTGAGTGTTGAACAGTGTGTTCAACAGCCATATTTTATTCATGCAAGCAGTCAAGTCCAACAGAGAGACCCATACAGTACACGTACTTTGACTCAACTCTGTCTGTCTTTGGAAGAAAATCTTCATCCTGTTGCGAGGTAGCGTCGATAAAACTCTAATCTACAATCTCTCAAGGGATCCACCGACAAACTATGTTCTCCATTCTGCTTTCCAGTGTGCAACAATGCCGCTCCTACCAGGCTGACAGAGCTCCATTCTGTCATTACTAAGTGTGTTTAGACATGATAAGGCACTCAGGCCTCCCTACAGGCACCTTCGCTACAATAGGTCAAAATTACATAACAGATTCTTTCAAATCACCCAGGTGTTTAATGCTGTCAAAAAGGTATGGCGGGGTTTAATAGCACATAAACACTGAGCAAGAATATAGTCCAGATTGGCTTGCTAGCCAACACAAAGCACACCATTGTGTGTCCACTGCAATAAAACCTTGGTTTGACTTAAAGCATTGTACAGTGACGCATAATTGCAATGAGGCATCAGAATGAGCAGTAACCTTTTCAGGAATTTAACCATTTTACCATTTTTTTCTGCATATTTTGTAATTACAGTCATTTCTCTCTACGTGAATCTTCTTGCAGAGTAGGAGTAAAATATTTTTGTCCCTTTAACACTCATAATTCTTATTCTCATGTATATATCTCATGTATATCTCATGCACATATCTTTCTTTCTACATAGCACTTTAATTCTTATTGTCTGCACTGAAGCACCGCAGCAATTTCCTAATGTTGTAAACCTCAACATCTGGCAATAAACCCATTCTGATTCTGATTCTGATTCTGATTCTAAAAAGGCTGACGCGAGAAGGCTTTGGGAACATAGCCTTGAACTGTGAGCTAAACTGACTAACTGTTTTGTGTGCTGGGTAGAATAATAATTTAAGCTTCTTTCATTCAAATTCCTGTCAAAATTTAGCTGTGGATTTAAAATGTTCCTTTGGACAAAATGTTTTGTCTATAAAAACAAACAAGGCCAATTTAGAGTAGTCAGTGTTTCATAGGGAAGAAATATGTTACCTACAAAATACAGGATTGCTATAAACTGCTATAGTACAAATAGCTTTGTAGTTAAATTTATGGACACTTGTATGATCGTTTTAATCACTAGGAACATTTTAACTCCTGCTAACAAAAACATATCCTGCTTGACGCTAAAGCAGTCCTCCCACTCTAGTGTTTTAAGTCTGCAAAGTTACAAAGACATACTGGGTGTACTAGTTTTTCCCAATTTAAAAGCTAAAACATAGAAGAAGAGCTTGTATAATGTAGGCTAAATAAGTGAAATACTTTCCAATTATCCAGTGAATAACAGGATCTCTTTTTGATTATTTGTAATATTTCCTGATCATCCAGTAAACAAACCAATATATTCTAATTGAAATTGTCACTTCTACCACTGTTTTTATTAAAAAGCGCTTTAGTTTGTAAAATGTTTTATACATAAAAAAAAATAAATAAATAAATACACGAAACAATATAAAAATCTGAAACTATTTCGACGTGTCCTTTAAATTTGTGATGTTTTTCTTATTTCAGAGCTTACAGGACCTGGATAAGGCCAGTGCAAGCATCATACTTCAACCCAGATAAAGATCAAGTATGCTTCATTTAATCAGTGGCTGGAACATGGAAACAAAAGAACTCCTTCACTACCGTGCATGATAGAGATTACCTAGTTATTTATTGTTTTACTTACTTACTTACTTCTATAGAAATTTATGGTCGTTCCATATTATACATATACAGATCTAAATAAATTAGGGATACCAGTATCTGTTATATGAAATGAAATGATACAAATATAACATGTTAGCACACTCTGTGTAAATTAAAAAAAAATGCACTGACTGAAAAATAAAATGTGTTTATCAGTTATTATTTCTGCATGAAAAGATGCATGAATCCAAATTAGCCTATTTTTTTCTTTCTTTTTTTTTCTCCCACTTGATAAAAACATATGTAATTTGAGCACTCAAAAAGAGTCCTAATTGCTCATCTGAAAGGGACCATGATTGGATGCTTGAATTTCTTTATATAGAAATGACTCATAATATCTCCGCCTGAACGACAAACAATTTTCGATGTCAAATGATGCCGTGTGCCACGTTGATTAGGAGTAAGAATAGGTCCTGTTTCCCTGCGTGTGCACAAAACATGCACTCGCTCATATGTATCAGATAAGATATGTCCATAAAAATAAAAATCTTGATCGAATGTCGCCGACTTGCTGTGATCGCGCATACTAAACACAGGCAATCAAAATAACGCACTCTTTGTTTTTATTCAGACATTGTTGGCCCTTTTTAATGATGTGAAAGAACAGTGACGTAAGCTCCTGCAGACTTACAGTATGTTCTTACCCAGAATGAGAGCTGAAATGCTATAGGCAATTAAAAGACTCTTAAATTTCCTTGAAATTAAGTGCTAAATGAAACGTGGTCAGACTGACAAGTCTGCTCTCTTTCTCACTGAGCTTCTCTGTCTTCCTGCAGCCATTCATGCAGAGGGGGAAAAGGTATACATGTCTCTTTTACCAAATCAAGAGTCAATGCATGTAAGCCCTGTGGTGATTTTCCTTAATTATGCTTCAGGCTGATTTGCAAGGTGGATGACACAATGAGGACATGATGTCAGTCAAGTAATATCTCAGCATTTTCCTCGCTGCTAGTTCAGATTTACAGGCACTGTGGCTGTTATTGAGTGAGCATTTTCCTTGTATGAAGTAAGTCAGGAAAAACCACACATGGACTTAATCTTTTAGTGGTTCAGATTTTAAAGGCTTAAAGTCCAGCAACAGACTGTGGGAGCTGACCTCTGGGGAAACTAGGTCATGACCTCCTTGTCTGCAGAGCTGCACTGTGGACAATATACCACCACCTCTAATCTCTTCTGTTTCATAATGCATGGTTAAAGTTATATTCGCGACAGATGGAAAATTACCCATCATTCTTTTGTAAATGAATTATTAACATCTTACTTTATCTAATGTTTGTAAACTTAGATCAGGTTGTTGACACACTGCTGGTTAATAATCCAGGTTGGTGCAACCTGACAAAAGGGGTCAAAGGTCAGCACTCCTGGACAAACTGTTTCCCCTTAGGTTTTCCTCAGGTGACAGAGTTACAAATAATAGTTAAACTCACGGCACCAGGGAAAGTAATTGTTTATATTCCTACTCCTTTCTTTTAAAAGAAGAGTAATGACACGGGTCCATTAACAATTTATGAAATGATTCTCAGTAAACTAACAACCTTTTGAATGTATCCCTTAGCCCTGAGATGAATTTAACTGGACGTGCCCTGAAGGCATTCATGAATTTGCTGTTATTTATTATGGAGTGATGGCAAGGCAGGTATGGGAGTAGGTAATGTGTTCTTTGGAAGAAGCTGTATATACTGTAAGGTTTATTTAATGCTCATAAATGACAGAATAATCCTTCCTGGTTAATGTAGGGGAAGTTTTTTTTTAATATTGTTTGTGTCAATAACATGGATACATATCTTAACAAATCTACCATTAGGTACGTAGTTTTCATGAACAGAACTAACTAGTACAAGTAAAGCATGCACTACTCTGGGTTTGTCATATATACACAAGTTCATATGAAACCAAAACCAGAACAATCTTTCCTACACAAAATGGCATGTAGGTCATTCCTTGTTATTTCAGTTTCCTTATATCTAAATGATTTTAAAAAAAAAATCCAACAACCTCAAATTAACTTTTTTAAAAGAAAAAGAAAAAAAATAAGAAATTAGAAGTCATGCTCTCATGTGGTATAATTCATTCAGCTGCATGCAAATGAATGTTTATTTCTAATCTTATTACATAAAAGAATTATAATAATTTAAATTCCCCTGAAAAATACATGTAGTCACACGGGCAAAGTGCTAATGTGCTGCTTTATTTAAAATAAGGTGAGGGGCTACCTGCTAAGAAACGTGTGAGTTTATATCATGTAAATTTGTTTTAGATTCAATGCAAAATAATCACTGGAAAAAAATTTTTAAACACACTTCTTTTAGATCACCTACATTTACCCCCACACGGCTTTCTGTGTGACAAAAACATTGTGCAATTTCCTTCTTTTGTGTGTCGCTTTATGTAGCAGTTATAAGCAAGTCAATGTAAAAAATAAACTAATAAGGATAAAAAATGAGATAATTCAATAATACTAAAAAGCTGGTTAAGAATCAGAATGTAATAAGTAACAACAGATAGATTACTTGGTTTGCTAACACAATGAGGCTGAAGAGGTGAAAAAACACACACTGTATAACCATTACCATAACTTTTTGTGCCTTTTATTCCAGCTTTACCTCTGACTTACTACCTAACTACTATACTGCCTGCTCCTTTATATATTATTTTCTTGTTAGTGCATATCGCAACTATTGTCCTCTTTGCCACGTTTTGTTGCACTCTGCAGTGTGCTAAGAGTTTTGTAACTGAAATTCATCAGCAGCTGTGTATGCATGATTGTTGACAGAGAAGCTAGATTGCCAAATTCCAGATAAATTGCATATTGTTCGACTCTGTGACTTTGTTTATGAATTCTAGTTTTAATTAGTAGAGGCTATCACTGACACGTGTAGCTTCACTTTACTGTATGTTTTACACTAATTTTGAAACTCCTTTAACAATGCATGAACCCGCTTAGATGTTTAAAATGGATATGATACTTTCGAAACTGTGAAAAGTCTGATGCAGAAGGGGGGAGGGAGGGTATTCAGCAACTGCTCAAAGTGAAAACAAAGAGAACAATTTCAAATTTGAAGTTATCTTGTCCCAAGTTGAAATCTTGTCACAGTCTCCTTGAGAATAAACTGATATTGAGCATAGCTACATATTGAGTCCTAGCCACTATAAATATTACACAGGTTCACTTTCCCCTGCCCAAGCTGGGTCTGAACAGTTCTTTCAGTAAAGAAGTAGCTCAGAAAGGTGTAACACAGCTAAAGAGTGACTTTGCAAAGACACTGTTCTTTTTCATAACGGCAACTTTGTAAGTCATATTTTAATGACTTCAAGTGTTGGAGGCTTGCCTGAATATTTTCTACAGTAACTTGGAAACAGGTTTTCAGCATCCACATTTTTTGGCTATTTAGCTGTCCAAGGTCACTGAAATATCACACGCTGAATCTGTTTTGAGATGATTTTCAGTTTAAATTAGCACGGTCCTCAGCAGTTCTTTTGTTGTTCCACGCTTTACCCAAATCAGGCATCATTTCTGCAGAATGAACCGAAAGCCAAATTATCTTATCTACCTTTCATCTTCCAAATTTTTTCATCTGCATCACATTTTATTTGAGATTAAAGTAGGGCTGTGTCTTTGTGCAGCACTAATTGCCATAGAGCTTCGGTAATTAAAGGACAATAAAGCCTTAGTAGTAATTAGTTTCTCTTGTTTGGTTGCTAGCCCATCAATTGTGCTTCAATAATACTGATCATTAGCATGCGCCTGGGCAGTGAGGGATGCTGGGAAAGGAGCCCTGCACACACAGCACTCCACATTCCATTCCCATGAAGCCATGGCACAGAGCCATGTGGTTAACCCTTTGTGTGCCGGGCCGTGGCAGGACGTGCCTACCAGTGTAGGGCCCTCACTGTTAAATAAAGAGGTTGCACTGCAGCATAATAGACCTGCTGGAATAATGACCGGCTTTTTGAATTTCAGAAGGTTGGGAACATAAGAACTGCAGCAGTGGGCAGATGCTGCTGTCACGGTTTGTGTGAAAACAATTACACCCTTCCTCTGTGTTACATGCGCCCTTATTCACATGCAGGTTCACCTAATGAAAGCCTGTCTGCAGCACTATAAAGACTGATAAAGAGTCCAGATTATCACTGTTTTAATGCAGATGCATCCCAAAAAGGATCAAATTAGGTATCTTTAAAGTGAACAGCAAAGCAAGAGGACTGAAGAACATTTCTGTGCAGGCACGGTGTATGGATTGTGCTGTAAACTGTGGCATAGTAATAACGCCAGGCAGCAGAAAATGTGCTCTGTTCTGTACTTTGCCTTGACATGATTGAAAGACAATGGTCCCATGGATAGGCCATTTCAACATCAAATGTGCATGCACATCACAGGGCAAGGGTGTGCTATCCATCACATTCAGTGAGCTGTCAGATACAGCTCTCACAAGCCTAGCTAGTCTCCATACACATTTGCAACTGTGTGGCAATACAAGATTAAACCTCCTTGTACTTATTCCACTCTCAGCACTCCATATCTTATACACCTACAAGGCAGCATCTTTGTATTGCATTGTTGTCTACTTTTTAATGTTTCTGGGTATATTTTTGCAAAACACTATATAGACCCTACATAGATAAACATTTTAATCCCTGTTTCAACACCGAAAACTGTATAAAACTTTAATAAAAAACGAATACAGTAAATCAGAAGATGGGCATACATGTACATTCGTACTGCTTTGGAGGGTGATGGGTCTTTATATAGGCTATAATGGAGGCTATAATGGAGTGATATATATATTGTAAAGCTCAAGGAGCTTTACAATGTCTAAAGCAGATGAAAAATGAAAATACACAAAAAACATGATCGAACTACAGAAAGACTGTGCAATCTCCTCCCTTCCGCCTTGACACAATAACCCGAATGGAAGCCTTTATGAAGCTCTGATGGAAGCAGAGTGCGCTTTATAATGCACGTTCGTGCACACTACTACATTTCCAGCTAATCAGAAGCGCGCAGTTGCAGAAAGGAGAGCGGTTGCCAAGGCAGCCACCAATCTCCCCTCCCCCTTCTCCCTCCGTTCCTCTTTCCCGTTTATTATCGGCAGAGGTCGCATGGCAGAGGGAAGTCCAACCACTTCTGTACTGGAACCAATGCAAGAATATGCACCTCCATAACAAAGCCTGTATGGAGTCCTGAGAGCGGCGGGACAGGACAGGCTGCAGGTTTGCGGGCTGCTGTTCAGCTTTTAGAAATACCCAGTAAGACAGGATCTAAGTTGGATGTTTGCATTGTTTTGCCAGCACGTGTGTTATCTGTGAATTTGTACTCTCGCTTTTGAGTGAGTGACTGAGTGAGTGAGTGAGTGTTTCGCATCCCGGTGCGGGGCTCTGAGGAGGACTGCGCATCACTTAGAGTTGGTGCCGAAGTTCGGCCGCGAACGGATAGGAGGGAAGAGTGCGCCGAGTAAAACTCCCTCACTTCTTTTCGTCTCTCCCGCTTTGGCGCTGTGTTTGCCAGGACAATAGTACGTCAAAGACGCTGAAAGTGATTTCATGCCTTCAGTCTCGCACAGTCTGAGATGGACGTGAGATTTTATCCTGCGCCCCCGGCAAATGTGGGTTCATGCTCCCTACCGACTGATCCAAGTTGCCTGAGCTCGTTGGACTATTATCACACGAACAAGGTAAATAACTATTTGTGTAGTCTCGTGCACTGAAACGATGTCTCACCTGTCTGTCTGCACGTTCACGCAATAAAAATGCGTGTTTTGGAGGCGTTTTATACAGAGGCGCCCACTTGCTCCGAACGCACCTGGGTCAGGGTGCACTGGTTTTAATCTAGTGCGGAGCAAGACTGTCACAATTTATATTACTTACTTTAGAGTTAAACTTGTAATCTTTTCTGTTTTCGTGTTTTTTTTTTAATGTGCGGCACAACTTTTCTTTTTTCTTTTGCAAGCATGTTTATTGTGTTGTTTTCTCGGTGAAACTGCAGTTGAATTTTGCGCAAAGCTAACATTAAGTGTCCCACCCGATGTGGAATACCAGGGACTGTATAGAATCCATACTGCCCCGCTCTGCTCTCTGAATCCAACATTATCTTCCCTCTCAATGATTTCTTATGGCTTACATGGTTTTTCCGCTGGGAGTTCAGCGATTAAATGGATCCGTGCCAGTAATGTACCGTTAATTACTTTGCAACGAGAAACCACAGTCTGGCTTGTACAAGTATCCCTCTTCTCTCCTTCAGTTTTGACACCCGCGCCTTTAGCCTTGTGAACTGCACTGACCCGAGTGAGGGAGCAGGTGGCATTTAAAACAACATTATGAATATTTTGCTGTTTGACATTTTCCAAAACTACGAAGCAGAGAAATAAATCAGCCCATGAAAGAAAGACTTAGCAGTGTAAAAACAACAACAAAAAAAGACTAAACAAAAAAACAAACAAATCCAGAAGCTGGAAAAACACTAGAACTCCAAATGTATTCAACTGAAAAGCTGCCATGAGAGATAAAAACACCACAAAGGAAGAAGAGATTACAGGTGACGTACTAATAAGTACCGCAAAGTGAACGTATGGCCCGTGGAAGTACTAGCAAAACAATTTTTAAACTGCCTAATTTACAGCTTCCGCTAGTGTTAACAGCATCTCAGCCATCTGCAATCACTGAATAAGAGTTTGTTGTTTTCACTCACCGTGCTTGGAATATTACAAATCACCAGGCTCAGGATGCTGACCTGCTGCTGTATACTTCTTATAAGGCAACGGTGCTTTGGAGCTCTTTGGCTTTCTCAAATAAAACACGGCTTTCAGGTATGACAATGAGGGAAATCATGCAAAAGACAGTTGGGGATGTTTTACTTTCACTGTGTGGGCAATGGAAAATCTTTGTAACTGACAGGGACATTCCAGTAATCAAGTGTAGATACATAGATACAAAAAATAAACAAAAAACAGCACAACAGTAATCTTTGTTAAGGTTTGATCACACAACGCCCAAGTGTCAAAGACAGATAAAGTGAACTGGACTTGGTTTTTATAAGCGCCTCCCATTTGATCACAAATAAGGTCCATATAAAGCTTTTATCGATACACCTGTGACACAAAAATGGGCCCATATAACTGTCTCCTCTGCACAGGCTATCTTTTTTTGTAGGTCAAATGAATTGAGATCATCCACCATGCGGATAATCCTAAGAATATGCTGATATCCAGGCACTGCATGAATCTCGGAAACAAAGCCAGTTGATATTAAACGATATAAAGAGCTTTCGCAGAGGAGA
Source organism: Mchenga conophoros (assembly GCF_057382185.1). NCBI lineage: Eukaryota > Metazoa > Chordata > Actinopteri > Cichliformes > Cichlidae > Mchenga > Mchenga conophoros. The sequence goes on from NC_140545.1 coordinate 6,109,313, forward strand.
AACCAACTATTGTCACTTAGACATAAAGTGTGGTGGCCCTCGAAAATACAAGTGTTCATTTGAATTATTGAAATCCCCCTCACTGCCTTTACTTGGGTTTCTTTCCACCAGGGGAGGAATAATTTGTTATCATCACATGTGTAACACTAACTACCTTCACTAGCAATGCAAATGAGGCAGGCCCCAGCAGGGATCATTTGGTGTCCTGTTGACACAGTGCACAAGGTCAAGTTCCTTTCCTCAAGCACTTGTCAAAGCGACTGCGGCATAAAACAGACATCAGATTTGTTGTGTAGGTACTTTATCTACAGATCACATCGCCTGCTGCTAACCATCTCTGACAAAATTGGTTGGCCAGTTTCAAATCCCATCCCGTGTCTCTTTCTTAAGCTACGCACAGAGCCAAAAAAAAGGCTAATCATAGCATTGAGGTCAATTGTTTTGAAGGGCTTACTTTGCATATTCACGCGGGTATTTTGGTTTGTAGTTGAATTTGTTGGTGGATTTGTTGGCTTTCAGTTTAGCTCAAATATATTCAGTTGGGATTATTATTATTGGAAAAGATTCAAAATAATTTGAATAAAAAGAAACACCAGATGCGATTTAGCATTATTTTTCTATGGCTGCTTTTTTTCCCTTTTTTTTTTTTTAAAGCAATTTACAGTCTGAGAAAACATTTCTCCTTTTATCGCTGTGAAATTAATGGTGTTAATCTGAGTCACGCACGAGTTTAATTGGATAAAATGAGCATGTGTTTGTATTTTAGCTGTTTATTTGCAAACCTCTTTTTTTGTGTGCTGCTGTTGCTGCTGACTCAATTTGGATACTGTGTGCGGACACGAGCTGAGTTTGAGTAATTAGCAACTTTCTGTGACTTCCAGGGCACACGTGCTCCTGTCATGCTTTCGACCTTTGTGATGTTGCTCATTTGGAGCCGTCGTTGGTTTCATTCATGTTTCAGTGCATGTTCTAGGTCAGGTGTTTCTTAGTCTTTCTGTAACATCTTCCAATATGACAGTGCATAAATCACTTCTGTTAAATTGGCAGTGTTGTCCGCATTTTGCAGGTAGGAAAAGTTTTCCAAGGTTTTGGAGCAGTTATCTTTAGTTATCCATTAAAAAACATGAATCATCTGCTAACCAAATCAGTTTGTGGTAAGGCTGTGTTTACTGATCCATTGTTCAGTGGAAAAAAACAGAGGGTATAAAAGCAAAAAAAAATGCACCGAGAAGGTACTTTAAGTGCAGATTGAGGTGATTCACAAAGGTCTATAAATAACCTTGAAGATATCTAGCTCAGTACTTTCAATACTCCCTTTATTTCACTGTGAGAGTCTGTGTTATTACTGGGGTGAACTCCCACAGCCAGGGAGAAATCACACAAAATAATACCATTACAAAAGCTTTGTGCTCTGATGGTGATATGAAACTGTACCGTGTTTTTAATGCTGTCAGCTTCCTGACAGACTGCAAGGCACAGACATTACTCATATATGCTGTGCACAAATTTGCAGTGTAGTAAGCACCGAAAGTAAACAGATACATCTTGTCGTATACAACATGTCCAACTGTAATTGTACTGCGGCTATTCGTTTGTCCAGCACTTTTGGTTTGCTCTGTGAAATGGGAACACAGTGTCTGCTCCTTTATTTGAATACCTTAATCAAACATTGCTGACTGCTGCTGCTTCTGCTGCCGCTGCTGTAGCTGGAGTGAGGTGCTGCCTACAATATAGCAATAGAGTGCAGAGATAGTAAGGCCTGTGTTTATACACTCAGGCCCCACCCAGCTCATATATCCTCCCAACAACTGATATCTGGTTAGATAGAGCAGAACTGAAGAGCAGGCTTTGTTAGTTGGTGGTCTCCCCTGCCTCAGATAAGCTGGGGAATGATGCGCTCCATTTGAATGCCTTATCTCAGTTTTATTTTTTATTATAGGACTACCTTGTCTGTGCTGTGCAAAGGTTTGATTACTTTGCATTAACATAGTCAGCGAGCTTCCATCAACTGATCATTCTCAACTGAAACAAGCTCTTGAATAAACACTGTTCATGAATTTACGGTTCATTTTGCCTCAATCTACTAGGGGCTATTTTTAATAACTTAAGTACTTAAAGATGGCTGACAAATTAGCCAGTGCCTGTAATGCTGGCTGTAGTGCCTGCTCATGTTGAGCAGTGTTTTCACTGTTGTAATAAACTCTGTGGTATGTGACAGAGAGGCAGAAAGGGAGAATCAAAGGATGAGCGTGAGTCAAATGGGTTGAAGTAATCAGTGGCCCAGTGTGGGGACACTGTGAGTGTGTGTGTGTGTGTGTGCCCGTGCATGCTAACTCGGGGCCATTCAAGCGTTTTGCTGACTACAGAATCACAATCACAATTGCTTTCATAGCCCTGTGCAGAGGAAGGCCATGCATACCACAGTAAGGGCCGGTGACACACAGCGAACAGGGGCAGAGCAAAAACAGCTACTAAATCATATTCTCCCTGCCCCGACACACAGAGGAGGTTTTAATAGGGATTCCAACCATCTGAAATCATTTCACTAAAACTGGAATTGGCTCTGACAGTGGCTGAGTCACAGGACCCAGAGTATGGCACAGATATTTCTTGCCATATGATCTTTTTGTTTCATAAGCGACTTTGCTGGACAAGTCTTCTTCCCAAATAAACGCAAGATGCCTGCATTGGTTGTTTTCTGCTTTTTTTGCCAGCTGTGTTTTGGATGGATTTTGACAGATTAAGGAAATGAGACACACGATGATACACGGCTTTAAAATGCCGCATGTTTCTTGGTTTGGCCCTTAAAATGTAGTCGTTGTGTTTGATCTAGGTTATGAGTGTCACAGTATGATTGTGTGAGTGGTGAGGGTGGGGGTGTGGGGGTTCCCTGTGCTAATTATTGGCAATGGCAGCACTAAGCTACTTTCTCGTTGGTGGGCACCAGTGCATCCCCCTCAGCGTCTGTTACAATAATTAAGACCAGCCGCCCCGCTGCAGTGTGCTTACATTTGTCTGCCCGGGCCTTCCCATGGGGCAATGCGATGGCATTCTTATTCTTATGGCAGAAGAAGGAGAAAGAAAAAGAAACAGAGCCAGCACCTGCTGCAGAGTAGGCCCCTGGGTGTTTAGTTAAATGTTGATTATGTTTGTTAATGGCTGAAAACACATTTAGAAGATGCGTAGGGTGGGGGAGTGCTCTATTTGTCTATCTGTATTGGTGACAGAGTTCATTGTGGGTTTATATTTAATAAACTTGCAGCTGTTTCAGCTGGAAAAGCTACACTGAAAAAAATGTAAAGGAGTGCAAAAATGTGCCTTGAAATGATTAAAGACTTACGTATTTAATCAGTTAAGTCATGCATCCAGAAAACAATCCCTCTGTTCTCTGGTTGTGTGAAAAAGGACTTGTCTTCCTTCTTTTACATCACTGTAAATGTGACGTTGTGTAAATGTTGCTTTTTGACTTTGGCTGACTGTGGCGTGGGTCTCTCACTAATCACAGGGTTGGCAGTTCAATTTCCCGCTCCTCCTGTCTTTATATCTTTGTGTTTTGGGGCAAGACAGTTAAATCTTTGTTGTTCCCCGTGTTCTCGCCAAGACGTAATTGGCTGAAATAATGAATTAATAGCTTGATTAACCACAATTTAAAGCGCGTGTGTATTTACTTAATCATTGCATGTAAGTGCATATGTAAATACTCTACATATTTACTGTGTGTATCTAATGTACAGATCTACAGTCTTGGATACATTTACTGTTAATATGTACGGTCATATAAACAAAATGTCCATTATGTGATTTATGTATGTACTGTGCTGTATGTGCTGCATGTATGTGCTCTGCCTATGTATGCATGGAGGAGGCTGAAAGCCGGACAAACACTCTCAGCTGTCTCAGCTTCCTGAGGTATGTCCTGTGCAAACACCATAGGCCATGATATAAGTGCCTTGCCAGGGGTTTAAGGCTCTTTCCCTCCCTTGTTTTGACTCAGTATTCTTTACAAATATTACCAGCCTGGCGTCAGTACCATGATCTTATTGTGGTCTGAAGGGAGAGTGTCCAAACTCAGATTACCTCAGATTATTGTACATGCAGACTGAAATGATCAGAAAGTCTCTAAAGTAAAGCTTGAATTTTGAGATATTTCGACCTCAATGCGGGGCTCATCTGCGTGGATTTATCTCACTCATGGGAGGAAAAATAATCTGTAAGAATGTTTGTTCTTCCAGGGTTGCCATTCACTAGCAGATCTTTGGCTTGCATAATTTGAGCGACTGTTGTCTTTCATGACTTCACTGGCATGCAGTCATTTGGACTGTTAGAGGTTTCCACTTGAGCAAGACCGGGTTGATAAACCCATGTGATCATGTCTTTACTTTCTTTCCTCTTTTCCCCCGACTGTGACTACTTCTTCTTGTCCCTTGTCTGTCAGAAGCATGTGTTTATTATGTGTGACATATTTAGCAGGCAGATATAATTGCCTGTGCAAGGCTGTAATCGTCTGCGTCCAATTCAGTAAGCAGACCATAGAGCCACCGAGGTAATCAAACTGTGGCTCATTCTTCCTCTTCAAGAGCTAATGATGAGCTCCACGATCGTTTACAATGGACAGAAAACGAAGCACAACAGAAAGTACAGAGGTAATAGTTTTTTAGTGGCTTTTTTTTCAGCGCTTTTCGTTTAGGTAATGGGATGGGATTTTCCTAAAATAGAGAAAAAGGGAAAAGTTTCTATAGAGTGATGGAAAAAGAAATGGCTAGAGATAGACGTTTAAGAAATAAGAGGGTAGGCAGATCAGAGGAAGCTTGTGGATTGTGAAAAGGGAGGGAAGGCTAAAGAAAGAGGCCCTGTCTTTGTGTTGTCGACCTATTTAGTCTCATGCTGGCCGTGAGCCATGCTGATGAGTGATGTCGCTAAGAAAAACAAACAGAGGATAGAAAAGTAGGATTTTGGAAATTATGACATATGGTCAGTGGTGTTGCTGCTATTGGGGACTGTCTGCATGTTCGCTAGGCTTCAGCAACCTCATAGCAGCTCAGCAAACTTGTTAACACACAGGAAAGGGAAACTTGAGCGGATCTTTTTATAGAATTGTTAATAACACAGTAGACAGTAGTGAAAAACCATAGCCTAAAGCAGCACTTACTGGCACAACCCACGTGAACCAAGCAAGAATATGTGTATGCATATGCCTGCATGCTTTTATGTACATTGCTGGTGGAACATGTAGTCAGGGTTTTTCACATGCAAGTAAAGAATTCAACATTTTGCCCAAAAGTAGCAGGGGTAGTGTACCTTGTACTTAAACTACATAAACTTAAGCTCATTTTGCACTGAATGCTAGCCAGTCAATGTTATCTTATCTTATTATCAGATCATTACTAGTGAAATACAAGCAGGGTCAGCACAGTGGTGCAGTGGTAAGCACTGTGGCCTCACAGCATGAAGGTGCTGGGTTTAAATACACTGTCCTGCTGTGGTCTTTCTGTTTCAAGTTTGCATATGCTCTCTGTATGTGCACGAGTTCTCTCCAGGTATTTCGGCTTCCTCCCGCAGTCCAGAGACATGCATGCTGGTGTAAATGTGAGTGTGCTAGCCGTGTGATAGACTGGTGACCCATACAGGGTGAACCCCGCCTCTCCGTCTATGGCAGCTGGGAAAGGGATTTAAGTGTTGTTGGCTCAGAGGGTGTGCTAATTTTAACCACTTTATATATTCTTGGGTAGTTTGATGCCTAAGAGTATATAATTTTTTTTAACTCATAAAGCTACTTCCTTTAAAGTTAAAACGAAAAAGCCAGTTCACGTATTGAAAACCAAGTTTAAAGGCCTACAAGGGATGGTGTAATAATTTTACACTAATGATGGGGAATTTGATGATTTAAATTGTGGGTCAACCTAAATGTTAATAAAAACCTCTTTGCCCTATGCTTTTCTTAATGAAATGCCTTTCCTCATTATTTTGTTTTGTAATTTTGTGAGTATTGTATTTTAGTGTCTTGCATCTAACACAATAAATAAGTGTTTTTCTTTGGGTCAAGGACCTTTTAGCTCTAATTGATTTCTTTTTTTAAACCCTGAGATATCACGTGCCTTGGTTGGGCTTTTGCACTTTAATATATTTGTTGCTGCACTTAAAAAGCAACAAGTGCAGTGTGGTTACGAACTTTGCAAAGCGAGTGTCACAACGAGAAACAAGTGTTTGTGGCAGCGGGGCAGGAAAAGCAAGTGAAACTGAGAGATGGTCATGTTTTATTAAGCCTGATAATGCAGCCTAATCTGTGGCTTGGGTTACACATTGCTTTGTGGGTAATTAGAGATCATGTCGTATGCCTGGCCTGCTGAATAATTGCACTCCGCCCTAATCCCCTCCTATCCGCCTTTCACCCGGCACCTCGCTGCTTCTCTCTCTTCATTCTCTCCCTCACGCTCCTAAAATCCTACATGCTTCCATAAGAGCTGCCGTCTTGTCAAGGAAATGCACAAATAAGCAAACATAGCAGCCATATTTCAGGTAGCTAGTCATCCGAAAGTTACCTTGCTGTAAGAGACTTGAAAATGTGCTTATGTGCCTAGAATTCAATAGGAGGAAGTCAACAGTAGAGCACTTTGTGGTTTGCTTTGTGGAACTTGTTAGATGAATGACTAATGCCTCCTGGCAAGTGCCCCAGGTTTACTATTACCAAAACAATGGCACTTGATACAGAGCACCGTAGCCCTGGTTTTCATGCAGACAGGAGCTGCTGTTTTCTTTTGAATCCTAAATGCAGAATGCTCATTCATGCAACATCCCTTGAACACAGAGACGCACACCAAGGAAATTTTCAACGGACACGGTGGCTTGTTGGAAAAAAATCCCACAAATTTCTTTTCACGTGTTGTCCCCAGTTTTCTCATTGTTAAAAACTTAGAAGTGTTTTCCCCCCACTATCTAGATCTATTGCCATTTGTAGAACTGAAACAGTGTTTTGATATGCGCACAGTTAAATAATTGCTGGTCTTACACAGAGCTTGACAGAGCCGTCATTAAACGCTGTACATATTTCAGGTAGAAAGTCGCGGATTCTGTTATTGGTATAGATCAAAAGCATCTACTGCCCCCACCGTACACTCAAGAAACCGTACAGGGGTAAAGACAGGAAGAACTGCAGCTTTAAACTATAAACTCTGAGATGAATTCATACAGTGTTTCCCCTGCAATTTTTTTTTTCACGCCTTGTGGTTTGAGCTCAAAATCCCCATTACATTTAAGAATACATGAAAGTAACAAAATAAAACCCACTGTATAGAAACTAAATGCATTTATCGCCTCTGTATCTCAGACAAAACCTCATCCTACAGTATGCGCTCAATGAGTGACTAAAGAAAGTGTGCTAAAAACTCGTCAAATCTTTTCGCTGTGAGTAGAAATGACAGTATAATCACCCCCAAATAAGTCACAGTACTTTAGTAATGTGTGGTTACCCACATGTGTTGCACTCGAGTTATTAATATGCACAGCCACAATAGGAGGGCTCACTAATAATCATTTATCCAGGTCAGGCCAGTCCATTCACACACACACAGACGCTGGGGTGTCAAATACTGCTGTTTTGTCACAGCTTTCTGCATCTCACAGATATACACAAGGTGTTAGTGTTCTGATGCACCGGGTTACTTCCAGCTTTTCAGGACCCTTGGCATCACATTCAAGACACTGTTTAGGCTTAAGCTTAAATTTTCAAACACCAGGGTTAACGTTGCATATTTTAACTGAAACCACAGTCTCTTTGCAAAGCCCAAACAAGTACTTTTAATGCCTAAACCCTACCCGCGAGTGAAAGCAAAAGAAAAAAAAATCTAGTGAAAACAAAGCGAAAGAACGCGTAAATGCAAATCGGAGAAACTGAGAAACCAACACTTTACAACAGGACTGCAATCTCCCTGCAGTCCAGTGTGTCAAGACACGTTAACGGACACGTTATTCAATTCAATTTATATTGTGCCAAAGCACGATAAAACCGTACCAATTAGATGACCCCCTTTGAGCAAGCATTTGGTGACACTGGGAATGAAAACCTCCCTTTTAACAGGAAGAAACCTCCGGCATTCGAGGGGAAGGAGACAGGACAAAAGACAAAGTCTGGAAGAGAGAAAGAGATTTACGATAACTAATGATTAAATGCAAAGTGATTTATAAACACAAAGTGAGTGAAAAGAGGTGAATGAAGACGAAATGCTATTTAACTGTGAAATTAAGTAAACATGAGATACATTGAATCTAGACTTATGAAGCCAGGGGTCAAACCAAAGCACGTTTGTGTCTGAAAGAACTTTGACCTTGACTTTAGACTCAGTTACAGGATCATTTAGATATTCCCTGACTATACAAACATCCATTTTAAATCGTTGTAATTTTCTAACCTGTGCTATGGGCGAAGTTAGAGATTGTATTGGTTCTCAGTCTTGCTGGAGTTTTAACGTCAATATACCCCGTGCTAGTGATAATTCTTTAATATTTTTAGTATCCTCCCACGAGCCTCAAAGCATCAGATTATTCTTCTGTTTGTCAGTATTATTTATTTAAAGGCTAACATGGTGTTTGATGCCTAAAGTGTGGGATCGTGATGCCAGTCTCACAGAATCATTTGATACATTTTGGATGAAACTGTTCACAAAGACTGCCAATATGGGCAATGATTAGGAATGGATAAGTTCCAAAATTAAGACACGTAAGGCCAAGTTGATACCAGGACCACACGCAGATACATGCACGGGGTCAGATAGACTCGTACTTGCTCACTTTTTCTTCTGAAGCCCCACCATGTGCATGCTCGTGGACACACACACGCACGTTTCCCACATAGCTTCAAGGCATTTCATTTCCTCTCCTCCTGAGACAACATCACAATATAATGGGACATGGTGTCACATGACAAGAGCAAGTACATGTAGCGATCAAATCGCTCTTTCAGTCTCACTATAGCTTGAAGGGCAGAACGGTCAGTCGTTACATAAACTAGGGTTGGTTCAATTACAGAAAAATGTGCTTTGTGTCCTTGTCATAAGGAGAGTGATGAAGCACATAAAAAAAAATCCCAGTTTATTGTTGATGTTCCTTCATGGCTTTGGAAAAATTACCTCACTTTCTATATTCACATCCACAGAAACATACAGTATGGACACACACGTATTTAATTTAGGTTTGCCTGCACTACTGAAGTGTCTGCATGGAAACACACCTGCACTGCTACCTTAAAGAGTGACCAGCTGATATTCAGTGTATAAGGAATATGTGCACAAATGGTAATTCCCGTCAGTGAGTAAAGCTTTCCATCCAGAGGAAAGGACAAACTAATACTCAAGAGTGAAATACCAAATGTCCTATATAAGGAAATGAGTGCCTTGAGAAATATAAACTCACCGACATTTGACCTTTTCCCTCCCTTATGAGGCATCCCAAGAAATAATCAAAGACTATCGGGGTTGTGCATTTTCTATGTAGTTTGTAATTTTTCAGTGCTTAACTCACATCATGCTAAACTAAAGTAAGTCTCAAATTGTAGCAAAACAAAAAAGTGTCTTTATTCCGTTAAGCTCACAATCATCTCTTCTGTCTCTGGATGATTGTCCTTTCTTTTTTCTCTCAGGTGTATAGCAGAAGTTCATTCTTCACATATTCAACCTTGTTGTGGCTGACAGTTGCTCCAGGTATTCACTGTGTGTTGCCATCTCACAGTTTTCAGACACACCGGTAATTAAGTCATCTTGAAGCCTTGAGAGTGCGACTATGGCGTACTGAGCTGAGACCAATCTGCCACTAATTGTCCCGAGTTTTAATTTCTAATGGAATAAAGGCCAGAGGGAATGACGCTTAACGAGACGCAGTTAATGTGTGCGCGCGCGTGTGTGTGTGTGTGACTGTGCGCTCTGTTTACTGTAACTGCTATTGCTCTAGTAAATAGAGGAACAAGAGTGAGAAAAGCAAGATGTTTCCTTTTGATTTTGTTGTCTCATTTTGTTGTTTATTCTACATAGCCCTCAGGATATCACTGTCAGTTCTGTGCTTTTACGTTTGCATGTGAGGAATGCTAAATGTGACATTATTGAGTGTGCTTTCACAGCAGAGGCTAAGATAGCCGCACAAGTTGAGGAGCGCCCTTCTTAGTAGCTGTAACAGTGGAGACCCCTTTAAAAGTGAGAAATGCTTTCTTGCCTTGGCATTCAAGTTATTGCTCAGAAAGCATGGGTGTGCATTGGAACTGGAAAGGTTGTTTACATAGCCTTGGGAGTGTTTGTGTCATGATTTAGATTCCAGGCATTTCAACATCCAAATAAATCAGTTTAGCCTTCTGAGGACGAGTAAACCTCCAAAAGAAGAAATGGGCCAGCTGTGTTTAAAACCTGTTAGGTGGGTTTATCTCTAAAGCGATCTTCTTTTCAGTTACAGGTGGAGGAAGTACCAGAACACTTGGTGATAAAGATATTCTATCTTTTATTTACAACTTAAGATTGCATTTACCACAATTCTATGTTTGTTCTATTTTAAATATGTTTCATATGGACGTTTATCCATTATATCCATGATTCTGATGACAGAACATGCCTCCAAATACAAAAACAGCCGTCATGTCCTGTCAGATTTTACACAAGTGAAAAGTCTGTCACCAACAACATCCAGAAATATACATCAGATCTGGCCCGAGGATGCATGCCTACATGATTATTTTATTTTCAAACACTTTGGTGACTTCACAGTAATTTTTCTACCTTATCGCTTTTTAGTGGGGTTTGCTTTTGCAACTGACTCAAGGCCCTTCCTCTTATTGTTTCAATATGTCTGAGCATTGTTTGAATGAGGTCAAGCATTACCGATCTGGCCTGGGGCCAGCTTGACTTCAGCTGATTTAATTGAATCTACGACATGAGTCAAACTCAAACAAGCAGAGACTGCTTTGCCATGACAGCCTCATTACTCCACATTAAGAAGTCATTTCACAATGCATTGTGACTTTGGGCTTTGACAAATGGTGAAAAGGGATGAAATCAAATAAGTGAGTACATTTTGGAGGACTACTCTTGAAATGCTCTGGCTGGAAATACGCCAGTACTGTACATATATTAGGAGAGAGCGCCCCAAAAAAGAGTCTCTCTGCTGTTTTGTATAAGTTAATGTGAATGCCTTCTGGGTTAAAGTGTTCCCATGTTTGCCATCTGCAGTAATGGAATGACATTCAATGCCATTTTCCCTCTTAAATGGAATTTTTGTCAAAGCGTTATGAATTCAACCTGCCTTGTCACTCAAGCCGCAGACATTGCTGAGAGGGGAGAAAATATGCGAATGAAACCTTTCACTGCAGATTTTACTGTTAGCTGTGAGCAGACCAAATAATGACGCCTTTATCACGTCTACGGCACAACAAACAAAGAAAGCTTTCTTGTGACATACCAGAAGATATGATATCAGGCAGTATAATGACATACATTATGTATATAACGCATACACAACATTCATAGCATCTCTGCAGTGTACTACTTACATTTCTGCATTTCATCATCTCGAACCTCGACTAAATTTCTCAATTAAGCATGCATTCTTTGAGAGCAATTGGCAGCTTGGCTAAAGCTTGTAGGGGGGGGGGGGGGGGGGGAAGAAAAAAAAAGAAAAACATAGAGCAAGCTCAACATGCCAGGGCCTCCCTTCACAATAGGGAAGGAAATGTTGAGACTGCAAGGGCTGTGGAGTGGAGATATGGCAGTGTTTGCTTAGGGCTAGGTATCGGGCACAAAAACAAACATGGCTGCCCTTAATGAGTCTGTTTGCCTGCCAAAGGTAAAGACAGCTGTTGTCTCTTGCCACAATGGAACAGACCACAGTCCCACGGAGCACAGAGGAACACGCCGCGTCCCCATAGTAACACTCACCTTATGTTTACTCAAAAGTCAACTTATGAAGTCTTCTTTACAGATAAATAGTGAGTAAAATGTAAATGATGAGCCCATACGGCACTTTCATGAGGTCTGGCTGTGAAATGGAATGGTCTATTAAGTCATTAGGGCGGTAAAAGCGAATTTGCTTGTGGGAGTGTGAAACGGCTGTGCAGAGAGTTTAGGCTCGTTATAGGTCACAGTAGTAACGAGTGAGAGTTGGGAAAGTGTGACTTTCATTGTTTAATAAAGCAGAGCACATGTTATTGGACTGTTGAAAAGAGCCATGCTTTTTTAGTTTTTTTTTGCATCTGTCTTTCAGGACTAGAGAAAATCTCTCAAAAATCTCTTCTGGTGTCAAGTGGCTTCTCAAAAAGACGCTAATGCAGGGATATAGGCAAAGTGGGGCATACTGAAACCTCAAAAAGCACTTTTCTCCCCTGTGAAAAAAATTAATACATTCTCGCTGTACCTGTCTAACTAAATCAGCACCAACAGCTTGCTGTACTCCAGGGCTAATTTTAGAATTAAGAACATGAGTGAGATGACTGCACAAGCATTTTGTTAAGAAAAGAGAAGCCACTGTGAACATTAAAGTTCCAACCGTCAATTGCATCACAGCTTCTGTTGAACCAAAGCCCTTCCAGCCCCCCACCACCACCACTTTCCTGGCATTGTTTGCTGTGAATGTTTTAGTCGCTGATTGGACGGCAGCTTTTTCCATTGTTACGCTGGCCCCCTGACAAAACCAATGACAATATCATAGATAAATAAAAGTGTTCAATACTATATGGGTAAGTATGATAAATTGACTTTTTTTTAAAGCTCAGCCAAGCTTGTTAGTCAACCTCAGGTATACATAACATTACAAGAACACAGGAAATAACTGAGAGGTAGCATACCTAAAAATAGTCATGCAAAAGGGTAATAACATAATAAAAAATAATTAGAAATTATGTTGTAGCATTAATATTTATGTCTGTATGTGTCAATATTACACCTGAGTTCTAAAATATGACAAATGCATATGTCTTTCCGAAATTTCAAGCTTTAAAAAAACATTATGAATAGACTTTCATCATTTAAGCAGGTTTAGATGAATTTCCATCTTAAGCAAGAGTTAACCTTGATGACTGGAAATCATATCCATGGTTTACATGTTCGCCATTTCCCAGAATGGTAGATTGCAGTTAATTACTCTACAATTATATTGTGGCCGCCAGATAACTGTCAATGACAGCTGAAAAGCACATTTCCTGTTTGACTGTTTCAAAGAAATGCAGCATAACTTAACCAAGGAAGTATTGTGACTAGGCTGAAAATGTACCTGACCACAAGTGGGTTGCTTCAAGTCCTGAGTAGTAACTATAAGTGACTGGCACTTTCTGCCCTACATATTTGCATGAATGCCCCACATTATTTGTGGCCTTTGGTGTTCTTTGCTCTGCAAGGCAATGCTATTGTATAGAACATGTAGTTTCAGGAGACCGTGGTGCTAGACATGTTATAGAACAGCTATAGTACCGTATCCGGCATTTGGTCATGAGGGCAAAATGAATTCACAGACAGTTGAGAAAATTTGAGAGCTTTTCTTCTACCAGCAACAAGTGCCAGAAATTACACTTAATTTTTATTTGGTTCTCCTTTCAAGGGGACTAAGGAAGCACTCAGAACTAAATGAATAATGAATGAAGTTCAAGAGTAAAAGAAATCCCACTGCTCTGCCTTACAGCTGCTATCAGTCTGTCTGCGGTGAATCGTTAAGACATATATTTTGCCGTTGCTTATTTTTCTGGAGCTCGTTTCAGGGTTTAGATCTGGGATATTTGGCGTTCTGGTTCTCTCCATGGCTAAAGTCTCCCCCTGTTTGTTTGCAGTGGTGTTGTTCAATTAAACTGCAGGTTTTTTTTAAGAGATTTGGTTTTCAAGTGACTCCCCAGAGAGACAGCAAAGGAAATGGCTGAACACATCAGACACATTCGTCTTCTCTGCTTAGTTACTTTCTAGGGGGAAGATGGTGATACCTATTTCCTCTGCCTAATGTGTTTGCTTTACACCATATGCCAAGTGTCAACATCCAGCTTCTTGACAGTCATTTTTCATTTACAGCAACTAGCCAGGTTGAATAACCTAAGGCGTTGCACTGTTTTTGTGTTTCGCTTTTATCAGCCGCGTGTTTTTAAGGTAGCAAACTTCTAACATGGTTAAGGTTAAATGTGGTCTAGTCAGAGATTATTGCTTAATAGCCTTGGCTGGTTGTTGATTGAGAATAAAAAGCCAATTATCATAATAGGATATGGGACATAATGACAGAATTAAATGAGTGTGACAGACACACAATAGGCCTGCTCTGTCATCGCCTTAGCCCAGCACGCTTATTAGAATTAATCTGGCCTGATTAAAAATGCAAATGGCTCAAAGTCATTGATGGAGTTTACATGTTGTTTATAACATTTAAATGATTTAATTACATGGAAAATGAAATGGTGGGATGTGCGATTGATTTTTGTTCCTTCCTTTTTCTTTTTTTTTTTGGTTGAATATTCTCTCATGCCAGGAAGAGAAGGTAATGATATTAGTGCTCTCTGTTTCTCTGTTTCTGTCTCCATCTCTGCCTTTCAGAAACTGCTGGTTTGGTTCATCGAACCAAGAAAAGCTGCTTTATTGTTATCACCGAAAACATTTTATCTTTGTCTTAGAAGCACCTACTGTGTTGTGTGGGCAGAGACCTTCAAAAATTTAAAGTGTTTCCTCCTACAATGCATCATTTTAAAAGACCACTATATGATTTATAGCCAAGAAGTGACACGCATTCTTTTGTTTCCTGATGCTATTTTTTTTTAATAAACAGCAGTGTAGATTAGCCACCTGAGATCTTCAAAGACAGATTTTAATAGTCTAAAGGTGCAATGACATGCTGTACAGCCTGTGGCGACTTGTTAATGTACGTGGCATGCTTTGACATTTAAGTTTTGATTCCAGGAAGGTGTTTTCCCCCAAATAATTATTTGTAACATAACATGTAAAGACAGGAAACATACTAATTTATCCCAAAACCTTAGGATAAACACCTCTGTTTCTGTACAGTAATATGGTATGTGTTGATTGTGCAGTTATTCAAATTAATAGATTGTTTATCTCATGTACAATTTTGAGTGTGATAGAAAATTGAATGAACATGATCGGGCAATATTGAAAATTTGACAATAAAACACAAAGAAAAGGGAAATCGATGCCTGAGCATCATAACCTTTCCCTGCAAGTTTTCTTGACTAGTCTGGATGAGTAACACTAATTAAAAAAACTGATTTATACAGCAAAATCCAAACGTTAGGCACAGCAGAAGGTCAACAGCTTGTCCCTTGAAGTGGATCATCAGCTGCTGTTTGGAAATACTTTAGATTTGTTGCAAGTGATGTCAACCGAGAGCAAATGACATGCAGAGTCCATAGGTCTTTGTGTGAACTGCAAAGCAACACATCTAACTCATTCAGCTACCTGAAGTTACACCACAAACTGTATAATGAATGCGTGCAAGGCCAAGAAAAACAATGCGGTGGTTGCTAAGGTGAATCATCAAACGTGAGCTGAGATGTTCATAAAAGCCTGTACAGCACGTCAGGGTATCGATCCATTTCAGAAATACCAAATGACCACTAACCATTCGCATGTGGCCAGAAATAAATTCTCAGAGAGCAACAAAGGCTTTGAGAAAATGGTCAACTGAATGGATGAAAGATATGTTATCCACTCATGCAGTTATTTTCTTAAAGTGGCTTTAGGGATAGCTCAGTAGGTAAAGTGGTCGCCCCATGATCGGAAGGTCGGCGGTTCGAATCCACTTAACGGCTACCCTGAGGTACCCCTGAGCAAGGTACCGTCCCTACACACTGCTCCCCGGGCGCCTGCTTAGTGGGCTGCCCACTGCTTCACTGAGTGAATGGGTCAAATGCAGAGAAAAACAAGTAATTTCCCCATGGGGATCAATAAAGTATCCATTATTATTAGAAGTTTTGCTCACGTCCATCATGCAGGTACACATGAAGGTGAATAAACAGGTTAACTTAGGCCTGACTAACACCTTATTTGTCTTTAAAGATTTATTTCTTAATTTAGCACAAGTAAAGGTGAAGGCGGTTGCCTGTTGATTTCTTGTTACGTTTTGGTGCAATTTTTTTCTTCCAAGATGCATCGGATTTTGTTGCATAAGGATTTAAAAAGCAACGTAGTGTTTACATGACACAATAAAAACACTTTTGTCAGTAGAAATCAGTGAATAACAAATAACCGTGATCTCAATATTGATAAGCTTGCAGTCCGGCTGTCAGGGTGTACATGTTGGAGTGTAAGCAGCAAGCCTGAAGGTAGCAAGCCTACCTTCTTGCCAGTAAAGGTTTCAGAAGACAGTATTTTCAGACTGTGTGCAGTTTGCACACTACCAGTACAGGTTAATAGTTTAGCGTACTTGAAATATGCTTGGTGTTTTTGCACCTTTCACTTGTGGTTAAAAAAACAACAGAAAAACCCTGCTAGCATGGGTTGGACGTCTTGTAGGGGAAGGAAATTGACTTTTTCTTTGCTGGTTTGGTTTTTGTTTTCTTTTTCAGACAGGTTACCTGAAACCAGGGTTTTTGTTGTTAATGTTGCGTTTTTTGTGTGTTTAAAAAAAAAAATATATATATATATATATATATGCACTTGTCAGCCACAACATTAAAACCACCAACAGATGAAGTGAATACATTTTTTTTCTTGTGAAACACTGCGCCCTGGCATTCATGTGGATACTACTTTTGATCCGTACCACCCACCTAAAGTCAGGTTTTAACAGCACTGTTTAATCCTGACTTTAGACTTGGTTTAATCCCAGCCAAGGTGTCAGATCTCTCTTCCAATGGATCAAACCTCCACAGAATGCACCAGAAAAAAGAGTTGCATCCAACCTCCAACCACCATGCCCATATGGGTTAGAGTTGCTCTGTGAGGGGGGATCCTCTGAAAGCAACTTTTTTTTCTGTTTGGATGCAAATCACCTAAACCACTAAAAAGGCACATGGTTTTAACGTTGTGGCTGATTTGTGTACACGCCTTTACTGAGGGTTTTATTAGGGTATTTATAGTCATATCAATTCACAGCTGTTATGGAAAAGTTTTACTTGATTCAGTGTGTTTTTCTTCCAATAATAAAATTTCTGTGAGTGGGAAAGAAGGTTTTTTTTTTAAAATGTTATTCATATGAGGGGGCCACATGTTCAGTTTTGATGTTGATGGGTAGAGTTGTTTCCACAGCTCTGTTTCCCCACCGACCTTGCCAAATGTCATCAGCAATGCCGTTTTTGAATGCCTAATGTAGATGTCAACATTAAGCTGTAAGCAGATGTGAAGTTGTGAATTGTAGCTTCTTTTTTTTTCGTTTAAAGACTTTCCATAAGAAGACATACAGACCTAAAACTTCGTGTTGACAGAACAGGATCAATTCCAACTGTGTGTCCGAACATCAGCTCAGCGTGTTGAAATGGAAAGTATGCTATCGATCTGTGTGCATTAGAGCTCTACTGTAACACGAGCAGTGAGTGGCAGAACAAAAGAGGCACTGTGTGTGTCACACAAGAGGAGACGTGAAGTACAAAGAAGGCCGCTAACTTCAGGCTGTCTGTTGGCATTTCATTGTTTACCATCTTGAGTCTGACCGGTATATAACGTATATTTGTGTTTCGTGGAGGAAATTTAGTCGCTCACGTGCATCTGGATCTGATTTCGAATGGTTTGAACTTTAATTGCCTTGGAGAGAGAAAAGTTATTCAGGTGGGTGGTATCAAAATGCTTCAAAAAGTATGACATGATATGGGCTGACTTAAGAAAATACAGAAGAAAGCCAAAAAAAGACTGCTGTGATAAAGGTCAGGCAGCGCAGTTTACATCCTGAAAATCACATTAACAAACACCCCCTGCACGTTCACAGTTCGAAAAAGCTGCTCACCTAAATTCATTGCAACTTAAACGTTATTCACAGCATCAGTTATATTCTTTCGAAATGTTATCCCAAAGCGCATTTGTTGTTGGTGTCAAAGTCACCATTGCAGCCTGCTTGTCTAACAGCATACTGAAACCACGTGCCCATATGGATAAGAGCTACAGAAAACAGTCTCGCTGTAACTGATGCTCCTGTGATCTGAGCTGTCACAAAGTTTACGTTTGACTTTTTGGTGATCTCCTTTAACATAATGCAGACACAAAACAGCTTCATTCACCTGGTTTCAATTAGTTAAAAATCTACAGTATTTAAAAAACAAACACCCAGTTTCTCATAGTCACTTGCCTCCAAAAACAATGGATCAACCCTGAAAGGTTGTTGATGTAGCACTTTTCTCCTTGTGAGAGTAACACTGACCGTTGACCACTGCTTATTCGAATGAGACCATATCAACCAAATAACTGATGGGTCGACTCTTGAGACTGCAATTTCCAACAGTTTAGACACTTTGTACACTGTAAATGTCTACAAATCACTGGATATTGTGTATTTTGGGACATGGCTGTAATCTCCATGAGCTGGTCTCACTCATAACTGGATTGTCTCATAAGGCTGGGAGCCATACATCCTGTGTTGATATTTCTCCTCTTGCAACTCTCCTAGGACCAGAACACAATTATTCCTTTGTGCCACGCAGTACAGTATATCACATGCTGCACATTTCTGCTAGAGGAAACACAGTGTTGTGTTGTTGCATATGGCAATATGATAAATAGGCCCATGCTTTAGACTATGAGGATAGAAGGTCCTCATAGTCTGAGCACAAGTGATTGGATTATATTGTAAACAAAGTGGGCTATACATTGTGTGATATAAATATTTTAATCCTAATCCTGAGACCGAAGGATTTAGGTTCTCTAGTACTTCCACGTCTGAGATCACGATCTTTAGCTGGAAAAGGGGAGTGCTCAATCCGGGTCAGGGAGGGAGGAGTTGCTTCTGCAAGTGGGGGAGTTTAAGTGTCTTGAGTGAGAGGAGTGGACAAATGGATTGGTGGTCTGTTGTGGTAAATAGAGAGCTGAGTGTGAAGGCAAAGTTATTTATTTACTAGTCAATCTACAGGCGTAACATCGCCTATGTCCACGAGCTCTGGGTACAGACTAAAAAATGAGATTTCGGATACAAGCGTTAAAAATGAGGTTCCTCCAAAGGATAGCTGGGCACTCCCTTAGAGGCATTCGGGTGGGTCTCAACGCAGAAACACTACACCTTCACACTAAAAGTAGCCAGCTGAGGTAGTTCATTTTTCTGGCTAGGGTGCCTGCTTGATGCCTCCTAGGTGAGGGGTTTTAAAGGCTTTCCTACTGGGAGTAGGCCTAGGGCAGACCCTGGACACACTGGAGAGATTATATCTCTCGGCTGATTTGGCCTCGGTGTCCCCACAGATGATGGAGGAGGACGAGGTAGGTCTGAACATCTTTGCCTAAACTGCTGCTTCCATGACCCAAACTCAGATAAACGATAGAAAAATGAATGTATGGCAAACAAATTGAGGATAAAGACCAATATTCCTGGTTTAACTGAACAGTCTAGCACAGCACAGAGGCGATTTTTCAAAATGAATAAACTATAGGGTGTGAAAGACAAAAAAGGCAGCAGTGCATTGGATGTGAAGACAAAGATCTGTGACCACATCTGAGAAGACAGAGAAACAGTCAGTGTCAGGGCCTTTGCAGTAACTGCACTGTTCAACTGTACCTACACACGATGACAGGAAACGTGGCGGTGACAAGGAAAACCCTGAGATGCCACATGGAGGGGTAAAAATAGGCCACTTGGCACGAGAGACGGTAAAAGAGGGGGAGGAGAAGAATCAGAAAGAGAGGAAAATTGGTGCACATTCTTCTTGTAGGGACTTTCTTCTGCAAGCCCGAGATAAGAAACTTAACTGTTGGCAAGTTGTTAGATCAATCTCATTTTTCTCTTGTTCCTTTTCAGAGAGAGAGGCAGAAAGAAAAAAAAGATTTTGTTTCCTCTAGTTAAACAACAAAGGAACATTGAGCAGTGCTCTGTTCTGACTTTACAGTCTACACCTCCTACACCTTCACTGTTCGAAAAGCTGCCCACTTAGACACATTACAGCCTCAAATATGTCATACTTACAAATATGTCATACATACAAATATGTCATACATACTTCTTAACAGTGTCAGTAATAGTCCTGCTAAATATTGACACAGGGAAAACCCACATTTCATGTTGGGTTCAACACTGCTTTTCACACTCAGGTCGATGACAGGGTTAGTCTGCAGTGATTCAATTGACACAAACATAGTTGCACACTGTACTAGAGCTTGACACTGGAAGAAAATAGCGTTGCTTTGTGAATTTAAAGATCCTTTAAGGGTAAAGTGACTATAAAGTGTACGATTTTACAAGAGTTTTTAATAAGGTCACCCAACAGCCACTTTCATTGTCTTGAATCGGCCCATTCAGAACTCTGCTCTATTATACGGTGCCGGCGACTTACAGATACACACAAGGTTGTCCTTTGGCTTCGGAGCAACGAACTCCTCAGGTTATGCTGGTACTGAGATCAGGCCACGCTTGTAAACGAGCCCTTGGCATAACATTTACATAGTCACTTTCAATGCAGAGGGTTGAAATTGCACAAGGGGATAATTCAGCTAAAACCCTGTCCTCCTAAACCTAAACTGCCCAAACCTAGCTGAGTAGTTTTTAGTGTTTAGTTAGAAATAGATGCAAAGTGGGAAAATAAAGCAAATCACTGAGTAAAAATAAAGTGAGCCTTTTGGGTGACTCTAACATCCTAGTGCAGATTTTTATCACTCTTTAAAAGAGGACCCTTATCTCCCAGTGTCTAATATTTCCACTCCAAGGACACCTTGTGTTTATCTGTTCAGCATCTGACAGAGCAGCAGTATTTGACGGCATGGGATAAGAACCAATGATTTTATAAAATCAACTTAGCAAGCACAGCAGTCCTTTAAAATGTGTTACATTAAATAGTAGATTGGAGATGACATTTGCTTCAGATAAACAACAGCTAAACTACTCGTAGGGGTAAATTTCCATAGGTATACGGGCAGACTGAGGGACAGACACGAAAACTGGAAAAAATGTGTTCAAATTGAGTCATCTGCGCACAGTTCATCTGCAACCTTTGACCAGCAGACGTTGCCAAGTGCAGGTGTGTCTACATTTCTACGAGTGGTCGCAGTGTGTACATGTGTCAGCTGAGCCTGTTCTCACTAGGCCGCTGTCTCTGATCGAAGTCGTAGGACCCGGTCATTCAGAGTCCGCTCTTGGCCTAGAGGAATGAAAAAGGATATCTCCTCGTGGCTGCTCCTCCTCTGCATATCTGCTCATTCATCTGGACTGTTCATTAAAGGGTAATTACCTGTAATTAGTGAATTATGTCGCTTTAATGAAGATGTTGAAAGCTGCTGGTGCCAGAAGGGTTGGCCTTAATTCTGAGTGATGTTCAAGATTAGCAGCAGACAGGAATTCAATAGCAGCACAGAGATTAATGAAATGCTAGCATGTTCTTGCCTGTGCCATAGGTGGCTTGTATTATGTTTATATTTCACATTAATTTTCAATTCCAGTGGCATCCACACCTGGCTCTAGAGGGCAAGTACATGTTGCAGACTAATAGGAACAACGATGATGAAGCTGTGTATCTAAGTACGTCTGTGTGTGGTGTCTATGAGAGCAACTGTAATGCTTTGCTCTAATGTGTGCTGTGCTGAGTGTATGTGTGTGTCTGTGTGTGTGTGTGTGTGTGTGTTCCCTGGCGGCGTGGTGAGTGTTTAATCTGGCCCGGTGGCGTGCCGTTGGCCCGGCTAATCACAGTGTGTCTGTAGGAGTGCGCTGAGCCAGGGGAGCACGCCGTCGCTAACAGCGCCTGACAGACTCATTAGAGAGACCTGGCACTGAGCTCGCAAGGCGCACGCACTCACACACACACACACACACACACACACACACACACACACACACACACACATTGAAACACTTTGAAACACACACAGTGGGAAAGGCACTCAGGCTCAACTGCACACACATCAGGCTAAATTCACACACTTACACACTTCTTTTTCTTTCTTTCCTTTTTTTTGATGTTCTTACGCTCTCATTCATATAATTATCCATAGACAAGTGTGTGCTGTCTTTCTTTCACACACACACACACACACACACACACACACACACACACACACACACACACACACACACACACACACACACGTTCTCAGTGCTCCACGTGTGAGACAAGGCAGGCAGTGACCCCTCGCAGTTGCAGCCCAAACACAAGCAAGAGCTGAGAGGGCATCTGGGAAAAGAGGAGGGAGGGGGAAATGGAGGGTGGGAAAAAAGCGAGAGGAGGCGGAGTAGCCGAGTGAAGAGCAGATAAGGGAAGGGTTGGATGCAGCAGCGTTTTCTGTCATTCATGAGGTTTAGAAAGGCAAGTAACATTTTCAGAGGCTAATTATCTGCAATCAGATTACGTGCATCAAGTGAAAAGAATTTAGCGCTGTGTGAATATAGGCCACATTTATAGCTACTGTAGATCTCAGAAGGGTTAGATGTCTCGCCTCTCTTCTCTTCAGAGTGGGAAAGTTAAAGTAAAAAACATTAATTTTAAGACAGTGGGCAGAATGACATTTGGGGAAGTTTGACAAACTGCTTTGAAAAAAAATTACTCAAGACTTCCTTCCCTTGCGCGCACAGCGAGGTTAATTGTAGCTCAGCTGCAGCAGAGCCAAGTGGAAACATTAGGTTGAATAACAGGTGAATGCAAAACAGGTCAATACGTGGTTGAGTGTGGGCCTGCCAGCTGTTCCCTCCCTCCGCTCTGCCACCGCACATAGCGACACACATGCATTAACATGTTCATGGTTTGCGCATAAGAAACGATAGGGAGAAAAGACAAAAATGTAAACAAGCAACAAAAAAAAAGTCATCGATGTTTCTGTATTTATCTTTCAAATGAAATCAAGTGAAGCAATTGGAGTAAAGTAAATAATACAAATGCAGAGTCGCTGCATTAAAAATAAAACTGGGATTTTTCTTATTAACAAATAACAAAAGCAGACTAAACCCAACATGAATTCATTCTTCCAAGTCTTTGCTCAAAGTCAAATACAACTACGTCATCTCTGAGACTTGAAGTCCAAGCTACTGTGCGTGTGTGCCGTCATTTTCCACTGGTGGACCATTAGATAAATGCCGCTTTATTCCAGTGTTCGCTCTCTTCCTCTCCACTAAGTTCAGAAACCAAAAGTTGCTCCACATCGAATAAAACCGCGCAGTACGACCCCGACTTCCCCTTCAGTAAAAACAGGGATATAAAGCATAATGTAAACACATTAATGAACTGTGAAAAATGTGCTTACATTTGGAGAAATGCTAAATCATACTTTTGACACCTGATAACTCTCTGAGAGGAATGTCCTTCACGAAAGCAGACCCTAGTGTGTAACAAAAAAATAGCTGTTATCCTTCACTTTCATACACTGACATCCTTGTCTGGATTTTTAATCTGGCCTAGTAACAGACACGAGTTTTGCTGACAGTCTTGTTTCACCTAAAAGCCAAATAAAACTGTCTTTAATTTTCTCTACCACTCTACCGTATAACAGAGCAAATCTTCTCTCTCTCTCTCACACGCGCATGCTCACACACACACACACACACACACACTCGCAACACACACACACACACACACACACACGCACACACACACACACACACACACACACACACACACACACACACACACACACACACACAGAGTCTTCCTCAAGCACAAGGCTATGACATTGAGGGAATGTGATGTGATGTATTGTAGTGAATAATGTATTCTGCAAGGATTGTACAGAGCGCGTGGAGCAGATGGCAGCAGGTTGATCTCGATGTGTGTGTGAGTGTGTTTAATGATGGCAGCGTGTACATGTGTGATGTGTGTATGTGCGCACGTGTGTGTGTGTGCTCAAACAGAATGGGGGAGGAGGAAAAGGGCGGTAGGGAGGGAGAGTGGGGGTTGTTGCATATGTGTGTCTATGTGAGCCTCCTTTGTGAGATAAAACATGCAAATGGTGGATTATTTTAATGCAGTTTTTTTCTAGAGCCCTGAGCCTTAATCCCTAAAGCAGTTGAAATGAAAATTGTATATGTTTTCTTTCAAACTCTCTCGCTCCCTCCTACGGAGCCCCCCAGGGGACATGGGAGAAAAAAAAAAATTACGGAGGAAAAAAAAAAAAATTAGGGAGGAAAAAAAAAAATTAAGATGGACTTTTGCGAGTATTGCGAGATCTCGCAATAAGTATTGCGAGCGCTCGCAAAAGTATTGCGAGATCTCGCAAAAGTTTTAGCCGCATTCTTCGGAGGCCGCCAGCTCGAAGCCGACCGGGAGGTCGAGGCACGATGTGCCGGGAAAGCGGTGTTCCTCCCGGCTGCAGTAGGTCTCGACCTCCCGTTAGCTTCGAGCTAGTGGGTGTCAGATCTCCAAAAACGTCGGAGCTCTTTTGCAAATATGTGATGTCTTGTAAACCGAGCAGGTATCTGACGTTTACACAACTGCATTCACGCCTCAAAATATCTTAAAAGTGTATTTTGTGACCCAGAAAGAGTAATATTACAACTAAGTAGCTGCCGCCATTGTTGGAGTTTTGCGAGATCTCGCAATACTTTTGCGAGCGCTCGCAAAAGTCCGTCTTCATTTTTTTTTTTCTCCCTAATTTTTTTTTTTTCCTCCCTAATTTTTTTTTTTTCCTCCCTAATTTTTTTTTCTCCCATGTCCCCTGGGGGGCTCCGTACCCTCCTTTTTTTTTGGTGTTTTTTTTTTTTGTTTTTATACATTTTTTTAATTCCCTGATAGGAATTTACAACTACCAGCTGTCTAGGAACAGGATCCTTTGCGCATTAATTTCTCTGACGTAGTTACAGCCAGAGACTTACAGCTGGAGAGCATGGAATTGACTAAAGCTAGTCAGGCCTGACCTGATCTGTTATATAGTGGAAATAACATGGGTGTGATTTTTCTCCGATCGTGCGGTGATAAAAATGTTGAATGCAATAATAGAGCATAACACGGTTTGTCACTCCACGTGAACAGATATAAAGCATGTGCTTTTATAAACACTTGCTAACACTTACATATACGTACGCCATTGCAACTGGTGTTTTAGATGGTGTCTGCTAGCCTGCTTTTCTGATATGTCGCTGCTAACAGCTAACATGCTTTTTTTTAGCATCACCCACACCACAGATGCAAAAACAGAGAAAAAGCCACAAACCTGGTTGTTGCAATTTCTCTGAAAATGTTTTTATCAATTAATCATTGCTATCCGGGGGAAGAGTTTTGCTGAAATATCAAAGCTGAATCAGAGCATACGAGACAGCAAGCAGAAAAAAGCTTGACATTCTTGGCTCTTTAATTGCGGGGACAGTGAGCATAATTGAGTAAATGTATTTAAGTATTTGAGTGAGCTGATTCTGGCTCTCTGGGATGGTTGATATTGTACTTAGGAAGAATGTTGCCCAAGGCAATTCATTAGTGGTAAATAATTGAGAGGCTCGGATAGTGCTAAGGTGAAATGCCTGTTATTATTTCATGGAGTTTGTGTTCTTAGGGCTCTTCAGTTTAAGACTATTAAAAATGCACAAGCCTTCCCACAAATTACTCACTCGAAAGATTCACAATGGGTGCTAATGACTAACCATCCATCTTCCATTGTTTTCAAGCTCTGCGGAGCTGTGTCGCCGCATCATTATCAATTCTATTTCTGCTTTTGCTAAAGTTCTTTCATTTCTTAGACGCTGTTTTGTTACTCTTGTGCTTTTCACTCATTTAGTTTCAGGTAATTAAGGCACATCAACTGCAGCAGGATGCATGCAGAGACATTTTGTCTCTTTCCCTAAATGGTAGCATCCTATAACCAATCAATAGATGGATGAAATTGAGCCATATGAACAGGCTATACACAGTTTAGGCAACTGCAGATTTGGAAAATAAACAAAATTGGCACAATTTCAGTGTTTCAGTGCATCTGCACCTATCTTTAGATGTGGTCGTGTGAATTTCACCTGTGCTCGTAGGAACTTGGTGTTCAGCTAAGTTTTTCTTTGCTGAAAGTTTTTCTGAAATGTTCCTTTGAAGCCGGCTGTTTTTTGGGTTTTTTTTTTTTTTTTACCCCTCTGTGTTATTTGTGTCTGTGCATACTTGAGAACCCATGGACTCTTATCTGGTAAAAATTGTCACCTTTGCGTGTTGGTTTTCTGGTGATGCAACTTAAAGGCCACTGAGGTTTTATTTAACATATTATACACCCACACATCACCACGTGACAACCAAGAAATGGTTGAGAATCTGAAGGCCTAATCAGTTATTCACAGAAGTCTGAGCTCTTTGCAGTAAGAGAATGATATGTATAGCCTTTGGTTTGTGGTCTGGACACGAAATACAATTGTCCCTTAATAAATCGGCTGTTTTATCTATTTGTATTTTATAGTGTTTAGCAAGTTGGTAAAACCTGTGGTTGAATGTTTCTTTTAGCTATATGAGCAGCATAACTTTTTATGGGTTATGAATGAAGAAATAAATGCTCTTGACACGCTGGTAGATACGTTCACAGCCAGGCGAGGATGAATCCTCATAATACCAGATATATGTGAGTCCCAACGCTGCTAAATTTCTCCACTTTTTTTTAAAATTTCACATTATTTTGCATGTCAAAGTGGACCTGTTGCTTCACTTGCTGCCTCCATTCTGCTGTTGGTGTCCCTTCACCTATAGTATAGTACAGTACAAGTATGATCAAATGTAGGAATTTTAACAGCGACTTTTTGCCATATATTTTTATGCCTCTGATTTCTGATGCATAACGAGTCTTGCATCTTCCCAGTTCTTGATTGCATTAGCTGAGGCCATATTTCTAATGTAAATTACATTAGCTCACGTTCACAGTTGTTCATAACCCAGTTACAGCTGTGAGCTGTGTGCACTGTATGTGAAGAGAGTGTAAACTGCGCTCTTGCCACATTCCTTTGGTGCACCAAAACTTGTCTCGCTGCCAGCTTTCACTCCTCACTGTCTTGCCGGGGTTTTTGTGTACATGCTTGTCAGCGTGTGAAAGAGAGCAGGGAGGTTGGCATGGGGAGGAGGCGTGTTCGAGGTGGAGGGTATGTCAGCTCATTAACCTCCATTCTTCCCGTAGCACAGCGCTGCATGTCACTGTGTAATTCTCATGTCGTTACTCCTCCCCCTCCACGCGTGCGCGGCGTACTAGAGGAAGAGCAGGGCAACCGGAGAAAGGGAGAAGGAGAGAAAGGTTCGCGACAGAGGGCGGGAGGGCTTGACATGTTCCCTTTACAAATGCCCTGCTTGTACCTTGCAATCTAAAGCCCTGTCGTCTCCTTTCCTTCTCTGCTTTTGTCTTCTCTTTCTCTTCTTTTTTTCCTGTTCGCTGTCTCTCTCTTTCTCTCGCTCTCTCTAACCACAGGCCCGGTACAGTGTGGGTGAGCGAGGGGTTAGGCTCCACACTGCCCCCTCTCCGGCCATCAATCCATCTAGGAAAAGACTACCCACTGCTGTGGTGAGATAGCCAAGCCCCCTTATTTTTTCCCTAGCCGGTTGATTTGGAAAAGTGTACCTCAAGGTTCTATCCTGGGCCCTGGTCAGTTCTGGAGGCTTTATGCTGAGATGAAATTGCTCTCCGTATTTATGTCGAGCTCCCTATGAGAACCTTCACATATATATTTTATACACAAATGTGTGAACACATATGTATCATTTATAGTGTCTCTATTCAAAGGCAACCATTTTACTGGAATCTATAAATCATGTCAGGAGTTTCTTAATTACGGTATGTGTGAAAACATGAAGAAGGTGCGAAATACGCCTCGGTAGTTGTTATGATCAAGTCACATGGTGATGTGTTATGTTATGATCAGGTCGCATCCAGAGAGACACATTAACTCTAAATAAAGTGCCTTTGACATGTTTAGAGTTTAACTTTACTTTTTATTTAAAGATCTCATGAGGCTCTTTATAACAAAAGCTGTCTTTTTGACAGAATATACCAAAGTTCTTTCTAACAGACCTTGTTTTTTTAATGCATAGCTTCATTTCATATGAAATGTTATCTGTTTACTTAACTCTGAGCTAATAAGTTGTTAGATATTGTTGCTGATAATCAATATTACTTCCCTATCTAGTCAAGTCAGCGTGCTGTGTGTTAACCTGTCTATGTTGCGTTGCTTGTGCTATTCTAAAAGGTTGCTTGAAAGCGAACACAACACCACCTTATTGTCAGGTGTTCTCTTTGTTTATTTGTTTTTTGTGCTAAATGTTTAAATCTGTGGCAACCACCATGAAAATAGATTGGTGCCTTTCCTACGCTCGTAATGATTTATTTTAGTCACTGACTGAACAGTCAAACTTTAGACTTTTTTTTTCTCCCTTTGCTCTTTATACTTCATTCTGTGCAGAGGCAAGAGAACAGTAGATCGCAATGAGATAACCAATTATATGCTAGAGGAAACCAGACTTTTTTTTTTCCTGCAGCAGTTATCTGATGTTGTGGTGAGCAGAAGCAAAGGGCTGGGGTAATGTGACATTCACTCTGCCCTTTATCTTCTCTCATCACTGTTTACCCCAGTCAGTTAAAAGTGGCTTGTGCTCTGCATCCTCTCCTGCTGCCAGAGAAACCTCACTGACAAAGACTCACCTAGTGACATGCACATACTGTACGGACACGCATACTGTGCACACACATGCACAAACGTGCAAATACACATTCACACCACCACAGACAGCGAATGTCAGGTAGTCTGGTGGGATAACTACTTTCCTCTCGTTGTTAAGTATAGCAGTACAGTACTACAGCACCTGCTAGCTGCTAGTTGCATGTGATGCTGTTGTGCTTGATGCTAGGAAGGTGTTTCCCAGGACTGGTTAGCCGACAGGCCGTTGAAGGCTACCACAGTAAGCTGAGGGAGGCCGTGTGGGTGGCACCTTGGTCTGACATTTGAATTCTTCTGTTATACCTCTGCACATGCGCTTGCACGTGGCTCATTTCATGGCTGTGACCTCTTTTGCACTCTGATACATATACTGAACAGACAGACAGATACTAATCAAGGTTCATACAAGGGGTGGAAATCATTGAAAAGGATAAATGTTTAACGTATTGCTTTAAGGTTATTTTTCTCAAAACTGGTTGGAACTGCAGTTGAACTGCTTGCATAAGAAATCTATAAATACTAACCGCGTACTTTTCTAGATAGAAAAATCATATAAATAACTTGTGAGAGCCTAAATAATTTTGTCTTTCAGCTAAAATGAAGACTGCTGGAGTTGGAACTGCCACTCCGAGTCTGAGCATGTTGTTACAGGTTGATCTGCCGGTCTTTTTCATGTTTACCCTCTGATGGAGCATTTAGTGGGACATGACAACGTGCTTGAAGTCGAAAAACAACTACTACACATCATGGTTGAAATAACGACCACATCTTTTAGTAGCTCCTGTAAAGTCTGCAAAAAAAAAATTCTTTTGTTTGTTTGTTTTTTTACAGGAGAGACCGCTAGCTTCTTCAGCAACTGAAAAGGATAGCAAGCATTAGTTAGCCAGGTAGTTGACTTGCTAACTGCTTGACTTGTTGTACACTCGTCGTCCCCCATAATACAGTTGTGGTTTACATACACTCATGATCAGGATGAACGTCCTGGTAATTTTTGGCTTTTAATGAGTTCTTGATGATTTCTAACTGTTCCTTTGATTGTACAGTACAGAATAATTGTGGACAGTATACATCTTTATTGACTATAAATTAGATTTTTTTTCTCAACCACAGAGGGTTAATGTATACATATAGCCCCCATACTATACGGCTAATTTTCCCAAGGCCCCAACCTCAACCCTGTTGAAGATTTGTAGACTGGGTCTGTGACAGGAAACCAACTAATTTAAATGAACTCTGCCAAGAAGAGCGGTCAAATTTCCAGTCAGAATTATGACAGAAGCTTGTTGATGTATACCAAAAGCATACGGTCGAGGTACAACTTGCTAAGGGACATTTGACCAAATATTAGTAGGGGTGTATATATGTATGTGAGCCTGCATGTATACTTGTAGAATTAAGAGAAAATCTAAAATGAGTTTGAACTTGTGCATGTCATTAAAGATGTGTACTGTACAATAATACCATTCTAGAAAAAGAAGAGTTCAAAGACATCATTCAAAGCCCAAAATTGCCATGACACTCATGCTCACAATGAGTGTATGCAAACCACAACGGTGCACAAACAAACCATACGTTGACCATGACGTTGACACAGTACAAACATGCTTCCTCGAACAAGGTGGTCCTTTGAGCGAATGCTTGCGGGTTTGTTTATAAAGAAAATCAGTTGGCTTTTGAGCTACAAACTTGCACCAAAGGACATAGTAAACAATAATACTCATGTAGACTGGGAAGTGAATTGATGCTGAGTAAGTACTAAGACTCAGAAAGTGCCTGGACAGTTGATTAAAAGAAGGATGGATCCATGCTTTCATGATCACACCAAATTCTGTGCCAACCACCGCTGGAGGCAACAAACCAGGCAATATTTGTCTACTCTTCTATTGTCAAATGGTCTGTGCAAATTGTAGCTACAGTTTCCTATTCTTAGGTGACCGTGTGGTCTTCTGCTGCTGTAGGCCATCTGCTTCAAAGTTGAGTAGGTTTCTGAAATAATCAGACCATGTTCAAAGTCACTTAAATCACCTTTCATCCCAATTCTGATGCTCAGTTTGAACTTCAGCTGGTCATTTTGACCACATCTACATGTCTAAATGCTTTGAGTTGCTGCCGTGTGATCGGCTGATAGGATATTTGTGTTAATGAGCAGTTGAACAGATGTAGTGGGTGAGTGTATGTAGCAACATTATCTCTATTTTGTTCTTCCTTGACTCCTGGAGGAATGATTTTCTCTGAAAGAAAGCACCACAGATGAGAGGCGTGAGAGAGAATAAGCAAAAAACCAAAACAATAAGAAAAATGTTTTTCTGAGAACTGACGCATTCTCAGATAAGCGTGAACTAAAATGAGATTTTCCACTTAAAAGCAGTGACACACTCATGATGGATACCTTTTGGCCACGACGGATCATTGCATAGGTTTAAATCTCGCTAATTCTGTGACACAGAAACTCTGCGGCTGGTGCACAGAAAGAGAGAGACGCAGAGGCTGGGGTGTTAGCACGAACGTATGGTAACGTAGGATATACCGAAGAGAAAGCTGAATCATGGTTAACCTCATTTCCCATACAGTAAGAATGAGTTAGCCTTCTCTAACAGTAAGCATAAGCTGAATAGCTGAATGTACGTAACATTTACCTATTTCTTTTTCTAACCTTAAAAAAACTACTTTATAGTTTTGCTAACCCTACGAAACATTACAAAAAGCATTGGCAATGACCCTAATGAGGTAACCAGATAAATTAAGCTTCCTGTATGTATAAAATGAGCAAAACATCTTAAAAATAGGAAATTCCCCAGTGCTTATGCTTAGCTCATTATGAACTTTTTAAAGATACAACAGTGGAAATGCAAGCACGAGGTACTGTAAGCTTCTATTTGACACAGCACGGTTATCTTATGTTTGGTTTTGCCTTGTGTACCTGCATTTGGAACAAAAAAAAAAGATCTTATCTGACTTTTGAAAACAGAAAACAGGAAAAAAAGAAGCAAAACATAAAATTTCATTATATTCTCAAAATCTGTCAACCTGATATTTCCATTAGAAGGTGTGAACTACATTATCATCGCCGTTGAGATTTTTATCGTGCCGTAAACTCACCAAGTCACAGTGAACCCAAGTTCAGGGTGGAAACAAAGCCTTATTTAGCATCAACCGACCTGTCTCCCCACCCACCTCCACCCCCACCCTACCCCACCCTCCCCACTCCCCCCACACCCCTTCCTCCCCGCGCAGTCTCAATCTCCCTTCCCACCTCTCACCACCTTTGCTGCTAACTGTTATTTCTGTTTTGTGGTTGCTCCAGTACAACTGCAGAGTAGATGAATGGGAGCTTTGTGTGTGTCTGTGTGTGCGTGTGTGTGTGTGTGTTTGTACGTGTGTGAGTGTTTAAGTTGCTTCTGGTGGGAAGGGTTCATTGTGTTTCACTAGCACGTGTTGTTTGACTAGTTATGAGTTGATGGATTGCTTAATCAGTAACAATAAAGCCAAATATTTCTTAAACGGCAGCCGTGGGAGAGGTAAGCAAACATGTCTTGTGATGCTTCTGAAACTCTCCTTTGAGGAATGCAACACTAGAACAATTCGTGCTCTCCAGTCCTGTAAACAAATACTATGTAAGATGGCACCAAGCCAGATATAACTCCCAAAAAAATTCCATCAAAATCAGCTGAGATATACAAGAAGCTGCTTGTTGTGTCAATATCTGACCATGCTCTGTGTGCTCCACTGACCAGAGCACAGTGTGTTCAGATAAACATAGCCTGAGCTTTGCATATGAAAATGAACCATGCAGGTGATAAAGGTGAGGGTACATAAGATGCGCGGCGTTGTGGATGTGACCCTAGTGGTGCTGCAGCTCACTCTGCACATGCACGTGTGGGTGTAGTGTGTTTAGTGTGTGTGTCTGTGTGCGCAGGATCAAACTCTCACACCCAGGAAGAGGCCCTGTTTCCCTTATCTAACGACAACAGAGCATGTGTCGCCATGGCCACAGGCTGTGCTTTTTATGGGCTTTGTGTGTCTTTGTGTGTATGTGTGTGTGTGTGTGTGTGTGCCATGTTCATTGTTTGCCTATGTTCATTGTTTGCTTGGGGCGTGGCGCAACACCAGAATTGTTACTATAGTGTCTTTTCTCTTCGCTGTTTCTCTCTCCTCCTCCTATGTAACTCTGAAAATCTACAGCACTTTCTTTCTTTCTTTCTTTCTTTCTGTCTTTCCTCTGCATCTGTTTCCCTCTACTTTTTTAGTCTTTCTGTCTGTCATCCTTTGTGGCTTTGAACCAGCACTGACAAGTCGGGCAACATCAAATCCAGAGCCACATTGTCTCAGGTTCAGGTTCCTACGGCTTAATTGAACAGAGGACTGGTGAGAGAGAGGGAGAGAGAGAGAGAGAGAGGAAGAGAGAGAGAGGGGGAGAGGGATGTAAAAAAGAAATAAAGAGAAGAGGGGGAAGATGAGGAAGAAGGGTGCTCAAACAGGCATACATATTGCATGAGCCCTCACCACCACCACCACCACACCCCTTTCTTCACAGAATAGCTGTGTACTGTTCTGGGCTTATTAATTCCACTCGGTGAGAGAATTATTTTTAGAGACTTGGTGTACTGGCAAAGGCTTTTAAAGTCACAAATATTACATATTCTGCTTATAGATTCTCTTATATTAACTGAAAAAGTAAAAAAAAAAAAGTTGTTTCGGGTTGTTCTTTAACATGATAATGTATGGGGGGGGGTTCTATACAGTTTTTCCTTTCTGAATGCTTTTACATACATTACAAAGGTCTGTAGGGTGTTGATTGCATAAACGTGCAAAGTTGCCGCCGATATCTGATTGTATCTGCGGCCACTGGCGTTGTGCTGTGATATTTAATAAGGTGGTAAACCCCAGTGGGCGTAATGTTCTATGATAATGCAGTTCTCCTGTCATAATGAAAGAAATAATAGGGAAATCTCTCATGTTTGTCTATACTGTATAATTGGTTTGTTGTTATCTATACTTATACATATTTTAACAACATTAAAACTTTACAGCTGACATAGATCGTTCTAATGTTGTAAATCTATAAGTTTATTAAGTTTTGAGCAGTTTATTCTGTACCCATGGTTAGTAATGTATAATTTGATATAATGCATTGCATATGAAAGCTTAGTATGTCAGCTGAATGAGACATTTTCCCTTTAAAGTGTAGCTGGAAAAAGAGACAAGTAGCATAAAATTCCTCAAACTAATCATATCCCAGTATTTATTTATTTATTTATATTCTTGTGACTGACCGGTGACACATGACCTATATATGTTGCTCATTTCTACTATGTGGGCTAAATGTTTAGTACTAAATAAAAGTTACATGCCATATGTGACGGGGGTTTCCTACTCTTTTTGACAAATGTACTGCCTCACACCATTTTCTGGAAGTGTCATTAACTTTCACTGGGAAGCCAGTTCAGATAATGCCATATGCTATTTAGCATATCCATGACATCACTGCACCGTATTTGCATTCTAGCTAGTTCAGCCAGCTGTTTGCGTCTCTCCTACTCTCTGTGCTGACATATACTGTATTTTCATACAGGCAAATTTCCAATAAAGCTCTTCTCATTTACATATTTCTGCTTATGAGACAATGGAACAAGTGTGAAATAATGACAGGAAGGTGACCAATTAAGACTCCCTCGTTAACAGGCAGCCGATTCCAAGATGCACTTCTGCACTGCTGAAATCCTGAGTTTTATAACCTTGACATCCTCTGACAAAAATTACCATACACTTATGTTACAGATAATGCCAATTTGGATATATTTACATGCAAAGTGATCACTTGAAAGGAAGTAAAATGGCTCAGCTGCGGTGCGGACGGTTGAATGTGCTACTGCCACTCAGCGAGCGCAAAGAGTTGTGCCTGCGGCAGAAAAGCAAGAGCTCGTGCTCATGGGGCAGCCCTGCAGCCCAGTAGTAACATAAATGTACTTATGTACTTTTCACAATTCCTGCAGCCCATAGAGACAGGCTTGTAATAAAATGCTTAATGAACCGAACTTGAAATAAACGCAGCCGCTAATATTAGCAAGCATGTGATTGTGTATTTGACATAATTACGTCCAGTTGTGTAAATTCAGCCAAATTGTTGTGATGCTTTGTAGCTTTTGACATTTTTCATTACTACAAGGTGATTTGTCTCTCTAATCACTGAGCAGTTTGGGCGTTACACAGACACCCAGAGCAGTTGAACTCCACCCCACCCTCTTCACAAACAGATGTTTCCTAGAAGTCTCGTGTTGTCCGTCAATCAAACGCGATCCTCGGCGGACTCTGTAATTCTGCCTCCAATTCCGTCATCAGCTGTCTCAAAAATATAAGATAAAAGATCCCAGCATTGTATTGCCCCATTACCACTGTGTAAATATTACATGTTTTCCCTGGATATGCTAGTTAGCATTACTTCCACCTTGTGGCTTCATTATTTTTGAAACGCTCGATGATTGCACGGCATGACCTAGTTCTGGGACTCTGTCTCTCCGTCTCTCTCTGTCACTGTCTTTACTTTCTCACTTCTCTACCTAATTTACTCATTCTGTGTGTCTCTCTTTTTTTATGCCCTCTCTAC
Source organism: Mchenga conophoros (assembly GCF_057382185.1). Lineage (NCBI taxonomy): Eukaryota > Metazoa > Chordata > Actinopteri > Cichliformes > Cichlidae > Mchenga > Mchenga conophoros. The sequence goes on from NC_140545.1 coordinate 6,144,570, forward strand.
AGCTCCACCTCATTTTCTTTTCACACTGAACCTGTCTACCTCCTTTTTTTTGTCATTTATTCATTGTCTTTCTCCATTTACTGCCTCAGCATTGCCTTCATCCTTTCAGGCTGCCTCTGTTCTGCCTCTGTGTTACTCATCCTCCTTCTCTCCCATGTATGCATTCTTTATTTCTCAATTTGTCTCTCTTCCACAGCCTATTATTATTTTTCTCTGTTCTCACCCCCTCTCCTTCCCCCCTCTCTCGCTCTCTCTACCCCTCCCTTCTTCTCCATGTTTTTATTCCTCTCTACCAGCACCACGTGTGCCACGGAGGGAAACATCGCGAGCAGTGGTCCCTGCTGAACAATTACCATGCAAAGCAATCCAAATAGAGATGTTTGCCGAAAACAACATGTGTGTAATTACTGCTTAATGAGGCCCTTGTCTCAGGCAGAATGCCCAATTAGACTGCCGATGAGAAAGTGATGCCAAGGCCCGGTGAAGAAAGAGAGAAAAGATGGGGCAAAGAGGAGTAGGCAGGGAGACAGAGAAGTGGAAGTAAGGAGGTTGCAACATGGAGAAAAGGGTGTCGAGGATGAGAAACACGGGGGGAAAATGGAGCAAGGGGAACATGAGAAACTGTGAAAAAAGGAAGGATGTGGAAAGAAAGATGGAGAGACTGAGGGGAAAGGGGAAAGATGAAGAGAAAGGGGAATGAGAGAATTTCTGCGGTGTATATGTGGAGTAATGGCAGAGTTGATAGCATTGAGCCGAGGATAAATTGGCATATTAAGTGGGAGAGTGAGGAACTGCTAAGGAGAGCTATCAAAAGGAGCAAGAGGAAAGAGCTTTACATTGCAGTCTGTGGGCAGCCATGTTGAAGCACAAAATGGTTGACCTTTCTGGGCAGTTTGAGCCTTTTTTTGGTGAATATTGCATTATAGATGTAATTGGTGGAAATAAACATTATCTCACTTCATTTGTTCCTTCAGAGCAGGGCAGAAACAAACGCCGTCGAGGATTCGCTCTCGAAGAATTCACGTGGCAGAGTTAGCTGTAATGAGAGCCGTGGCGGCGTTCGCGGGGTTGAAAATGCCATTGTTCGCAGTCGCTTTTTATCCGAGAGAATCTTATTCTGAAGAAGCTCTCGGAATGGCTTTATGTCACCAGTGATATCAAAGTGGATTTCAATGGAATGAAATTGCTCAGTTAGGCGATGACAAGAGGCTTTCATGTGCGGAGTGAAGAGTTTATTGCAGCTATGTCACCAAGGTCAACATTAGTTTGGCCCTCTCAGCGAGCGGCAGTCACTTCCCGCCGCAGTTCGGTCAGATGATAGACACCGGCATGCTTGATTAAGCAAATTAGCAGCTTTAGCATGTGGCATTGAACAATTATCAGTTTAATGTGAAGATGAGATGTCAGGGTTTTTATTTTCCAGCTGCTGGTGCAGTGATGTTGGATTAATCATGTCAGGTGTGAACGAGGCTTAAATGCACCTCTTGTGTCAGTTTCATGTTTTCGTATGAATTTAATCATTAGAATAACCAAGTGAATCCTCGCCTGGGTTTCCACAGTATGCATCGTTAGCCAAGCATTGCCCCGAGGCAGGAACTCATTCCCCCGTCCTTTCTCCTACAATAATGTACAGTAATTTCTCTTTCTCACCACTCACACGCTCATTTGCTTCGACTTTTTCCTGTCTACAAGCGCAGATATTAGATTTCCCCCTCAGGAATTCTGCCCATTTCCGTCCATTAGTCTACTTATTTGGTCACTGTTTTTGAGCAGGTATGATCCATTTGCGTCCACTCATATCCAGTGCGTGTCTATTTTTCAAGGCTTTGGCCGCTTTCGTTGCCGACACAAAGCAGACCACCCGAAATGAAAAGGGCCTCCCATATCTTCACATCTGAGGAATTTGACATGGAGCGCTGTGTAGTTTGATCGTGTTTTTTCTCCTGTCTGTTTCCGAGTCAACTGCGCAGTCATATTGCAAAGAACGGCCTCCATCAACAAACAAAAAAAGGGAGCTTTATTTGGCACATTGAGTTTCTACGTGTACGTGTGTTCACGTGCAACACTACCCGCTCCAGTCAAGGTTTTTTCTATTTGCCGCAAGTGCGCGGTGACAAACCTTGATGCCTTTGGAAGCCAAGAGCATTTCACAACGATGCTCTCCTTAACGTGGTCACAGCTTTTCAGTCACCTTGGCAGCACACAGGTTCCGTTACCGAGCCGTTTGTGGCGGCTGAATCTTATTTCCGCTTGAGCTAAAAACAGAATCCGTCTGTGGTTTTTTTCTTTATTCGTAGCGCACTCATAGTTGATCTCGATGGGGAATTTAGCTCAGTAACATGCTAGACATGAAGGCTAGCATGTTGCATGAAACTCTGAAATGGTGACCCAGTGTTGCTTCCCAGCATCCCCGTGGGTCAAAAGTAATTTGTTGTTATGTGAGTCCTAACCCCATGACAAGCAATGTTTTGGCACCTGCAGCAAGCGATCCTTCATTGCCTGATTAGCTCAAATCTAAAGACGCAGCATGCCCTCATTGTGCTACACACACACACCAACACACATGTGCAAGCCTCTAAGCCACGCACACTTTACTACAGTAAGCACTCACAGATTCACCCGCACTCATTCTCTTTCTCGCACACACACAGCACAGCCCAGAGGGAAAAGCCCATCTCTCATCACTTTGCTCATGTAGCCTAATTACCGGCCCGCTGACGAAACAGTAATTACCCATGCTGCCATGCCACCACGAGGTTTAACCAAAGTGACAAAGTCATTAGTCTCACACTTCAGGCCACCCATAAAGAGCTTTTCCTCTTTAGTACCTCTTTCACAGACCCACCACCCTTTTTAAAAAAAAAAAAAAACAACCTCTTCTTGCATACAATGTTTATTTCTTTTTTTCTTTTTTCTGTTCACAGTTTGATGGTGACAACATGTACATGAATGACAATAACCAAGAGTTTCGGTCACCAAACCAGGTAAGATCGCCCACGTCTTTTCCTGTAAGCCCTGCAGACTTAAATAAATAAATGTCTGAGTAAGCTGATGTCACCCTTTAACAAGAAGAGTTTATGGATTGTTATGTTTGGGTGTAGACTGGAAAATGTGAAATGTACACATTTCTCAGTGAAGAAAAGTGGAAAATGGACAAACAAACCATGTGGTTAGCATGAGAGGAAAACACAAGTCAAAAGTGATGTGTCGCCTTTTTACCGCCACTGTTGTGGGCACATTTCCAAGTTATGCTCTTGTCTCTGTGGAAATTCTGAACATTAATAAAAAATGACTATGTCCACCAGTTTCTTTCTCATAGGCCTGCATCAGAAATGTTTCCATCATTTGATGTGACAGTCAGTGTGTTTCACAAGGTTTCAGATCAGATTTAAATATTAAATATATGATTGGAAGGTTTGATTCTTAATAACTTAAAAGTTAAATTTTTTTTATATCTATTTAACGTCTGATGGATTAATCCATAAGCCCTCACAGTTTTGGCAACATGTCAGCCCACTGAACCAGACAAAGCAGCAGTAATAGTTTACAATAACAAGCTAGTTGGATCTCTGGTCCCACTCTGGAGCATCATGGTCCCAGTCGCACATAGACTCAGTGAATAAGACAGGATCGGTGCTGAGTGCTCCCAGCTGGTAGATGGGAACACATGGCTGGACATATGGCAGAATTCAGAGCTCCAGGATTTGTTGATCCAGCAGCAAGGTCTTCATGTCCTGACAAAACACGATGAGGTGGAAGCTCCACATCAATTAGCGCTTTTCCAAATAAGTCAGGCCAAGGACAGCAGGATCCATACACACCTTCAATCACACACAGACATAGACACGCACACACTGTTTCATATAAACATACTCGTTTACTGTAAAAGGAAGTGACACGTTTTCTGACACAAAGTAATTCACAAGTTATAAGCTCACGTGCAAGAAGCTGTGTAGTTTCAGTCGTGTGAAAATCGTGCACTTTCTAATATGGGCAAAGCGCCGGTAACTGTGAAAGCACACTGAAATAATGCATTGCCCCCATAAGGATCAGCATAACCATCATGACTATTAAACCACTATCCCAAGATTAAGGGTCAGTTCACCCACTTTGCAAAACATATCTTTTTGCCTATTCCTTTATGATGCAGAGAGGCATTTTCCCGGATTTTTAAAAAGAGGAAGGCGCAATGAGGTCTAACAATTCGGACAGGATCCCACCACAATCTAGCTGCTGCTGGTAAAGATACACATGATACACTGATTGGCTTGCTTGAGGTGGAGGACTAGGTGCACAAAAGAGTCCACATGGGATAATAAAAGATGAGCAGTGAGATTTATAGTACACAGAGTGGAGACAGATTGATTTGAAGTAGACGGGCGAAAAGATGATTGGACTAGAGCAGTGATGTCAGCATTGAGTTTTACAACACGGGAAAGGGGAAGCGATGTGAAGAATAGACTAGCAGCCAAACACCTGGGAAATGGATAGATGTTCAAGATACATCTAAAACTTTTTCCTGGGTATTCCAGATAATCTAAGATTGATGCTTTAATCTGTTTTTCAAAGTTTGCTTTAAATTTTTTTTTAATCTTGTTTTGTAAATTGTGTAACTGACCCTTTAAAAGTTAATGTATTTATAACACCAACCCCTCCCAAAACATGCCTCTACTCTGACAGCCCTTTGAAGAAGTAAAGATCCGGCAAAATGCCCTCACTTTCTAAAAATGTGCTTAGTCTCACGATGTAACATTTAAATTGGGCCTTTTGATGAACAAGAACATATGTACGTGCTCTTAAACACACCCACATATATACCCATAAACCCGTACACACATGTTCTCATAAAAAACCCTCACACATGTATTCACACGCCATCATCCTATAGCCGTAAGATTGCCTTTCCTTTGATGTTGGGATTGAGTAACTATAGTGAGAGGTCGAGCAGGAGCTTTAGCAGCTTATTGTCTACTTACGGCGCACATCGGAGACCTCGACGTCCATCGTTGTTAGCTGCATTTCCAAATCTGCCCTAATTATGTCACTTATATGCATTTGCTTGTGCTAATTGGGATAAATGTCCAGCTTTGTAGTTTCCCAGCTGCAGCGGTCATATGTCAATCACCAACACCCACTCCAGGTCTGCAGTGTTGTGTCAACAAATACCTTCTTAGTGGATAAGGCAATTTGGGCTTTTCAAAACATGTCAGTTGCAGCTCTGTCGGTGCTGTCAAATAGACTCTTACACACCAGTTCTGAATAGCACTCTGAACACAGAGTTCACTGTTTGGTGCCTGATCCTTTAATAGAGAACATTAAACGTGAGATTTCAAAGAGGATGTGCACCTTTTGCTCAGGAGCTAATGGTTGCAAAGGGTTTTTAGCACATTTAATAAACTATATTATGCTAAAAAAAAACCAATAAAGGTGTGACCATTGTGTGAATTTTCTCTTTCCCTTGCACTCTCTCTTTTTTTTTAAACAACCATCCACTACTATTTGCTGCTTTTGTCACCTAATAGATAATATCTTTAGGTCTTGGATTGATGATCAAGTAATACAAGCACAAAAAACATGATACATTGAGCTTTTTTGGGCTATTTTCTTACTAATAACAAAAATAATCATAAAAATGAACCCCTGCTGAGAACTACCTGACTGGCATTTTTCAATAGGGAAGTTTTCTTTAGTCTAACTACATAAAAGCTTCCCTTAACAATTTTGCGAGGGCTGTCCAAATCATTATATTTTAGCTGAGTTGTGTAGTATTTTATTCGTATACTGAGATTTCAGAAGAGGTTAACCCATGTATTTCTTCAAAGCCATAACATTCAGGGAATGTGTCTGCATTTTCTTTTTGCAAAATTCGTTCTGACCGCTCGCTGTGTATACAAGTCAATCATTTCCCAATTGACGCTTATGCATTAGCTGTGCGGCGGTTTGTTACATGTGGTTTTCTTTTGAAGTGAAATCAGGCAAATTAGTATGAGGTGCCGTAAGGGACATTATTACTGAAACGCTCTCACACACACTACTGAAATTTTAGCTCTCACACACACAACTGAAATGCTCTCACATACACTACTGAAACGCTCTCACACACACTACTGAAACGCTCTCACACACACTACTGAAACGCTCTCACACACACTACTGAAATTTTAGCTCTCACACACACTACTGAAACGCTCTCACACACACAACTTTGGGCGTGTGTGTTGTCGACAATGTCGACAATGCTCAGAAATACTCGACCCTCACAATTGGTAAAGCTTTTTGTGAAAGAAGCCCATAAGCTTTAATGCAGGTTTTAACACTGCAGTAAGATACCCAGCCAAGCCTTTACATGATGTGCGCCTGTGAAAAAGGTGCATGTAGCCAGAACAGAGACTCCTTTGTTTGCATGTCTGGGGTCTTCCACGGCGTACACACTGAGGTAACAGTCCAACACAGCCAGAAGATTGCATTACACATAACATCTCTGTGCTTTTTAAAAGTGAAAACCACAAATCAGAAACAGTTTTGATGGGGCAGCTCAATGTACACCTGGACACAGTCCACTCAAGCAAGATGTTTTCAAGGCTTTAAATACTCTATGGTCTCTGTACAAAATATGCATGCATACTGCACACATGGGCAGTTTGATGGAATTAATATTTTCCATGTGGTTTTTCCTGTTGCGATTTCAGCTTATAAGCAAAAGTGTGGGTGGGTTATTATGTTTACTGGCTTTGCTTGTATCTGCCCACACACACAAAGCTAAGTCGATAGTTTGTAGAAATAAAGATTATGAAATATCTCAATTATCCCAATTAACTAAAACATGTTTGTGTAAGCAATAAAGAGTTTTAAATCACTTTCCTGACTCCAGACCTCCAGCGTGCCATATGTCACATTTCTTCTTTTTTTTTCTTTCAGTTAAACACACGGACGTCTAGTGTGCGCTTATTGACTGCTAACTCCCCAGCTATAAAAACAATGAGCCAATCAGCCAATTTTCTGACTGGGGTAAAAAAAGTGAATATTGTTTACAGAAATTCCTAAATCAGCACTTTTTTTTTCCTTCCCAGAAATGTGAAAGTGTTGTTTTGAACAATAATTACTGCAACTTCTGTGTTAACTGAAAGTGACAAAAATATGACAATCTCTGCTGGAGGCAAAATAAACCCCAACTCAGAAAGAAAAACTGTTGAATTTCAGTCTTAATAATATAATGAAAATGGCAGCGTGCTAATATCAGCCTTGTATATGTAAAATAATGCTGGTTGCACTGTATATTTTTGCAGCACTGTAACAGCGGCATGGGAACGATCACAGCCAAACCAAAATGGCTTCCTTCACCCACGCCAACACAAATTCTAATTTTGTATAAAGAGAAGTGCTTGTGATTTGGATTCATATCAGCCCGATCAGTCTGCAGGATTTCACTGACTTTTACGTTCGTATATATTTCTCTAGATTTTTTGCACACCTCCCCTCGCCCTAAAGTGTAATAAGAGTCTGTGTGAAGAAGTCCATGTGTGTATATGTGCGTGCTGAGGATGAAGCCAAAAAACTGAAGATAGGAAGGAAAATTTATTTAGACAAATATTAGAGAAGGAAAAAATGAGCCAGTGGCATGGGGTCGAGGGGGGCATACTTGTTGCATTGTATCCCATTGCAGAAGACAAAGCTTTGGGGCCACTAGTCCTTGGAGAAGCAGCAAGTTTCAGCCTGTTTATGCCATTGCATTTTTGGCTTCAAGGTGTCTCGCTGAGCTGCGCGTCTCTATTGATTTGGCTGACTTTAGGAGAACAGTGGCTGATGGTCGAGATCAGAATAGAAATCTAACTTGTTGGATGCAGACTTGATCTTTTTTCTCTTCATTCTTCTTTTTCAGGCTATAGTTCAGTCTGTTTATTTTTGTATATTTCTTAAGTCTGCCACTCCACCCAGCGCCTTTGTCCCGAAACTGTATTGCTTTCACACATGTGGATTTGACTAAGCTTCATATGCACAAACTAGTACGTCGGCAGTCGCTTTGGATGCACTTCAGTTCAGCTGAGTGAAAATTTGTTGGCTTTATGGTTTGGTCAATAAGGAATTTGTTAAAGAGTTATTATACATCGCATTTCAAACCACTTTTCTTTTGTATAGAAAATTTATTTTCCTTAAAAAATAAAAGTGCTTTGTCTACCTTAAAACTGAAGTTAAATGCTACATTTGTTTATTACTTGTAATGCAAAAGTCAATCAAATGAGTAAATTTACCTTAGCACAGAACGTAAGTTTAGTACATGAATAACTTTTTTTTTAAAGAAGAACCTTTTCACAGGACTCTATGCAATCCTATTGACGACTAAGTACACCCTTACTGCGTTCATCTAAAGTGAGAAGGTAAGTAGCAGCCAGATGTTGAAATCAACTGCACTTGATTAACTGATAATCAGCAAGCAATGCTGCAGTTATCATGTTAAACGCTAAAATTCAATACATTTGGAAAAAAACAGAACAAGTATGGCTTGTTTGGAAGGTTTGCCAGGAGAAAGTGTTTTGTCTGTAAAAAATGAAAAAGAAACCAACAGAAAAACATGACAGCATGGCTTAGATTTGCATCCGAACAAATTACGAGACTTATGGAACAACGCCCTTTTGGCAGAAGAGACCAAAGTGAAGGTGTTTGACCAGAGTTCACAGCTCCCCATTTGGCAAAAATCAAAGACACCATATTAGCACAAAAACCTCACGCAAACTGTCAAGCATGGTGGTGGAGGGGTGATGATTTGGGCATGCTTTGCAGTCATTGGACTGGGGCATTTTACAATTAATGTGTTAACCGTGAATTGCTCTGTATACTAAATTATTCTCAAGTCAAATGTGAGGCCATCTGTCTGACAGCTGAGGCTTTGCTGAAACTGGGTCATGCAATAGGACAATGATAGCAAGCACAGCAGCAATTCTGCAACAGAATGACTGAATAGAGAGAGTTGTGCATCAACTAACACCTGTAAACCTCAATAAAAACTAAGATACGGTGTAAAGAAGAGTGGGCCAAAATTCCTCCACAAAGGTGTGACTGTGATAAAGTCTTACAGAAAACAATTAGTTCAAGCTATTGCTGCTAAACGTGTTCCTACAACCCACTGAATTGTGGGGTGTACCTAGTTTTAAACAGGACTATTTATAGTCCTGTTTAAAACCTTCTCTTTCATATTAATGTATATGAGGTTTGGTGTCTGATATGTGGATTTTATTCTTGCGGATACATTTTAGCCTTACTCATAAAATGCACACTTGCACTTTTGCTGTATTGCCAGCAGCTACATTCACATCAGGATCAGTGCTGACCAATAAAAGAAGTATTTGAAGTACCGTAAAAGGACAGAGTGTGGGGAACGGTTAAAGTGGACATTTCTTCATTTTGATCAGGGAGAAGATGGAAATTCTCTGAGATAAATGTATAAAGGATGAATAGCAAAACCTCATCAAGTAGCAAAGGAAGGCTTTCTGAGTGAAATTAGTCCAAATGCATTGCTTGCTAGGAAGTATGCATATCGCTTCTCTGAGAGAGCTTAAAGGATTAACATTTTAGCAAATGTGCTCATTCACTTTCTTGGCTAGAGTCAGATGAGAAGATTGATACCGTTATAACTTCTGCTGAGTAAATGTGAAGCCAGACAGTAAGTCTAGCTTTTTCAAATGAAATCAAAAGCAGTCTGGCACATAACCCCCATAAACAACATTTAAAAAAAAATAACTTTAATTATCACGTTAAATAAATGAACTATATCTTAACAATTAGTTAATTGAGCTTTGAGTCTGAGGTGCTGCCAGGTTTTATTTCCAGTATTCTCCCAGATTAAAAAAGTGGATAGCTCTCTTAAAAACATCTAACATGATGATATTTTGTCAATCAGTCAGTCGAGCTCCAGATGTTGTTTGCTCGGTATAGATCCAGCGCTCCCTCGCTCTATTTTCTCTACCTCTATATTTCTTTCTCTCTCTCTCTCCTTCTTTCTCTCTGAGTCAGAGATACCTCAGTACACCCTGGCACCGAACACCCAATGTGGGCGATGCTGATGTGAAAAGGCACCGTTACTTAATAGTGACTCACAGTGCACCATTATACCCCCACCACCATGACTGCAAACTCTTCTCACTTCGCAACGCTCTATCTCCCCACCAAGCTTCCCCTTATACTTCAGTCTTTCTATCGTCCATCCTTGCATTCTTCCCCAGCAAGATGAAAAACAGGGGGACATTTGAGACAAAGGATGAAAAAATAAAAATTGAGGGTCTGAAAACGCCAACACGCATCTCACTTCTTCTTTAAAAGCTGCACAGAGCCGCTGGCAAGGTCGGCAGAACGAAGTAGAGATACATATTGCGCGGCGTGTATTTAAATTTCAAGAGAGCGTACAATTCAGGCGGAAAACAGCTATGAACCAGCGCTGAGGCGTCGATATCTGCAAACAATGCTGGAGAAACATCAGAGGAACATCCTCACAACATCCACACCCATGCTAGGAGGGATTGTAAGATACAGTTGGAACCAGGAATTGTTAGTTCTTTATGTAGGTCAGTACATGTCAGCCAATAAGTCCAATTACCATTGCTCTCTGAAATAGAATGGGCAGTGACCTCTACTCTGCTGTCATAGGACTGAAATGGATGGAAGGATGCCTCTGATATAAGTGATATATATTTTCATTCAGAATAATAATAAAAAAAGATAAACAGAGTCTAGAGTAGATGACAGGATGACAAATGGTTCGAGAAAAGGAGTCCAAAGTGATGTGAGAAAGTCAACATTTTCATTGTTGGAATATGAAGAGTTTAATCTATCATCTTTTGATATCGGAGGCTTTAAAGCACGTCTAAACGATCCACTGTCACACTCTTTTTAGTGTACTCCCTCAAATAGTACAGTACATACCCCGCAGAAAGGCAGCACTCCCCGAAAACAGCAACTTATCAGCAGCAAGAGTGCACTCAATGATTCATACACTCTTTTAAGAGAACTTGAAACCTTGGCTCTATTTTGGTCCCGGCCTCTCTCCTCCTCTCTCTCAGTATATGCAGCACAACGGAGCACAGGGATTTAGTGGGACTAAGTAGTTTGATATTTCTATTGGTTTTCTGCATGTATTTCCACTCTCTCTTCCCTTTTCTCCTAGTGATCTTTCTCATCATATGGAGACCAAGGTCATGGCTGATTGAAATATAATAGAAGTGTAGACATCTGGCCTAATACTGTGGGAAGTTAAATCTATTTTAATGGCCCCTGCCGCAGTGGATTCTCTCTGATGCACTCTTGCGCTTCACTGACAGTAAATCACAATGTTCTCTTATTGCCCTGACTGGAATGAGGGCATAGAGAAAGAACAATGAGGGATCCACATCATTTGTTTTCACCCCTCCCTTGCTTTTTCCTCTCCTCTGTGCTCCTCCTCTTCTCCCCTCTCCACTCCGTTTGCGACTCATAAAGCAAGGGGCTTAAAGAGAGTGACATCATGAAAATAAAAATAAAGGGGATTATGGGCAAGCTATTGTGCCATATGTGATTACTGGGGCTTCCATGTTCCCTAGGGGAAGATGAGTGACTACGAGACAACATATTTTATTTATTTATACAATTCGCTCTAATGAATAAGAATAGGAAATGTGGCTGAGCCCACTGTATTGTGCCCTTTGTCAGGAAAAAAAATGAAGAAAAAGAACTGCAGCCCTGGTCCAAACATTAAAGAATTTTCTGCTTCTCTCTGTTGCAGTACAAAGATCACCCTTCATCTTTAACTGAGTTGTTTTTTCCCTTAAATCGAACTGACATAAATGTGCAGCGCATGGCCCTTTTTCACACCTTTTCAAAATACTTCCTTTGCGGCCGTGTTTTTAGAGTTCACGTACAATCTAGTACAGGTCCACCCACATCTGCAATGGAGAGTCAGGTCCTTTTTACCCACCTAAATGAGATCCATTTTGATGTGACATTTGAGAGAATTACCAGTGCATAGGGGAGCAGGGAGGAGGTTAGCTCACTCTTTAGCGATTGGTTGAAGCTTACCACAGCCCACCTGTCCTTTAGTGACGGACGCTACCTATGACCCTGAGCTACTATTGGATGCGGTGAAATAGCCCCCCACACACACACTTCACTTATCCCAGTTCTTTCTTTCTGTCAGTCAACCTGGTGGGTCTGCTATTCCATTCTCCTTCCATTGTACTTCGCTGTCTGCTTTTCTTGATACATCACCCAAATGGAGTTCCTTGGCGTTTAAAAGCCAGGTCAGATAGCCTCTGTAGACCCCGCAGACTGCCGCTGTAATGTTCACTTGTGTGGCACGCTTTAGCTCAAACACACATTGATGATGAGTTTGATTTCTGCCCTTTCTCAGTGCTGCAAGTTTCATCTTTGAAGGTGAATTTTAAAGATTTAGCATTGCCACCCGTCTATCTCGACCACACAGGGTGGACGTGAAAGCCGTTATATATGCATGGCCAGCTGTTGTTTGTCACCAAAACCGTGCTGCTCTGTCATTTTTAACAAAGAAGCATATGGCTGAATGACTTTCCATAGGACGCTTTATACTCATTCAAAGTTATCGAGTTTTGTAATGTATGTGTGTTCTGTTAAAAATAAAAATAAGGGAACACTTGCACAATTTTAACTTTTACTTTTGGTGTAATTTTGAATCCAAGTCTCAAAGTGTTGATGATTATGGTTTCCGCCGACCATTGTCAGTTAAGATCTTAAACTTGAGTATTTCATTCATCGAGTGTTTCCTTAATTGCAGTAAGTGGATAATATCAAAAGAAAGACAGCTAAAACGCTAATAGCAAAGTCCATCCAAGACAAGCCGCTCTTGGCTTTGGACAGTTCACCTCTCTTCAGCCATGACAGGCTCTCTGCGTACTGTGCAACATTTTCATTTTCCTGTATTTGATTAACATGTTATTGTTCCCGCAAGAGCCGTCTTCCACTAAACACCTACAAATGATTCCATCGCCGAGCTAATGACTTCATCTCCTCTTCTCAGCCATTTGGGTAAAGAAAACTTTAAGTTAAGCCAACTAACACATTTATGTTTAATGATAAGTTAATTACTGAAGATTGCTTGACAAACTGGAACGGTGTTTGGCTGCGGAATTTTTAACCTGCAAGTTTACACATAAAAGTGAAATTTTCAGTGTTGAGATTGCCATGTATACTGAGAGTTTAACAGCATCTGCTGTGTGCATAAACTGAGCAAACACAAGTTTAACAGGCTTTCAGGTAAAAACATTGCATAAGGCAGTGACTATTTTGCTGAAAAAAATAATTCATTACTGTTCTGCTAACTCTAAAGGGGGAAGCGCAATATCTTGAAACAATACAAGCAAGAATCAAATAAAATTTAAAAAAATACTTTGACCTTGAGAGCTGTTGAAGGGATCGATCTGTTTGATTATAGCTTTCCACTGAACCCCTAAGCACTGTTGTTTCAGTATAAAAACTACCATTAGCTAACTAAAAGAGAAGTTAGCCGAATTCAAAGCATGAGTAGACTCACAAAAAAACCCTTTAGATGTATTCCCTTTGTACTGGTCATCTCCATCAGAACTCCATAAAAATTTGAGTTGTGCAGCTTGCAACTATGGGAAGGTGTTGTTGTCTGTGACAACTTGCAGTTATAAAGCCTATCTCTGAAGATATTACATGCATGGTTTGTTGTCTTCGCAAGTAATGGTGCAGCTCCTGAGATGAGCTAATAGAGGGTATCAGCCGCACTTTAGATAGAAAAGATTCATCTTAACCCGACCATCATTCACGGATTAGAACCCGAGGTCCAAAATGCCGTAGAGCAGGTTACAAAGACAAGCCATTTTCATATATTCATTACCTCTCCAACTTCAAAAGTCTGCTCCTGATCTCAGTAAATGTAATAAAGCACATTGTTTTCTAACGCTGATATGTATGAATCTACCATAGCGGAATACTTCTTTAATATTTGCAACTGGCAACATTTTTTGTCCTATTAAAAATAGAAATGTTTAATATTATCTTGCATTAAATATTGAATTTAAGCAGCAAGTGTCCAGAAAAAGATAAGTAGAAGACAGATTTAATACTGGCATGCTAAACTGTATTGTTATGTTTAATTGGATCCCATATGTCTAAAGAAGAAAATGTGAGACTGAGGATGCTGTGCAAATTAATTAAATTTTTTAAAAACTACATTACAACATTGTTGTAAATGCTGTGGATAAATGTTTAAGATCTGAACTCCTAATTACTTTGTTAATGTTACACTGGCAGCAATAATAAACAGTCTAACAGAATGTAGAGGACCATTCTGGTTCCTGAATTATTTTAGTAAGGGAAAAACACCCAGTTTTTTTCATAAATCACACCCTGTTTATGAGTGTGTGCTGGACGACTGCTGTATTCCTAGTGAGTTTCTGTGGGTGTACCCATAACCATTGCAAACCTTTTCAAAGTCAGACCATAAAACCTACCATCAGTTAGGCTCGATGGTCACTCCAAGTTTTTTGCATTTTGTATTCTGGATAAGTTTCCTCCCAGATGAATGTAGAGGCCAGATTTATAACTAGTCCGGTACCCCTTTACATCAACAGATAGGTTTAACCTCCAACATTAGCGGTCTGGTGGTTTGTGTGAACAGAGTGGCCACGGATAGAGTCAAATGGCTGGCTTGAATTATTGTTTCATTCTGCCTCTGTTCACTATATATATTATAAGAGTCTGGATCGACATGAATGGAAACTGCAACTCAACTGGTTGGAGAAGACATACAACCACAAGGCAGTAATTCTAGTTGTTTTCCAAAAAAAACAAGGAGTGGTTTAAGCATGATGATAGGTACTTAAGAGCCACAAGTCGCATCTGTGAACTTAGTTATAGAATGTGAAAAATAGGTGTTTTGATGTCAAGTCACAAGTGATGTACAAAAGAGATTTGGTACCATCATGTTTAACTCAAAGAATAAAGATAGATTAGAAAAGAACCAATAGAATCCAAAGTAATGTCCTTGTCTTCAAAAATGACGGATTTGCTGAAATTTCACCTCTACAGAGGAGGGTGAAGGTTAGAGAGAGAGAGAGATGGCTGAATCAACATTTGGTGTTTCTTTTTGACCTGTCTCTCTTTTATCCACTCCTCTCCTTGTCCTGAAAGACAGTATATTTATGAATTATTTATCCATGTTGGAAAATGTTAAACTTGTGATGTCCTTGTCCTGTGTCTTATCTCCAAGGGCATCATAAGAAGCTGTAAAGAAAAAATAAAACATTTAAAAAGCAATGGAAGGCACAGTCATAAAATAGCCTTGACAGAATTCAAATCTTGGTACAGGCGTACAGTATATATGACAACAGCAATGTTTCTTCTTACGAAGAAGAAATGTCCCAAATGCAAGATGTGTTTTTCACTGTAAAATTGTACCAATCCTGAGTTGTTTAAATCCCCTAAATCTCTGATCACAGTTCTAGAGATCGTATAGTAGCAGTATTAACTATTCAGCATCATTTTGGCTATTCAGTATCAGTGTGGTGTCTGGCACATTACTCATCCTGATATGAACAATCATACAGTGAATTTCTTTCTAAAAGTTAATTAATTGGCGATAGTTTAACCTCTATGCCTCTTATGTACCTTTTGAGGGGGGTTGAGGATGACAGCTACTCATTAATACCAAACAAGCCTCAAATTCCATCCTTACATGAAGATTGAGACTTTAATGATACATTGGCAGGGCAGGACAATATCAACAGTAAGCGCGTTAATGACACTTTGTTTGGTTTTTGCACTTTTTGCATTAGAATGTAGCTACTGGTACTTACTTTGGTGTTCATCCACCCATTTTCTTCTGCTTACCCAGCTCAGGGTTGTAGGTGGGGCTGGTGCCAGTCTCAACTCTCATACACCCTGGACAGTCTGTCACAGGGTTTAGACACAAAGGTAGACGGCCATTAATACCCATATACAATTTAGAATCACTGATCAACCAAACCCATGTTTTTGGACTGTGCATGAAAACCACCTGGAGAGAATCCAAGCTTAGTGGAAACTTGCAAACTCCAAAGAGAAAGGCCTCCTGGATTTGAACCCAGGACTTTCTTTCTGTGAGACAACAACGGTAATGACCACAACACCATGCTGCTCTTTCTTAGATGTCACATCATGTCAGAACCTGTTCTCTGGTGACCTCTCCAGCCTTAGTTTTGTGCTTGGATGCTCAGACCATTACCACCATGCTGTATATGTAGCCATAAGTCACAACATTATTATCCTATACAGGGAGTGCAGAATTATTAGGCAAGTTGTATTTTTGAGGAATAATTTTATTATTGAACAACAACCATGTTCTCAATGAACCCAAAAAACTCATTAATATCAAAGCTGAATGTTTTTGGAAGTAGTTTTTAGTTTTAGCTGTTTTAGGGGGATATCTGTGTGTGCAGGTGACTATTACTGTGCATAATTATTAGGCAACTTAACAAAAAACAAATATATACCCATTTCAATTATTTATTTTTACCAGTGAAACCAATATAACATCTCCACATTCACAAATATACATTTCTGACGTTCAAAAACAAAACAAAAACAAATCAGCGACCAATATAGCCACCTTTCTTTGCAAGGACACTCAAAAGCCTGCCATCCATGGATTCTGTCAGTGTTTTGATCTGTTCACCATCAACATTGCGTGCAGCAGCAACCACAGCCTCCCAGACACTGTTCAGAGAGGTGTACTGTTTTCCCTCCTTGTAAATTTCACATTTGATGATGGACCACAGGTTCTCAATGGGGTTCAGATCAGGTGAACAAGGTGGCCATGTCATTAGTTTTTTCTTCTTTTATACCCTTTCTTGCCAGCCACGCTGTGGAGTACTTGGACGCGTGTGATGGAGCATTGTTCTGCATGAAAATCATGTTTTTCTTGAAGGATGCAGACTTCTTCCTGTACCACTGCTTGAAGAAGGTGTCTTCCAGAAACTGGCAGTAGGACTGGGAGTTGAGCTTGACTCCATCCTCAACCCGAAAGGGCCCCACAAGCTCATCTTTGATGATACCAGCCCAAACCAGTACTCCACCTCCACCTTGCTGGCGTCTGAGTCGGACTGGAGCTCTCTGCCCTTTACCAATCCAGCCACGGGCCCATCCATCTGGCCCATCAAGACTCACTCTCATTTCATCAGTCCATAAAACCTTAGAAAAACCAGTCTTGAGATATTTCTTGGCCCAGTCTTGACGTTTCAGCTTGTGTGTCTTGTTCAGTGGTGGTCGTCTTTCAGCCTTTCTTACCTTGGCCATGTCTCTGAGTATTGCACACCTTGTGCTTTTGGGCACTCCAGTGATGTTGCAGCTCTGAAATATGGCCAAACTGGTGGCAAGTGGCATCTTGGCAGCTGCACGCTTGACTTTTCTCAGTTCATGGGCAGTTATTTTGCGCCTTGGTTTTTCCACACGCTTCTTGCGACCCTGTTGACTATTTTGAATGAAACGCTTGATTGTTCGATGATCACGCTTCAGAAGCTTTGCAATTTTGAGACTGCTGCATCCCTCTGCAAGATATCTCACTATTTTTGACTTTTCTGCGCCTGTCAAGTCCTTCTTTTGACCCATTTTGCCAAAGGAAAGGACGTTGCCTAATAATTATGCACACCTGATATAGGGTGTTGATGTCATTAGACCACACCCCTTCTCATTACAGAGATGCACATCACCTAATATGCTTAATTGGTAGTAGGCTTTCGAGCCTATACAGCTTGGAGTAAGACAACATACATGAAGAGGATGATGTGGACAAAATACTCATTTACCTAATAATTCCGCACTCCCTGTATGGAGTACAAAATGGAGCCCAACTGATTTATTCGTGTGCTACTATTAGCTATTTTGCAGATTATTGTATTTATAACAGCTGTTAAATTAAAAATTAAACATTATAATGAAGACACAGGAGAAACACCCTTCAACCATGTTATGGTTGGACAAACCATTGCATCTTGTTAAATGTAGAGGTACTCATATAGTGTCTTTCCACTGCAAGTGTCAGTGTTCCAGTCACATATTCATCCACACAGCACTTTTATCTGTGCCTAATATCTTTCTAACATTTTCACACACTCCGATGGATACATAAGGAGTAACTTGGGATTTGGTATCTTGCTCAAGGATACTTCGGCCTGCGAACCAGAGTTGAAGAATCGATCCACCAATCTTCCAACTTGTAGACTACTGTATATACAGCTGCCCCGAGTAGAGTTGACCAGAGCATAAACAAGTAAATAAATAACTATGCGTAATTAATATTAGGGAAATCTGTTTGTGTTTCGTGTATCAGAAAGAAAAAAATATCGGCTGATGTATCAGAATATCGACTTTTTAAATCACCAAATATCGGTATCAGTATTAAATATTCCATATGCATTAGGCTCTAGTGGAAGGTGCTAGAGTCATTTTATAAGTGGGGCTACACTGGCAGTCTGACCCTGGGAGTTGAATTCACACTGCTCAGCTTCATGAATGTTGAAAACCAAAAAACCAACGAGAACGCTCTCGGTCATGCCCTTGGCCTGATAGACCACCAAAGGGTTCGACTCTTCCACTAAAAACTGCTGTTTGATCTCTTGATGCAGTCCTGTTGTTCTCAAAGTTCTTCTTGAACGCTATATTTCAAAAGCCGAAAAAAGAAAAGTTTATGCTCCACACTCTCCAATTTTTAATTAATCAAGAACAATTTTTTTAAGAAAGATCCAAGAATTTCAGTGAAATAAAGGTTAGCACAATAACAGAAACAGCTGTGACTCAGTGGGGTCTCATGAATCGGGCTTGTTTGCACATACCCTCACAACGTTGGGTCCTGAGCAGGCTGGATCAACACTTTGGGGATTGTTGTGCAGGGAGGGCTTTTACCCTGGGGTGCTGAGCTTAGGTGTGTTTTTTTTAATCGTCGAAGTGGGTGATAAATGTCACAGTAACATTGCCAAGACCCAAGGTTTCTTAGCAGAGCATTGCATTGAAACAAGACAGTCAGTGTCATTCACTTTACCTGTCTGCAGCTTTAATGCTGTCGCTGATCAGTGTGCAGTCAAGTCAGTTTTGTTTGTATTCTTAGTAAATTTAATCGGCAGCATTTGTCTGTTAAGCGTAATAAAAAATGACAACAATAATAAATGTTAGACAAGGAACAGACATTTGCACAACTTTTATCATGGGAAAAGAAATTGTCAGCGATAATATTTCTAAGCAAGTGCCAAACAATGCGAGCGAGTGTTGTGAGAAAGAGAAAATAGCACATCATCCCCTGATGGTAAACATACTCCCTTTTATTATTATTATTTTCTCCCTAATGATAGTTCACATTATGAGACTTTTATCCTATCTTCAAGCACCAGTTCTGCTAGTGGGGACATTGTAGCTGTTCCTCAACATTTCTTGCCATTTGTTTGCTAAAAGTATTTGTTTGCAAGATGAATTGCTGCACTGGCAGGCGAGATGACAGCCTACACGAAGATGATATTGAATTGATTTCTGAAATGTTGCAGAACGGACTAGTTGATGTGTACCACGAGACATGAATAATAAAAATTCTATTAAAAAGCTCTTGAATGGCTGACAGTGGAATATTATTTGTGATGATTAATTTTCTTCAGTCATTATAAAGGGGAGTTGGCATCAGATTGCCTCTGACAAAATTGCTTTTCACTCCCTGGTGAATACCCTCTGTATGCTTTTTGAGAGCACAAAACCATATTTCTCAGCGCAATATTATGTCAAGATAGGCCCTGGAAAAGACATTTCTCATGTATCACCTTATTAGTGCCGTAAAATCTGTGCTGTTTTAACTGCTGGGGTCATTTGGCATATTCTGCATACATTTCACAATGACTCTGAGGTTTGACTAGTCCAGTTTTTTCCTTCCATTTCTAAAAATATGATTGGCATTATAATTACAAGCTTATAAAATAGCCTCTAAGTGACTGTCTGTCAGTGGCGTTTTTCAACGTAATGAATTTGATTAACTGTATCTTAAAGGCGTGCAGGCTGACAGTTTGTTTCTTCAAAGCTGTCAGGATTTCTGAATTATTCTGTGCAACATCTGTTGTCTAACTCTAATTAATTTGCGGCGTACATTTGCGTTGAATGATTTCTTTAACTTTTGCAAGTGCGACAAAAATTTGCATTTCTAATTAATTTTATTTTCAGCAAAACACACTGAATCGACTGCCGCAGTTCAGCGGTGTCTGGAAGTGTCTGCACAAACAACACGGAAACAACAGAAATCAGCAGGTGCATTTAAAAGCTAATTATGAAGCTTTTTATTTACTCAGGAGCGTCTTTTGTTAGCTGTTTCCTTCCCCGGATGATTACTCAAGTTTGTTTTGCCATTCAAATGCTTTCTAATAGCACTGAAAGGGTTTTATTGATATTGTAACTAACTATGACACTGCTTTGACATGCAGGTACATAAGCGCTCCGGGGCGGAAGGATCGCCCATAGACAAGACCTGTCCTTGCATTTTTCTTTGTGTTTGTTGATAGACTGTGTGCTAGGGGGAAAAAAACGAAAGTCTTATTGCGACTTTGTTCCCAAAATAAGTAAACGAACCTGTCTTCCCCTTTCCTCTTCATGCTCTTCTAAAAAACAGATTGCTTTTCTTCTGCTTTTTCAGAGCTACTCCAGTCAGGGCAGAGGCGGCAGTGGTGGCGGAGGAGGAGGAGCTGGGGATGAGGACTACGAGATCCCCCCCATCACACCGCCGAACCACGCCGACCCTTCTTTGCTCCACCTCATGGAGCACGAGTCAGGTTACCCCTTTCACTCCCTGCCACACAATGGCTTGCTCAACACCTACTCCTACCCCGAGCTGCCCGCACTCATGATGTCCAACATGCTGGGTCAGGAAACTCACCTCCTGTCTGGGCCTATGCACTCGGTGAGTACTTTTTTTTTTTTGTCCACCTTTTTAGCTGTGGCACTTTCTGCTCATGCAAGTCAAGCGCTGTGCCAGGCTATTAGTCTTTGTGGTCAGAGGATTGGAAGGTATCCAGCAAGTCAGCATAGAGAGCATTTCGTCTGAAGGTTTTACATGTTCTAGTCCTTTTAAGATTTTATGTGCTGTATCGAACAATATAAACATATATAAACTGTAAGGCCACAAAATAACCAACTCTTCTGCATGCTGATCAGGTTTTTTCGTAATGGGAAAGCATTCTTCTATTAGAGTCATAATTAACTTGGTTCGAGGCCAAGGAAGCAGCGCTGAAGTCTGAGCAAGGCCAAAGTCTAAGCATAAATACAGAGAGCTGCTGTTTCCTTAACACCGAGACCACTGCAGCAGAACTTCTTTAATATCTGCACAGCTGCGCAAGTCAAAGATTTCATTGCCTCGAAAATGAGCCAAGAAGGGATGGAGAAACTCATTGTGGCGCGTTTTCTTTCGTTACAATCAGCAAATCCAAAAAGGAGAGGGGTAAGGATGAGTGGGTGGGGGAGGAGGGAGGGGATCCCTTGTCAGCTACTTTTTTATTTCAAAAGGACGCCAAGGACCTCCATTCTTCCCCTCAGTTAAAGGGACTTTCTCCCGTGTTAAACATGCTTCAGACTGAACATGTAAACACCCCCGGCGAACACATTCAAATGCTTTAATCATAGGATCGAATCAAATGAATTATAGATGGCCCGCGTGGTGAATTATTCAGCGTTATATACTTTCATCTGACATAAATATTACTTTTTTTTTCTCCGTGGCCTCCGTCATGAATATTTATGCTTTAATGTGAGCATCCGTGGCATTTATCCCCCGTTAATCAGGTCTTATGTGATTTTCAGAATCAAACCGCATAAGATGCAGACTCTTATTTTTTTTCCGTGGGTGGTAGCTGAGGCCTCCATTAAAGCCAGTCTTCAGGATTAGGTCACAATCCACTGGCTACTTTGCTGAATGTGCTCGGGTGCAGGAGGACGATGCCGCTGGCTCGAACGTCTGTCTGCTTTTTAGCGCGAGTGAACGCTCGAAACAAAGTGTTGATTAAGCTTTTAACATGAGAGCGCATACCCTGCGTCAAATGCGTGTGCACGGCACGTTTAAAGTTTATGTTATGTCCGTGTATGTATGTTCAATAAAGCCTCCAACCCCCTTTTTTTGGCCGGCAACAATTTCGAAGCAAACAAAGAGGGAGTACCTGCCTCTTAAACCGCTTTTGTTTCACCTTTGCAATTATTTATTTTCAAATAGCCCTTCAGGGTAATGTTCCATTTTCTTATTTCACACCCCCTTTTCTCATAAATGAACCGTCATTGTAATAAATCACCGCACAAACAGAGACTTGCACACACTGTGAAAGGTCCAGAGATTTATGTAACACATTCATGTTTCCCACTTCCACATTTTAGTACTACTCTAGCAGAGGCTGGCTAATAATAGCTGCTATTAATATTTCTTGTTGCCTAGCAACCCCAGCAAGTAATAGCTTACTCTGGAAAAATAGATGACCGATAAGGAAGAAGGAGGAGGGGTGGTGGTGGTGGGGTTGGAATGGGAAGGGGGGGATTCAATTCATTTATTATCTCCTGGGACAAGAGGAGCTTATTTCTGAGGCTGAGGAATAGGAAAGTAGGCTGTATATGAGAAATATTTTAACGCAATTGGAGATGACGTTATTTTCATTTTGCTTCCATTAGGGATGTTTCATTTGATGTTTCCCCAGCAAAGTCAATTAACCTTAATTTCATACTGATAAAGGTATAATAAGGAAGATTGAATTTATGTCTGCTGCATGCTTAAAGAATAATAAGGGTGGATAGAAATAAGCTCTCAGTGTAACCAGGGGCAGCAATGAAGAGACAAGCCTTTACCTTTGTTGTATTGTATTGACAAAAACCTTACAATAAACTCACAAAATTGAAGGAGATAACTGGGAAAAACCAAAACGCTAATCATTCAACAGCCTTCTTTCACCACCGCCGCCGAAGCAAATAAAAAGTCGACAGCATTACCTTAAGGATACGCTTCTCTTCAGTAACAGCTATCCTTCACTGCACATTTAAAACCTCCTACAAGTACAAGCTCAGCTGGAGCAACAGATACGCTTCATCTCGAGGGATGTTGTTGCTGTTTTTTGTACAACATTTAGCCTAAGGCTAATGCTCTGTAAACTTCTCGCTGCTTTGGGATTCGCTTTTTCAGCTCACATCGATCCTACAGCAAACAGAGTTAAATCATTACAGGATTGAGAGCAGTGGATTGACCATCACAGTGCTGCATGGGCACATACAGTAATTTTGCATCAGTTTGTCCTTGTAGCTGTAGTCTGTATTAATAATCTTGAGCTTTCTGACCGCGCGGAAGTCATTTCTCTTCAAAAGCCCTGTTTTTTTTTTTCTTCCTTTAGTCAGACAAATTTCTTTTTTCCATCTAATTGTGATTCCACAGGCAGCTGAACTATTACAGTAGCTGGTGAATCAACGAGATGCGCAGTGGATGTAGGGAACAAAAAAAAAAATCTGTCAAATAGATGCATTGAATGTTTCAGATTCACTGATGTATGTTTTTGTTTTGTTTTGGGTTTTTTTCCATTTTTATTTTCATCTGTCAAATCCAGCACTTAGTTGAGATCCAGAAGTTGATCCTTTTTGCTGCGGTTGCGTGTTGTTCATCATAGCAGTTCTCAACTGCCAGTTTTGACCCATTTCTTAGACTTAAAATTACACCTTTTACAGGAACTCCAACAAGAAGCAGCATCAACACTGCTGTTATAAAAGACAGAGCTGTCTATCAGCGAAGCTCCTACATTCTCAAAACTCCTCCTCACACCGCTGACCTAGTCTGTCAGCTTCTCTGAACCGAGCCAAGTCTTGGATGACTGGATACTGTGAAATGTAACATGCTGTCGTGCGAATGCTCATTGCTGAGGGAGAATCCCTGTCTCATCCTCAGCTGCCAGCATTTCTGCCATCCCGGCACTTGGTGGAAAGGTGGCACCCAGGGGTCTCGTGTTCAACAAGCGCCCTGATCATTCAGGTCTGGCTGATGGCACAGTGGCGCAGGGGAGAAGGGGGGGCTGGGGAGGCGGGGGGGTTGCAGGCAAGGTCAGTCTCTTATAAAAAAATTAAAGCAAGAGGGACCCTCGCTGGGAGGCAGTAATGAGAGGTCGAGGAGGAGTTTGTACAGCGGCCCCAACGTGGAGCCTTGAGGGGGGGCCACTGTGTTTAAATATTCAAACAGAGCATGAGGCCCTGTCTCATTACTAGTGTAATCAGGCCAGTTACAGAGCAGGAAAACCCCTGCCACCAAAAAGAAGAAAAAAAAACACTGGCCAATTTCACAAGTTTCTTACACACATCCAGCCACATGACTCCAGCCAGGAATTGTGTAGAGCTTTGATAAATATGTGGTTCTAGTTTAATATCTCTGGCACAGCGATGTGTGACTAACAGGCCAGTTTTAACCCTCTGCTGACAGGTTGATGTTGATATCACGGACAAGTTGTCAGTCGGAGTTGTTTTGGTTGGTTGGTCGGTTCATTTTTGGTGGCTTGTGCATAGAAAACTACAGCAAGCTCAGCATTCACTTTCATATTTAGCCATCTTGATTGAACATAAGCATTAATTTTAAGATGCAGTGCATCCAATAAAAGGTCTTACTTTAGTGCAGTTAAAGGTGTCTTCACATCATAAGTAGATCGTGTTTGCACCCTGCTACTATTTGTGCAGCATGTGGGAGCTCGGTATATATGTGTGTGTTGACCATGTGCGTGTATATTTACAGATATATGTGCGTGTGTCTTTGTTTGCCTTTGTCTCCAGAAAAAGTAGAAGAGTAAGCTGCAAGGTTAGGTTGGCTTGGCTTAATTTGATTTTGTTTAATCTGGAGAAAGAAATTCACTTGCACCGCTTGGCATTTGCGACAAGGAACGGCTACGGAAAGGCCACAACTGTTTTAGGGCGGTGACATAAAAATCGTATTGACAGCTGTGGTTATGGAGAGTGCATGGATGTAAGATGAAGCTATCGAGCTATCGAAGAGATCAAAGTGAGTTAAAATAAAGTGCACACGGTCATGTTTGAGATATTTAGGATATTCGGAGATGCTGAGTTTACAGAAAGTGTTCATAGTAGAATCTGTTTGTTGAGTACTTAGGGTGAAGTGCAAGGTGTCAGTCTTTCCTTTGTCCGCTATTTAAGTAGATTTATCTAAAATATTTTCTCAATATTTGGAGTTGGGTTTGACATGACATGCTCAGTGAAGCTGGATTTTTTTTCCTTTTAAATTGAAACAGCCATCTTTTTTCCATCGTAGGTTTTTTAAGACATATCTCATATGACCCGCTTGCTCTGCTGCCTTTCACTGGAATAGATATGACATCTTGGTGACGTTCCCAGATAAATCACTTTTGGAACAGTAGAAATATTTTCTGTTGCGGCTTTCTATTTCACAAAAAAAAAAAAAAAATTGAGAGAGGAAAAAAGAAAGAAAAAAAGACAGATGCCCTTCAGTGCTACACTCCACAACAGGGGTGAACAATGTGTCTTGTAGCTGTCAAAAGAAATGACGGCAAGATAATTGGTGGGGCATTCCCGTTTCGTTTAAACCGAGACAAGTAGGCTTCAAAATAGAATCGGGCTTTTTAAAAAAGTAAAGCTTTGTTTTGCGCTGCTCATTATGCAGGGTTCAAAATGGAGTAATGAAGACGGGCATTAACGGATTGAGCTTTAAAAACAAATGCACATTCATTGGGGCTCATGAATATTCATGCCGCTAATTCAAATAACCTTAGGCAACTGTTACATCTAATGAATATTTAAAACAGCTTGGTCACAGAGATTTGAACACTGCATTATATCTGACTTTCTAGGATCATCGTGTACAAGAGTAAACAATTAGTAATGCCAAAAACAGATTCCAGCGGTGATGAAAATACGTCTGGGAAACAGTGTCCCGTGTTGTCACATTAGTTACAGGCCGTTGGCACTCCGAAGGCGAGCGCGATGCCATGCGACGGTGTGAAAAATTGTAAATAATCATAATAATTGGTGAAATGATTTGTTGATTAATCGGGGAGCCTAATCAACAAAATTATTAAGTGGAGCAATTTTGAAATCATAATCAGTTATCACGCAAAAATGCTGCAAATGTGAGATTGTGTTGATTTTCACCTGTTGTGCTTGGGAATCGAACAGGTTCAATGTATTATTCGGACACCGAACCAGTCATCAGATAAAAAAAGTGATATGTTTATTTAGATATGTATGATAAAGAGAGAAAAGTCTTTGTTTTGGGGGGTTTAATCATCATAAAACAAATTAAAATGATCATAAACCTTTCGAGCTCGCTCAGTCAGGAAGGTAGAGTTAGCAGAACGCGGGGAAAAAAGCTGCACCTGGCACAGTGGGCCCTTGGGCGACACGAGGGTTGACTAAACATGTTTATGTTTACCGCCTGGCGCCCTTACATGTTACAAGGCAGAGAATCCCATGCTGGCCACTTAAAAGAGGGCCTTCCTATGAAGGGATCAGTGTGGTGACTCGTCCTCGCCACCACCGCGACGCTAATTAGGCCCACCGCAAAGCCAGCCTGTGGGGATAATGTCCCATTATTAGAGTCATTTGTTTCAATTAACCGCTCTGTGATTCTACAATAGCACTGCGCAGCCCAGCGCAAAGAAGCCATTACTCTCGCCCAGGGAACCAATGAGGTCTGGGACGAGAGTGTTTGTAAGAAGGTTACGGATACCTGCCGCTGCCAGCAGTCGTGCTGTCGTGCTCCGCATTTAGCCCAGTCTCTGATGAGTTGTTTGAGCCCTGGGAGAGTGGAAAAAACTCCTTATTCAAATCTTTTTCTAGAGCTTTTAAAGACTGTTTCTGACTATGCTGCTTCTGAAAACGTGAGATTTTTGCTTCTGTGCATTTGACTGAGAACTGATTGAAGATTTGTTGAAAGATTGTTGACTTAAGCATAAACCGCTGAAAACTATAGGCTGTTCACGTACCCCTTTACAAGCTGAGAGCTTTGTGGTTGACTGAATTACTATTCTGCTACTGTATACTTATGGTCTTTAAGTCATTTTTAGACTGCAATCAAGTTACTTTCAGAACACGAGGCTCTCTTTTTCTTTCCATTTCATGCATTACTCTTGTTAGTCTTGTTACTTTTGTAAATTCAAAGACTGCGTTCGTGCATTTTAATTCCACCAGTGGACAAAGAAGGCAGATTGCTTTGATAATTCCCGCTGCTTTAAATGGGAATTGTGAAATGACAATTAGTCTGGTGCCTTTGCGGCCAACAAAAAGCAAACCCTTGATAAAAGCTGTTTGTGCACTTGTATGGTGCCTGTTGTTGGTCACAGCTGGAGGCCACCACTTACAGGGTACAAAGAGAGATTATGAGAGAGATTATGACTGTGATTTCTAGCTGGTGTAAGAGGCACAACTTTGAGAAAGTCTGTTTGTATAAATGGCTTTGATAACCATCCAAGTGATTCTTCAAGCAGCTAAACCAGGTGAATTATGTCTACAAGAATTAACTCATTCCTTGTAACATCACTCTTTTCTTGTCATTTGCATAAGATATTTTCTTTTAATCAGCCAGACGCTTTTCTGAAAAAAACACCTAGGTGTTTTCGTGCATTTAACAGCACAAGTACAAAGACACTTATCAACTCCAAATGCTTCAAACTGCAATGTTTTAGAGCACTTTTCGGTCCTTTCAGCT
Organism: Mchenga conophoros; assembly: GCF_057382185.1. Lineage (NCBI taxonomy): Eukaryota > Metazoa > Chordata > Actinopteri > Cichliformes > Cichlidae > Mchenga > Mchenga conophoros. The sequence continues at coordinate 6,172,270 of NC_140545.1, forward strand.
CTAGATAATGGAAACTTCGATTGATACCAAGAGGTTGCTGCCCTGTGATGCCTCTGTTGCCAGGCTCTCTCATTGGCTTTCTCCCCCCGCTGCGCAGATGTTTACAAAGAGACATCACCAGCTCACATTAAAGGGTTCAAGTTGTCCCCTCAGGCTGTTGCTATGGAAATAACCCTGCTACGGTCGCTCATTCATGTTTGATTAATTGTTTTTTTCCTTTCTGTGCTGTTGCCTCTACAAAGACCTCATCATGGGAACATATCATCTCGAAAACAAACAATAGGAAAAGATGAATATGTTCAAATCTGCTCTATTTGGACTTGCAGATGCACTCTCTTCCTGCTTTGACATTTTGTGGATGTGGTGATAAAAGTCGAGTAACTGCATTAGCATTGTATTAACACTGATAAAGCTCGCTTGTGAAGCCACGCAATCATACAGATATATTTTTTATTTCGTTCCCCAGACTTACCTGGACAGAAGATAAGCTTTTTTTTCTTTTGCCTTTTTCTCCTCTTAAATTGCACTGTGTAGCGCTGAGATACAGCAACCCACTGGGGCCAATTAGGATGCCAGCAGAGCCAGGAAGTGCATAGCAGATGCTTTTGCCACTATTTATTAAAATCCAATCTGCGGGGGCCCCTCCAACAGCTCGTTAAACTACCGTTAATCTAATTAGCTCTCACTTGCCACTGTTTTCACCACATTACCAAATACAAGGGCCTCGACTTTGCAATTTAGGCTGATTAAGTAGGTCCAGTGCTGTTAGGCAGAGCTTGTAGGGAGGAGCTTCTCAGAGCTGTCAGTCATTCTCCCGAGTCAGATAAATCATGCAGCTTAGTTCAGCAATGGCTTTGGATTTAAAGTATCAGCAATAGGAATGTTAGTTGAAATCAAATCCACATTGCAGCCCAAAACTGTAGAAATACTCCATCATAATGACCCTGTGTATTTGTAATGGCATGGTACCAAAACTGGATACAAATTCCATAATGGCTTCTTTATGTATATATAGATATATGTATATATCTATATATCAGGTCTATACGATTCTGCTAACATCCTTTCATGTCTCCTAGATCAAGATCACGAATGTGCACTTCCGGTTCATTATTGTTTAGGCCAGGCTGTATTTTTTATTTGATGAGTGCTGCTCTCTGGACGAGTGCCTGGTTCCACTCAGAGATCTTTGCAGCGGCTTTGACATGCAGTCCTGCTTATTGCTTACAGATGGGCAGTCTGACATAGAGCTGTAATTGCTTCCAGATGAGGAGGGCACTGCATATATTTTAAGACATATTTTAACCTATCAAGTCTTCATCCTGAGCTGGATGTGGGGAATACAGAGAAACCAAGCTAACATGGCGTTTGGTAGCGTAAGATAAGAGGAATTTGTGTTAACCTGTATCCAAAGTTGACTATGACATGTTGTGTATCATTCAACCTGTGTGGGGGAAAAAAAAGTTTAACGATCATCTGGAATTTTGGATGCCAGTCCTGGTATTTACAGTCACTTTTAATTTAAAGAGGACTGACGCGTTCAGATGTGTTTACATTCTCATGTAGCCTGCCAGCATTTTCTGAGACAACGGGCCTGACTGCATCATGTGCAGGTGCACTTTCAAATGATAGCTGAAAATGATATCTAAATAATGACTAAGAGCATGTTATAAAATAAAAAAAAACAAAAAAACAGCAAAATTACAGAAACTTAACAAAGACTTGCTTATGTTTTACATACATTTTACACAATTGCTGTTACAGATGTTTGGCACAATAGATTTTTGTACTTCTACAGCACCTATAAGAGCTCATTCTCGTCTTATTGCCCTGAGTTCCAGCTTGTGGTGAAAATTACAGGAAAAGAAATTATATATAGCATCTTGAAATCGCATTATTCTCACTGCTGGTGCTTTAACTGTGACTATTTATCTATTTATTAACCCAGAAAGGCTTAAGTGTCTGCAACCGCCACACTAAGCTGTGCAGCTCTTCACTGAGCTACTGTGAAGAGGTCCGCGTTTGTTTTGCTGAAAGATGTATTCCACTGTAGTGCAATCTAAATATATTATTGAATTTCCTTCATTGTTTATTAAATTTAAGGCTGTGGTTATTAACAGTGGATCCTACAAGCACTTGTGTGTAATAGTGGTCGGTCATGGTAATGAACTCAATGAGAATTATCTACACATTCTACTCCCATCAGGTCTGTGAATCATATTTCAGGTGTTTTCCAAAACAAACAATCAAAAAAAACAATAAACACACATTTCCTACACAAAACCAAAAGCCAGACATTCAAGGTTAGCCAATAAAGAGCCAGTTAGCAGTTGGTGAGGAGCCAAACTGAGAGGAAAACAAGGAAATGTTGCATTGAAATTCATCAGATGGACATTAGAGCAACACCAGTAATGAAAAATGTTGCTGTGCCACATTTCCTGTAAGTGTGAAAGAGGAAAGCGGTTTGCTTCAGACTCGCTGTGTTTACAGCTTGTGTCCGCTGCCCCCATGTGATCAAAAAAAAGAAAAAAAATAGTTAGTGCAGGTTGAAGAACGAACCGTTGGGTTTAATCTGCTATTACTCTGCAATCACCACTTTGAACAACAGTCACAGACAGTTTACGCAAATTGCATCTGCAATCGCTTCATCATTTGCTACTTCCCTGTGTATCAAAAACGCAGCAGTTGATTGTACAATGAAAAGTGAATTGGGGATTGCAGCCATTTATATGTCATCGTTCTGCATCATCACTGAGAAGTGTAGAGCGTAAGTGTTGGAGAACCTTTAAAATACGACAGAAAGTAGTGCGCGCATCAGGGATGTCGCATTTCTTTCCATTGTGGGAATTTGTGATGCAGATAGGTGAAGAAACAGTTTACGTTCAGATTTCCAGTAAATAGCCACATCCTCAGTTTTTCTTCATCCGGCACTTCTTGCCTCTTTCAAAGTGTACTTTATTCTGGAGATAACATTAAGGTGCTAATCTGTATCGGGAAAACAATGTTAGATGATTTGTTATTGAGACGTCGGCTTGTTAAATCTGCTTTTACAGTCCTCGGCCAAAGCTTATTTCACTACCGGCTTTCGATTGATGTTCTTAAACTGCAGATTTAAAAACCCTCTCATAGTCTGTTGCTCATTCTCCGGGCCACTGCACACTCACTGCAAAAAAAAAGCATGTAAAAATAGGTTTTTATCTTCTTCTTCTTCGAGCTACTGTGCAGATCAAACTGTGTAACACACTCAAAACCAATAGCGTTTGTGTGTGTGTGTGTGCATCTATGAAACAAGGTGTGTAGATTTTGCAAGTGCATGGCATTCATTTTGATTTAGCGCTGTGCCCAGTATTTGCTTTTGTGTAACAGTCATCATTGTATCACCTTAGAGTAGTTCCTGTTTGTTTTTATGGCCTTTCAAAGCTGATACATTATGCAGCACTCTCCACTTTGCTGTTCACTGTATATGATAATGACTATGATAAGAAGACTGTGATTGGAGAAAGACTTTTATACACTCTCATGCTATTATCGGATTTTATTGTCTAATTTTCATCTGTCTTAAGCTTTGTCAGTCACCGCGCGTGCACACAGTCCTCGTTGCGAGTCCTCTTCTTTCTATATCTTTCCACTCCTGTTTTCTTTAGATCGACTCTTCTTTTCTTTTGCATCTCACTTTCTTCACTATTCCCCAAATCCACCTCCACCCCTCTCTCTCTCTCTTTGCTGTTTTGATAGTGACGCAGTTACCAGGCTGTCAATTCTAATCTTGTCTTGCCAGTGCAGTGCTGTCCATTCAGAATCACAGCTACCCTCCTTTTCCTTATCTCTCTCTCTTCACCTACCACCCCTTCCATCTCTCTCTCTCTCTCTCTCTTTCCATCACTATCTCTCTCGCTCTCTCTCTCCATCACTATCTCTCTCGCTCTCAGACAACAGAAATGCTGATGGGATGAGCAAGCTAAGGCTGACTCTATAGTTCAATCTTTTCCTGGTAAACTAGAAAGCTGTGTTGGAAATAAATTTAGTCTCTGTTGCTGTGTACAGGACACGATGTTTTTTACCTAAGACATCCGCGTGCTGTTTCTGGTCGACCCCCTAATTGCAGTCTTTAAAAGCTTTTTTACCATCAGTGTATGTCTGCTCTGTGAATGTGCATTGTGTCCTCTTGCATGGAGAAAATTGGCAGGCAATTACTTAACTTTAAAAAAATGTTATTAAACGCACTCATCAGCCAATCTGTTAGGTACACCCTGCAGGTTGAACTTCCCTTTGCCTTCAGAGCTACTTTTATTCTTTATCCCAAGGGTGCTCTGTTGGATTGAAATCTGGTGACTGCGATGGCCTCTTGAGTGCAGTGAATTCACTGTCATGATCAACAAACCAGTTTTGTGACATTGTCCATTATCCTGCTGGAAGCAGCCATCAGAAGATGGGTACACTGTGGTCATAAAGGGAAGAACATAGTCAGCAACAATACTTGACAGTGACATTTAGGTGATGCTCAGCTGATATTAAGAGGCCCAGAGCATGCTGAGACAACCCTAACACCACCACCACCACCATTCTGAACTGTTGATACAAGACAGAAATTAAGACTCGTCAGTGTCTTCCAGTCTTCTGCTGTCCAGGTTTGGTCTCGTCTGCTTCAAGATTCCATGCGTTGTGCTTTCAGAGATTCTGCATGCCTTGGTTGCGAAGAGTGCTTGTTTTGAATTATCAGCTTGAAGCAGTCTGGCCGTTCTCCTCCGACCTCTGACATCAACGAGGCATTTTCGCCCACCGGATATTTTTTTGGACTATTTACCGTAAACGTTAGAGATGGTTGTGTGGGAAAATCCCAGTAGATCAACAGTTTCTGAAATACTTAAATAAACCTGTCTGGTCTGGCCTGTCTGTAATGTGAATGCCGGATCTTATATGTAAATGCCAAAGACATCATGGTAAATTGTTACAGGTGGATTTGCTTTGGTACTTTTTTCCACAGTTTGTTATTTACACGTTTTACATTTTTATGTACAATTAGAAGATAAGCCAAAGGAGACCTCTGCACTGCTGCAGTGAATTTAACTGTTGTGGCTGCACTGAATCCATCCAGCACTGTAAATGTGAATACTTATTAAACAAGAAGGCCTGTGTTTAAACTAAAGTTACAGCTTCAGATTGTGAGGGGCTGAGTTTTCCCTCTCATTTCCCTTTGTGTTTCAAAATGATAAAAGATAAAAATGATGGCTAAATAAATTGGCAAATAACATGGCATCATATGTTAAGCTAGCTTTAGCACAATAACAGTGATGCAAGACAAGAAATAAATATCAGTCACGTTAAAATCTGTCTGTTGTAAGCATATAATAAAAAGAGTTTCAAGTTTTGACATTTTGCATAGAGAGTCCATCTCGCAAGAGCACAAGATACCAGTCTTCTCAGTAGCAGTATCAGAAAATAGACCACAATGCACTGGAGCCACGAGATGTTGCATTATGAATAAGGGATGTGACTGTCTCTTTTTCTCAACTGACAACAACAGTCATTACTGTTCACTGCACCTGCACGAGAGAACCCGGCAAAATAAGCTTGATATTGTGTAGTTGGCTGTGTGGTGGGTAAGTGTTTATCCAGCGTCGATAGTTTGTAGGGCCAGAAAGAAAAAACTATAGTGATGAATATGGCTGCGATCACTTTTTCACTTTCTCATTTGAAAGATATTTCGTTTTACAGAAGACTGTGTCGGTTAATGAGACTGGTCTTCTTAAATATAAAGTCAAAGCTGTGGAGTTTTCTCTTAATAGGTGTTCAGGGCTCGAGTGTGAGGAAACCAGGCAGAGCGCATTAAAACAAAAAGATTATTTAGCAGGCAAAATGACAGGCCAGTGGGCCTAGTTTAATATTCTAATACAAAGTGTTTCTCTGTGGTACTTTGTTAAGGAAGAAAAAAGATCCGATGTTAAATTGCCTTTTTTGCAGAGAAGTTTACATTAAGTTGTTTTTTTAATACATATATATTTATATATAAAGGTAATCTCATAAATGAAGGAAACCACTTTCACAATTAGATTTAGATGAAACATGCTGAAGAAAGATGAGAACAAATTAATCATCTGAGGGGGTGATTTTTTTTTTTCCTGCTTATTTTTCTGGGAGAAAATTATTAATACTGTGCAGAGTGCGCAGTTTTCACTTACTGTTGTCTCTTTAGAAGTATGTGAGCCATCTTTATTAATCTTTCAGAGTCACTGTCAGCTTTTTACTGTATATACTTGAGCTGAGAACATGAATCTCTGATTATAAGACGTGGAAATAAAGAAAGAAATGAAAGAATACGCCCTTTATTCTCCTGGTTGATTGCATTCTGCTGTGGGCTGTTGTGTGTCATCATTCTTTCCTCTGTATGAATACATGTGAATTTTCCTGGCGATTATTTAGCCTTCTTCTTCTTCTTTTTTATGTTTTGTCATTCCATTAGCTCTACCTTCAGTTTATTCTATTTTCACTTCAAAGGCTTGGGTGGAACAGATGTCGTTTCAAATGCCTGTCTTCTGCCTCATTGCCTAAAAGTGAGGGATGATTATTTTTTAATGAAACTGCACACACTCGCACGGGGGGAAAAAAAAGAATATTACCTGTAAGCTGTGAAATAGACAAGCAATACTTTCACATCATCCTGAATGGGGAACATTCATTCATTTCACACCACAAAGGCCATTTTGAAGTTTTCCTTAGCTGCCAAATGTGCTTCTGGACCTTGAATTTTGATTAGTTAATTTCATGCTGTGTGGAATACAGTATGTTGTTTGGCAAATGCCTCGCTAAAAACAATGCACTTTTCAAAGGCAGTCGTTTCTTGTTTTCCAATCGACGGTGAAAGGGGAAAACACGGCTTTTGCTTAATCTAGTGATAAGTATGCACTGAATGGAAATGAACGTCTTTAAATGTCCTAAAGTTGCTGTTCGATACTCACGCGGGGACAAATCTTTTTTCACGGTTTGCACCCACACTGAGCTTTACCACTGAACCCCCTGGATGAGTGGATTATGAAAGCAAACATTCAAAGATGGTTAGAAGTTTTTTTAAAAATGCAACATGATTAAACAGGAACTTGGCCTTGGAGATGATGCGCGTTTGCCAAAATAGAGAAGAATTCGCTGTCACTTCCCTCAGAGCTCTTAACAACGTTTGAGTAACTCGGCGTAACCCGACAACCGCAACGAGTGCACATCAGCATCTTTCATTTGACTTAATACCAATGTATATCATCATATATTCCGCATGTCATTATTTCTATGATATGGATGGAAATTAGATTGTTTTTTTTCTGCCTTTATAGCAACCAGGAAATCAGGTTAACTGATGTTTCACTGCTACTAATGGCAACATCAAGCCATCACTTTTTCTTCACCGTCTCTCTCTCCCTCTCTCTCCTGGCTCCCTCTCCCGTCTCCGTTCATCTCCGTAAAGAAGGCAATTTCCATATAGAATCACATCCAGCATCAGGTGACCTGGATTTGACTCCCAGTCAAAGCCCTGCATGGAAAATGAGAATGTATTCATGTGTATTGGATCAAGTACATCACACAGATGTGAACAGTTTTGCCTCCTGAAAATGTCGAGAGATTGCAGTGTATTATTGTTGACAAACTGGGTGTGTGGAAAATTCCCTCTCTGCTGGTTTCCTGAAAACATGCCATTATTTCTGGTACACTTGAAAGAAGCATTTTTTAAAAAAAGGAGGAAAAAAGGAAAATATAAAATATCTATTAATTCTGCAGCCATTAATTTAAGCAACTAGTGACATTTTGCAAACTTACTGGGAAATGTCCCTATAACCCAAACCTGCTTAAATTAAACTGGAACTGAGATTACTGTATTTATCACATAGCTGCATTTAAATCTAAAATCCTGAAGGCACCACAAACAAGGCAAGAGGTCAAGTTCAGTGAGTTTAGTGGAGGTGTAGATGTCTGCCTTCCTCCACCTGTCAGTCAAAGTGAACACACCCTGAACTTTACACCTTAACGTTCACAAGGTTGAGTGGAACTGTAAATCCTCCCACTCAGCTAAGTGGCTAATTAGCTATAGAGACCAAAACCATCTTTTTACAGCTGTTTACCCCTTAGAGGTAAAAAGCTGATGTGGTGTTGTCGTCACACTATTAGGTAGGCTGGCATCCGGGTTGCCAGACAGGCAAAAGGTTCGACTTAATAGTTCAAGAAGGAAGTCATGTGGGATTTTCACATTTATATCAGTAGGTATCACTGGCAGTATTTTATTTATGCTGAAAAGTAAATAACACAGGAATCTAACCAGCTATTTTTTTTTCACATATCCAATTTGGGGTCACTTCAACTGTCATAGGGTGAAAAGCAGGGTACACCCTGAGCAAGTCACCAGTCTGTTGCAGGGTTAACACAAAGAGATGCTCATATTCACAGCTATGGCCAATCTAGAATTGTTCATTAGCCTAACCCATGCCTACCTGGAGAGAAGACATGCAACGCCCACACAGAAAGGCCCCAGCTGGTCGGTGGATCCAAATCCAGGACCATGCTGTGAGGCAACAGTGCTGCTAAGCACCTGACTGTGCTTCCCACAAGAATCTGTGGGACAGTTTGGACACTAAAAGTACCGCCGTTTTTTGCACGTTTTGGTTGCTACTGAAATTTAGTCCAACTTTCTCTAAAATTGTGCAAAATTGTATGTTTGTGCATAACCTACATATACTGTACATGATGCCCTGGAAAAACTAGAGTATCTTGTCCAACCAATGCATCAGGCACATAAAACTTCTTTCTGCGGTAGCTGATATTATGAAGTGATTTATGACGGTTTCCTTGTCTCTCTTTCTCCCCATCCATTTCTTCTGTCTTCAGATAAGCAGTGAGAAGCGACCCTCAGCAGAAATGATGAAGCCCAAACCCAAACCTCAAAAGAAGAAGAAGAAGAAGGACCCCAACGAGCCACAGAAACCCGTGTCTGCATATGCGCTCTTCTTCAGAGACACCCAAGCAGCCATCAAGGGCCAAAACCCAAATGCTACCTTCGGGGACGTGTCCAAGATCGTGGCCTCCATGTGGGACAGCCTAGGCGAAGAACAGAAGCAGGTAAAAACTATTTCGTGTAGGTGCAGAAAGTTTAAAACAACATGCTGTGCAAAAGTCTAGGCACCAAAATGAGCTTTCCAGATGGGAGCACGCACAGTGTGCAATGACGCAAACACGCGTACACATTTTGATTGCGGTCGCTCCAGTAGATGGCGCATGTGCTGCAGCAGAGGCAGGCAGCCTTTCGTTGGCATTATCTGCCGTGTAATTACCAGAACATTGCTGTGAGATACAGCTCACCTTAATGAGCTAGTTCTTCTCTTTCCAAAGATAATCCATCCGTTTATCCCCACTCCCCTGACTCTCATTAAAATGATTTTCTTTCTAAATTTAATTCTACCAAAGGGAAGGAAGCGGAGGGAGGGGGAGTGTTCTCTGCAACAACAGCCATAAAACAGTCTGAGACTAACAAAGTAGGACATTTTATAGGCAGGAAATGGTCAGTATGGGAAAAATATAAACATGCTTGGGGAGATTTAAAGAGTCTAGGACTGATAATGTTATGCAGGAGGTAAATACACACATACTCACGCGCTCGCGCACCTCTGCAAAAGCAAGCAATCACATGTGAATGTGATTACTATCAAAGCCATCTATCTTAGCAGTGTAGTGTCCATAGAAAGTGAAAACGGCTTTTCCAGAAATAAAACAGAAAAATTGAAACTCATCTTTGCCAAAAAAAAACCTCCCACAAAGCGCTAGGCCAAGGTAGTGTCCCATTTCCTCTGTCCCACCAGCCTCCACAATATGTATCTTCATTGGCCCTCTGACAAGCTGGAATGTGTGAAGTTCTCATTTCCACTCTCTTTATTTATATCTCTCGCCTTCTATTTTGATCCTGCCTAGAATACAGAATTAGTGAGCTCCCTCCACTATCGACTCATCCTTGGATTGAGCTGAAGGGCATCTTGGCTATCCAGGAGGAGCAATCTATTGTTTTTTTTTCTCTATTCGACATGATCTCTAGTTTCAGTTCAGCAGTAATAGGTGGGAAGTAATACTGATGACAGATATAGACGGCCATCACTTTATTTTTCGTGGGTTTTCACCTGCAAGAGAAATCGCAGTTGTTAGCTGTTAATTAAATCGTCTGTTTCATGGGATGAACAAAGTGTAATTTTAGGAAAGGATGTAAAAGAGTTCAGACAGGGCTCTGCAAAGCTCCTGTGTAGCTTCTAGACTAGCTTAGTGCTTTACCAGTGTACATCAATCACATAAAAAGATTTCAAGTTCCTGCATTGTGGCTTGTTCTCAGAAAACTTTTAAGATTATTAAAGTTTCACGTCCTTTGCTGAATGAATAGACGTGTTTGTGCAAAACATTTAGAAAAGTATCATTTTGATATCAGTAAATGTGTTCATACCGGCTCCAGTACTGCAACAACAGTACAGTATATAAACACATTTTTTTCCTACTAAGAAGGATTTTTCTCTATCTTTTCTTTTTGTTTTGCATAATAGACATCATTTTGCCTCATTTTGCCTCATAGCCCTTATAGTTAATAGCACCATTTTCCATCATGGTGTTGCATCCTACACAGACACTCATCATTACATATATATATATACACCTATATATGCTGGCAGAAAATACCTGTATAACAGCACACACGCAGAGGTCCATGTGCGCTCACAAACTCACATTCTTCATGCAAACACACTTCAGTCTGTTGGAAAACACATGACATCAGAGGCTTGTACATCCCTCTGACAATATGAAAGGCAGTTTCAAACAAAACTCACATCGTAATGTGCCAAATGACAACAACCATTCTGGTTTATCACTAATGTACTGATAGTGTTATTGTGGAGCTAAAGGGACAGAGAGAGAGAAGTTCCAGTTCATTTCTCTAGGTGGATTGGAATGGAAATGATGTGTCGCTACAATAGAGAGAGACACATTGAGATGAGGGAGTATTAGTGCTGTGATGAGGAAATAGAGGTGTTCTGTACCATTGGCTCTGATGGAAAGGGAAACATTAAGCATCTTTTTATGTGTATGTGTGTGTATGTTTGTGTGTGCGTGCATGTTCATGTGCGCAGGATGTGTTTAAGAGAGTGTTAGAGTTTGCCTTTAAAAAAAAAGTCGTGTGTGTGTGTTTATTGACAGATGTGTGTGTCTGTGTGTGTCTGCACGTTTATGAGCGAGTCAAACTCTGCTCTCACCTGAAGCCTCTTGTTTTGATTTTATTTCTTCACAGGGGTACAAGAGAAAAACCGAGGCGGCTAAGAAAGAGTACCTGAAAGCCTTGGCCGCGTACCGAGCCAGTCTGGTTTCCAAGGTAACGCTTATGACACACAGGCCCTGGCTAAGACTGATGATGGATTGGATGTAAAATACTTGCTAATGGGCTGGGAGGACCTTCTTTCGCATGAGCTGGTGGTGGTGAAAAAGAGTGTGGTTTGGGGGGGGGGGCATGTGATGCTCAAAGTACAGGCCCTATTTGGAACAATACTTGATTTCCATAGGGTGCACAGTGGGGGTAGGGGTTTGTAGTTGGTATGGTGATATAGGGTGAAGGGTTGGGGGAGGGGTCGGCCAGTCAAAGCACACATCCATAATGGCCATAATGTGTATGCGGCTTAGAGAAGACAATATAATAACTCTCTTATGCGCTATGTGGGCTATCAGATACTCTGTACTGTATGTATCTTTGGAAATAAGCAATCATTAATTTACCTGTGTCCTGCATTAGTTCCTCCTCTCGTCATCTAGAGCTGGAAGCACATCCAAATCAGCAGAGGCATTTGTGGGCTTTGCTGCTATTCCCACCTCTGACACTTTCCCGCTAATTCAGATCTATGACATCCTTTTTGCCCCATGAATGATGCCGGTTTGTATAAACCAGCAACGCAGCACAGAGAATAACGAAAGGCAAGGAGGAGGGCTGCGAATTGCATTGTTTAGTGCCGTCTTGTATTAACAACACACAATGTAGTGTGGTGAAGATTCCTTTTGTCATTCCATTTGTTCTGCAGGCAAACAGTCTCATTTCTCTGCCTGGGGTCCTGCATATATGTATGTGTGTGTGTGCACGTGTGTGTGTGGGTGTGTGTGTCCCACTCCTTTTCCCATCTATCTGTCAAGGTGTGTATTGATCATTACCTCGGCCCCTTGCTCTATTCATACAAATGGGCTCCATTACCTTCTAATCAACACTGATGGCTGGAGATGAGCAATCTGACAGCTCATCACAGGAGCCTGGAGAGGGTGGGGTGAAGATAGAGGTGGGGTGTTTTACGGGTGTTGCTCCTGCTCAGTGTGGTACTGTCCAGCCTGGGAAAGGTCAAATTCAGAGGGGTTTTTTGGTGAAGTTTACGATTTTTTTGTTTTTAATCTGTACAATCTTTGCCCATCTGTCAGCTCCTCTACATGGGTGTAGAGGTGACAACTGTCGCATGCTTAAAAGAAAAATCCAGCAGGGGTTTATTCTCATATTTTGCGCATTATGAATATTGATATAGATTATATTTTACGCACAGCCTGGAGCCTCGTAGAGATTTAGTAAACAAATCCTCAGTCAATAAAGAAAGTAATTTGTGCAAGGGTGCAAGCTTTCCACAAATAATTCAGCAGTAAATGTAACGCTTTAGGAGATAGCCTGTTTAGGTTCTAATTAGATGAAAAAGCCTACATGCTTAATAAGAAAGCTAGCTCAGCTTTGCATAAATACTAGATCAGGGGAAACAGCTGCATGGATCTGTTGATTTTTCTCATCGAAATTTTAGAAAGAAAGCAAAGAAGCAAAGATCTCAAACTATTGCTTTAAAAAATAATTCTCTGTAAGTCCAACAAAAATGTATGATGGAAAATAGCAGGATATCCCTGTGGCTGTGATAGGAAACAGATACGACCTGGTTTGCTTGCTGGCACTTTCCTGTAGCATAACAATGCGTGCAGTTTAAAAAAAATAAAACCTATTCAACAATACAGAGCATGACGGGGAAAAAAAGTTTCTCTTTAAAAGGAATGAGGGAGACGTGTTATTATCAGATGAATATTGGCTGATGAGTGCAGTGTCCTTAATGGGGCCTTTCTTGTCTTAATATGATGTATTTTCATCCACAGACATACAATGACCCTGAACCAAAAAGTGCCCAGCAGACCAGCCAGTCCTCCCACATGATGCCCCCCAAGCAGCCTCTGTACAGCGTGCCCCCTCAGCCCTCCTCACCGTACCTGGGCCCGCCGGGCTCCTTTCCCCTGTCAGACCTCCAGAGCTACGGCGGGCCACCCCGCCACACACTGGCGCAGACCCTCGGCCAGTCCCAGATGCTCCCACCCAGCATGAGTGCCTCTCCCCCAGCACCCTTCCAAATCAGCCCACCTCTGCATCCGCACGCTCAGCTCTCCCTGCATCAGAGCTCCCTGCTCAACCAGCCAATCCGAATGCAGCAGTCGCAACCAATCATCTCGCACCAAATGGGGCTCCAGGCACCTCTGCATTCCCCTCCTCTCAGCCAACAGGTTGGTCTAGCTGTTATTAAAATTCACTATGCATGCTTCTTCTACAGATGATCAACAACACACATGCTAGCAGACATCATGAGCTACTTTCAGCTTCTCGATTGTTGGGTCGCCACTCGAGTAGCTCTGCATGTTTCATTTGGCAGATATTTTCCACCAGATGCCCATTCCTTATATAACCCCAAAGGGATTTGTGTTTCCTCTAGACTCACTTCACATACAAATATACAAATATCATCACCTTTATTTACTTCCTAATTAGCTTCCATAGATATTCAGCGTCTAATGCTTCTCCCGTTGTGATTTAATATAAAATCAACAACAGTTATTCATCGGTTACTGCTGTTTTCTAAAGAGGAAAAACTTCCAGTAAAGCCTCGCTCTCTAATAAAGAGTTCTCAATTCCTCTTTTAACGCATAAAAGACCCATTTAGTCTCAATCAAACTGTTTTCTCTTTTCCCTCTGAGTCCATAATGTTTCCATTCCAGCAGCAGGGTGTCTTGCCAAACTAAGAAGGGTGATTTCGTCAATGCAATGGGGCCAAATGTGAATGCGTAACAACTCATATAGACCAGTGGCAACATTTAGCCTTATACAGTATCATGGCTCAGCAAACTCTGATGGCTGGCCATCATAAAGCTGAAGTCGTGTAACATCCTGTGCTCATCTCGCCTCTCCTGCTATCTGCAGGGTTTCTCCCATATTCAAGCTGATTACCAGAACAGTGTTGGGGGCTCACAGTCTCCCGGGGCCCCCAATCCAGTGCACGGCCAGAACCCCGACTGGGATAGCGAGTACTGCAACAGGGACTGCGGACCCAACCATTGCAGGTGAGCTCTTTGCACCGCTTACAATATTATGCTGTTAGTATATTAGTTCTTTCCTTACGGGAATTACAGAGTCAGACACACACACACACAAAAAGCTCTGTCCCTCTGTGAGTGCAATCCAAGACATTTGATTGTTGAGAATACTAAGCAGCTGTCTGACAGTTACTCATTTTCCAAATGAGTTACTCTAAACCACTTCACTTTCACACTCAGAGACTCAGACAGTATTAATCATAAACTGCAATTTCCCTGCTAAAGCAAAGCATCTCCTTGAAATTGAAATGAGTAATGCAGCAGTAGAACAATGCTATTACCAAGCTTGGAAAAAAGTGTGACATCCAATTAAGTTTCCCCGTGTTTCGCTCGGCACACGTTGCCTTATTGAATCAAGATATCCGAGCAGGCACGAGAAGAATGTTTTGTCTCACACCTGAAACGCTGCGTTGCTACTTTGAGAGGCAGCTGAGCTGGAAGTGGGCGTCTCCTGTATTTAGAGCTGATTCATCTGGATGTCAAACGGGATCACGCCTAGGTCAAATCATGTTTGACAGTCTTTGAAGTAATATTGGGTGTTTGCTTAAACCTTTACTCTCAGTGTCAAGTCATTGTAGTTTGTAGTTTTGGAGGGAGCTAAGTTGTCTCCAGTATGTCAGTAGAGATAACTGGAGAACAGACTTTGTGTTTGACATTTCAAGTAACAAGTGATCTTCAAATTTTGGCTTCACGCTTATTGATGTGCGCGCTTCATCGTCAGCTTTTATGTTTGTTCTGAAGCCGCTCTCTAATGCCAGTCCCGCCGTGACAAATGTTTAACAATCCTTCAGCATTTTCCCAGTGAAATATAGGATAACACCCCCGTATTCACACGTATATCCAGCCATACATTAACGCTGTTTTTCTTTCTTTCCTCAGCAGCAGCGGCATGGGAGCTCGAGACAAGCCTCTCTACCTCACTTGAAGTTGAAAGACCTCCAAATGTCAGACTCCAGGGAGCTTTCTAACATAACAACAACATCATCGATGTATCTGCTTCTACACCATTTTTTTTTCTCTTTCTCTCTCTCTCTCTTTTTTTTTCCTGATGGATTTCAAAAATCCCAAAGACTGCTACAGTAACTTCACCTATTTGCCAAGCACTTAGATCGGCCAGAAGCCCGAGGCACTTCTCTTGCTTTTTTTTTTCCTTATCAGTGAACTTTCCATTTTTTGAGGGGGCAGTGAGTTTTAAGCTCATGCCAACATACTGGAAATGAAGACCAAAAAAAAAAAAAGAAAAGAAAAAGAAAGAAAAAAAACATCTTCTCATTTTGTCTAGATTTTTTTTAAAAAGATGATTCCACTCCTCTTTGCTCCATTACGCTGTTTGCCATGGACTGCCCTTGTTTTGGGGAGTTAAAATGCTCAAAGCATACTCCAAGTGTAGGGTCTTGGGTAGAAAAGCTAACGCAGGAAAATAGAATATAGTCACCCCATCGGGGTGGATGTTCTTCGGGACAGACTGAAACACCCGAAGTGAGTGAAAGCAAAGCGACATTTAAAATGAAGGTATAGTCACAAACGCATTTGTAAATCATCCTTGCCCTCAGTAGAGGACTTCATCCTTTCCTTTATTTATCACAGCGTGATTGTAAATATCACCAAAATGGATTCCTCTTATGTGTGTATTTAGCTGCAGTCCCTTGCCTTTTTCTTTTTTCTTTTTTTCCAATTGTTTTTTTTTCTGTGCAGGCGGATTCAGTGAGGGAATACACACACTAAAACTCGTGTTGAAACTGTGTTCACCAGTCTCAAATCTCTCCAAAATAAAGAGGGAAATGCAAAGACTGCAAAATGCTCAATTTCCTCCACAGCTGGCAGAGCTCCGGCAGAGAGTGTCGCACTCTCTTCACATGGCCTCAGGACGCTGCAGAACTGTAGAGGTCAAAGATTGAAACCTCTCCTTTTAGCTCCTCCTACTTACTAGGTCAGTAAAGACCACACCCTCCTCCCCTACACCTGTGACCCCGCCCAGCCACCCCTTAGTCCCAGCACCACTTGTACAGGTGAATAACAAAAAAAAAAAAAAAAGTTGCTAAATGTGAAATGTTACTAAAGGTTAAAAAAGAAAAAAAAACATAACAGTGGGTTTTAAAGTTTTTGACTAGTTTTATTAGGTGTTTTAGAATTGTGTTGAACTCATCTTTATCTTTTTTTTCTGTAAAGAAAAATAATTCTTTAAGATTTTCTTTTTTTTCACTGTAGCAGGATTTTGTTTCAGAGGATTGCTCGTCAGGACAGATATTTTAATTTTGTGTATAAACCTGCCAAACATACTTCTTTTAAAGTTTTAAAGCCAGTGATGAGAGAACCCATTATGTTTTTGTTAAATATCATATGGTCATTCTATTTAATTTGGTTGCAGGTTCCACATCTATTTATAAATGAAATGAAGTAAAATTTTGGCTTATTTTAATCAGGGTGCATTATTATTATTATCATTATTATTATTATTATTATTATTATTACTATTAATGATCAAACTACATGATTATTAGAATAATATTTTTTCAAAAACTGCTGTTGGTGCTAATGTACCAGCATTAGATTCTTTTTTCTTTTCTTTTTTGTGTCACAATTACTTCTTTTTGTTTTCTTTTGTCTGTAATAAAATGTTTAAAGTGAAAAACAAAACAAAAAAAGGTGTGCGTCTCTGCTTGTTTTTGACTGCATGGCTGTCATTAAGTCTTAACAGATTCATTAGTGTTTTTGATGAGCTCTGCCTGATCGCTACAGCAACCTGTAAACGCAACTTTGCATTCCCCCTGCATGTGTCTGGGGTTAATTAGGAGAATTACCTTTGATGTAGCAGGAGTTGATGTAGCTGCTGTCACATGGCTCATTAGGTGAAAAGTTAAGGCTTGATAGTGTAACTTCATTTAACGTGCTTTTAACCTTTTCGCTGTTTCTATTTTTTCTTCCCCACCCCATAAAATCCAGACTAGATCAATATAAAACACCAAGCAACATTTTTTTCCTGCCCCCTGGCCATGTTTTTTTTTTTGCTAAAAGGTGCCATGATGAAACTCAGAGTTGATGCAGCAGTACACGGCCTTTCAGAGAACTACCTGAGAAGAAGAAGAACAAAATCTGCCTTTTAGTTATGAATTTCACAGTTGGATTAAAGGTAAAATAGAAATGGAATCTATCAGCCTTTCGCATCAGCGCTTTCTCTACCCTTTCTACTCCCCCTCTCCCTCTCTCTTTTGCCCTCTTGCTCTCTCTTTCCATCGTGGTGATGGCGCAGTGCCCCCTAGAGCCGATTCACAAAACTATAACCTCCCAGTTTGTTAGTTCCCCTAAAGCGGGTGTCTATCAAAGCGCCCAGGGGCCAGAATGGGCCTGTCAGAGACTCCAATCTGATGCATTACACGGCTTTCGAAAATGTAAAGAACAAAAATATAAAAAATGTTTACAAGCTTATAGTTTCATAAGTTTTATGGCTTTTTCTACTGATAAAGCGCTCCCCCGTGACAAGTCAGAGTAAACAAGTAATAGATATACAATGAAATAACAGAGTGCCTGTTTTTTTTCGCCAGATGCTATAGAAATGTTTGGTTTTTACGGTAGGTTTACTGTCAAAAATCATGTTTAAAAAACGTCATTCTGTCAATTATTACAAATGTTCTGTTTTATAACTCTATGACAGTTTGTGCAATAAGCTAACAGAACATTTATTTCTTGCAGTTTAGGTCCAGAGCAACAGTTATTTCACATGCAGACAAACTGAGATGTACTGCTCAAACTGAGTTTCGTGTTCTTATATTAAAATGTCTCTGGGATTAAATGTGTAGTTAAGCTTCTTTACGCTAACAGCCAGGAGAGTTTCACTGGTCTGTCCCACTTATGATCAAAATGGGTTGTACCAAAATATAAAATGAGTTTGACATCCTTGCCCTAAACCCTCAAAATAGAAAGATACTTTAATTATAGTAAATCAGATTCCTAAAAGTGGGACGCTGATATGTTTTAACAGTGATAAAGGATATCAAAGGCTTCACTATCATTCCCTCTTCAGTTGTGCCCTTGAGCAACCCTCACCCATGGCTCATCTTCATCTGCAGCATGTTCGTCTTAGGAAAAATACTCTGCTAAAACACAGGTAAACTAGCATTTGTTAGACTAATTTAATAATTTGTGAACGGAAACGTAGAGATTAGTAATATTAATAATAAGGTTTGCACAGTTTCAAAGGCAGACGTTCTAAATTTAATATGTTTTGTTGTTTTATTGCGTGGGTGATTACCGTAGTTCGGCAGTTTCCTTTCAGTGATTCGCCATCATCTTTCTATTGATGGGCCTCTATCGCCACCTGCTGGTGAAATCTAGTATTGGCTACACAGCCCTAATGTTGATGCCAAAAGCAGATGAAAGTTTTTTTGTTTTTAGAAGCTGTAAAACGATGATCATATGTTATAACAAAAACATTTGCAATAGTCGGCTTTCTGTAGTCTAAACTAATTGTATAATATTATATACATTTTTTTTTTTTTAAAAACTGATTTTACCCACACTGTCTTCAAGATAAAGAATACACTAACACCTCGACTTCACCACATCTTCTGAAAATGCTTTGAACCCTTTCCCCACTTCCATCTTCACTTAATATATCAAAATACTCTGTATTTGTAGACGTGACTTGCGCATTCATCGGCTCCTTGCCTGTCCAATCCCCCATCACTAATATTGTGTCCAGCAGCTCTGATAAGAGCTCCATCAGCAGCCATCGGGCCGTCTCATTTCCTCTTCAGACGGATATGAAGTCCCCTGACAGCACAGCGGGTCGGCAGCGTCATTGTCTGAGAGCCAACAAACAAGACAGGACAAACAAGAAGCAATGTGCATGTGACACAGAGCACTACCAAACATTTGATGGCTGAGATGATAACGCTATTTTGAGAAACATCCTCATTTGGACGTTAGGATGTCAGGTTCAGAGAATCTTTGTTTTATCTGAAGCCGGTGCCTGAAGAGGGGCTTCGGCCGGCCTTTTGTCGACCAGCTGCTGCATTTCTACAGGAGAAAGCAATCAGATTTTAATCCTCTGACTCCTTTTGTTGGCCGTCTGCTTTACAAAAGCGCAAACAATCAAACTTTGAACAAAATAGTTTTATTTTTTACACGTACAGTACCTACTATGGTCACTCACAGACAACAGTTACAACAGGTACTCTCGATTATAGAATCAAAAATATGAGCTTCCTTTATTCTCAATTACATTTGCGTTATTGATTTTCACATATAGTAATACTTTACACACACAAACGCACACACACCGATGCAGCACGTTGTGCATAAAATAAAATATATCAGACCGCTTATCATCATAACTGGAATCAGTGTGTTTTTAGACACACGTGTGTGTTCAGGGCTTTAATTTAAGTAGATTCATTAAGTAAGGGGCGTGTCTTCGAGGACTGTGTTGTTCATTGGTGTGCTTTCAGAGAGCTCACCTTTAAAGATGGCCACAGTGCCAACTTTGCAAGCATTTGCATTCAGCTATTCTCTTTTTAAATCTGTATGCAATCTGCATTAATAAAGAATCCGTATTAAATACTTTAAGTGGGAGAAATATTGTTGCATGCTAATTGCAAATGTACTTACATGTTTGTATTTAAACTTCACATTTCCATTAACTTATACAAATAAGATTAAAGAGGGTTCCTTTAAAAAAAGAAAAAGAAGAGCTGTTTGTGTCTCACCACGGAAAGTCTGATGTTACCAGTGAGAATGTCAAAGGTCATTTTTCTCACAGACTTTCTTTTGTTCTTGTCTGAAAGCTTCTGCTGCATTAATGTTAAAGGAATAGCAACCAGTATGAATTAGTATGTTTTTTCAGACCTTTCCCTTCACTGGAAAGGGGCCTGTGAAACCTGGACTGCCAGCACAGTGAGTAGGCTGACAATACGTACATCTGTGGTAGATTTGTAAGGAGACTGTCTCTCCTTTGTGTGCAAAAGTAAGAAACCTTTTTCCCACTCCACATGATTCCAATCCCCCTTAACATTCCTCAGAAGCTCCTCCCTTCCCAAGCCTTCACTGGACCAGGAAATACGCTGGGAAAACCTCAAACCTCTCTCCAGGTACATTTCCTACAAAAATTACAAGCAAAGCCAGCATCTCTAAAGTTGCAACATTCATTTTGGTCATACAGTGACAAAAAGAAATAGAATATCAGCACTGGCACGGCTGGCACAGACATCAAATACGTTCAGTACAAACACTAAGGCTAACTACGAACACTACTACGATATCTGAGCATATCTACGCTGTCTCACAACAATGGCGCACAAGCGGAGATGCTGGTATCGTTTTCATCGAGTATCGTCACACGTGGCGCCGATGAGGTATCAGAATGAAATGATACAAGAAACAGACCTGATTCACAGTGCAGCTCAAGCAGACATCACAGACACTCTTTCATCTCCCTTTAGCTTGTGCTTTACGACAGCGCTACAAGTTCATCTTACCAATAAATAAAAAACAATATCAAGTAAAATGTGAGAATGAATTACTATTTAACACAAACATTAGTACCATATGAGAAAATGAAGTAAGTGCTTTGTTAGACAACCTCTTCCTCTTCCAAATCTGACCTTAGTTATAAACTCTAAGTGACGTTATTATAGCAACTATAGCAAAATCCTTTATTTTAACACAATATAAACTATAAATATAAACCCTAAACTATAATATACTATGTCTAGTTTGGTTGTTAGTGGTATTAGACATATATTTTCCCGCCTAAGCTATTCATTTGTACACTTCAGGAGAAAAATATACCTGTATGTCACGGGCCACTGCAGCTCCTGATTGTGTACTTGCAGTACACAAGTAATTATATGCCTGCAGCAGTCATACACTTACAGATGGCTTTCCATTAGCTAACATGGAACATCAGAGCATGTTTGACCATTTAAGGAGATATGCTGAAATATTAAAATCAATTCATAATAAGGAGTGTAAAATGCCCGGTGGTCTTCTTTGCAGAAAAGTTGCAGTATTCATAAAATATTCATAAAACAAATCCTCCATTTGTCAGGCCACTCTTGCGAATATTGAATATGTTCACAGTTACCTGCCTGGTCAGATAAAGTTAAAACAAAAAAAGTCCGATCACATGTGGATGATTGTAAACATTACAGGAATGTCCAGACAAAAATATTGACCCAGTCTTTCATCTTGCTCGGTTTGTCCAGCATTATTCAGCCGCCCCATGTTGCTCCTTCTCTTCAGGAACAGACATGAAGATCTTCTGACAGAACATGGTGAAGATTTCTGAGGAGAAACAACTTGTCACGTTAGCCACGTCTGTTTTCTCTTTGCTAGGCTACTACAGGTCAAATATCGGTCTTTTGCCTGAGTCCTCCGGACCAACTATGTAAACAAAGGAAATGTACCGGTGCCCACAGCAGAACTTGAGCAGATAATCTCACAGGAATTTCACAACAAACCACCTTTGCCTCACTCTAAAAAAAACAAATGAAAATCTCCAACTCACCCAGCATCTTCTTGACCACATGGGGTTTTTTCCACTTGTAGCCCAGTAGGTACGCTGGGACGCCTGTGAGAATAATGCCGCTGCCTAGCAGACACTCGAAGGGAGCTGCCCAAAAGGACACGACGATCATGAAGACGCAGCTCAACACAAAAGTAACGGGGATGAAGAGAGAAATCTGCAGAGAGAAAATACAAAATACATAACAGATGAAGATGTGTTTCGATTTACATTAGACGTGAGCAGATAAGATACAGTTTATAATTGTTGAGTGAAGATGTCTCACACACTGAAAAAGAAGAAAATATCATATTTGGACTTTGGAATAATGCAACTATAGCTAACGATTAGACTAATGTATAATGATTTTGATGACAATACTTCCCAAGTTTAGATTTTAGATCCTGTAACTTCTTCACTGATATCTGTTTTCTGCCACTTTGTTTCCATTAAACAACAAGAGGAGACAAATAATTACTAAAGTTTTTATATTAAGACATTTTCAGTACCGATTACTTTACAGATCAGACAATAATGCAAAAAAAAAAATCAATCAAATCAATACAAATTCAAACTATAAGACTGTGTATGCAAAGTTGAATGATGCCTGACTTCATCTAAAGATCTGATTTTGAAACAATGATATGTGCTATAGTTGATACTAAATACATTTGTACTCTTACTTAAGTATTTTTCTCATACTGGCTTACCCTTTTTCCTTAAGCGTCCCCAACAATTTGATCACAATGAAGAAATTATTATTGGCTAAACTGTTATGTTAAGAGCTCCATACTGTTATTGCATTCAGTTATCAGTTAAACTGCTTGAGCTGACGGTTTGTTTTTCTTTTTTCTGGGTTGAAACTGACATTTTTTATGAATGGTTTACATATAAATAGCTCTCTCTCTCTCTCTCTCTCTTTTAATATGTTTATAGATGATTTTATAAAATAACTGAGCTGAAAGCAGTGTGGGCCAAAGAGAAGATGAAAGACTGGTCAGCCAAGGTAATTTTCCCATGATGAAATAGAAACAAAGGATCATGTATTCCTCCAAATACCCCTCCCTCCTGTCTTGGAAAAACAGTATGTTTCCAGTTCCACCTAATAACAAGAGTAGCGATACAATGGTGCTTTCACTAAAAAAAAATAAAATAGCAGATGCTTTATGAAACTAGAAGACATGTTGATGTTTTGCCAGACAAGGAAGGTAGGGCTAGGGTCACCTTTCAGTGAGACTCATATCCATCAAAATGGATCTTCTCTGCAACACGCACTGAGCAGCTACTTTAACCCCTAAGACGTTCACCTTAATGGGCCTTCTGAGGTCGGGTTTGGTAAAGCGCAGCCAGATCATGCCAGCGATGGCCATCCCAACACACATCCAGGTGAAGAAGCTGAAGAGATTGATGACAGAGAAGATGTCCTGGGAGATGGCATACATCATCGATAGGAAACACTAATACAATGAAAAAAGGAGTAAAGATTGCATTAGTTTGCTGGAAACATTAGATTATAGATAGTAGATGGATAATAGATTATAAACACACACAAGGCTTCTGAATCCTCCTTAGTGATTTTCTTGAATAGAGCAGTTATTTAAGGCAGGTAGGTGTCACAGTACTGGGTCTGTGACCCAGGGTTTTGTGTTTGTTGGTTAATTTTTATTCTTTGATTATTGTTATTCATTGTTTTGGTTCTCTTTATTGTGTTCTGCTTGTGTTATATTCTTAGGTCCTAGGATTTAGGTTTCTGTTACTTTGCCTTCCCCGTGTTCCTCGTCTAGTCACTCATCTCCATGTTCTTTCTGTCTCCTCAGTCAGTTATGTCTCTATGTTTCAGTGTCAAGCAATGTTCCCTCTAATTTTTCATGTGTCTGAGCGAACACACAAACTCCCTGAGCGGTCCCTTGGACCACTGTGAGCAACATTAGACGTGTGCACTGTGGTCACGCCAGCATCAAATCCATCCAAGTTACATGGTTTATTAAAATAATCAAATTACAGCATTTACATTTATGTTAGACTACTTTTAATTAACTGCTTTAGCCCACCTACAATGAAAATTTTAAAAAAAATCTTGTGTAGTATGTTAACACTATTGGAAGTAAAAATAACTTGGACTCCAATTTTGAAAACACAACTTTCTATTTTTATTTTATTTATTTATTTTTTTGTATTATGAGTATGAGTCTGTGGTCTGGGAGAGTCCTGTAACTCTCTGTCTGCAAAATACAGAATATAATGACCAACGTTGGGCAATTAATTATATAGTTACTTCTTCAAAAAAGTAACTGAGTTATGCAAACGACAAAGTTTTTTGCAGCTGCTTACCTAAAAATGCAGCCAAGGCGTTTTTTAAACAAACATCTCAAACTATTTACAGAACAATCAGCTGTTCTGCATCAAATTTGATGCCACACAAATTATTTGTGCCACTCCAAAAATAATTTCTGTCCACTATGAGATAAAGGAGAACAACAGCCTGATACCTGCAAGCCTGACAACAGGAGATGTATCACTGCTGTAACACCTGTAACATTCAGCAGTCACCTCATTGTTCTGACACACACAACAAAACTATTGACTACACTACACACTAACTACACAAGATTTGCGCTAAACGTCGCAAATCTCTCACATCTCAAAACACTCCTAAAACTACCCCCTTCCTAAACATCTGTTGCCATATCACTTGGTACATTTTTCGACCAATAGGAAAGGGTGGGGTTTTTTGGTTTCGGCTTTTCTCACAGGGAGAGTGCTTTCGAGCGTTTTCCTTATAAAACGCCGTTTTTACCGTTTCTTCGGGCAGTAAATATAAACAACGACAGTATTCAGGAAGAAAACCAAACATTGCATATTTTTATCATAACTCCGGTTTTACATGGCCGATCAACACAATTTAAAAACTGGTATAAGGTCCACAGTTTCCCGTTAATTGTTCCGTCTGTCCTGCTCACATCTCCAATGGTTGTACACGTTATTAACGTGGCTTCACTTCACATCAGCCACGCCGCTTTGCTAGCTAAAACACCGGTGTCGGCACATAAGAACGCTGTTAGCCTGTCAACGACGTTGATTAGCTGCGTATATACGAATGTGAATCGCATCATTGGCTGGACTATGGGATAAGGTGGCATCGTTCTAATCCCATACGGGAGCAGCCAGTCACTTACTGACTAACACTGCAAAACTGAATTGTTAAAGTTTTAATTTTAATTTCAATTCAGGTTAGTTTTTTTTTGTGCGCAACGCGTGCCAGCAGTGCGCACGCGCGCAGTTTATAGGGAACATTGGTGTCAAGTCTACATCTTTGTGAATGTCTCTGGTTTCCTGTTTTATTTTTATAGGTCTTATGTCCTGTGTTCAGTGTTTAAAGCTTTGCTTCCCCTTTATCTCGTCATGTTTGATTAGTCCCAGCTGTGCTCTCCATTCCCGTGTTACTCCGTAGCCCTGTGTTTTCCTTTGCCCTTTGTCGCAGCGTAGACCCTCACTGCTGTGTGTTTCTCTCATGGCTCTGTTTAGATCTCTAGTTCTCAGTTCCTGGTCTGTTTTCTTTTGGTCTAATTTAAGTTCCAGTTTCCCAGTGTTTTTCAGTTCTTAGTTCTCATGTTCAGGGTTTTGGTTTGTTTTTTGAAAGTTTATTTAATGGAGGTTTTTCCAATAATAAAGCTGCCATTTTCAGTTAACTTCCCATGGGTAGTCTAAGGAGCTTGGAAAGACAAGCGTCTGGACTTCTTTGAGTTTTCACACACTTTCACACCTTGGCTCATGTGATTAGGTAGAGGATCATCAGGGGGTCCTTTGTCCCCTCTTTGGGGGGAAACTCCCACTGGGTTTATATCTGGGACGCCCCACCATTGACCCTTAGAACTGAAGAAGCTTCTTGGATGAGAGGTGAAACGTCTTCAAGCAACTCAAAGAAGTCCAGACGCTTTTCTTTCCAAGCTCCTTAGACTACGATGATCTGGATGACTGAGAACCTTCACAGACATATTCCCATGGGTAGTTTGTGTGCTTTTTTGCTACTGTTCACCACCACAGCGAATTTTAAACCAAACAATCAACATGTGATTGATGCAGACCTTAATTTGAGAAGACTGCATTAACTCTTTAAGAACTGGAGCCATTTTTAGACATAGTTCCAATTTCAAAGGCTCAAAATGAACTGAACAAGTTAATATCACTTTTAATGTAAGGGTTGATTTTAGTCAGTGTGTTAGTCACCTGAAGTTTAGAACACGTGGACATCACCAGACCTTGTGCTTTCTCCACTGAGATTGTCTACCAGTACTTCATTGCAGCATTCAGGTTTTTATTTAATAATGAAAAAACACGCTTTGTTGGGTCGACATTAGGTGACTGACTTGGCCTTTGAAGTATATCCCGTTTCTTTGCCTTGAGAAACTCCTGACTTGGTTTTACAGTTTTTGGGTCATTATCCACTTGCACCATGAAGCGCTGTCTGATCAGTTTTGCAGCTTTGGCTGAATCTAAACAGAAAGTGTAGCCCTGGACACTTCACAATTCACCCTGCTGTTTCTATCAGCACTCACATCATTAATAAACACCAGTGACTTAGTTCTCCTAGCAGCAACACATGCCAATACCATAACAGTGCCTCCACCTCCATGTTTGACAGATGATGTGGTATTCTTCACATCATGGAGCTGTTTCTCTTTTTCTCCATACTTTTCTCTTCCCTTCACTCTGGTAGAAGCTTATCTTGGTTTCATTTGCCCCCCCCAAATTTTTTTCTCAGAACTGTGCAGTCTCTTTTAGATGTTTTCTGGTAATAATCTAATCTGACCTCCCTGTTCTTGAGTGTAACCAGTGGTTTGCACCTTTCTCTAAACCCTCTGTATATACTTTCTTGAAGCCGTCTTGATTGTAGACCCTAACAATAATGCATCTACCTCTTTGAGACTATTCTTGACTTGGTCAGATGGTTTGAAGTTGTTTTGATATTTAAAATGACAATAAAGAGCTAAATAAGAGCTCGAAAATAAAAATGCACCACTTGGAATCAACCACAGATACTAGATCTGCTTAGTTTGTCATGAAGTAACATTCAAACTGCTTGTCAGCCAATTACTTTTGAGCCTCTGAAAATGAGGCACTGTGTATAAAAAACTGTTGTAAAGTCCAATTCACTGAATCAAAGCTGCAAGTCTGCACTTCAATCACATCTTGACTGTCTGATTTAAAAGCTACTGTGGTGGTGCACAGAGGCAAGATCATAAAAAATGCACAAAAATCCAACAAATTATGGACTTAACTGTAACTCTTCACTGAAATAGTTTTCTCGAACAAAAATAACTCTACAAATGCTTCACAAATGTTTTGTATCATCAAAACAGATTTATATACACTTCCGTATAATACCTCAAAAATGGGGACACTTTTGAGGTTTTTAGCAATGATCATACATGATTTAACACACTAACCTAATCTTATTGGTAGCCAGCTGGTAAAATGTCACTGAAAGTATCAGGTTTCTTACTGTGAATATGAGGGATGGCACTGGTGTGAACAGGTCTGTGTGGACCAACCCCAGAGCAGCAGGGAGTTGACCCTCTCGAGCTCCAGCATAGAACAAACTAGAAGAGAAATTTCTTAAAACATTATTTATTCCAAAAATACAGAGACTTTAATTTCTTAAGCCCCATGCCCACCTGATCTCCTGCCTTTTGCCCCCCTATCAGGGTGCGTTGGGGCTTAAGAGGTTAAACTATTAATACTAAATGTATAAAATGCTGTCTTATGTTTCATTGTACACATGCAAACACACACCGCGCTGAAGTAAAGAGTGATCCATTGACTGCACCAAAGCAGGACAGTCCCACAAAGACAGGAATGAGCCAGGACATCACACCAAGATGGTACTCCCCAAAACTCTGCAGAACAGAAAGAAAAAGCAGATGAGGAGAATTTGTGACCACAAACAACCAATATGCATGTCCCAGTTGAGGATGAAACACATCATATTAAAGAAAAGCAGTACACTCACCACAGCAACAGCCTCTGACTCAATCATGACTTGAGGAGAGATGGTGGTGAAGTAGGCCAGGTTGGTTAGAACATATACCACCGTGACTATAGGCATGGATATGATGATGGACAGGGGCAAGTTCCTATGGGGTGAAAGGTCGAAGGTCATTTGAGGAAAAAAACAACAGCGTGTAACACTGTATGTTCTGGTAATATCAGACTGTGTTATGAGATGGGACTGAATTCATGCAGGGTATGCAGTGAGGAACACGACTGCATAATTTTACTGAATTTTATAAATCATTATTATCACATTTTTTTGTAAAATGTAATATTTTAGTTCATATTTAGTTCATAGTTCAGATTATGTCAGTATCGCTTGGATACTTTATCTCTGTGGACTGATGATAGACAAGCTCAGTCCTGGATGAGAGCAACCATGCTCTTGGCAGATATTTGCAAGACAGTCTGTGCCATCATCACCAAAACAACCGTCATTACATTTAAGTCACCTCTCTGGGTTGATCATCTCCTCCGTTACATAATTCAGGTAATTCCTGGGGGGGGTGAATAGCAAAGAGGTCATAAATCTTTCAAGCAAAAACAAACAGAAGCTAAAAATAATTCAATTTTATGACCCTCACCAGCCTCCAAAAGCAAAGAGACCGCTGTACAGAGCCAGGACAATATTCCCAACTCCCAGTTTGCTCCCTTCAAACGCCTTTTCTGGGGTCAGATATGGCACATCACCTGGTCACATACAGAAAGAAGAAGAAAACATCTGAAAGGGAAGCAGTTCTCCCACTGCCAGGTGTAGCGCCTGGAGGAGTTATGTGCTTAGACATTGAATAGATTCTTTTTGTGCTGCCGACACATTTTGTCTCTTGTACCAGGCCGGCCTGTTGATGCCTGCCCTTTGACATGCTTGTCAATGTACCATGGTAATAACAGAAGCAAAACGCAATATTGTGTCAGGACAATTCACTATTTATGCACAATAAACAAAGGAGCATCTCCTCTGGGGTACAGAATCACGATCAGTTGACATTTAAATATGAGAAGAAAAATGTTCTCATAAGTAAACTTCAATTCATTTACACAATACACTGCAGTCAATGAATCCAATGTGTGTGTGTGTGTGTGTGTGTGTGTGTGTGTGTGTGTGTGTGTGTGTGTGTGTGTGTGTGCATGTGTGAGACAGAGAGAGAGAGCCTGGCATTTTGGTGTCTCTCTCCCTCTACCTGTCGCTTTCAGATGGTAATGACCCTCCTTATTATTTTCCAACTCTGTTCTCTTGCTGGTCTGCTGAAAAAGTGTGACAACAGCCGGCAAGCTTCACTGCCTAGTTTCCATGGTAACAGAGTATGGCGCACAAAGGTGGTAGGCGTGGCCTTGTGTAAGGAGGGGAGCAGCAGATGCAGCGTGGAGCAAGTGTGGCCACGCTGTCTTCCCGCGCTCTTGTATTGTGAATGGCACAGCTCGGACGGATTAACGTGCGTTGCTTTTACAGTCTTAGACGGCACACGTGAACCCACACGCTTAGGGCTATCATATAGAAAAATGTTACTACAATGCCAATATTTCAGGCAGTAAATTACTGTCTGTATAGTCACCTTATTTTCTGTACATTTTCATTTCATTGCAGTTTCATTTGCACGATCAAAACCATCCTGGCACGTTCTGATGCCCATGTTCATGTCTGCTCAGGCTCAATCACGTGGCTCTAGACAGACAAGCTCTGTGTTCCGACTCAGTAAGTGTGCTAACAAGCTGAAAGCAAAGCAGTCTGCTTCGTTAGGCTCATTAGCGCTCGTTAACAACTTGTTTACCATTGGAGATAAAAGAAGTAAACCTCACATAGATGTCGTGTAAAGACGAGAATCATAATAATTGATGCTACTATATAGTTTGCAAAAAGCCACATAATGCAATGGCATTTACTTTACAGGCATGCTGTTCCATAATTACTCCAACTAAAATATTGAAAACAAAGGAGCTGTGTTTCCAACACAATGAAGGGAAGCTGCATGTTTACGAGCAGATCTGAAATGACAGGTTCAAAGTGAGGACACTTTTTGAGCATTTTTTACTGACTATTAAAGTAGGTTAAATATTGTTGAGGATTTAGATTTTATTACACTCACAAAACCTGTTTTTCCAGCTTTGACCTGAAGCTTATTTTACTTCTCTGTTAAAAATTAATAAGTCTTGTGATGAAGGCATAAGATTTGTTCTCAACAGCCTGCAGTCATGCAGCTGACTTGGTTTGTTCTGTGGTATTTTGCCACTCACCTGTGGAAATCTGAATGAAGCCAAAGAGGATGATGATGATCAAGGCTATCAATTTGGAAGCGGTGAACAAGTCCTGGACCTTGGTTGCTGCTTTCACACTGATACAGTTTACAAATGTCAGGGAGGCTACAAGCAGCGGGGAGACACAAAACACACTACAATCAAGAATCTGGTGAATGACCAGCTGCAATGAAGTGTCTAAAATGTGTATTTGACCTAAGAAAGCCCACCAACATCATGTACTCACTAAGACATAGGCAGGCAATGAGCTTGGCTGCGCTGTCGGGCACGACGCAGTTGGGGTAGAGAGGTTTCAGAAGGTAGGTCGCAAACACCAGTGACACCACATACTGCGACGACGGCCGGATGATGAGCATCTCCACCCACAGCTTCAGAAAGGCAGCCAGTTCGCCATATACCTCCAGGATGTAAGTGTAGTCTCCTCCTGACTTGACAATAGTTGTACCCAGCTCTGCGTAGCACAGAGCACCCATGGTGGATATCACTCCACAGGCGGACCAAACGATCAGAGAGAGCCCAGCAGAGCCGGTCTCTTTGACAACACCTGTGGGAGTGACGAAAATGCCCGAGCCGATGATGGTGCCGATGATCATTCCGACACCGTTGAAGAGGGTGATGCTGCGTTTGAGTTCAATCTTCTCCCCCTTGCCTGGCAGGCTGTTGGTGGAACCTGTGGCAGCAGGCGGAGAACCCACGGGGTCAGATGGAGATGCTGGCTGCTCCACAATGAGACCATCTTGCTCAGGCTCTGCTCCAGTCGCTGGTGGTGAGAGGACAGCAGAAGGGGAGACAGTCAAATTACAGAGTCTGGCTCATTTTCAGACAAATGAAAAGAATTTACAAGCTTTCTCGCTGAGTTGTTTTAGGCACTGGTTACTTTGAAAAACTATGATTAATAAAAACAAACAAACTCTTGTGTTACTAAAGGAAGAATTCATATAATTTTTTAAAAATAGACATTTTTGGAAATCAGCACCTATGAGATTTTCCTTCTGAACCTGCTGTCCTTATTGAACTCTTTCTATCCGTGTAAACACACACTGCATCTGATAGTTGTGTTTTCATACCCACGTTCCTAATATGTGCCATTTGTCCACACCTGTCACCTGCTACCATGAAAGCATCTCCTCAGCATCAACTCTACAATTCTACTCTTGCATCATCAATGTTGCATCAGAGCGCATGGTGGAATAATGCAGCGCTGCACCATGTGGCAGTTAGAGGTGCGTGAGCATGCACTGTACCTACCCCCCATCTTCTCCTTAGCGACGCTCTCTCGGCTGCCTCTCGATTTCAGCTCCGGCTCAGCCATCTTCCCTCTCAGTCTGAGACCCCTTGTCTTGTCTGCTTCCTCCTGCAGCCCTTTTTCTTCCTTTCTTTATGTCCTCTTCCTCTTTCTGTTGATTTACACTCTGTCGGTCTCTCTCTCCCGGACACACACACACACGCGCGCGCGCGCGCAGGTCTCTCTACTTCCTGATTCGTCCTCTCTCACTCCTCTCTGTCTCTCTCGCTCCCTCTCTCCCTCCCATCCTATATCAAGCACACAGCAGGGAGGAGCTGAACCTTTGTGATGCTGCTGCTGCTGCTGCGTGAGCCTACGCCCATTCCAGGGAATGATGGGATACCTAAGAGGGGGAAGTAGGTTGTGAGAAGGCACCATTTGGAAGGAATACCATGTGACGCTGTAATCTTTTTGTGTACTGCCTAATCCTGCAGTATACAGTATGCCTATGTGTGTCACTGGGTGCTTTCATGTCAGAGGCGATTAGAATAAATGCTGTAGAGCTGGTTTCCCTCCCTACTGGGGACCAAATGGAAAAAAACAAACTGTCTTTATTCTGCCTGAAAGGTGAGATCACAAAGAAAATGGAGATCCATTGGCCATTTTGAGTGCAGACAGTGTGTAATAACAATGACGAAGCTCGTTTATGTTCCTGTATTCTTTTATGGGTTACAAGGTGTTTAAACTGGACCATACTCAACAAAAATTACAATATCATAACTACTCATCAGGAGTGACTTTTACAATCAATTGGGGAAAGGATTTGGCCTGAAGTTATTGGTGCTTGTAGGGTATGCATGTTTTATCAGAAAGAAGAAGAAATTGGGATTCTAAAGTACATGTAAATAAAATTTAAGTGCGATGATTTGCATAATATTTAAACTCCATATTTAATTGGGAAGGTGTTATTTTGAATCGTTATATCAAAAAATACGCTTATGTTCAAAGTCATTGTAAGGCATATTTAAAATAATGTTTGTTAACATAAAATTGCTTCTCGTGGGTGCATGTAGCGCTGCTAAGCATCTCCCTTGCATTCATTTTTTTGGCAATAATTCACGAAAAAGCTCTTTATAGTCAGTTATTGCCTAAATATTCACCTTTGGCTGCCATCCTTGTTTTGACCTTATGTGGAGTGGTTTCACTTAGACTCCATTCTTCTTCGCAACACTGCTCAAACTCCATCAGACTGAACAGAGATCTGCTGTGAACAACACCTTTAATGTTCAGTGACAAGTTCTCCGGCCTGAGGTCTGGCCTCAGACAAACAGCTCTATGTTAGTTAAAAAAAAATATTCAGGGGGGCTGACGAGGAAAGTGTGAAAAATATTTTTTTGGGAAAATCACAAACTATCAAAAGAGGGAGCACCTGGCTGATATCAGCATCTGCACAGAAGTCTGCATCTGTGCTTGAATGGGAGCATTAGTTCACATTGCATGAGTAACGAACCAAATAACATACAGATTTTAGGGCATCAGTGCCTTTTTCAGAGAAGGCCTTGCTTAATTCACCAGCATTTCTGCTTAAATATGGGAGTATTTCTCACAAGCTTTTCTTTTTCTAAAGTAGGTTGTAAATATCAAATCCTGCAACCTAAAGCCCCCCCAATACCTATATGCAGAAAGTACCCCATACAATAAAACGTTTTACAACTATGTCTGATTATATGGAAATAAATCCGACTCTCAGATTGATTTGCCTAATATATGCCTGGATTTATTGTATGAGCCCTGTGCTCGGCGCTAATGAGTTGCATGTCCAATATTTCACCGCAAGGTGGAGCCCTAAACACAATTCAAAACCTGAGATATATTTTTCTTCTTTCTGAAGATGAACCTGGTCAAACTCACGGTGCTTAAACAGGATTTGTCTGTTTTTTAAAAGCTCAGGGAAACTTACTGAGGAACTTACAGGAACATCTTAACAATTTGTTTGATCAAATAAATAAATATGGCCAACACTACAAAATAAATAAATCAGAGAAATCCTTACACCCTAGACCTGGCATATTTGTTGTTAAAATAAATCACTTCAGACTGTTTTAATCTATAAAAACTATATTGTTTTATAAGCTTTTCTTATATTTTAAATGGTAGAAATGCTAAACAGGAGGGAATGTCTAAATGAACAGTAATTAGGAACCTTACCGTAAGGAAACTGCAGCCTTACCATTTTTCATTCATGTTTATAAGGACCTATTATTATATTGACTGCACCTGTTGCTCCAAACCGCAAAAGTACGTGAAGTAAAAGTGGGCCCATATATTCACAGACATGCTTGGACGAAGTGAACTATAAAAGAAGCATTCGGAGAATGAGCCCCGTTCTGTTAAGGCGTTACTAGCAGCTCTCTTGCATAACTATCAACGCTGACAAATTCGACCTGCGATCACCGAGCTCAGTTCAGCAGAACATCTCAGCTCACTAGTGGTGGAGCGCAGATCGATCCTGGTTTTCTAGCCAGGGCACTTTCTGCCAGGTGTCCGGGGACTTTCCCCTGGGCGAAGAGAGGAGAAACCAGGTTCCCTGTATGTAGCCCAGAGTGCAAGCCTTCTGAATGCCCGGATGTCATCAGCAGGAAGCGGCGCATAAATAGAGGGGCAGGCGGCACATGTTCAACATCGCGGTGTCTCAAAAAATATGAACAGCTGTATCAGTGTTAACAACTATTTTACAAAATGAGAGTGAATATGTCTCAGCTGTTCTGTCCCAGAAAGAGCGTCTCCTCTTGTTTGTAAGGAGCTCAATTTGAACGGATCAAAGCCGCGGGGCATCATGGGAAATGTTAAAGGCGCAGTAATAGGTAAATATCAAGGGGCCAGAGGGGGTGTTTTTTTTTTACACTAGACGCTGTACCCACGTCTAGTGTATCACTTTTAAATAATTCAGTAAACGCAGTAATGTCCCCGGGGGGCTGGAGGGACACTAACATCCCTTTTAGCTTTTCAGAAAATGCCATTATAATTGCTGTAAATTATTCAAAACACCACATCTAAGACAATAAACTCCACACAAACGCCGTGTGTTACGCACACATGCATAAATTCAGAGCTGACTTAATTTACTAATTTGTATTATGATAATTTAAGAAGAAATAATTTGCATTTTTATCCCTTGTTATTTTTCCCGTTTTCAGTGGAATTATCATTTATATTAGCGCACTGACAGTGT
The DNA here is from genome assembly GCF_057382185.1 of Mchenga conophoros. Classification (NCBI taxonomy): domain Eukaryota; kingdom Metazoa; phylum Chordata; class Actinopteri; order Cichliformes; family Cichlidae; genus Mchenga; species Mchenga conophoros. The sequence continues at coordinate 6,206,959 of NC_140545.1, forward strand.
CTTTATAAATAGCAGTACGTTGTTTATAAAGGTATTTTAATGAGGCCAGGTCTAATATCATTATGCTGTCTCTGAAGAAGCCATTTGATTCGTCTGCGGTGGTCTCTTTCCCAGCATGCCTTGTTTCCCAGCATGCCTCAGCACCATATTTCCCATCGTTTCAATGGACAGGTCATTTCGGATGCAAAATTAGCGAATATAATTTATTCTTACAATAAAGCAACACTTTATGTCATACACGGCTTTTATTTAGGGAGGAGTCCTCGCACCGTAACAAAGGCTACCGTCAGATTCGTCCCTATATAAATAACATCCAGTGTTGCTTACGTCTTCCGGTGGGAGGAAGCTCATTGTAGAGGTCACGTGCAGAGTGCTCGTCACTCCTCCAGTTACCTCGGGGAAGGTCTGAGACAAGAGCCAATAGCTGCTCTTGCAGGGCATCACCTGATTCGGGTGAGCGAGTGAACAGAAATAGTGGTGCCGACGCGAGCACGTCTCACAGGAGAAGCCAGGTGGAGCAGTTTATCAGCTCCTCCGGTGGATGTGGTGCTCGCTGGCTTGGAATCACTCGCGGCTGGCGAATGAGTGCGATGTATGAGGTGGAGTACAGCTCCAGAACCCAATTCAGACTACTCTCCTTCCACCTTTTCTTCTCAACTCTTCTTTTATTCTGTTTCAAAGCTCTGAAACCCAGAGAGTAAGCATCCTGCGTGGCAAAAGCGTGTAAACGTGCTTTAAACTATTATCCAATCCAAAGTTAGGATCATTGCCCGCACGAAAACAGTATGAAGCACGTCATATGTTTATGGCTGATAGATTTGCATTTGGTGTAGCTGGTCCAATAAATCCATTTTAGCAACTTTATTATAATATTACATTTACAGTATTTTCCCACTAAAAATATAAAGAGGAAAACTCAAATGTAAATGCCTCAGCAATATATTAAAAAAGTAAAATTTCAAGTGACTTGTCAGTAACATTTATAAACACAGTGTGAACTTGTTTATCATTTTAGGAATATCCAGTGGATACAAACTAAACCGTTTGAGCAATATTAATTGCTTGTGTTCCCGCTGTTGTAAGAACATCAGAAGGTCTTAAGGGGCCAAACAGCTGTGAAAAATAATCATTATAATTCTTCCTTACTCTACAGTTCAGCCTAGTAGGTAATGCTTCATTAAGGCATTTAAAAACACACAGGCTGGAAGAAAATATCACGCCTTATCTATAGCATGACTAACAATTCCATTAAAATCTCCTGGATTTATCTAAGACAAGTGATGTAATGTTACAAGCAGTGAATATTATCATTACCATATTACAGTAGACTGGAGTCCTGTCCATTGTGTACTCGCTTTTCCTGCTATCATAGGCTACAGTCCCCAAAACACTGATAGAGGAAGTGATTATTTTAAGAAAACGGTGGCGAATGAGCCTAAAGAGTGTCTTTTAACTTAACAGGATGTAGAAAAAAAAAACATCATTCACAGAGCAAGAACATTTTGACTGTATGTGAAGAAGTCTGCAGAGCAGGACTTTGTTGGGGGCTGGTCTAGAAAGCTGCGTCTTAATTTGAAAGCTGTATTTCAGAGTTGCATTGATGCAACTGCATGCATGCAGCTGCATCAATATTTTCCCCAAAATCTTGCAGATCATTAAGTTGTTTGTTGGGAAATTTGTGTTGTTTTTTTCCTTGGAGCTCTCTCGTTGATGCCATTTTTGTCCAGTCTTTTTCTTATTGTTGAATCATGAACTCTGATCTTAACTGAAGCGAGGCCCGCAGTTCTTCCATTGTTCTGGGTTCTTTTGTGGGCTCCTGGATGAGTTGTTGACACGCTCTTGGAGTCATTTTGGTAGGACGGTCACTCCGGGGAAGGGTCACCATTGTTCCAAGTTTCCTCCATTTGTTGATAACGGCTCTCGCTGTGGTTCACTGGAGTCCCAAAGCCTTTAAAATGGCTTTGTAACCTTTTCCAGACCGGCAGATCCATGGCTTTGTTTCTAATCTGTTTTTCAGTTTCATGAGCTCATTTCTCAGACATGTTGGTGTCTAGGGGATTTCTTGTTTGACCAGGTCACTCAGCTTGCCCCCCCCCCCCCCCACAAAAAAAAAAAAAAATCCCAGTTAATTCATGATATAACAAGATTTTACTTTTTCACACAGGCAGGCAGGTTTGGATAGCTTTCAACCCTTAATGAATGAAATCCTCATTTCGAAACTGCATAATGTATTTACCTGGGTTATCTTTCTCTAATATAAAATTAATTTTGATGAAGCATGTAAGTGTGACAAATATGCAAAAATCGAAGGAAACTCATCTCTTTTTTTAATCAGTGTAATATCCTCCTGTCTCTCTTACAGTTTGCTTTGTGTGATGGCCTACGAATCTGAGTCTATCATTTCTTTTTTATGTTGTTTTCCATGTTTTTCTTGGATTGCTTTCATTTATTTTTGTCTTTGCTATTTTTACAGCCCTTCATTGTTACTTTGATGCTTCCGGCTTTCTTCTCACTTACAGCTATCTCCTATGTGTAATCTTATTTCACAGGCTGCTTCACTCTGGTCTGAATTATGCTTTTTTTAATCATTACATCTTTTTTCTCTCGCGTGCTCTCTTGTGCATTTTCCTCTACGTATCCTTTTGTTGTCCTCCAAGCATCCTGCCTACACTCCATCCTACACGTCCTATACTGCAGATACCTCTTTTTATTGTTGCTACTATATAAATTAGGAGAAGCATTAATAGCTTCATGGTGAATGCACTTTTAAATGACCCAAAGTGAAGCAGAACATCAGAACAATTGGGTCTTAAAAAAATTGCCCCAAAGTTAAAAACAAACTCACATGCAGTACAATGTAGATGTATGAATCTACATTATGTATGTTGCATTTAGAGCACAGTTGTTATTTTTGGCATTTCTGTACGGACCTCATTCAAAACAGGAAAAAGACAGCACCGTAAAATAGAGATGTCCACAAACATTTGGATATTTCCTCTATCTCATAATGTTTCATTCGAAAAGTTTCATGTCCTGTTTCTTTACTCATTTATTTTCCTCCTGTCTTCATCACTAATTTTTCCCATATTTTATGGTGCAAATTAAACATCCCTATAACACTTCAGAGCACAACCACCTCCAGCTGCCATCACCCGCTGGCTTTCCTCTCTGTTTCACATTTCTCTTCATGATGCTTTTCATGAGCCCTCCTCCACCAAAAGCTCTCACATTTCCCTCCGATAACCCCGCTCAGCCTCTGGAAGATAATGATGTTCCAAATTGGATTTACTTTGCCGCCCCCTTTCTTCTTCTCTTCAGTGCTGTACTGTGTTTTTACCATTTTTTCTCCTAGTTTTTCATATAATATGTCTGTGAGCGAGTGGGCTTTTCACTGCGGTGCTCTGGGCTCTCGCTTCCTCTTGAACTGCTCCATTACTGTGAGGGTGCTCTTGTATATTTTGTCTAGGCAAACTGTCCAGCTTGTGACTCAGTATATAATTAACACACTGTGATGCTGCCTCTATTTCCACCCCAAAAAATACAATCACAAATATCTGAAGGTCATTTTTCAGTGATGTGAAGCTTTGTTAGACAGATGTAATTATATGCTTCCAGGATTGTCTCCACTGGCATCTCTGTGGTTGCAAAGCCCTTTAGCAACCCAATATACACACTCCGCTGCTCGCAGGGAAGATTAATGATTATGATGTATAAAATGAAATAGCTCTGACTTAAACCTAATCACGTTGTGTTTTGCAGCTCCACAGCACTGAAAAGAGAAAAAAAAATCCAAAAAGCTACATGGCTTTTGTGTTTATGAGCCACTATCCTCCTCCGTCTTTGTTTGTGTCATCTGCTTCTAATGTAAATGTGTGACCAATGAAAGTAGGCAGTAGAGCCCATCTGATAAGACAGATCAAACGCCTTCTAATTCCAGAAATATATCATCTGCCCTGGGCTGTCAGTAATCCCTCCTTGATCAGCCGTCACTAAGCAGGCCTGGAAACAGCAACATGATATGTAACTGTATCCATTTCTGTATTCTCTCCTTCCTTCTGTTATGCTACAGCTTAGCAGATGTCTGCCCACTGGTCTGTGAGCATATGCGTGTCGAATATGAAGGACTCAGAGATCAGGGTTTCTACTTGACTTTGCTTTCTTTCAGCCTCAACGCTTCTTGACAGTTGACCCTGATTTTCCTCTGCCAGTCTGTCCCAGTCTCTTCACGTACTCCGCCTTGTCCCTTCTCGTCATGTCTCCTTAGCCTGTTTATCCTTCTTCATCTGGTGCTCAACAGTTTTCCCCACTAATTTTTTAATGATATGCATGCACAGACACTTGCAAATAAGCTCCTAATTGATCAAATGACTGTGTAGTGACACTCGGGCACATTAGCGTCATAGACGGTCTGCTAATGGTTGCCAAACATCACAAACAGAATTCATTTACAGGCAATTAATGCACTTCCCGACTTACCTAATTTTGCGTCTGCAGTACTGTCTAATAGATATTTGTTATCTTTTGCACAATTCACACATGGAAATTTTTAAAAGACCATTAATGTGCTTTATATAGGTTTCTGTGGAGACTGAAATCCATGCTGCCTGAGTTTATGTCTGAATTCATGCCTTACAGACACAGTGGAACATATATATAGGCCACATAGCTGGTGGTTGTTCTGTCCCTTGCATCTTGCAGAAGTCCTGCAGTCACCGGGGAGAAAAATAGCAGCAGGGAAGGACTGTGGCGTGAGCTCTGAAGTGAAAGAACGATTTCTTTCCAGCTGTAAAGGACCTCCTGCCGTCACCGTCTTCCTTTCCTATAGTTTAAATCAAAAAAGGAACCTTTGCTTTTTCTCAGGAAGCAGACATTGGGTTTCATCCCATCCACCAGCAGGGCATAAGATTTATATTTTATTATAATCATGTGAGAAACTCAGACTTAATGTACAAAGTACTTCATTTCTTACAAATGACCTGACTAATGCTATAATGAGAGACAACGTGCTACAATGAACCTTCTCAAAGCCAACCTGTGGATAATAAGTGTAATGCAGTAAAACAGTGTCAGCTCTCAAAGGAAATCCTCCAGTGTGAGGTTTATTGTACATATCTTAAGCTTAATGATGATTAGCTCTCGAACACAAAGTGCAAAAGAATCCACAACTTAAAAAGCTTATTTGCTGTACGAGTCCAATGCGACCTGCTACGCGCTCTGACGAATGAAAATAGACGGTGAATGCGAGCTATTAGCTGCTTGGTGCAAAGTTGGGGCTTAAACTTCCCAGGTTCTTTCAGGTTGTGCGCCGGGGGAGGGATTTTAAAGAGTAAGAATGAGCTAATTGCCCCAGTTTCAGTGTGAGGTGGGCTTGAAATTGCTCCGCTGCTTTGTAGACGTTTCTCAAAGGTTCTAGCTGCTGATATGACAAGCTTACATTTAAAAGATATTTCAGTCTGTCAGTCTTACTCAGGCGGGGAGAATGTAAATAATTTCCTCTTTTTTCCTGTTTCTTTGATGGCTTTCTCATATGAATTCTAATGAAATGTAATGCTGAAAGTCTTTTTTTTTCCATTTTAAGAGCAAAGAAGAAGCTTTTATTTGCTTCTTAGGCTGTATAACACAATGGAAGGACACCTTGAGATAAAAATATATAGTGCTCGATACATGGAGTGTGCAATAACAAGCATATTGACCCTTAAGAAATGACGCCTGTCTCCATGTCAGCAACATGTCAAACTTTAATTCATGCCGAAAACAAACATAGCATCCACATAACTGTACAATCTACACAAAGGAAATGAGAAACACTTTAAATGAAAGATCCAGCACATTCGTTCCTCACATTATCAAAATGTAACGTACCGAATGTCTGAATATACATTTACCAGTGATTTACAACAACTACCTACAACCTACAGCTTTCAATAATTACTGTACACGGTTCAATACACAGAACAGATCCTGCCTAATTTCTGTACTCAAAATATAAACTTATATTTGTTTGTACTGTACCATTAAACTCTTCAGATTACATACTGCAAATGTAAAATAATGGCTTTTGTTTTATATCTAGAGTACTGCTCCTCGGTGCAGCTCGACGCCTGTTATTTCTATATTTTCAATAAACAATCTACTATAAGTATCAGTTCTTCACAATAAGGTCCATTTTTTTCTAAAGTGCAGGAGTGACACAGATGATCAGATTTCTAGATGCAGACTGTGACTGATAATTAACTATTTAATGGCTTGTCTACACCATAAGCAAAATGAGCGCTTGGTAGCAAAAGCTTTGAGGGAGACAGCAAAGCACGATACCAGAGAGAGAGAACAAAAGGGGAGGTTAACCCTACCACGATGTCTGTTTTCATCTGTACTGAGGGACAGGTGTTGAGCATTGATGGGTAGGATCAGTTATTGGTCATTGTTGACAATTATAGCTACTCTAATATGAAGCTTTGAGTGGAAAAAAAGAAAACTAGCACTGAGAAATAAGACATCATGCAAATATATTCTTTTTTCTCTTTTTTTAAATATTTGTTAGTCTATTAAATCAGCAGCAGGAAATGTGCCCGCACTGTGAAATGACCATCAGCACAGATCCTGATCACACAATAAAACGTTGCATCGCCTCAGTTCTTTCTCCCCAAGGTTTAGGTTTGTTTCACTGTGGACTGATTTAACTGACCTGCCGTCTTTTTTGTTAGAACCTTGCAGCATAGCTTCGCTGAAACAATCCTGGTCATGCCATTAGGAAAAAGTTAATATCAAATAACGAACAAAAAGAAGAAGAAGAAGAAGACGCGATTGTACAATCGCCTTGTTCTCCTGCTTTCAGGGTGTATGTTAACAGCAGCTCCGCTCCATCAGTTGTTGTTCATAATCCACCAAGAGGCTGTCAAATGAAGCAATAATTAGACGTCAGTGTTTTATGGCCTCTGCACGAGCTAAACGCATAAGCGATGGCAACAGAAAGAGAAGCTTACAATTCATGATCTAATATGGCATGGGGTAATTTACATATTAAAGCACCAATGATTGGTTTTATTGCCATCGGAGGGCAGCAGAAACAAGCTGCAAACACAATAACAACGTGGCCAACTTGTTAACGAATAATTGGCTGCCAGCACATGCAGAGTAATAATTTGTAGTCCTGTTTCAGTTCGGTTAAGGGTAGCATTGACTCTGTTTTCACCTCTGTTAAACCTGTGCAGGATACAGACAGTGATTATGTGAGATTTCTTTTAAGGAAAACATGGATAAATAAAATAGGAAGTACAATGTTGGATGGTGATCATTATCAGACTTCTTTCAAATACTTCAATACTTAATGAGATACATTGTTGACAAATATTATTACACATGAATTACCTTAACTCTACAATTTCCTACAAAAAGAAGAATTAAGCTGATGGACAGAAAGCCTGCATTAACTATGTGGACCTAAGTATCAATATTTTTACATAAGTCAGTGCTTATTTTTTAGATTTAAAATTTAACTAAGAATAATTGACGATTAAGAATAATTATCAATTGCTAAGCTTAATTGGTTCATGAATCAGTTCTTAAAATGATTCATTAATGGCTCAGTCACACTAGAGAAAAACCTGAGGTTTCCCAGTGATTGCACTTCATTTTTTTCATATTTAGAAACTGATTGCAAATACTTGCAGTGGACCGTAGACTGCAGGGTGACAGGGTGACAGCATCAGGTCACCTTGAGGGAGGCCGTCTGTCTCCAAACAACTGCTGCCCAACTTGGACTGACTGCAATCACTCTCAGACAGATTGGCAACGGCTTGCAAATAATTGCTGTCTAGATTTCCAACAAGCTTCCATCAGTCTGAGTCAGTCTGCACCAATAAAAACAACTCATCTTCAACATGCATCTTTGCAATAGGGGACTTGTAGTAGTAGTTAATGTTAATTTCTCTTTAATGTGACATCTGGTTGTGTAGATAGCGACAGACTGAAACAGAACTGCCAATTTATCACAGTTAATCGCTGTATTATCACAAATTGCATGCAACTGTCAAGTCGTTCCCATTCAATTGCAAATTTAATTGCAGACTGACTCTACCTCATTGCTTTTTTTTCCCACTATCTTGACACAACAAAGTTGCTTTGAAGACAGCAGTTGAGCTAGTCCCTGTCTATAAAGCGACGAAAATCACAAGTTGATTGCAGATGTTTGCAGGAATTTTTAATTCCTCTAATGTGACTGTGCCATAAATAATTTGTGATTTCTGTTTATTAAATGAGCAGCTTTCAATGAGCTGCAATAATCAATTTGTTGTTTTGTTGTGTACCTGGGAGAAGCATGGTTGAGACCATTTCTGGCTCTTCCAGCGAGTCAATAACGCAGCCCTGGAAGGTCTTACTGATGGACGACTGCAGGTAGCTGACAGGAAGAAGGGATGAAAAGGATGAGACTGCCAATTTGCACCCAACAAGGCAGGAACACTTTAAAGTGAGTTTGTGAGCAGCTCAGTGTGCTGATCGAATTTCACTTGAGCACTGAAATTCGCAAAAGACATCCTCGAGTTCCTACCTCATCCAGGAGAGACGGTCCTGCCAAAATTCATACATGATGAAGCATGATCTGTCTGGCAAGTTCTGGACTGACACGCTAGAAATGAAAGGAGACAGAGTGAGAGAGGGAGAGAGAGAGAGAGAAAAGAGGGCAGTGGGGTTATCCCATGTCTGGGAAAATTGAAGCAATTTAAAGCAGCTGCATCAAATCACAGAGAGATCCTGAGGCAAACGGCACAGAGGCAGATAAAAGGACATACTGCAGGTTGTTTGGCTGGATGGTAGTGGCATCTGTGTAGATTTTGAGAGCTTGCTGAAACTGCTCCACGTCTCTCTCCTTCACAGACATTTGTCTCTGGACCAGAAGTATGTTCTAGCGGAAATATTAAAGTGGCATCAGTGTTTTACATGCATATACATATAGTATCTATGTGTATATAGTAAATCTGTATTTGGCACACACTAGACTCACTGATTTATATGTCCCTGCCAATGTGTCTTCTTTGAGAGGTTCAAGATGTGGACTCTGAAAATGGGGTCATAAATATTTCAGTCAGCCACGAGCAGAACGAGAACCAGCAGCAGAAATGGCTCAGCCTCCAGTTACAGCCTGTCACAAACCATTGGCTTCCACAAGGAAGAGATCACCATGTTCATATTAACCCTCCTCCAGCCCTCACTTGTACTAAATTCTTTTCTGCAAACCCAAGATAAGAAAATGAACATGTTAACAGGCTATTTTAACATCCCCGAAGCACTGACATCTGTCCTACCTATATTATCACATGACAATTTAAATTCTAAATGAACTCTCACACCTCCAATCAAAATAATGGCTTCCTATTGCAAACTATAAGTAATTCCAAACCTTTGTACTTAAGCACCATTGGCTGTGAATTTAATCAGTGTTCTCCCTGATTGGAGCCCAACACAGTATATATGTATTCTCAGGCTGATGTATTATGCATGCTTTCCATTGTGGGTGCAGAGTCGCTCGGGTCTGCGCTTTCTACAAACTGACTCCTCTGTCAACAAGTATCTTATGCTTCAAGCAGAATTCTTGATTTGCAAACACACAGTAGGCCTTGAATGGTGTGCTCAACATTTCTATATGTAACAGCTAAGCCTGTGGTGAACTTTGATCCTCCCAAAAGCAGACAAAGCCTTAATGCATCTTACACTCTCTCTACCCAGCTTAGCTTCATACAGTTTATTGTTCTCTTAGGTTCAAAGCAAACCGATAAATCAAGATTTAGTGGAACATTTTATTTGCTTTCCCTCTGAGTTGATTCTGCTGTCAAAAATAAAATGCTAAAAATACACCCATGACACAAGACATCAAGCACATCTTTTGAAAAATGGAAGAAAGTGACAAAAACTTCCTTTACACAAACCTCACACTCCATCTTGTCTATGAGCTGCTCCAGCTGGTTGATCTGGGAGCCCCAGTGGTTGTCTGGCTCCACACTGACCCCTGATACCAGAAACATAACTTCAGCCCAGCCCACGGAGATGATTCAATCTTAATTTTTTAATCAAACTTTATGAGAATGACCTCACGCATCCTATTCCCATTTCCCTGAAAAGTACCTGTGGTGAGCATGCCAGAGTAAGGGTCTGTTGGGGAGAGACACATGTTCTTCTGGATGCGTCGACCAGGCCTTTTGGCCATCCTCTGGATGGGCAGGTCAGCGGGCTTCTTCACTATCCTCCGTCCTGTGCAGCCCTGGTCGTGAACAGCCTCCATAGCACAATCCAGCGATGACTGAAGGGACTGCAGCTGGGTGGTGGTTTCCCTCAGCAGGAAGCGTGTCACAAACTGACCCAACACTGACGAGCCCTGATACTCCTTCAAATACAAACGAAGAAAAGGAATCAGCTGTGATAGAAGTATCATTTGTGAAACAACTGTTACCGTAGTCCAACAATTTTTTATTTGGTCTGCTCCACTGTTGTAATAGCTGGTTCAGCCAATTCAGTTTTTATCTGAACTGGTAAGCATTGAAAATTGCTTCTTTAACTATAGAATGCAATTTCTAGAGAAACAGCACTGAGCCTGTTTTTCTGCAGGGCGTGGTTTGTGGCTTGCTGCTAAAAAAGTTAGAGGTACACAGTTTGGCCAGAAAAGCTGAAGGGAGAAAGCATCTCAAAAATTGTCCGGCAATTTTATTAGGCCACAGCGCTACCTAATAAAGTGGCCACACATGCACTTAGTAAAAGTGGCAGCAGTGAATGTAAGAAAATAGGCCATAGGTGTACCTAATAAAGTCAGAAGAGGTGTACTTAATAATGTGGCAAAAGGGGTACCCTATAAAGTGGCTGGCCATAATGATCAGGTTAGGCTATAACCTAATAAAAATAGGTTGCCGGGTAAACTATTCGTCTGAGAAAGACTTGAGTCTGTGCTTGAAAACACATGAAATATTTCTAACCATCACAGAGAGACATGATATTCAAAGTCTTATCCAATCACAGTGAGAGACGAGATTTACATTAGCCTGTCAAACGATAATAGACCAACGAAGCAACTCATCAAGTGTCCCTGCAGTGAGTAACCATGGCGATGGCATGAATCTGAGTAACCAGAGGAATCTGCGTTAATCTGTGCCGAGTTTCACGCAGCACTACTCGATCAATTAGTCCACTCTAACTCTCTCAGTCAGTGGCTCCAAATTTTAGTAGTTACACATTCGCTGAACAAGCAAAAGCTCCCCAGTTTGCAAACCCCTAAAAGATTTGTGTCAGGAAGTGTATCCAGGGTAGAAATCTGCAAATATATGGAGCTACACGCTGTAACGATCGCTTGTGAAAAAGAAGCAGCCAAAAGCAGCGTTTGGGGATTTTTTTTGCAACTATGTTTTTAAATGATTAATAAGCTCTCACCCACCACTGAGCCAGTTTAGTGTGAGAGCTGTGTTTCTATGACAAACCAGATCCGTGCTGAGTAATATGAAAACATCATTTAGCCAACAACAACATATAGTGGGATGTGTTGCTTTGCAGCTATCTCACCAATAATGTAGCCTGGGGCTGATTTTCAGACATCTCTCTGAGCACTGTGAGCTTCAGGGCAGTGTCTGCTGCATTTTAGAAATCTATAAATCTTTTCAAGCTCACTTTTTGAACACAATGACCCTCAACACACTGACCATCGCACTGTGCCATTTCCAAATTGAGTTCAGGAGAAGTGACAGCGAGACGTGATAAATGTTGGCCAGTCTTGTTCAAATCCGTGTTTCTGTACGTGTGATTTATCGGCAGAAGACAAGCTGTGCTGCACAAGTAACCTCTGTCTTTTTTTCTGTTTTTTCTTTTTGATGAGCAGACAGATGAGCTGCAACGCCAGAGTGGATGTGTTCTTTTCACCCCAGGAGATGGTAAAAATGATAAAAATAGCTATACAATTAGTAATATGTTTGGTGTAGCAATTTATTAAGTAACCCTCGTTGTAGGGAGGGCTGAAAAACGCCTCACCTTTTCAGGGAAAAGAAAGCTTTTTGACCAACTTGAAATATGAAAAATGCATGAGCTATAAGCACGTGTGATGCAGAGAAGAGAGATGAAAAGCCAGAAAGCAAGGCTGTGCTGAAGATGAGAGATGTAGAGAGAGAGAAAGCCGAATATCCTCCCGAGTGAATAATAAACCTGGACACTGAAAGAGGAAGAGCAAAAGAAAGAAATGCAGTCATGTGGTTGTGGTGCATTTGCGCGACGTCACGTCAGTTGGACAGCTGCTTGGTTTGTCAGCCTTAGTTACTGTCATCTACACTCCACTACTGCCCAAGCACAGTCATCAGTCACTGCAGAAGCTCCAGTGAAAATAACCTCCTGTAACCGCAGAAAGCAGCCTCATTATAAGTCTGAGTCCACATCCATTTATACTCCACCTGATTCTCATCGTTTGCCAAATACAAAATAAATATTCACCAGTCGGCTTAACAGAAAGGGCTACTCGAGATCAGTACAGACTGAGCTAAGCTATCGATTAAGTCTTAGTGGAAGTTCTCTGATGCTGTTCTCCAGTGTGCCCGCCTAACACAACAGGATTACAGCCCTACTTGTCAGGGCAGGACAATTAAATCCCCACTACATCTCTTGCAATATTAAGCGTGCTGTTCTGCTCGAGCAGGTCTCAAAATAAGATTTTATAACGCTCTAATTAGCATGTTTCACAGTCCAAGGCTACTGTTTCTGTGAGATACTGTTTCTCTTTATCTGAAGGCAACATTCTACTTTGGGGTAGAAGGATGTGAATGAGCCAATATAATGCCGTACTGGTTGCTAGATATGAAATAATGGTGTTCAAAACAAAAACAATGAAGAAATAATGTGCATTTTAATGCTGCAGCTCACTGATGTGTTTGTAAAAAACCTAGACAGGTGGATGAACACACAGCAAGCATTATAATTCATATTTAACTGTTTCACAGTATCTTTGCCTGTGTGCTCTGTTAATTAGTTAGTTTACAACTCATTGCAGTTTTCATAATTAAATTGATTATTTTAGCCATTTTAAAACTGTCATTTTAAGCCATCTGAGCCAATCATGTGTCAAGGATGTTGTTTTTTATTTAAACTTACTGCCCTTCAATTTGTAAAATCCAGGTCACAGTAGCATATGTGATTTGGCTCTGCCATTTCTTTCTTTGCCTCCTCCATATGTGTCTTCTCCGCCTCCAGTATTTCTGCACTTGCTTCAGCATCTTTTCCTGACATTCATTATCTTGATGGTCCATCATATTCTCATTGCAGATCTTTCCTTCCATTCCTCACTTGTCGATTTTCCTATTTCAGATTTTTATTTTGTCGCTTCATTTTTTTGTAGACTGTCTCCTTCCACCTTCTTCTTTGTTATTTATTTAGGCTGTATTTAGTCTTAGCTTCATTCTTCTGCACCACATTTTCTCTCTCTGCTATCTCTTTTCAGAGGTTCTCCTCCTGAGAGCTGCATTTTGCCATCAAAGCCTTTCAGTGAGCCTGGCAGAGAGACGCTCCTTCTCATGCACCAGTTCCTGTATTTTACCGTCCCTATGCCTGAGCTGGTCCTTCACTTCCTTTACCTCCTGCTGGTATTTGCTTGATAGATTTTCTCTGTGTGCCTCCAGCTGTCTGCACAAATAAGTGCACACATTAATATTCCCATCAGCCTCAGCTTTACTTTCTGTTTTATACTAGTTAGACATTTCAGCCATAGTAATATATGTACGGCACCGGCCACTTTATTAGATACGCCGTTCAACTGTTCATTATTGCAAATATTTAACCAGACAATCACATGCATGCAACTCGCTGCATTTAGGCATGCATTCTGATGCAAAGCGAGCATCAAAATGGAGAAAAAGGCGAGTAAAGTGACTTTGATTATAGCATAATTATTGGTGCCAGACAGGCTATTTCAGAAACAGCTGATTTACCTGAGAGCTTGACAGTCACCAGCTCTCAACCCAACAGAGCACCTTTGTGATGTGTTGTAACAGGAAACAAGTATCATGGATTCAGTTTTTTACATCATTAATATTTATATATTCATCTGTGTGGCCATCTTTAATAAGTCCACCAACTCTAATTTGACCATCTGCAAATGAGGTCAAAATGTTGAGGTTGCATGAAAACTGCTTTACTCCCACCTTGCTGGTTAGTTACCCAGGTGATTTACAACAGCAACAGCTGCCATGTTTATCAAGCCTTGTAAGAGAAAGCATCTTCTAAAGGTCTTTGAGCTCATGTTTGAAAATGTACTGCCAGAGTCACTCACGATGGGAAATATTCACTGCAACAGCACACTGATCGCAAAGACTGTGGCAGCGTTTTAAACTGACAGCTGAGACAGTAACAGGAAAGTTTTAACACATCAAAGGATCGAGGATGCTTATGGATTACTGGAAAGATATTGTGCTGTTTATATGTCTTGGCATGCAAAAATCCACACAGCACAGGGGTGAAAGGAACCATAACCAACCTCTTTAGTTTTATCCATGGCCTTCAGAATGGCCACATTCAGCTTTTCCAGAGCAGACAGGACGTTGACGTATTCTCCCAGGTGTGGAGTGAAGTACTCTGGAATGGGAGAAGACCTGTTACTTATTATCATCTGGTTCGTGTTGGACTAGCACAACACAAGTAGTGCTTTTCACAAGAGGATCAGTATCTGGCAACAAATCAGTCAGCAACACTGATGCACACACATCTTTGAGTTATTGTCACTATCAGACCAACATCAACAGCTAAAAGCATCAAAACTTCCCCTGTTCATGATACACACAGTTAAAGTGATCTAATGCACCACATGAATTTTAAAGTAAAGTCGGTAAAATAAAATAAATAAAAGATAGTTACCGGAGAGTTTGTCTATGTCCAGGTTGCTGTGAGGGAGTCACAAAGAGACAAAAGAACCATGTTAATGAAACTTGTCTATCACGCTAAGGCCTCAACTCTTCCTGTCAAAGACCACAAAGACTCTTTTTTAATGGAGTTTGCATGTTTTTCCCATTCGCCTGAGTTCACTCCAGGTACTCTGACTTCTTCCTACATTGTAAAGTATGGTAGGAGCTGATGTTAATTCAAATAGTAGTTGGTCTCATCGTGTGCAAGTCTTTTGATGCGCTGGCATCTTATACATTCTATACATGGAGTTAGCCACCTCTTGCCCAATGCCGGGTGGAGCAGGGATACAACCTCCAAAACTCTAGCTGGATAAGCAGTTACGAGGCTTGGCCTATACTGCAAAGGGGATGATCCCCACTGACTGACTTAAGGTAACTATCTTGTTTCTGTTGTTTCTTCTACTGAGACAGACACATACTCTACAGGAAGCTTTTTGAAGGACCAACTGTTTTTGTTGAATGGTTCTGGTTACCATCTTGGTGAGCAGTTGGAGCTTTGGCACAGGGTGTAAACATGGTGACACTTCACTTAAGATGCTTAGTTTAAAAGCCCTCGGTGTGTGACTCTTACAGTTTGCGCAAAATCACTTTTCCTCTTAGTCATCTCTTAACCACAGACACGATAAACATACCTGTAGATTCTGACAATCTAAGATAATTAATACTGAACAAAAATAGATTAACTGCCCACTGTTAGTAAATGTTATAAAAACACCAGGAATAAAGCAAAATACTCCTCATATTTATATATAGCTGTCCATAGATTCGTAACTATGCTGAAAACAGAAAAAGCTGTTATCTCCTTCAGTCACCTTTCATGGATGGTTATCTGATTGTGTAACCTTATAAAACATTTTGTTTTGTTATAATTTGTTATAAATTTGATAATTTAGCGTTTCATTGCGATGCTGTGCAACCCTCTTGCTAACAGTATAGCAATGAAGTTGAGTAGCATAGATTAAACCACCTGAAATGTCTTCACTGTGACTGGTTGGCATATAAGTGATGCCAACAGCACAGAGCTTCCATCACTATTGTTCTCTCAGACACAAAAAAAGGTTTCTTGGGTGTTTTTATACCAACAGGCATTTTACAGGTGAATGTTTATATATCTTACAGACATATCTTTGCTAATGAGCTAATCAAGCAGGCTGCTGCAAGCCCTCTGGCTTTCACACAAGAATTAAGGCTTTATGAAATATTAGCATCATATTATTTGAAGTGCAGTATTGACATTTCACTGCCAGACAGCAGGAAAGCAGGAGGGGCTACAGATGGCAGCAGAATTGGAGGACATCCAAAAGGAAGATCAGCTTACTCTGTCTGCTGCCTGTCGATGGAGTAATACAGCTCCTGCATCTGCTCATCAGTGAGGATGCCATCGGTGAAATATGACTGGAACTCCTCCAAGTTCAGCTTCCCATCATCTGAAAGGAGAGATGCTTGTGAAAGTTACACCTAGCTGAAGCCTCAGTGTTTCAGCATCTGAATGAAGAGTTTGCCCATAATCGAGTGTAAAGGAACAAAGACACTTTGTCTCTGTGATGCAAACACATTACTGATGAACTCAGAGGTGTTACTGCAAAAAAAATACTTCTGATGAACCGCCCTAGTCCTAAATTCTGTCTTGGTTTACAGTAATGTAACCCTAAAAAGATGGTAAAACTTCCCCTCAACCATTGTTACAATAAATCATCATTCTTTTAATACTGATAAGAGCTGGATTTCCAACTCTCCAGAGTAATAATGATCTAACTGAGCACCAGATTTTCTGTTCAAAAGTTGACTATTAACACCGTCTGATTTCTTCACTGAAACGAGAGAAGAAAATTGGCAAGCCAATGTACCCGCTGTTTCAATTTCTGCAACAGTTCATTTCCATCACTCCAGTTTCTGGACAATCATCACATGAGCACAGTTTGTAACCAGTCTGATACCAACATGTTCAGCATCTGATGCCTTGTGCCGCACAGCTTGCAGGGTCCAGACCTAACCAGTAACAAGAGGTAAACGCAAAGCTCACAAACACGCCACCACCAACGTCTTTCTGTAGGCGCTGAAACCTTCAGAGACCCACATGCCAGCCCTCGCTCACAGCCCTGAGCCAGAAGTAAATCATGTCATATTTTGACTTCGCATCAGCTCGCGCTGTGGATAATTCTGGACACGATTCACTTGCGGGAAAGTCCTCCCAGCAAAATGTATCATCACTGAACATTTGTTGCAGTGTGGCTGTGGAGAAAGAATCGCAGTGAATTTCTCAAACTTTCCCTGTTTAAAAAAAAAAAATCTCCACAAGATGTGGGAGTAAACACAATCTGTTGCACCTCTGACTCACTCTCCAGCCTTCTCCATCGGAGTTGCTTTGGGTTTGAGATTCACACCACATTAAGGCGGCCGAGTGCAGTGCAGCTCAGATGGCGCATTATGCAAGTGCAGCTTTAAAGATCAAAGTGGCAGTGGTATAACGGCTGATCTCCTGGCTATCCGCAGTGTTTATCTAGCAAACTAATAGAGTATATTCATGTACTTCATCTACAGGACTCCTGACCTGCCCTCAGTTTCACTATTTAATGGGCAAAAATGAGATCTAAAGATACTAAGTAATTATAACTGATAGCTCTTTTAGTTGTCCCCCCAAAAAGGATAATAATCAAAGGAAAGGATGGGAGAAAGTACTGGATTGGTGCATCTGGAATAATATTAGTTGATCATATCAGTGACACCTTCAGGTGTTTGATAATTTAAAAAACGACTACAAAATAGACTTCATAATTACAGATATTCTAAATGTACATGCATGTATTTCTCAAACTATAAATACATGCTGTAAATTCAACATAAAAACATAGCAGGCTATGACAGCAGTCTGCATATTTTCCTCCATAACACCCAGGAGCGTGCACAAAATGCACAGCGGTGCATAGCACTAATGCACAACACAAACGTCTTTCTCTGAGGCTGCACACTATGAGAGCGGCCAAATTTCCTCTCAAGAGAATACTGTGAGTTATTTTATTATGAAGCTCGTGCAACACTTTTTCACACCGTTTAGGGTGGATCTATCTCATCATGAACGTGACTTTGTTGTAATGTGTCTTCATTCCACTGTTAGTTAAAGCTGGCTAATGTCACCTCTCAGACAGAGATTTAATTAAAAACTATTCCTGTTTTGCATCAGTTTATTCCAGTTTATTTCGACAAACTAATGTCAATAAACACCTCCACAGGGAAATTTAAAGAGCTACTAAGACAGTTGCAAAATCTCATGACAGAAGCAAAGCAGCTCGCTGGCTTTAATTGTCTCACTTCACACTGACTAAAACTGCAGCTCTAACTGCAACCTAAACGACACGATCGCCCCCGTACTGAAGAGCATTTCTTTCCAGGAACACTTCCCTTGAGGAAATCCTGAACCTAAAAGGGCTAAGACTGCAGCACTGCTAAAAATTCATCAAGCCCATCGGTGCGATTCAGTTGAAAAGCAGAGGTGAGAACAGGCCGCAGATAAAAACATCCTGTATGTGTTGCCTCAAAGAGCAAGTGTATGAAATCGATTACCAATCAGCAGAGGAGCGGAAAAATGAATGCGCAGCAATATTTCCCAAAGTTCATTTCCAACCATGAATGCCAAACAATGCCAACAACAGCGGGTTTATGATATCTTTAGACTATGAATTATTGGTCATTTATTACTAAATAGACTAACTGATGGTTAATTGCAGACCTACTAGTTTATTGAATTTGTTGATAGTGATTTTTGACCACATTTGCATCTCACAAACTGAACAAGATGACAAAGGTGATGTAGCGATACAGCGAGCGCGGCATCACTTTTGCACATCCCTGCAATTCTGCTGCTGTTGGCACCTGTCTCTCTGCTCCAGCACCAAATGCCTTAACAATTAGACAACTGCAAAAGATCATGTATGTGCAGCCAAAAACTTACAAAACACCCTCAGATATCAGCCTTTTTTATATTTTTTTTAATCTACTAAATGCATTTGAAACTTGGTTTTGAAATACAAAAAGAACAAATCAACAACAAAAGGAAAAATGAATGAAAAGAAGCGTAGAGAAAAATCTCTGGGTCGAGAATACACCTCATCATATAGAGCACATCTCCATGAGTTGATTTGTTTTTTCATCTCCAGACCTAATTGCTGATTTGTGCTTTTCATGGCTGTTATTGTTTTTTTCCTGGTGATAAAAGTGAATCTCAGCAAAGTGAATCTCAGCAAACAGCCTGTAGATTAAAAGCATTTAGCATCTACTTCATATTTGTGCAGTTGCATTTTTGGTCTATTAAAAATGTAATTCCTGATTACAATAGCAAAGAGGAGTGTAGTGGGCTGGCAGACAGCCCTCATTAAAATCCACAGTACAAGAAGTATATCATGGCAGCCTACTCAGCACTGATTGGAAGGCGGCACTTTCCTCTTCAGTGCACAGCTCAGTGAGTTTGAGGAAATAAGAGCCAAGCAGAGTTTAGCTGCAAAATGAAGATAACGAACACAAGAATGCTGCAAAGTTTTCGTTCTTTCTACAAAGAGTGTGAGCGCCGGGGCGTGTCAGGCTGAAAACACAAACCACGAGGAGCAGACCTGAACCGTCACAAAATGCTGTCACAGCACTGTACATTTTTATGCTCATTAACATCATTTTCTGAAGAAAAAAAAGGCAGAATTTTTGTAGTTGCACTAGCACACTGAATTTTAATTCATATATTTAAGTGCAGACATTCAGCTTTAATTCAAGGTGTTTAACGGGGTTTTGCATTTACTTTTAAGAATTGCAGTTATTTTTATTCACAGTCCCCTATTTTTGGAGGGTCTAAACTAATTGAACATGCTAATTTTGAATTTAAGGGCTGATTTTATAACTAGAATGAAAAAGCCTCGCAGAGAATGACTGCCTGACTGCCATCACATACCATGGACATCATCAAATGCTGTGTTTCTTCCCTTGACATACTCTGCTAGGTCTTTACTGCAGCAGCCTGTAGTTGCTGCTTGTGTTTGGGTCTCTCTGTATTCATTTTGTATTTGATAACTGACCTGAACTGACTCTGCCTTTGAAGTATATCCCATTTCTTTTTCTTGAGAAACTCTTGGGTTGCTTTTGCAGTATGCTTTTGGGTTGTTATCCTTTTGGACTGTGAAGAGCTGAATGATCAGTTTTACAACATTTGAATGAATGAATCTGAGGAGAGTATAGCCCTGTACACTTCACAGTTCATCCTGCTACTTCTATCAGCAGCTACATCGTCACTTAACGCCAGTGATCCACTGGCAGTCATTCACACCACACCATAACATTGCCTACACCGTATTTGACAGATGGTGTGGTATGCTTCATGAGCTCTTTCTTTATCATTCTGGTACGAGTTAACCTTGGTTTCTTCTGTCTAAAGATTTTTTTTCCAGAACTGTGCAGGCTTTTCTAGAAGTTTAAGTCTAAGTTCTTGACGTAGATGTTTTTTGTTTTTTGGGGGGCAACCAACCAACAGGGGGTAAAGTTGTTTTTAGTATCCAAGGAAATAATTCTGTCATCATGCACTTTACTTGTCTTCTGTGGTCTTTCAGTCTGAACTGGTCAGTTAATTGGTTCCTTGAATAAATTTACCAGATTACAGATTTGGCCGCTTCTAAAATTTTTATCTAATAGGGTTGTATTGGGGGGGGGGGGGGGGGGGGGGGGAGTTAGTTACAGTGAAAAGACACTTACGACATTATGTCATGAAACTCCTCCATGAGCCTCTGGACATGGGGGATTGTGCATTAAATTGGCTGCAGTTCCCAAATAATTGATGCATATTTCTTGTTCAACCCCTTGAATAGAAGCTTAAAGTCTGCACTTCACATATTGAATATTTTATTTGTAATTCACTCTGGTAGTGAACAGAAGAACTACAAAAATTAGGTCTCTGTCCAACAAATTATGCACCTTACTGTACACTCCCACCTTTGCTGCCTTCCAGCTGCTATGCTCTTCACTTATTATCACCTAACACTCAGCCTCAAAGAAGAAAAATCCACCCGCCCTTTATTTCTATTTTCATAACAGACCCAAAGAAAAAAATTCATCTTTTATGTGCCAATTTATAATTCACAAACTGAAGGGCTGTTTTCACATCTCAGTATCTTCACACGAGCTGTGGGGCACCCCGGAAAACCTCTGCTCATGGCGGCACGTTGCATCATTAATCCTGCTCTTACGCAACACGTTCAACGTCCTCCAGAGGGAAGCGATCAGAGTCCGTAGATACTCTACACGCATTAATAACTCAACACTTTTGCATTTTACATTCCATTAAATGAAGATGCAGCGCATGAATACAAAATTGAGAACAGAAACATTTCCCTGTTTGTCAGCTGTGTTTTTCAAGCAACACTAAATTCTCTGCGTTCTCCTAGGAGACATTGATGTAGCAAATTCCCTTTGAAGTAAAGAGGTGAAACTGCATCGCTTTAATCAAGCGAAACAGGGACACGTTTACGAAGAGAAAACATTGAATTTACATTTATTGCAATTCTCAGGTGAGTTTGCACCACTCGAAGTTAAAATGTGTTTTCTACAAAGGAGAGCAGAACCAGCCAAGGCAACAGTTTTTCTATAGTTAGATCATTTGCATATGCATTACCTCACAATATGTGTTATTTATATCCATGACTATCACTGAGATGAGCAGTGGTGCTGGCAATGCACTGATATGAACAATGCTTTTAGGGGGAACTGTAGGAGTTCATCCTGTCAAATCCAATCCCATCACAAAACCAAAAAATAAATAAAAATGCAGCTGGACCTGACCCCAGTTATTCAAATCCTCTGCATCTCACAAGGATGGCGATACAATTAAATGATTAAATGGAAGAATAAGTTCCACCAAGGCCACTGTCTGAACGAAGCCACCAAAGCTACATCCTTCAACAAAATTTTAATTGAGTTTTAATTAACCGTTCAATCCAATTAGATTTGCATTTTGCTTACTCACCGTTTTTGTCTGCACGGCGTAAAATCTGCAAGAAAAGAGAAAAGTTGTGTTTAGGCGTTAAGGTCTGCAAGCACAATATTTTAACACGGGCAATTGAGATGTGTAGCACTAGGCTGACATTAACCGACACAAGGATTTTTGTATTTTGAAGCCATCCAGTGAGAAGTTAAAGATGTATGAGGCAATTTATTTGTGTGAGATGAAACTTAGCCCATTCTTCTCTTTCTGTATGAGCAGCAAAATGTTTAAGGGGAGATGTAATTTCCTCATTTCAATAACAAAAGAGACACGAAATATCTCAGGAAATGCAATACTGACATTTGTGTGGCGCCCAGAGGAGTTTCAGAGTGAAACCTTTCATGCTTTTTTTCCTCCGCAGGGGCTGTCATGCTTACAGTTTTGTGAAAAGACTGCAGAAGCAACACTCCTTTATAGTCACTATTTATACCATGAATAGTAATCCTTCTTATCTAAAGCCTTATCATCAATAACACCAAATCTTTTTTTGCTAATCAGTTACCGTGTGTGGATCAATAGAGTCCAGTGTCTGACGGATTAACCGCGTCATTACACTGGAGTGGTGAAGCTGCATCCAGCTGTCACTTTTCAAGCACATTGGAGTGTGAAGGCTTCAATACACTCTGCTGACATCGAGCATTTAAACAGAATCCCTCCTCCATTGAAGACACACTGTACTGTGCAAAAGTCCCAAGCGTCACTTCTTTTTTTTTAGCATTGAAATATGTGCAACCACACATGGAAATACAACATACAAGGAAAACACAGAGTGCAGAGTTCTAATAACTTGAAAATCAATATTTGGTATGACCACCATTAATAATAATCAATATACCCTAAACTCTCTTAGACAAGCTTTCTCGTAGCCTTCAGGAATAGATCTCCAGGCTTTGAAAGAGCTGTTTTTAAAATTCAGTCACAGAGCAGATAATCAGTCAGCAGGCAATCTTTGGTACATCCCCGAAAAAGGTCTAGGGGGTGAGGAGAGGTAACGTAAAAGTGGAAAGAGGTCAGTTTGAAACGTTTTACTGCTGAGAGGTTAACAGAGGGAAGCATCAAGCATACATGACTTAGCTTCAGGGAGACCCAAGGCCAACACAACAAACAAAACAGCTCTAACTTAAAGCGAAACTTAGCCAAACAAAAAGACTACACTTCAACTTCCTATCACCCAAGGAAAAACAGGGGGAAAGGGTGGATATTAAAAAAATGGCAGCTCTCCCCTATAAGCTTCCTCCAGGCACTGTAGCAGAAGGTAAACAAAGGTCAAACCAGCTGCAGTTTACAATCGACATCAAGCTAGCCAGCCAGAGTCCTAAGTGTTTCTAACAATCAACAGTTTCAACTGTATGACCATGAAGGGTTTGGACATGGTGTGTGCTGGATAGTTTACGGCAATATCTTGCATTTATTTTGAATCAGACTTAAAATCATGTTTATGTGTGATAAGAGATTTCTGAATTTGAGCAAAAGCAGGCTGTAGATTTGCAATGGCCAGATCATGAGAGGACCCAGCTACATAATAAATTATGTCATCTATATAAAATTGCATAAAATTTTATAAAATATTGTATAAAATTCTGTCTCCCTATGCTCTCTCCTTTTCTCCTCACCCCAATCGGGTATGGCAGCTACTCCCTGAGCATGCTTGTACCAGAGGTTTCTTCCTGCTAAAAGGGAGTTTTTCCTTCCCACTGTCACCAAACGCTTGCTTGTATGGGGGAAGTGTGGTTGTTGGGGTTTCTTTCTAATATTCTAGGATCTTGACCTTACAATATATGGTGTCTTGAGGGCACTGTTGTTGTGAATGGCTGCAATATAAACAGAGAACTGGACTGAATTGAGTTTTCTGAAGTGGCAGAAACAATATTGTTTTTGCAGCTCTGAATATTTAGTGGAGGATATATAGACTCAGAGATGCTTTTTCTTTGTTACACAAAAAAAGTCCAGTAGAACTGTAGGGGTGATAAAAAAGCCTTGCAAATATCTGACTTCCTAGTTATGTGCCGATTTTCAAAACAGTTTTTTTAAAAGAAGGGACGGAGGCAGACGTTTTAAAGGCTTTCCAGAGATATTTGTGTAAAAATAAATCAGATTTGGCTTTTCTAATGAGTCTAATACAATACATGTATACTTTGTACTAAAAATGTTGCCAATCAGATTGATGGTTTTTGTCAACTTCCAGACTGCATCTGAAGCATTTTCTTTAGATCAAAACTAAAGAAAATGGAACAAAATGCTTATAGATGGAATTAAAAATATGTCCTATGCTAAGCTGTCTGTTATGTGTAGACACAGGACTGGTTCATGCCTTGAGCAGGGTGCCTTTTATATGCTTAAATGAGTCACAGGTCAGTGCTGGGTGACTTAAAAAACAAACAAACTAAATTCCTCTGAAAAATGTTGGGTACAAGGACTGGACTGAAAAACCAGGAGAAATTTTGCTCAATACCACGTTTAAAAAATTACAAGAAGGTCTGGCTCATTGGCAGGAAAATATTTAAAAATGAGGGGTGTCTCAAGACTTTTGCACAGCATGTACACAACAAAAACTGTACTCACAATTCAATCCAGTGACCACATAAGGGCAATGCTTGAACCCGACTACAAATCATGTATTTGCATTTATTATTGTTGAGTGTAATACCAACAAAATCATGTTGTTACATTGTGTTTTCATCAATAGGTACATCAAAACATTAATGTAACAGGGACAAAGCATAATACAGACCTGATGTTCACTAATGATGACATGTCATTAGCTGACTGGCTAAAGGGTTACTTGTGATAAAGCTAAGATGGCATAAGGACTTGAATACAGGTCTGATGAAGTACAAGAGCTAAGATTTACTGCCCTTCTGTGGGAGGCTGGTGGAGTCGATGGTGGTGTTGTTATCCCACAGAGCCAATGAAGACATTCTAAAAGTAGCAGCATGGATGCTACGCAGTTAAAAAAAAATCAGTCACTGCGGTAAGCTGGTAAGTCACAGTGAGTCCTTAATAAACTACAGAGAGCTACATCTTCTTATCTCTATGCCATCCATTACACGGACGGCACTGAAAATAATTATTATATCAAAAAGACTAAAAAAGAGAAAACTTGGGAATGTGAAAGATTGAAGTCTGAGTCTGTTAAACCGAGTCCTTCAGTGTATCTAATTAAATAGACAAATGGTAAAAAACACAAAAAGCTCCCTGAAGCCAAACGGAGCTGTGAAGTGACTGTGCAGAAAATGAAAAGCATATTAAAAGTAACATATTACGCTAATTTCTGACATTTTCTTTTAGCCATGCATTACTAAACCTTCAAAATAATCCGTATTTCTCTTATAGTGGATCTTGATGCTGCACCTCATGACCTCATGATTCAAATGTTTGTCCATGTTAATTATGAACATACATGCCTGGAGTAGTAATCAAGTATATTAACATGGCAGAAAATAAGAAAAAGCTTACAGGATCTCTTACTACAGATGTAAGTGTGTGTAACAGCATTAATTATTTGTGTGGAAGACAGTAAATAAAAATAGGGGACTCACTGCAGGTTAATGACATGCTATTTGGAGCAGGGATGTATAGAGATCATGACAGTAAACAGAGAAAAGATGCTTTAAAATGAGATCCAACTCTTATTTCCTACAACTAGAATACATGTCATTCATAAGCCTCAACATTAGCAATGCCCACCACTTGGCTGCCACCTGGAAACACATCTGGGCACTGATTTGAGCAGTTATTTTAATGCTTAGTCTCAATGAAGTGTAATTTCAAGTGAGCCAAATCTAATCACTAATACTTTTGTTAATGCAAGTTAACACAGGTGTGTGTTAATGCAGGCTTTAACCGCCTTTTCCTCACTGAAAGCTTTACTTCTGCCACTGTCTTAGATTTTCATTTCAGAATTGCTGAGTCCCATGTCTCTGTTATTATCTCTCATACTGGGTTCATTAAAGAAAACGCCTACTTGGAGGTAACGCAGTGCTGGCTCGAGAGAATGGCCGCTAACTGCGTTTAAACCAATTGTGCACTCGCTGCAGTCTGATTTCCCCGTTGCTGGCCAATGATCTGCCTTGAGGAAAGTGAATTTAATTTGCAGCCTGCTGTCAGAAAGTCTAACACTGGGAAATTATGCTGCTAATTCGCTGTCTTCTTATTTGTGGCTAACTACGGAGTCATTGTGTCACAAAACACAAAGCATTTCTTTGAGCAGCTTAGTTGGGGCACATTTATGTAGTAGGATATTGTAATTTCCAGAGTTAAGAATTAAAAATGTAGGATCTTTTTACTTGTGAAAGGCATTTTTATTATTATTTTCAGAGTGAGGGGAAAATCATATCATGCAGTAATAACATATTTGATCTAGTGCATGACCCTTAATATTTTGTTAGAAATTTGAAATAAAAAGGCTGCACTGCATTTCTTAGCAGGTAAAAGGTCAGTCCCATCAAAGAAAATATGTCAGATTGCTTCGTCCGGGATATCTGTGTTTTGTAATTGATGCAATGATGTGCATGCATTCACCTTTCTTACATAATAGTGCTGCTGCCAAACTCACACGTGAATAGTAGACTGGCATTAACTCAGTATGAACCAAAGAGAAGAATGAAGAACAGTGGATTACTCATCCTGCGCTTTTGTTAAACGACCCCCAGAAGGTGGACACGAGCAGAACACGTTCAAATTCAATCACACACAAGACTACTGAGAAAAATACGTTTTAAAAAAGATGTATTATTAAGAAATGACATATGTGTTTCTTTAAAAAAAAAAAATCTTCCAAATATAAAAACACACTATGTACTTACATCCTGAAATAATGAGATCCCTTGATTGTGCTTGTGGTCAAGCTCCTGCCGCTTTCTCAAGTGTTCGTGCTTGGCAGACTGAAGACACATGGTGATGAGCTCTGTGCAGGCCAGCATCTTGCTGCTTCTCTTCAAAATTTGATGCTTTTTCGTCTTCTTCTTGTTGATGTCTTATGGAGAGGTTGCCCTTGCCAGGGAGGATGATGATGCTGGTCCTGTGATCCAGTCAGGGATGAGCTAAACCCTGCCTGCTGCCCTCTGCCTGCAGCCCGCCGCCTGCGCGTCTACGGCAGCAGAAAAACTCCGCCTCTACACGACCCCGAAGCAGCGATTCATAAAAGTCCGAGGAATGCATCATCTCCACCTGCTGGTGAGAGTACACAGACGCTGTCACGTTATAGGCTGGCTGAAGGAGGATAAAGAGAGAAAAAAAAAAAAAAAAAAAAAAGGAGCTCCTGATATATTGATTTATTACTCGCACTGTGATCAGTGATGCGTTTAAGAGAAGTGAAGAAGAGAGTCCAGGCAGGGTGGAGAGTACTGTCGTGGTAGAGGTGGGGTATCTGTGACAGACGGATGGCAGCAAGAGCTTTTCACTCTTGCTGAGACCTGCTAGATGTGTGGTTTGGTGGAGACGGTGGCTCTAAAAAAAAAAAAGACAGAACGCAGAGGTGGAGGCGGCAGTCAATGTTTCCATTGGGGGTGACCGGGATGGAGAGGATGGTAAATGGTAAATGGCCTGTATTTATATAGCGCTTTACTAGTCCCTAAGGACCCCAAAGCGCTTTACATATCCAGTCATCCACCCATTCACGCACACATTCACACACTGGTGATGGCAAGCTACATTGTAGCCACAGCCACCCTGGGGCGCACTGACAGAGGCGAGGCTGCCGGACACTGGCGCCACCGGGCCCTCTGACCACCACCAGTAGGCAACGGGTGAGGTGTCTTGCCCAAGGACACAACGACCGAGACTGTCCAAGCCGGGGCTCGAACCGGCAACCTTCCGATTTCAAGGCGAACTCCCAACTCTTGAGCCACGAGATGAGTAAGATGGGACAGCTCAGGTTGAGCGGTTTGGAGAGAAAGTTCGAGAGGCAAGGTTGAGATGGTTGGGACCATCTTAACTAAAACTAAACTTAAAACTAAATCTGAAAAACAGTTAGTTAACTAAAAAATTGGAAAACAAAAACTAACTAAACTCACATGAAATTACAGAGGAAATCTGCTTAGTTAGTAATTGTTAGTTTAGTTTAAACATTTTTTCTAATGACAACTTGCCTGATGAGGCATTGATGGAGGTGTTTACTGAGACTTTGGATATCTACAAGAAGCTGTCAGCAGTTAATGGACTCTATATTGTTGTTTATTATGAAATATTCTCTATGTGGTTCTTAGTTTGTTTAGTCTTTACTTTTTCATCTTATATTTCCTTATTATTTTGAACCTTTGTTTCTTAGTTGAATTTGCTGTTAGTATGAGAGCTTATTAGTTCCTTTCATCACTTTGTCCCCATTTCAGGTTTATTACCGTCTGTGTTTACAGTCTGTCTACAGAGTCTCCATTTGGGTCATCTCATTCAACAGTTTACGACTATAATCAGTATGAATTGAATGCTCCAATTATGTTTTTAAATAAACCTTTTAAGTGGCAGTGCAGTGCCGTTGTAAAGTAAGAAATGCCACAATTATTTGTGCTGTTTATGCTCTAGGTAGCCCTTAACACACTTTTAATGCAATCAGCCAAAATTATAATATTTCCAAAGCCTTAAATACACCAAAACCTTTCCTATAGCCAAACCATTGTTTTTATTTGTGTTCTGTAAAGTCTCTTTATAGTCACAATGGAGATAATAACACTAGCGCCCAGAGTATAAACACCCCAAAATACAAGTATTTAAAGGAAAATGCAATACATTTGCAAGTAGAGCAAATAATTTGTGAACATTTATTTTCTCTAACCTTCATCTGTTCTGTACTGTGCTCTACTGTATAAACTGTTTCTGTGTGAGTACATTACAGTATCACAGAGACAGCTTTTGCTATGTTTTTTTTTTTAAAAAACCTATAAAACTGTATGTGTTATGAACATTCATAAAGAAACGTTAATCATACAATGTCCTCATTTCTCTGTTAAAGTAAAACACAAAGAGCCAAAAGAACCTGATAGTGTGGTTTATTATAGGAGATGGCGGTGGTTGACAAATTAAAGGAAAAACACCCATCCTTTGACCCTCTACAGTTGAGGGATCCGGTGTCTCTTTTTCGTAAAGTTGCTGTGAGTGATTAATTAGTCTTTGCTTAAACATTTTTCTCCAAAAGGGAGTGACCTCTTTATCAATGAAAACTCCCCCATCTACAGTGCACTAGTCACTGAATGGTTTTATGACTCTGAAGATTACATACTGGTAAGTCATAAACCATGGCCTTGAGATTCACCAGTTTTCAATCAAATTTAGCATCATTTGGGCTGACATGTTCTCCACCTCCATCATGAAAACACCAGATCAAGGATCAGCTATTGGAAAAGTTGTGCTTTTTCCTTCAGTATGTCACCTGTTTTAGATCTTAAATACTTGCTACTCTTATACCCTGTTGTTCACCTAAACACCGTTCTAATTTTTCAGGTGCCATATGTCCTCTGGAAGAGCTGTGCGATGTAGCCCATCGTTACGGAGCGCTGACATTTGTTGATGAGGTTCATGCCGTGGGCCTGTACGGAGCCCACGGAGCTGGAGTGGGCGAGAGAGACAACATTATGCACAAGATTGACATTGTTTCTGGAACCTTAGGTGAGTTATCCACTTCTCTCACACCAGCAGTTTTGTCCTTTCATCTTGAGGATAAGCTCAGGGGCGATCGTGGCTCAAGAGTTGGGTGTTCGTCTTGTAATCGGGAGGTTGCCGGTTCGAGCCCCAGCTCAGACAGTCTCGGTCATTGTGTCCTTGGGCAAGACACTTCACCTACTGCCTACTGGTGATGGCCAGAGGGGCTGATGGTGCGATATGGCAGCCTTGCCTCTGTCAGTCTGCCCCAGGGCAGCTGTGGCTACAACTGTAGCTTTCATTCACCAGTGTGTGAGAGTGAATGAATAGTGGTATTGTAAAGAGCCAAAAGAACCTGATAGTGTGGTTTATTATAGGAGATGGCATTGCTTTCTATATTGGTAGAAAATTGCAGTGTGACTTGAACATGACATCATGTCATCTGATAATTTAGGCTCATCATCTGCGGCATCTTCGTGCACTCTTTGTTGTGGTGTAATAGATCTCATATTCACAAGCTGTGGAACATGAAGATATTGAGATTGTTACCACAAACTTGTTCTCACCATTATTTTAAGTGGCAGCGCGTGCCACAACACAGCGTGTGCCGATAGGAACCCTATCAGTGTCTTTGCACCTCCCACAAACACAAACAACACCCTTTTGTGGCCCCCCCAAAGCTGAGATCCGCAGACACCTCTGATGGGTGGGAACTGAGCTGATTGCATAATGCGCCTCAACATCTGACCAGTAACTTGTTGACACTTACTGACCCTCTGCCTATTTGCTGTTTGGAAGTTCGTCCTCAGTGCAGGTCAACAGGTGAGTTTTCTTCATTATTAACCCTGCTCTGATCAATTATAGTCATTGTTTTTATTTTATTTTTGTTGTAATTGTATATGCTTGATTTAAATATTCTTAACTGAGATAAAAACATCTGGTGTGGATACTCCATCATTAATTAATAAATGAGGATGTATTCATTTTTTGTTGGTTAGCTGCCTTCTTCTTCTTGTTGCTTTGTGCGTCAGTATTTAAATGTATTTAAAGTAATTAACCAAACAATCATAAGGTGAAAAAATAATTTGACCTACTTTTGTGGTTTAAATGGAAGTAGCAGTTAAAGATAACATCAGACTTCAAGAGAAAACCCAGACTTCACAACAACTGCTTCCCACACTATTTCTGCTGACTACAAAAATAATGTGGGAAATCATAGAACCTGTTCCGGTAGCCAACTAAACTACACATACAGGTGCTCACCAGCAAATTACAATATACATCAGTACATTTGTGTGGTAGAGTGTGCTTTAGTGAGTATTTTTCCTGAGTCTGAAAAACTTTTCGGACTCAGGAAATAATGGCCATTAACCAAAAAGAAACGTCTGTTTTATCGGATTATTTGAAAGCTTCCATGGTAATCAGACTCAGCTGATGATGCAAGTAAGTAGCTCTTACGTGCCTGCAGAGTTAAGATAAGCGGCTGCTCCATGCCGCACCCAGGAGGAGGCACCTACTGCTTTCTAAGCTGAGCCATTACCAGTCAAGTTGCCATTACCAGTTAACATCATTTTGCATTTTTGCATTTTTTGCATTTTTGCATGTTAAGCTAAGGCATGAGCTTTAGATCATTTGTGAAGGGAGTTAGGGAATTACCATATAGTGTATTTGACTAAAACAGGCTATTTTTACCTAAAGTAATTAAATAAATAAATCTGGGTTGTATCACAGAGACTCTATGCTATGTAATTTATAATCTTCACCCACGTAAGGCAAAATCTTCTGTCCCATCTTCTGTCTTAACCCAGAGTAAGAACAGCTTCAGTATCATGGCTGCCTTCCTCCATCACTGCCCCTTCCTCAAGTTGGCTCCAAAGCCGGCTTTAAGGAGAACCGGAGCCGCCTTGCTGTCTCTTGCGAATCACTGCCCCCTCATCGCTCGTCAGATCACCGTGAGCGGCCCGGGCTCTCTGGAAGCCAAGCTGAACGTCTCGGCCCCCAAACCCCAGGATCAACAGCTTCCCACAGCTGAACAAAGGAGGCTCTTTGCTCAAACTGCTACTCAGGTGGCTGTGTCCGTATCAAAGGGATGCCCTTTTGTCAGCTCCCAGATTGGAATGGTCCGAGCCAGCCCTGAAGTACAGGAGGATGTTCAAGAAAGTGGTAGGAATTAAGTACCTGCAGCGATGCTGTCATCAGAGTAGCAGAATTTGAGCTTTAATAGAAGAAAATCTGACGAATTACAAAAATAGGGGACAAAATATTTATAAATTTGACACAATCACACTCCTCTCTGACAGGTTTGATGGCTTCTCTGAAAGGTGTAAAGGATTCTGCGTGCCCAACTTCAGCTCAACCCAACAGTGTTACCCACCTCCTCAAAGACAACATGGGTATGTTATACAAATAAAAGGGCTTTACCCCTCCAGGCATTTCATTGTAATATTCTGTGGTAAATATTCAGCAATAAAAAGCTGTCTATTGGATGCTGTAGAGTAACTGAAGCCCAGTCAAAACTATTCTTTCCACAGCTGGCCCCAGCTATGACTATGATCAGTTCTTCATGGAGAAGATTGCTGTGAAAAAGAAGGACCACACATACAGAGTCTTCAAGACAGTGAACAGGAGTGCTGAGGTCTTCCCGTTTGCTGAGGATTACTCCATTTCTGGGCGGGAAGGCTCCCAGGTGTCCGTCTGGTGCAGCAATGACTATCTAGGAATGAGTCGGCACCCACGGGTCTTCAGCGCCATCAGGTAACAGGACCCAGCAAATATCATATTACTTTTCAGCGGCTCAAAATTTTAATCTATGCACTACTTGGTTTTGGACCACATATTTGCAGATACTGTTTGGATTTGAGTAATTAATTATCCTTATGGCGATACAAAGCTGTAGACTGGCTTGGGTAATCTTATGTTTAAATTGCATCATTCTTGCAAGAAGTGAAACCAAATAAACTCAAAGGACTCGAGAATTTGACGGAAAAACATAAGCATACTGGGCACAGTGTAGAAGATATGCGATTCACTTCAGTTTAATGCAGTTTTATTTATCTATTTTAAGGTATGGTTATAGAGAGAAAACCCCAACAATCAGAAGGCTCCCTTTGAGCAAGCATTTGGCAACAGTGGGAAAGAAAAACTCCATTTTAACAGGAAGAAACTGCCAGCAGAATCAGACTCCGAGATTTCCATTTGCAATGACTGGTAAATGGTGAGGGGCAGAAGACCGGCTGTAGAAGAGAGACAGAGATTAATAATAACTAAAGACTGAATGCAAAGTGGTGTGTAAACACACAGAGAGTGTGATCCACCCCGGACTATAAACTTTATCAAAAAGGAACATTTCAACCCTACTCTTAAAAACAGAGAGTGTGTCTGTCTCGCAAGTCGAAACAGGGAGCTGGTTTCATTGTTTTGTATCTGGGCTTGATGTTGTACCTTTTTGTTGTGGATGTCCACAGAGATGCTCTGGACAAGCATGGTGCAGGAGCTGGTGGGACGAGGAACATTTCAGGCACCAGCAACTTCCATGTGTCTCTGGAGAAGGAGCTTGCCGAGCTACACCAGAAAGATGCAGCGTTGGTCTTCTCCTCCTGCTTTGTGGCAAATGACTCCACCCTCTTCACTCTGGCTAAGATGCTGCCAGGTAAATAATTACCTCAACATTAAAATCAATGTTAACTATTTATTAGTTATTTAGCAGTTAGCAGTTGTTTTTTATTTGTTTAATGATCTATTCACTGTTTTGTACAGGGTGCGAGATCTACTCCGATGCTGGGAACCACGCATCCATGATTCAGGGCATCAGGAACAGCGGAGCCAAGCGTTTCATCTTCCGCCACAATGACAGTCGACACCTGGAGGAACTGCTCCAACGCTCAGACCCTACAACACCAAAAATAGTGGCGTTTGAGACTGTGCACTCAATGGACGGTGAGAACCACGAAGTCAAACGTTTGAAAAAGCACTTTTGGAAACAAGACTCTTATTTTTCCATTATCTCTTTCTCTCAAGCTGCTTCAGGGGGTCATCAGCTGGAATTATAATACCTTGAAGGAGTTCCCTTCTAAGCAGATGTTGGATGCACCTCCTTTAAAAAGTTCAACAATTATCACCAGTATAAGTTTAAAATGATATTTGATAAAGAGTATTGTATTGTTCTCAGCTCAGTTTTTTCAGCATATTACACCAGTGACAGCTCCATAAAGCACGAGCTGATCATACTTTTAAAAGCAAAAACTGATATTAATCATGTTTTTTAAATTCTTTTATGTGTTCTTTTATGATTTAAATATTTGTTTCCAAAATCTGTGAGAATAACTCACCACATACTTCTTAATCACACATTTTGGATGCGGTGGTTGACAAATTAAAGGAAAAACACCCATCCTTTGACCCTCTACAGTTGAGGGATCCGGTGTCTCTTTTTCGTAAAGTTGCTGTGAGTGATTAATTAGTCTTTGCTTAAACATTTTTCTCCAAAAGGGAGTGACCTCTTTATCAATGAAAACTCCCCCGTCTACAGTGCACTAGTCACTGAATGGTTTTATGACTCTGAAGATTACATACTGGTAAGTCATAAACCATGGCCTTGAGATTCACCAGTTTTCAATCAAATTTAGCATCATTTGGGCTGACATGTTCTCCACCTCCATCATGAAAACACCAGATCAAGGATCAGCTATTGGAAAAGTTGTGCTTTTTCCTTCAGTATGTCACCTGTTTTAGATCTTAAATACTTGCTACTCTTATACCCTGTTGTTCACCTAAACACCGTTCTAATTTTTCAGGTGCCATATGTCCTCTGGAAGAGCTGTGCGATGTAGCCCATCGTTACGGAGCGCTGACATTTGTTGATGAGGTTCATGCCGTGGGCCTGTACGGAGCCCACGGAGCTGGAGTGGGCGAGAGAGACAACATTATGCACAAGATTGACATTGTTTCTGGAACCTTAGGTGAGTTATCCACTTCTCTCACACCAGCAGTTTTGTCCAGCTGTGGCTACAACTGTAGCTTTCATTCACCAGTGTATGAATGTGAGAGTGAATGAATAGTGGTATTGTAAAGTGCTTTGAGGGGTCCCGAAAAGCACTATATAAATGCAATCCATTATTATTATTAAGCGGGACAAGGTAAACAGCTTCAAACTCTCACAGGCTCTGCTACTGGCCCAACTCCCATTTACAGCCTCTGCTGCAGTAACTGTCACTGTCGCATTGCCAACAAAGGAGCAATAACTTTTAACAGGCATGATACTGCGCCCCTGTTGGTTCAATAAGGTCAGGAGAGAAGTGAGCTCTCATCACAGGAAGCAGAGGTTTTATCAGCTGAGCGTCAGTTCTACTCCCTCTCTGGCTGTTCTGATAAAACTGTCCACAGGCAGACTGCGTGGTGTCAAACTTGATGCAAGGCTTTTGGTAGAAATCCTTGTGAATTAATCCTGGATTACAACATCAGACTTTTTCAAAGTCTGGTTACAACAGTTCACATGACAGTAAATGAAAAAAATAATGATGAAACTTAACTAAGAAACTGATACAAATTGACTTGGGAGTGTTTTAGCTGGTGTGTTAGAAATATTAAAATTCATTTGATTCAGACTTAATACATTTTGTGTAAATTTTTTATGCATTCTGCTT
Source organism: Mchenga conophoros (assembly GCF_057382185.1). Lineage (NCBI taxonomy): Eukaryota > Metazoa > Chordata > Actinopteri > Cichliformes > Cichlidae > Mchenga > Mchenga conophoros. The sequence continues at coordinate 6,242,097 of NC_140545.1, forward strand.
TTTTCAATGTTTATATATTTATGTCACAATAATCATATTTTTACAATAAAAATGTAAATAACTTAAAAAAAATTTACACCTGTGAAATGTATTAATGTAGAAATAATAAAGTTATACAAAATGGCAATGTAAGAAAAAAAAAAGTATGTCATTTTTATTTACACTTAATAAATGCTCTCCCCACCACTTTACATAGAATCTGTCATTTGTTACTATTTCAGGTAAAGCCTTTGGCTGTGTGGGAGGCTACATCGCCAGCAGCGCTGCCCTGGTGGACACAGTGCGCTCCTACGCAGCCGGCTTTATCTTCACAACGGCCCTTCCCCCGATGGTCCTGGCCGGAGCGCTGGAGTCTGTGCGGGTCTTGAAGAGTGAAGAGGGGCAGGCACTCCGCAGAGCCCACCAGAGGAATGTCAAACACATGAGGCAGCTGCTCATGGATAAAGGCCTACCGGTGGTCAACTGCCCCAGCCACATCATCCCCATTCGGGTAAAAAGATTTAGCACAGCTAAATGGACACTGGATTACAGCCACCGCTATTTCAGTATCACTTGTTAGTTAAACCTGATTTTCCTTATTATATATATTATAATACTTATTCATTTTATAAACCTAGAAAGTACAACGTAGGTCAGATGAAGTCGGGAGGGTAACACAGACTTAGTTATAGTCTTTAATCGTGATTAAATTGCACAAATAAGTAAACAATTAAGTAAACTGAGTCTTAAAATTGTATAATAGGCTTGAACAACTGCATACCAGTTTATTTAATTAGTTTAGAATTTTTTATTATTTTTAACAGATTGAAATTTTGAGTAGAACTAACCAATTAAGCAGCCCATAATTATTCCAGAGATCTAATCTAGACTCTACAGGCTGAGTAAAACGATTCATCCATGTATGCACTACCTAACTGTGCAGAATAAAAGTTTCTCCTAAATGACACGTGCCATCTTTTATGATTTATTTTCCAGGTGGGCAACGCTGAGCTGAACACCAAGGTGTGTGACATCCTTCTGGAGAGGCACAACATCTACGTACAGGCCATCAACTACCCCACAGTGCCTCGTGGTGAGGAGCTGCTGAGACTGGCTCCATCTCCTCATCACAACCCCAAAATGATGGAGTACTTTGTGGGTGAGTGTGAGGCCACTTGCTGTAATTAGGTCAGAGGTGTTCTGCTAAATATCTGGCAAAATATGGGGATAATGGTCAGTGCAAATGTTTTCCCACAAGACATTGTGGCTCTCTTGACATTGACCTGCTCCCCTAAATGACCGTGCTCTATGGGGAGCTTAAAAAATGGCACGTGCTAGAATAATCAGACCAGAACTTTTAAACATTTTAAAAGAAAATAAATATCAACATTTAACTGTTTATTCTTACAAACACTTTTATCATTCACAGGGAAACTGGTGGATGTTTGGCAGGAAGCAGGTCTTCTGCTCAATGGCCCGGCGACCGCTTCCTGCACCTTCTGTGACCGCCCACTGCACTTTGACCTCATGAGTGAGTGGGAGAAGTCCTACTTTGGCAATATGGAACCACAATACATTACTGTGTATGCATAATACCACAGTGAATGTTTCATCTCAGCTACATGAGCAGTATATGCATAAATCTAATGCTATATACATCATACAATGCAAAAAGTCGTAGTAGAGGCACAGTGAAAACTACTTGTGTTTTGACATTATGTTTAATTATTCTCCAATGGCAGCAGTGTGAACTAAATTTCAGTATTTATAATCACATGTACTTCTGAGTGCTAAATTGTGTTTGCCACCATGGATATGATTAAAGATTTGTCTTCATTTGAAAAGCATAAAACCTGCACACTTGGCACTTTCTTATATCACTTATCTAGGTGTGACAGCATTGAACGCTGAATGATTTTGCTTATACATTATGATAGCATAGTTATTGTTTTTTGTGATTATCATATTAATTACATTGCTAATGTTTTATGTCATAAGTGTTTGTGGTGTTAAATATTAATTCACTTACTCCTCTTATAATAAATATTTTTGCTTTGATGTAATCGTAAAGACACTGATGTTAATCCTGTAAGTTTAAACTGAACTTTGAGGGAATAATATGAACAGTAGCAATGGGTGCTCTGGAAGCACCAAACATCCCATGAAATTTAGGAAGCTGAGCATAACAAAATGATTGGGATTAGGTTTTTCTTTTCTTTGTTTCTAATTTTGAGGTAGGACATTGACCTGATTGGAACTTTTGCGGCTCCACTGGAGATTCTGTGTCCAGTTCACAGTCAACACTAGTTCACGTTGCAAGGATTGGCCACTTCTCGTTTGACTTTTGCCCTCAGTCTGCGGAGCTCTGTGTTCTCACTGTCCAAAAGGAGGCCACATTCAATCAAGGTCCAAGCCTTACTGAGATGTTGCTCCCCATAATGCTGCAGCGCCCCCCGCAGGAAGCACTCAGCCAGAGGCAGTTTTCCTAGCCCAGCCTCCACACACTTGATGGCCTGTTCTCTGTTGAGCTCCAGGGCCCGGATGAAGTCCTCCAGAGCTGGCCCTTCTTTGGAGCAGAGCACCAGGCTGCGACCTCGCAAGCACAAATCCTCCACCCGGACTTGAGGGTGGTCTGAACAGCTGTAGTCAGGTCCATCGTGTTTCTGTATAACTCTGTCCAGATCAGATATAGCCCGCTCATGTAAGCCCAGCTGTGCCAGGCACACAGCCCGCTGGTGAAGATACTCCATTCTCTGACTGCCCCCTGATTGTACTGCCACAGTCAGGAGGGTGAGCGCCTGCTTCCACTGACCACATGATGACACACTGTTGGCCTCCTGAGCTGCTTCCTGTCCCAGTGTACATGTAGTTTAGAGTAGATATGTATCAGATTCACATTATTGACTTTGCCATCTAATTTAGGCATCTAAGATAGTCATTGTGAGATGGTGGACCCGCCACATGTTTGTACTGTATTTTACCATAAATGAAAATACATACATAGAATATATACATACAACTATAACACCCATTGGTTCAATAGAGAGAAATAACATGGGGTTTTTGTAATATCATGGAAATATCCTGACATAAACATTTTTTTTTTTGATGAAAAATAACGCTGACAAAGCCAGAACAAACAACTTTGGCAGATCTGCTCATCTGGTACTAAATCTGGGTTTCCTGTACACTTACCTGTGCCATGCATTTCCGCTGATTAAATGGGATGAGAGCCAGCAAGAAGTCAAAATAGGATGAATCCTTCTCAGCCAGTTTGCTGAGCCTGCGAGCTGCGCTGCAGTACTTCTTCTGCCAGGCATCCACCACACCCACCCGAGCCTGGGCCACTGCATCTCTTGGCTCCTGGCCAAATATCTGGCACAGATGCACACCTGCTGATTTGACCTCACCTGGAGCAGGTGGACCATAACAGAAGTATGGATTACTGAGAACAGGGGATGACAGGTGCAATAGTGCTTTTTGTCAAATTGGAAACGTCACACAGCCTAAGCCATAAGCTGCTAGGCAGATGATTTCCAATCCTAGCAAGGATCCGGCTCAGAAAATTTCCCCCACAATCTCACCTTTTGCCAAAAGGATGTCCACATAGAGCAGATGCCATCTGGGGTTTCTACAGTCAGCCCTCATCAAAGCTCCACCAATTATGAAAGCCTCTCTAAGCTGCTCTTCATGGCAGGGAACACCATGAGTGGCCACAATATCTGACAGATTGGTACGACAGAACTGATGCAGCCAATCACAGACCAGCTTCTGTGCCCTGTCCTTGAGTGAAAGAATGTCTTTGGTCACTATGTCAGCATTTATCTGAAGTGCTGCCAGGATATCATGAGTACATTCCTAGAGGGAGAACAGAGTTCAAATGTTATACTTTATTTCAACATGCAGTCCAACATGCATATCATACTTTTCATAATTTTTCTAGACCATGTTAATAAGTGTTAGCATAAGACTGGTATATTTATAAAGATCACAATTCTGTGGCACCCCTTTTTCAAACAGATTTCCCCAGAAAGCCACAAGGTGTCGCTTTATGTTTAGGGGAAAACTCAAATTAGGTTAAAGGCTCAATGATACGAAGAGAGAAAGTAGCCTTGGAAACCTTGGCATTAATTTTTATTCTTAATTCAACATTAGGGTCCCTGTGGGGCATTTCACCGAAAGTGATTTTATTATTACAATATTATAAAACTGAAGCAATTTCTCTAAACACAGACTGATAAATTAACACTTTAATATCAAGGAGGCAAGGTGTAAGAGTAATATGATATACGCTCTCCAGGCTACACCAAAAGGGCTTTAAACTAGCTACCACTGTTACATTTAGTCAGGTCCTGGGTTCATTTTCTGCAATTACTGAAAATAAATACTGAAAATGTCTTTTAAGAGACATTTCTCAGGTCCACCAGAAGAAAAAAAACATATGTGGTGAGGCTTTATCCCATTATATAATTGTACAGGGAGTGCAGAATTATTACGCAAATGAGTATTTTGTCCACATCATCCTCTTCATGCATGTTGTCTTACTCCAAGCTGTATAGGCTCGAAAGCCTACTACCAATTAAGCATATTAGGTGATGTGCATCTCTGTAATGAGAAGGGGTGTGGTCTAATGACATCAACACCCTATATCAGGTGTGCATAATTATTAGGCAACGTCCTTTCCTTTGGCAAAATGGGTCAAAAGAAGGACTTGACAGGCGCAGAAAAGTCAAAAATACTGAGATATCTTGCAGAGGGATGCAGCAGTCTCAAAATTGCAAAGCTTCTGAAGCGTGATCATCGAAATGTCTGTGAAGGTTCTCAGTCATCCAGGTCATCGTAGTCAAAGGAGCTTGCAAAGAAAAGCGTCTGGACTTCATCATCGAACATTCAAGCGTTTCATTCAAAATAGTCAACAGGGTCGCAAGAAGCGTGTGGAAAAACCAAGGCGCAAAATAACTGCCCATGAACTGAGAAAAGTCAAGCGTGCAGCTGCCAAGATGCCACTTGCCACCAGTTTGGCCATATTTCAGAGCTGCAACATCACTGGAGTGCCCAAAAGCACAAGGTGTGCAATACTCAGAGACATGGCCAAGGTAAGAAAGGCTGAAAGACGACCACCACTGAACAAGACACACAAGCTGAAACGTCAAGACTGGGCCAAGAAATATCTCAAGACTGGTTTTTCTAAGCTTTTATGGACTGATGAAATGAGAGTGAGTCTTGATGGGCCAGATGGATGGGCCCGTGGCTGGATTGGTAAAGGGCAGAGAGCTCCAGTCCAACTCAGATGCCAGCAAGGTGGAGGTGGAGTACTGGTTTGGGCTGGTATCATCAAAGATGAGCTTGTGGGGCCCTTTCGGGTTGAGGATGGAGTCAAGCTCAACTCCCAGTCCTACTGCCAGTTTCTGGAAGACACCTTCTTCAAGCAGTGGTACAGGAAGAAGTCTGCATCCTTCAAGAAAAACATGATTTTCATGCAGGACAATGCTCCATCACACGCGTCCAAGTACTCCACAGCGTGGCTGGCAAGAAAGGGTATAAAAGAAGAAAAACTAATGACATGGCCTCCTTGTTCACCTGATCTGAACCCCATTGAGAACCTGTGGTCCATCATCAAATGTGAGATTTACAAGGAGGGAAAACAGTACACCTCTCTGAACAGTGTCTGGGAGGCTGTGGTTGCTGCTGCACGCAATGTTGATGGTGAACAGATCAAAACACTGACAGAATCCATGGATGGCAGGCTTTTGAGTGTCCTTGCAAAGAAAGGTGGCTATATTGGTCGCTGATTTGTTTTTGTTTTGTTTTTGAATGTCAGAAATGTATATTTGTGAATGTGGAGATGTTATATTGGTTTCACTGGTAAAAATAAATAATTGAAATGGGTATTGTAGAATAAGGAGGGGATGTTTTTCTCATTATCATTTAATATTTTAATGTGCCATTATTAGTTCATTAGAAGTATATAACCAGCTTTGCATTAAGCATAAATTGAAGTTTTTGATCTTACATTATTCTTTGCATTACAGTGATGGTGATAACTTTAGTTTGATCTTTTCTTACAGGTACCAGAATAATAACATGATTTTCCATTGCAGATGTAACCATGATCATTCCATACACATTGCAGTTTGTTGCTCATTCTAGAGTTGTGCTCAAGGTAATTAAAGGTTAAAAGCTACAGCCAGTGCGAGTCTGGCTGATCTATGGAGGGCAAAGGCTTTGAGCTTGGAAGGCCGCACGCGCTTACACAGCACTTATAAGATGTCATTCTTGGTGATTTTGTGCTTAGTCATGTTTTAATATGTTTTAAGTAGAAGTAGCTGATCCAGCAATATTCATTTAATATTATATACTTGATTTAGAGCAATACACACTGATGGTCTTAATAAATGAAAGAGTCCTTGTAGCTGCCATGTTGTGTCTCAGCAGGGTACAGATGGTTCCAGGAGAAGGGGGGCAGTTAGCGTCTGCCCTCGGGAAGGAGACAATGTTATTCTTTGTGTTAAATAAAATTGTCAACATTGATTGTATTACACCTGTCACTACGCATGAGGGGGCGTTCTAATACCCTGATTTCATAAAACTATGGAGATGTGTTTTTTGAGATGAGATCTGAGACTGTCTGCATACAGTGTCCATCTCCCACGTGTGTGATCATTAAATCATCGTTTGACTCAACCCGACCGGACCAGTGTTGTTATTGTGGGTTTTTCCTCTGGTGTCCATCCCCAATATTTTTGAACCATAACATTTTGGGGGCTCGTCCGGGATTTGAACCCGGGACCTCTCGCACTTCCACCCCAATACCACAGGACGAGCCCCCAAAATGTTATGGTTCAAAAATATTGAATTAGGCAGACTAACAGAAGGAGAGGAGCTTGCGATTGGCGATTTTCGCGCCATTTCTGCGCGGTGTATGCTCGGTGGTGGGCTAGCAGATGTAGAGGCTATAGCTCGCACAACTCGCCATGCAAATGATTTGCCTTATCATGAAGTGCAATGTGCTTTGTCTGACGCAGTCCGTGAAAAGTACCCAACCCCTAATACAGGAGCCATACCTAAAATAATTTGGGACCCCCAAAACACACCTAGAGAGTTTTTAGAAAAAGCCAGAGATCAGTGGTTGTTAGAAACAGGTACCCATCCGGGTAGAGAAGGTGAGCATCGGGCGTGGTTTCGCTCAGCGGTGCTGGCAGGGCTGCCAAACCAGGTCACAGAAGATCTACAGAAAAACCCAGATTTTGCCGTAGCAGATTCGGTGCAGTGGGAAAGACACGTCTCACATCGTTTGCAGCTGGAGCAGGACAGGGCGAACAAGCAGAAAAAAAAGCAGGGACAGAGGAGGCCTATTTTTAAGAGTTCAAAAGGCAAGGGAAAATTGGGACAGTGTAAAACTGTGACCAAAGCAGAAAAAGCTGCGGGCACTCATTATAATTTGCCTTTAGTGGCTGGTGCAAAAAATGAACCAGTGTACCGCGCATACAAAGTAAGAGATTTGGAGGCATTGGTTAAACAGCTTCCACCTATAACTGGGGGCGGAGCAAGGTGGTTGCGTGAAGTTGGGCGCCACAATCACATGTTCAGCAGATGGATTATCTGTGACTCTGCCAGGGGGCCAGCATTTTCCGTGCCTGGGAACAAGTTCAAAGACTCAATACCTGCTTCAAGACTGTGAAAGAGCAAAACTCAATATCTACTGGGGGAGACTAGTGAAAGAGGATGTTCTGAGGCAATTTCAGCTGTGGAGACCCTGGATAATGAGCTTGGCAGTTTACTCCCCTCCGCGCGACCCTTACCACGTTACCCTGTTTTATGATAAAGAGAATGACGACACCTATCGTGAATGATTTCAATCTGATCTTGAAGGTCAGACGTGGAATGTGCAAACACATGACATCTACATCGGACCAGAAGGTGTAGCCGCGGCTGTGAAATTAACTGATGAACAACTGCCTTGGTACAATGTGGAAGAAAATTCAACCCCTCACATTACATTGGCGGTCCACCAAGGTCATGGTGCAGGTGATCTAGGTCCAATGGTCAGGCGAGCACTGGACGACACAGGGTGGCAAAGAACCCAAATTCCTAACTTATCTTATGCTCCAAATTGTAAATCCCAGTTTATTGATTTCACTGATATGATTGATTCCGGGCCGGGCGGTGTAAGATATTTGCTAGTGTGTGTTGACGCTTTGACCGGCTGGCCAGAGGCCTGGGCTACAAAAAAGGAGGATGCTAAGACTGTCATTAAGTGTTTAATCAATCATTACATTCCCCGTCATGGGTTCCCGAAAAGAATTAGATCAGATAATGGAACCCATTTTAAAAATCAAGATTTGGAAAAAGTAGAAAAAATGTTGGGCGTCCAGCATAAATTTGGAACGGTCTATCATCCTCAGTCTCAGGGGAAAGTAGAAAGAATGAACCTAAATTTGAAAAACAAATTGGCAAAAATCTGCGCGCAAACAGGGCTAAATTGGGTCGCAGCCCTGCCGGTTGCGTTGATGACCATAAGATGTTCTGTTAATCAATCCACAGGTTTTACACCATACGAGCTGCAAACCGGGAGACAGTTTCCGGCACCTGGGACGGTGGGCTCGGGTGAACGGGACAAAAAGGGGAACCGGTCCCACGCAGACTACTGGAACGAGCTAAAGGCGCTAGTGTCCAGTTTCACGAAACAGGCGACTTGTAAAGGGCCCACAGGAGAAGGAGAGGTCCCAGACGCGAAAACAGTGTGGCTGAGAGTCATCAAACGAAAGTGGAAGGAGCCCCGCTGGACTGGTCCATATGAGGTATCGGCTCGGACGGCGACAGCAGTCCAACTGAAGGGGAAAGGCGACACCTGGTATCACTGGACGCAGTGCGCAGCTGCGCACGAGGGCTTGGTGGGGAAGGATCAATCTCAACCCGACGCAGGTGAAATTGAGCGGCACAATAATCCCTCACACCTGTGCAACGGACCGACCGGTAGTCTACCCGGAAGGTCGAAGAAAGAAGAGCAGCCAAGGAGGAGATCGCCGCGCCAACGAAAAGGAGCGGTACCACACTGAACACCTAAAACAAGAGAGAGGCTCTGATAAAGGGCTTTGAACTTTTTACTACACCATAACATTCACATACCACCATGCCATCACAACAATTAGACACTGGTGATGAAAGAAGAGTCTCAAAAGCCATCACAATGTTTAAAATTATTATGAGTTTGATGTTAACTATGTTGCTAATCATGGCTATTTGTTTTTTGATTTGTTTGTTGCAGACCGACCCGGGAAACCAGTCTGAGCACGGAGGCCATGCCAGTCCGGCGTTGTTTGATACACCAAGTACATCACGCGTGGTCCATAGTGATTTAAGGTTGCGGGCAAGAGTGAAGCGCGAGGTCTCTGGTAAAAAGGATGAGTGTCTCAGCACATATGGTGGTTTAGAATTAGATTATGTTATTGGCTCCACAACTTCCTTTACGTTTGATCTGTGTGATGTTGTTAATTGCAGGGACGTCGGCAGTGCTTGGAGGGGATACAATGTGTGGGTCTGTTGGGATTATTCAGTGAGTACGCACTATGAGAGGGGAAATCGTCCGTATGACAGCTGGTGCCGTAATTGGGACCAGGTAAGGGGTTACACTGGGCAAAATTGGGAACCGTTAGAATCAGGATCAGAAAACGGGCTTAAACTACAGAGGGATTTTAGCCCCTCTGGAAACGCGTTAACTTTATCATTGGGGAATTGGCATCGCAAACAATCTATGTATTTAAGTTTGGGGGTGGTAAATGAATTCCCCCACCTGGATCGACTCCATTGGAGTGCCCAGGGGGGTTCCAAATGAATTTAAACTTGTTGACCAAATAGCAGCCGGGTTTGAAAATATTCCAATAATTTCTGCTTTCTTTCCAGTGACTCCAAACAAGAATGTAGATAGGATTAATTATGTTCATTACAATGTACTGAGGCTCTCTAACCTGACCAGAGACGGATTGGAGGGGCTAGCGGAGCAGGTGGGTCCGACCTCGTTAATGGGAGTGCAGAATAGAATGGCCCTTGACATGTTGTTAGCGGAAAAGGGGGGCATGTGTGCTATGTTTGCCGACCAGTGTTGCACCTTTATTCCAAACAATACTGCTCCAGATGGGTCGGTAACCAAGGCTCTGGAGGGCCTAAAGAGCCTTTCTGAAACTATGCATGATCACTCCGGTGTTGGTAATCCGTTAGAAGGCTGGCTGACCTCAGTGTTCGGACGGTGGAAGGGGGTCATCGCTTCGGTCATGTTTTCTTTGTCTGTTGTGGTGGGTATTATGGTTATTTGTTGTTGTCTCATCCCTTGTGCCAGAAGAATGTTCAAAAGTATGTCTGTGAGGGCAGTGGACCCTGGAGTCATTACTCCAATGTCCATGATGCCAATGATGCATGTGGAACTGAATGTGTAGGCCAAGGAGGGACACAACTGTTTGTGACCTCTGGATTCTCCAGAGGTCAACAGAGGGAATTGTAGAATAAGGAGGGGATGTTTTTCTCATTATCATTTAATATTTTAATATGCCATTATTAGTTCATTAGAAGTATATAACCAGCTTTGCATTAAGCATAAATTGTTTTTTGGTAAGTTGCCTAATAATTATGCACAGTAATAGTCACCTGCACACACAGATATCCCCCTAAAATAGCTAAAACTAAAAACAAATTAAAAACTACTTCCAAAAACATTCAGCTTTGATATTAATGAGTTTTTTGGGTTCATTGAGAACATGGTTGTTGTTCAATAATAAAATTATTCCTCAAAAATACAACTTGCCTAATAATTCTGCACTCCCTGTATGTTTTAAAGCTATGATTGTTGCTTAAATTATTCGAATGCTTAAATTCCTGTTATCAGGAAAGCCCAGAGGAGAACATTTTATTTAATAATTGTACAATAATTTAGTTTGACTTAATAGTAAGGAATCTCAGGTTGTTTTACGCTACAGCTGTTTCACAAGCAACATATCACTCAAGCACTTAGCTATAACCACCTGAACAAAAAGGGCAATAGTATCGAGTTTCAATGATAGATAAGACTAGAGGAAAAAAAAAAACCTTTTGTTGATTCAGCATGAGATATGTGAAACCTCTTCCACAGAGGGCATGCACGTGTTTCGGATGCTCCTTCAGAATGGCACTGAAGTCAAATATGGCTGTTTTTCGCTGACCCAGCAAAGTGTAGCACCTCGCTCTTTCTAGTAGTGATTCAGCTGCCTCGCCACCTGAGAAAAACAATGAATTGACTGTTTTTATATGTATGTGTAATCTCATTTTAGTGTCAGTTTCAATATTTGTGTAAAATAAATCATAGATTCAAATACACACAGTAGAAGTTGGTTTCAGGTCTTATTTTTAACCACAAAAGATGTGTGGTTAAATAATGCATGGCTAATCTACCTACGGATGAGGACATAATGCTCAGTTCATTCATTTCTCCCAATGATATTTAAAATTTCAGTTAAAATTATTTCTATTTGGACACAATAACAGAATTATTTCAGAAAGAAACAAGAATTACCACAGTCAATATAATTAGCCCCCTTAAAAACTCAAAGCCCAAACCACTGATGTGATATAATGTAGTTTAACATTGTAATGCTCAAGGCTTGTAAAAATGGCAAACAGTATAAAAACTTCAGCAAGGCTTTGAGCTGTCACTTGAAAAACCATCATGCCAAAAACACAAAAATCAGTTTAGCTTGAGAAAAAAAAATCTTGATGTGCATAAAGCAGGAGATGGAGTGGACTGGAGTGATAAGCATCATTAAGAAATTCTAAGAGAGCCACACAATACAGAACAAGCCTGGTAGAGGTAGGAAGCAAACGATTTCAATGACTCTGGAAAAAAAAAACTACTGAGAGAGATATGTAAAGACACTTGTGAATGACTTAGCCAAGTTGGGAAATGTAGTCTCAAAAAAGACAGTCACTGCAGCCCTGCACAGGAATAGACTGCAAGAAAAAAACTCCACCACTGCACAAGAGACACTTTCAAATAAGACTGTAATATACTAAAGACACCCTGCAGAAAGAATATGCTGCCTGTAAACTAGAGCTCTTTGGCCAAAGAGACGCTGCTGTATAACCCAACGAACACTGTACCCAGAGAAAAACACAGCGGTGGGAGTAATATGCTGTGGGGATGCTTCAGTGCGGCTTGAAATAGGAATCTCGTCACAGTGGAAGGAATCACAAACTAAGATGGATTTGTGAAGATTTTAAAAGAACACCTCAACCAATCAGCAGCAAAACTGGGTCTGGGTCATCACTTTGTCTGACATGATAACGACCCAAAATATATGGGACTCCAGGTGAAGAACTAATTCCAGGAGACCAAAGTGAATGTTATTGACTGGCTTGTAAAAAGCCCTGATTTCAGACTTGTTGAAAACTATAATAAACGACTACACACTACACAAAAATGATGCCCAACTAACTGTTAGCATCATGGAGGCTAATAATTTGACTCTGGCAGTTATTGTGAATAATTTCGTTTCTATGTCCAAAGTAAAAGACATCGCAAAAGTTCATCGTAATTTTTTTTTCTCCCATGTCCCTTGCGGGGCTCCGTAAAAATCAACTAATCATCCAAAATAAAAATAGGATGTTTGGAAAAGCTGTGTCAAAAAGTTGTCTCTCTGTTTACCGGCATCTGGAAATACTTTTTAAAAAATGAAATTTTCATTGTGGGCGTAATTATTCTATCCTCATCTGTAATTTGTGTTATGTTCTGCAAGACATTTTAAAGTGAAATCTAAAAAAAAGCTTGGGTTTTGTCAAATATCAACAACTCATCAAACAGATTCTATTCACCAGAGGCCATAATTGCAATGGAGAGATATGCCACAGCCTCTCTGACAGCACATTCCTCGCTTGCTCGGTCCAAAATGCGTTTTGCAGCTGAGTGGGAGTGTCCCTGCAGCAGTGCTCTGTCTTTCTGTTGTGCCACTGCCAACAGGGGGCGCAAGCAGCTGGTATCACCACACAAGATGAGCTTTTTCAGCAGCTACAGGAAAAAATTGACAGACATGAAGAGTAAATCAGGACAGGTGGTTAAAATCATTGTTAACATTTTTTTTAAACTCAAAGCTACACTTTTCAAAACAAAACTGTAGCTACCGCACACTGAAATCAGACATTTGGATGCTTATCAGGTAATTTTAGAAGTGAATTGATCGCTGAAGATTTTTTCACATTTGAGCCCTCATAGCTCCTTATATCATGAATGTAATTACTTTGAAGGTGCATCCAGAAATTATTCAAAGGAAACTAGTTAAATAAACAAAGGTGTTTCCCCAAAACTACTAATAATGAACTACACTCTGCTTTCACTCAGCTTCCTGCTTTATTTATATATGTTTTACAAAATAAGCAAGTGTGAAATTAGGTTTCCTAAACAGGAAACAAAAAATCCTGAATCCATTTAAACATGAAAAATTGGTACCTCAAACTTATATACCTGATTGGTGTCATAAAGAAAGCCTCTGTGCAGCTGCAGCAAAGCAAGGCGAGCCAAGATAGGTGCCCGAGGATTGGTGGGCCCGATGGACAGCAGCAATCGGTAAGCCTCCTCCACCCGACCAAGCTGGTACAAGGCATCTGCTGCCAAGATCTGAGGCCCATCGGCACTGGGCTGGAGCTCCATCAGCAACAGAGCAAGGGAATGGACACCAGCAGGAGTCCTAACGTACAAAGCAGAAAAAAAACACAACGGGACAACAATCACACTGAGAAAACACACAACAAAGACCATACCATGCAATAAAGTAGACTTTTCCTGCTGTGACATGCCAAAATATTTTCTCTGAGAAAGCATTGCTCAGTAAACCATATCTAAAACAAACATACCTTGATCTGTGGTTGTCCCTCTTTGATAGGGTCTGCATATGTTCCTCCTTTTGGTGCTGTTGGGAGTCTTCACCAGAACTGGACTTGGGTTTGTGATCTCTAGACCCTTCAAGCATGAATCGTCCCTGCTCCAGCAGAACAGTAAACAGCAGCCCACGGTAGTTCCAGGGTACCAAGCAGCGCACAGCAAATGCTGTTTCCTGAGCATGCAGCCTGCTGGCTGTCACATAGTCTAAAGCAGTCAGGTAGTTTAAGCCACCCATCATTCGCAGGAGGCCCCTGCCACAAAGTGCTCGCACACAGCTGGATGGGTGGGGGGCATTGTGTTCAATCACAGCCTGAAAGTCTTCTAATGCACCCTTCTGGTCATCAGAGAGCAATCGTGCATATCCGCGAAGGACGTGGACCGTGCTTTGATAGCTCTGCTGACCTTGTGCGGCAGCTAGCTGGCTGCAGATAGAGAGGGCCTCTTTGTGCTCTCCTCTGAGGAGAAGACAATCAGCCAGTCGGACCCGCAACTCTCTGTCTCCCCCACCAGGTTCTAAATGGCACAGGGTCCGTAACTGAGTGATAACAGGGTCCAGAAGTTCAACTCCTTCAGTAGATCGCAGATCTGCCCGGACAAGGACCTGATCTCTGTAATCAGACAGGCCTCTCTCCGCCTGCTGACGGAGATGGTTGCAAGCTGCCACCCCAGTTCCCTGATCTTTGAACAGCTTTTGGAAGTAAATTCGGGCAGTGGCTGGGTGAGTCTCAAATGCTTTCCCCAAATCTGAGCACTCCTCTGCAATCTTTCCACCTGCTGAAAAGCAAGCAGCTGCTCGGCTTGTCAAGAGTCTGGCTGTCCTCTCAGGAGTTTCTTGGAGCAATTTTTCTATAGTACTCTCTGGTATTTTCTGGCCATGAGCATACTGCAAGAGGGAAGAGTATGCCTCTGCACTGTCCATAAACCTGCCCATCAAAAACAAATATGCTGCATTGAGTTCCTGTACTTCTTTGTTACTAGGTGAAATAGACAGCAAAAACTCAATAACAGTAGCAGAAGTTTCTTCTTCAAGCTTGTCATTGTCCTTTGTTCCCACTCTCCACTTGCTGTCAACTACCAGAGTGGGATGTATGAGCATGATTTGTTCTGCAAAGGCCTTCACTATTTTGGGTAAGTATCCCGCTTGTCTGCTCTTCACCAGTGTGACAGTTTCAGACTTGCTATTCCGGTAAGCTTTGAGGTAAATCTTTAGTCCCTTTAACCTGTGAGATTCTGATAACAAGCAGGCGAGGGCTCGAGTTATCTCTAACAAAACATGAGTTGAACCCTCTGGAGGAAGGTTCCGCTTCCCTTCAAGCATAGCAGTGCAACGAGCAAGAATCTCCTCACAGGCATGCGTGTCACTCTGAAGAAGAGACTCCATTTTGTAAATGGTGGCTAACAGATTGTTGGGACTGAGTGTGGAGAGGAAAACAGCAGCAAGACCTTTATTAAGACCCTCTGCAGGCTGATTCTTCACATGACTGTCAAGCCAGCCCTCTAGAGTAGCGATCACCAAATCCAGACCGGACTTATCCAGTTTTCTCATGTGGGACACCGCAGAGGTGGCGTGAGTCCTGAAGGCAGACATGTACAAGGAGGTGGCTCTCTCCAGCTCACCGCTCCGAAGGAACTTGTCTCCTTCCTTACATATCTCTGAAATATTGACTCCAGGTCGAACCAAAGCAGTCATGATTGCTCAAATGGCGGGATTGTTCATGGCTGTTGAAAGCAATTACAACATTGTAGTCTAATGGTTAACGGAGGAAATGAGGATAAAATATATCTGTCACATGTTGAAATGTAAAAAAAGAAAAAGAAGAAGAAGTAATAAAAACAAGCATAAACAAGCACCTTTACTCTTCAACATAGAGTTCATAATTCCATCAATTTCGACAAGATCCCCAACACCATTATTTGAAATACAGCACCAAACCACGACAGAGCCTCCATCATGCTTTACAGAATGCTGTAGAGACTCATTGTTGTACTCTCTAGACCTCTTCTGCACATACTGACAAAGATTTGAACCAAAAGATTTGAAATTTGGATTGATCTTCTGATCTTCAGTCCAGTTCTTGTGTAATTTGCAATATCTCAGCCTTTTCTCCTAGTTTCCCTCGACAGCCTCCCATACACAAAAGCCATTTCTGATCAAGCTTTGATGAATAATATCATATGAACTGAAAAGCCAGATCCATCTCTCAGTTCCTGTGACAAATCTATGGTGGATTCCCCCCTGTTTCTTAATTCTTATCTTCTTTCTTAAGATACTGTTCATCTCCTGTAATTCTTTTTAGACCTGCCACTTCTTCTTTTCTCCTACTACTAGTGCGGACTCCTGAGTTTTTTATTCAGGATATTTCACATAAGTACAGATTATTCAGGATTTTAGGTAAGATATTGTTATACTGAGTTATACTGATTACTCAGTATGGAACATTTATCAACTAATAGATCTTTGAGAATCACAATTGTTGGTGCAAAAATACAATTGTTTTATTTTTGGTATTTTTAAAAATATATTTAACTAAAGAAAAACACATTATGTTTTATGACAGGCTGCTAGTAAAAAAAAAGATAAAATTGCTAATTTTTCTGTTATGTGTAGACACAACACTAGTTCAACTCTTGGGTTAGAAGACTTTTTATGCTTTTTATTGCATTGTTAAGTTGTTCAAAATAACCGAAAAAAAAAATTTATTTATCTGAAAATTATCAGGTACAAAAACTGGAGTGAAAAGGTGTGAAAAAGTAGCCAACATCCAAAAAGAAAAAAACTTTGAAAGACCTTCAGAAAGCCTGGAGAACTATTCCTCAGTAACACTGTAAAAATGAAAAATGAAAAAAAAAGTCTTGTATGAAGGTAAGTATGTTGCTTAAATTTGTTACTTGGATGCCAAATTTAAAGACATAAGGAGTGGCTTGAAACTTTTGCACAGTGTTTTCTATTATTTATAACTATGTATTTGTATTGTTCTGACTTGATATTAGTTTGGTGAAATTTTACGCACACACAAAATAAGATTACCATTGACAAAAGAAGAAAGACTTTATCTACTGCAAAGGGAACTGGTAAAATAAAATCGACTTGACTGGATTTGTACCAGTGGCTTTTATTGAGCCATTGTTAACCTACTTGTTACTGCGGCTTTTTTGACAACAACAGTATACTGAATCCCTCAAGACTTAAAAATGTCTTTAAAATTCTATTTCACGGGTAGCGTCAACTTATTGTCTTGAATTAGACGTCCCGACAAAAGAAAACTGTCCTCCATGTTTGTAATTCAATAGCTATCCAGGTCAACGCTCACAAAACAGAAGCTGCAGCGGAATTTTTTCAAGTGTGTAACAGGTGGCACTGAGACAGCATAATATATATTTATATAATAATAATAAGAAACCACACATACACAAACCACAAAAACCTTTTTGTCTCGACAAACTCCTCCAGGCTGTGTCGCGTCTCTTCTCAGGACGGGACGGTTTACGTCGCCAGCTGTTGTTTTTGAGAATCCGGGTCCGGTTGCCAATAGAAACCATTAACCCTGAAGCCTGCAGCTTCCTTATTGGCGACACTGCGTAAAATTGTTGATAAAAATCTCCTGCTCCTTCACGCTAACTCGGCGTTAGCGCTTAAAGATATGCTGCTGGGAGCACGAAAAACGGTGCGAAAGGGGGAAAATATGTCATTTGGAAATACCTCCAAAGAGCCGTTCATTTTCCTACAGACATTTTAAGAGATTAAAAAAAAAATGCTAAATCCGTCTTTAGTTAGCCTCTAAACTGTGCTGTAGCTGGTGCTCCCGGTGGTTAACTGTCTTTATTCGGTTCATTTATAGCACACGAAATGATTAAAAGAAAAGAAGAAATGACAAATCGAAAAGGTGTAGGTTGAAGCTACAGCGTATATAACACCTACCCATGATATAAAAGAAAAAGATCAAGACATAAGGAAAATTAAATTAACTTCATCTTTAACCTCTTATTAAAAAAAAAAATTAAAGCCACCCCATGCCAAAAAGTGATTTTCTGTGTTTATATTGATAAATATAAACTGATAAAAAGGCAGTAGTCAAGAGGATTTACAAAGCCTTTATATATACATAAACTAAAGAAATGACCTGTTTTGCAAAGATCTTTATGACTGCTTTATTGTGCCTACTCTGTGTTCAACATTATCATCTGTCCAAACTTTTTTTTGGACACTTAAAATATCTGCTGTGTTCAACTTCTTGCGGTTTCTACTGCCTACTTGGCCAAGTGTGATGTGAAAATCACATTTCTACCTTCAATAAATCTTTTCACCTGGTTAAATAAGTACAAAACCTTTACCTTGTAAAAGAAGTGTTTCTTACTCTGCATAGCTTGTTATATGACGTGATATCATTTGTGAGATATAGGTGACAGTAAAGGCCAACAAGTCATTTAGAGCAGTTTCAGTTCTGGTAATCTTTCATTTATTTATTTATTTATTTATTGAGAAATACTGGAAATCCCTTTTTTGGCAGGTGACACTGGTGTGGTTAAAAACATGGCAAACACATGGTGATGTGCAGCCTGACAGCATATCTACATGACAGCAGAAGAATAATGCTATAAATTTTGAAGCTGCATGTAAACACATAAAGTGAATGTGGTCCTGTAAGGGATCTGTTATTTTTCCATCCAGTAACTATGAACAATATAAGGCAGCTGTTCTTTGTGCTTTTAGCCCAAATTTGCAATTCATGGGTGTAATCCAACTCAAGAATAAAAGCTCTTCAAGTACTGTGCTCCTATTTTCTTTGTAGGTGGGGTGTGTGTGCGCTTACAAATGCACACCAGCTGCTGCGGTTCAAACATACAGTCCATACTCCCACCTTGTGGCCAAACATTTTATTCATGACATATACATATACAGGTGACATTTTGATTTGGGGTTTTACAGTAGCACGTTTTCATAACAGTGTACCACTAAAGACCACAATGAGATGAAAAACATTAAGATTTTCACTTTCAGTTTATTCTGCACCACACAAATATTCATACAAATGGATCATAAATAAAAAAACAATTATACTTTAACCTGTAAAACATATACAAATATTTATATCTCAGGGAAAGTGGCCTACATTCCCATTAAAACTTTCTTAAATAAACATCTTAAATGGGAAAATCCAAGACCTTTACTGTCAATGAAGTATAATGACACACACACATAGACACACAAAAAAACCTCTCAAAGTGAGATACCCAAACACCACAAGTGAGAACCATCCGTTCAAATGGAATATGTGTGGTGAGGAAAAACCCAGCATGCTGAACACTGACACCATTTAGTTGCAGGAAACTGAAAAACTGACGTCCTTTGGGGATTTCAGTTTTCTTCCTTTGCGAGAGTGCACAATAACAATCAGTGGCTGAGTTGTTATACCAAACGAGGGAGACGTCTGCAGCTGTGCTGCACAAACATCCCAGATGTGCACGGAGTGATCACGCACACGCACAGTTTAAAGATTCAGACTGAAAAAGTCTGTCCTTTGACAAGTCAAAAGGGGAAAAAAACAGAGAAATCTCAAGCACAGACTTGTGGAGGTAAAACAATCACGTACACTACACTAAGGAAGTGCAACTTCCTTGCTTACCCTTTAAGCACAAACACCTCCCAATTATACATGTACATTGCAGTACTGCTGTAAAAACCGCAGCCTCCATTGCTGGCATTTAAGAGGCACCACACAAAAAACTGGAGGTTACATTGTTCTAAACAACTTTTGGCAGCAGCCATTAGTTAAGGGAAGGGGACTTCCCTCAGTATTTTTTTATTTATTTACTGTCTCCACCTACTGTAGGCTACAAGAATATTACGAGTGTGTTAAGAGGTGTTATGTGGTTCCTAAAAATGCTAATGATGCTCTTGAGGAAGTAACCTGATGTTCGAAACTGCATTTTGCACTGCTACGAATCCATTATTTCATGTGTTTACATTCAACATTTTAGGTTTCTGTCTTAACATGAAATAAGGGTCCACTTTTTTACATTCCACTTTATCAGATGTTTTTATTTGGCTTTAATCTACGTCTGCATTACTCAGTACGGGATATTTACGACATTGTTCCAGGTTTCTAGGGTTGTACTATATGGCTACAGATCGTAATGTCCTTTCCAGCGAGTGTCTAATCTTTCACACCAGCGTCCATGGCTGAATAATTTATGTTTCCAGTCATGTTATAGATAGCATTACACTTGTGCCGCCAGGTACAGCCTCAGTTGTCCCACACTGCTCCATTCAAATGGCTGTGAGTGCCTGTCTCTGGTCAGGCGTCCACTGCAGCTGTTCCAGGCTTTCCTGGAGCATCTGTGCACAGCCGGATAATTCCATGTAGTGTAAGGCTGAGAAAATATCACTGAGTTTGGAGGAAGAGTGCTGGCTCCACAGCCTCAGCATCTGGTACTGCTTCTCCATGGAGCCGAGACTGAAACCAGTCTCCATCTCGACTCGTGCCATCTGCTGGTCAGTCACCTTAAGCAGACGCAAGAACTCCTTCCACCTATGCAAGGGCACCTCCTTGATGATCGCGTAGAGGACGATGGCCGGCCAGCGATCTGCGTGGTCATTTCGTCTGGCAACTGGAAGGAGAGAATAATTAACAGTCAGAGGACACAGGGCACTGAGCTGCTTGTTTTGCGTTAGTCTGAGGTTAAAATAATCTGTATTTATGTGAAATAGAGCATTTGCGCAGCAGTTCACCTCCTGTCTCAAACAAGTCAATTTTGCTGCTTCTAAGAGCTTCCTGTTTGTGACCACCCTGTTAGGATATCTGTGAGTCACTGTCGTCATCCATTTCCACGATTAGAGAAACTAATGTGAAATGATAAGCAGTGATAACAGCAAGTGTTTTTTAATGTTTTTTTCCCCTTACACTGGACTCACTGGCAAAAACGTTGGTCATGTTTAAGATCAGCATTGTTACAGTGTGCCGTACTGTGCAAATGTCTTGAGCCATCCATCATGGCTCAATATTTTGCAAAGAAAATAGCAAAGAGGTGCAAATATCCACAGAAATGCATTAAATAAGGGCAAAACAGAGTTAATTTGTTCTAATGAGCTTGAAAGTCAAGATTTTGTGTGACCACCTATATTATCTAACACAGCCTGAACTCTCTTAGGTATGCTTTACTGCACTTTCCTTAACTAGTCTTTGGGAATAGTTCCCCAGGCTTCTTGGAGCACATTCAAAGCTTTTCATTGGCTGCTTTTCATTCCGTTCTCTGTCACTGCTTCAATAACTTTGATGTTCAGGCTCTAGGAAAGCCGATCCATGACCTATAGCCTTCTACTACGTGTTTTTCTATCCAGTATGCCTTTATTGCACTAACAGCGTGTTAAGCTGCGTGGACAACAACTGAAAAAAAAACAATTTTTTTGCTAGGTTTTTTTTTTGTCTCTAATGTGTTAACACAACACTGATTCATTCCTTGAGTGAGGTGTCTTTTTTATGCTTGAGTTAGTCATAGGTCAGTGTGAAGTGGCAAAATAAACGAACCAAAAAAAATCGTCGGAAAATGATCAGAGTGAGAATGAGTGAAAAAGCAGCCAATGGCCAAAGACAGAACTTTGAAAGACCTTCAGAAAGCCTGAAGAACTACTGGTCAAGACTGCTTTAAAAGTCTGGCTCCTTGGAAGCAAGTATATAAAGAAATTAGGCATAATTCAAGACTTTAACTGATGATTTGCATATACTGACTCTAATAGAAAGCTTTTTTTAATGATTCAGTGTACACCTTGTAACAGTCACAATTGTGTGGTGTCTCTTTAAGACAATTTAAGTTAATGTTTAGTGATGTCACAAGTATGCGTCACTGCTCTCTGTAGAGTGTGGGAGAAACGTGCTTGCGCATGGATGTGGACTGACATGGACCTCATATATTTACCTCCCTAATTCAAAGTAATGTCACAGGTTGTAGGAACACTGTGTTTCATGTATGACAAGGCAGCAGCTGTTCAACCGGGCCTTGTAAGGTAGGTGATGTGTGTGTCAATTAAAGGACACCACTGTGGAATTCCCAGTACCAGTGTGGTTGTGAGTTTTTGACTATCCTGAGTGTTTTCTGCCGCCTCCTCTCAACCACTGAATACAACCCACGTTATAACCTCCAACCAGCATTATGGTATATTCTGAAAAACTAATTAATTAATAAAGTAATTACTAATTAAGTAATTCAGAAGATATACAGAGAAATTTGACCACATTATATCAGCACTGGTCTGCTAAGTGGAAAAGCTTTCTCACTTTGTAATAAAAGGACAACAACAGTCAAGAGACGTAATGATACAGAATACACAACGCAAATAAAAGTCCCATCTCAAGCTTATGAAGAGGAGAACAGAGCATAATCCTCACCCCAGTTCAAACAGCACAAAACTAAAAACAGGTTTTGATCTTAGCCGTGAATGCCAACAACAACATGACCTCACTAATAACTGCAGTTGTATTTAAAGCACACCTACAGGCTTGAAAGGCTTACATTGAATATCAGGAGTTTACCATATGACACAGTTAACAGGCACATGTGTTCACTATCTGACTTGCCATTTGACTTAATGTCACATTGCTGACTGATGCGAACGAGTAAGAACGCTGTATTTCCTAGTTTCCACCTCCACAGATGTGGTTCTGATAAACACTATGGTGAACAAGAAGAGATGAAAAAGTAAAAACAACAGCACTTATAGATAGTATACCGCGCTTCTATCAGATGGAAGAAACTGCAACAGCAACATTTTTTAATTTTACTAATATAATTCAATTAAACAATTTAGCAGTAGCAAAATAGCGCTTCCTTTTAACAACACAAGCAGACAAGCAGGTATTTGAAGGGGTAGCTATTCTCCTTAACGCTTTAGAAATATTGCTCGTTTAATGTTGATGTTGATATTTTTAGTTTTTTAAAGTGTATGTCTTTTTCATTCATTGTAAAACAACTGAGAAATTTCCCCTGGTTTTATTCATCATACACTATAATCGTGGTATCATTATGTTTTGAAGGTAATCTGCTTGGATCACACTTTATCTGAAAGCATTTGTTAAATTGTGAAACAATGAAATTGAAAAAAAAAAGTATGCCAAATGCCACTTTTTCTGGCTATGACCTACTATCTACCACCTATTTAGGTGCGTCATAAAAACATGTGTCACTGATCATAAATGCTAATAACTTTACTGGAAAACTCAATGCTGAACACTTCCTCTTCTACAACTTTTCTCGCAGTTTTCACATCACTTATCTCAAACATTTACAGCCAAGCCCATCACACCCTCCAGCATTCAATACCTAAGTCTCACTTCGGATGAAGTCCACAGTCATTTAAATGAGGGGAGAAAGTTGAAGCGCTACGAACAATAGGTTTCACCTCCTCTCTAAATTAACACATTTCTTAAGTAATTCAGTGCAGCAGCATGCACCATCTCTACTGCTCACCACAGAAATAAAAAAAATCACACTGTGGTGTAGAAGCAAATTCTTAAGCAACTACATTATTTATCCAGCTTGTGCTGATTGGCCTGTTTTAAACTCCTAAGTGACCAAAAGATAACTCAGCCTTATAGTGTGTACTGTATAGAACTCATTTTGACTTGTCCTGAAGGACGTGATGCAATGACCCTAATCTTCTATCCATCTATCTAAATCTATATCAATATCTCTCTCTCTATATATATATATCTATATGTATATAGGGAAAGAGAGAGATGTTTTTTTCCTGCCTACTTAAAGGATATAATATATACAGAAATGAATAAATGTTGAAAGTTGTTTATCCTTTTATGAGTCATATTGTCTCTGAAAATATGGCAAAAGCTTCCTTTGCACTTCATGTGTAAAAATATCTATAACACCACTGAGTTTCATTTGGTATGTGGTGTTCTTCTTAGCTGATAATCCCATGATTCTAGTAACAAAACTAGTATTTTCTGGGATCGTAGTAGTAGAAGTAGTAGCAGAAGAAATTATTTCCTGCTAAAATGTTGCAGATAAAGTCACATTTATCAGTTTTATATTGCCAGTTATGTCTTAAACCATAAATGGTTACATTTACCCTAAAGTGCAATACAATGGAAGCCTGTGCTGAAGGGCAGAGAAGGATTTCGTCTGTGAATATTTAATACCGAATGACAGAAAAAGAAATGCAGACTGTTTGATTGTTGGCTGTTCTCGAATTTGAGGTTTTTTATCCTTCTTCACTGAACTCCTATTAAAAGTAAGGAATATTTTAATCACTCCTTACATTGGGAATGAGGAAATGACTTTTGAGACTAAAATAAACTTTTCCGAGAATTCTGCAGGGGGTGTTTTTGTTTTGTTTTTTTAATTAGAAATCATCAACACATAA
The DNA here is from genome assembly GCF_057382185.1 of Mchenga conophoros. Lineage (NCBI taxonomy): Eukaryota > Metazoa > Chordata > Actinopteri > Cichliformes > Cichlidae > Mchenga > Mchenga conophoros. The sequence continues at coordinate 6,266,348 of NC_140545.1, forward strand.
TTAACAAAGTCCAGTATTTTGCATGTCGTGCATGTTAGCAAGAGATCAAATACTCAGATAGTCTTACCTATCTGGCCATTGACTGGCACGAGAGTGTTGATGTGGGTTGGATGTTCTGACATGGCTGGACTCTGATTGAGAGTCAACATGGGAGTTTCCTCAGAGAATGTAAGCGTCTTGAAAGAACAAACAAGACAGCATGAGTACAAACTTTGAAGTGCATGACAGGGATGACCAAAACTTTCTGCCTTTCTTGTGTGCTAATTATAAGCTAATGAGCTAATTATCTTGATGAACTATGTACAAGAAATTCTCACTGTGCACCTACAGTAAGTGTTCCTGCCTAGATTGCTATCTTTAAAGAAAACGAAGTGCATGAAACTGAGCACAAACCAGTGTGGTCGGGTTACTGCCTTGATGACTGGGTTGTTCTGTTAAAAAGGAAAGGAGATATTATCATTGAGTTTCCTGTCTGTTAGTCAAGACATGTTCAGTCACTAAGGCACATTTTTAAAACAGAACAAAATATGGATATTCTTCTATTTAATGCACAACTGGACAGTACATTTCACATTGTGAGGAGTAACATGAGAAAATTTGTCCTTGGTTGCGATGTGTCATAGTATCTTAACTTCCCAGAGGTCAAGTAATGTAAAGTGTAGTACTTTACATATTAGTACTTTACATGTAGTACTTTACATAACTTTGATATTAGCCATATGAAAACTACATGAATGTCCCCAGTCAATATCTACCGAACCGCTAAGTGCCTGTACTGTTTACTCTGTGTACTGTATATTAATGCTCAGTGGTAGTTGTAGAAATACTCTGATGAATAAAAGTGATTGTTCAATTCAAAGCACTTGAAAAATAGTAAAACCCTGCACTGAACAAAATACAATTAGGCAATAGAAAAAAAGGACTGACAAAAGTAACAAAAGTAACATTTAACCTTAAGGGTCAAATTTGTGCCATTACGTTTTAAAGAAGATAAAGTTACACAAATCTCATATGAAATGCAAACACTTCAAATGTGTACTTAAATACAACGCACAGGTACTTTGTTGGATTTATTTACTGCAGATTACCGTTCTTGGAGACTTCAGCCTCTTTCCTCCTCCTCCAGCAAAAACTGTCTTTGTGTTTGAATATCTTCATGGTGCAGATCAGCAGGAACCATGAGAGCAACACAAAGCTAATCACGAGAATCGCAAGAAAAATTCCTGCATTCCCCGCTGTGGACACAAAGACACACTCCACATCAATAAGTTCTGACGTAAGCATATTATGTCTTTATCCTCCATGTAAATTGGATAACAATCAGAGGCTGCTAAACCTGATAAAATGTCCTTAGCAAGTGTGATATGTTATAAAACTAAACTACAAAACCAAGGGCAGTAAGTTAATGTATCAAATGTGTTGTCAAAATATAAAATGAGCACTAACGGTTACGTGGAATTTCTGTTATATAAGGATCTGATGGATTCGTGAAAGCCTTGGATGTTGAAACAAGAGCTTTGTTTGGAAAGGGAGTTGAAGTTGAGGCTGGTGTAACAGTTGTAGACATCAATCCTGTCGTACGATTAAAAAAAAGAAGCAAGTTTGGAATTACTTCTCAACATTAGTGGGTTATATAATGTGATGTAATCTTCTGGTATACATGGATAGACAACACAATGCGTTTGCGTTAACATACTTTAAGAAAAATAAAATTTTAAACTTTATTATTTATTATTCTTGGTGCTGGTGCATTTAGTAATCTGGCTCCGAGAGCCTCAGTTGTGTTTTTTAAGTAGTTGCAGATCAAATCTGAAGTACGGTCAGGAGGAATTTTTTCCATTCTTCTAAATAGAGCTGCTTTATCTCAGCAATATTTTTGGGGATGTGTGGACCAAAAAGCTTGAAAAGCAAACCCACAGTATCACATCTTGTTTTCAAATCTCCTTTTCCTAAAGATCTACTTGAATGCTTAGGGCTCATTGTTTTTGCTGGTTCTCCTAACCTTCAGAAGAAGTCAGTCAGACAAAATGACATACATAATTAAAGATTCACTTACTTTTGTTTGCCACTGTGGTTGGAGACACAACTGGAGTTGTAGATGGATTTGTCAAAGCTGCAGTATTCGTTGGCCTATAACATAAAAAAAACAGTATAGAAATCATCTGACAACACATATTTATCCTGACATTAAAAGCTAATGAAGCACCAACACAGGCAGTTATTTCTCCTGTCGTGTGTAAAAATGCATTCCAACATTAATCTGAGGTCCAGATTCAGACTGCATAATTCAAATGAATATATCTGCAAAAGTCAGTCTGTTAGTTTAAGTTCTCCTCTGTGTGCTTGCTTGCAGTGACTTATAGAGAGACTAAAAAAAACTAATCAAAGATTTTTCCATTGAAGGTTGACGTTTTCTAGCAGCATTGGAAAAACATTCAAACATTTTGCAACTAGGATGATCAGACCCCAGTTTGAGGAAAGCAATAATTTTTGTGTGTGACTCCGTGGGGACATGTTAGCAATGTTTTGAGGTAGTCAGAAATTTTCATTACCAATAACAGGTTACCAGATTTTAGTTTATTATGTAGAGGCCAAATTAATGACATTTAAAAGTAACTTTTCCAACGTTTACAAGTAAATGTAAGAATAAAGGGAAGACGAAGCTATGTTCTTATCATGTACTCCTTATATGATCCCATATTTCTCTTTATGTTATTTGTTCTGTCTGTTTGCATTTCAGTAGTAGGGATGAACGTTGATTTTTGAGTGGTTTTTTTTAGCTGACAATTCTATCATTGTCAGCTAATTGTCACTTCATGCTATATTTTTCCTAGTACGAACCTGAAGCATAATTATATCCAAAGAGGCAAAAACGCAAAGTGAAATAAACTTCCCTTTATTTTCTTTGTGGTTGTTTCAGTCTTTTCCACTAAAAGTCAGATGCCTTGTGACTTTTTGGTGGTGTCTTTCCCTGATGGGAGTAGCATTAGAAATTGAAAAATATTAAAAAGCCTTTCCTCCGTTTTTCACACAAGCTTAGTGAAAGCCAGACTTTTGCAAATCCTTTGCACTTGCACTTTCACTCAGTGCAAATGCAAATCCTGCAGAGTCAATCAATATGTGGGACATCGGGGACAAAGGACGGTCCCACATAATAAGAGACATCTTGTGACTCAATTTGTATCCTTAAAAAAGACATTATGGTACAGTGATCAGAAGAAATGGTTATAGAAATGTAAAGGTGGATGTCCAGGGGATCTGTCTATTCTTTAATACAAATGTGTAAAACTGGAAAACAGTGCTTGAAAAGCAACTCTAACCTGCCTATTATCAGGACTTTTGTCATCTGCAGGCATGTTATTTAGCACAGGTAGTCAAGGCCTCAGTCAAACCACAGGAAATATGGGAGGGGGAGAGAAATTTGTAACCATGTTTCCTCCATTCTAACAAAAAGACAACACGTCCCCTGCTGAAATCAGGCCATGTTTAACTCAACCACAAACATATTGTAGATCACATTTTAGTTAGCACTGACAAATAGTTGCCATTTATCTAGAGTAAGTTAGTGGCCCTCTAAACGTCACCAGAAGTTGATACACATTAAATGAACAAACATCACTGAACAAACACTGCAATTTTGGTGCATACCTGTAGACTGTATTCACATACAATACAGCGTAAGCTATCACCACAGTAAGTATATGTATTTTATATCATTGGCGCTTTCATTTGCAGTTCTGTGTTCTTGTCAGTCTGTCGCGAACAAAATTTAAGCACACTGTCTATGTTTTTTTGTTTATTTTCTGTTACATTGTAAAGTCTTCTACCTCCGGGGGTGTGGGCACTTCGTGTAGTAGTCAGCATTCCCTGAAAGGAACATAAGAGTAACTGTGAATGTAGGAATTTAAAGTGAGATTGTTATTATATTAGAAAATGAATCCGTTTGGCTGCAGTGAATATCAGTCTAATGCTTTAAAATCCTTTGAGGTTACTTACGTGGGCAGTGCGGGCAGGAACATATTGAACATTGCCGTGGATAAGATCCTGAATTGTAGTATCCCTCCATGCAGCCACACACTGTGCTCCTGTTAAAGGTGCAGGGCTCTATTACCACCTCATCATCTGGGGGAAAAGCAAAATACAGTGTTTCCATCTCAGTCCAAATAACTGAAAAACGCAGTCCCGATAAGGCCATGGGACCACATGTTGTTTTCTACTGTCACATTCTTTTCATCAATTAGCACATGAAATGATTTTTCCAAGTTCTGCTTCAATATTTTATGTGAAACTCAGTTGAAATGTAAACAGAAGGAATCAATATGTTAACGGCACGCTCAAACTGGTACGCACACAAATTCACGTGTTGTTGTTACAGTGCAAGTCTCCATGTAAAGTGAATACTCAAACTGGCACTGATGTTATTAGTGACATACAGTTACTATTATATTAGGATTTCCCACACTAAATATTTATTTCATTCCACTGCATCAAACTGGTTTAACAGAAATATTAGATCATTATAATTTGCTCATCATTAAAAGAGATCTTACATGCAGTGAAGAATAGCATTGTCTTTTATATGACCAAATAAACAGAAAACACCAGTCTACTGTTTTATTTTAGTCCACGTTTCTCTCTGTGGTTTTCCAGTGAAGGTGCCATCTTCACATGTTTTATATATTGAAATAACCAGAAAATATCCATCTGCTTTATTCTAGTCTAATTTGTACTTGAACGCTCCTTAAACTTTATCACACAAGCTGACAGTATGTGTAGCAGCAAACTGAAAATGAGCAGGATACTTACGATTACATGAGTCACACCTACGACATTTCTCTACGAAGTTTTCTACCTCCGTGAATGTGCCATGCTCACATTTCTTGCATTTGTACTTTTTAACTTGATCATCACAATCACCAACTTTATGATATCCTGGGGAAGACAGAGAGAAAGAGAAAGGTAACGAGTTAATGTGATATTTCCACAATGACTTCACGAAGGACAATAATTGTCAATAATAATCCTATGTATATCTTACCAGCTGGGCATAAATTGTAGCACGAATCATTAGTTTGTTCGATCCCCTCAGTTTGACTCTGTCCACAGGAAGTCAGTGCAAGCATCAGTGGGAAGACCTGAAACAAAAAAAATGAGGTCTGAAGATCTGAGGTGTTAAATGAGGGTTAAGGTGCTTGTGTGTGAGCAGGATTGACATTTCATCACAAAAGCTGAAACAAAATGACAGAAAGAGTAAAAATAATTGACTCTCATCAAGTCACTGGAGAGGAAAAACTTTTTAATTTGCATATATCATCAAAGAGGAACATGTTCATTGAAAATGTAAATGTTCCACTGCCATTAAAGGTTCAACACATTTTCTGAACTCTAGCATGCACATCGTGCAGCAGACAGTTGTTGTTCTACCAAAGCAGAATGACAGAAAAAAATATGCCAAGCAGATCAGTGGAGACTTGGTCCATTTTGAAGACAGAACGGAAAACATGTCAGAGTATTTGGACCATCCTCCACCCAGAGCCAATGAACTAAGACTCTTCTTGACCATCAGAGTTCTCACATAACATGACGCATATTGCAAACCTCAGTCCAAAAACATCCTCATTTTCAAAACTTCCCCAATACATACTGATGAGATATGAACCTGATTGATTAATAACACTACTGTTAAATGTATAAGTAATGTTCGCACACGTCTGCAGTAGGTGAATATCCAAGCAGCTGTAGCTGTACTGCATGTTAAAATCTCTCTCTCTCTCTCTCTCTCTCTCATATATATATATATATATATATATATATATACACACACACACCACTGAGTGAAAAAAAATATTCTCTCTACAAACGTCCGACACAAAGGTCAAATATTTCTGACTCGTAGGTGAGTGAGAAAAGTTCAGAAGAGGAAATCATCATATAAATAATATAATACAACCCTGCCCCACAGATTTGGCCCCACAGAAAAGAGATAAGTTGGAAAACTGTTGAGCGATAGGAAATGACAGGTCAGGGAGCCCAGTGCTACCAGCTTACCGGACTATTCTTCCAGTTTTACACACTGTGGGCTTCTTCATCTTCCTTTTCCTAAACCCCAAAACACTTATATTTATGGATTTATTTATTTATTGGCTGCCCAATGATAACACATAAAACAAAGGGAATCCTTCTGCTAACTTTTCCCCTACATCTGTGATTATTTAGATCCCTGAAATATAGCTTGCAGTATTGTTAAAAGTTCTTCATCTGTGACTCTCCTCTCATTGTTGTGAGTTATTGTCTATTTTCAATTGAGTGATTTCAGTCTCTCAAAGGTAAACCTTAAGAAACCTATTGGCCGTTGTCTTTACATTTATTATTTATTTATTTATTTATTTATTATGACAAGAACCTTGCGATCTTTAAGGTGGGTAAATGTGAATAATGCAAAAAGAGAAAGTAAATAATCATTAGATACAGCTCATGTAAAAGTATCAAGTTATTAAACGTCACGGTCTCACTGCACCCAGAGCTGCAAGACCACAAAAGATAATCCCAGTAATCTACAGAACGTCTTCCCTTCATTCATCCACATACAACTACAGCCTTAACGATTTTGCAGCAACTAACGTACACACGCTACATATGGAGCTCTTATTGCAAACAATAAAAACAGAAGCCACAACAGTGAGGATGTACACTAGCTGTAGTCATGGCAGCAATGAGATTTACGGCCACTCAAGAATATACGCAGGAAAATATTACAAATAATCATAAATATTTATCTTGCAGTCATTAAGACATAACGTTTGCTTCCTCTAATCCAAACATAATCTTTTCCGATAGTTCCCATCACAATGAATAATGAAAATCCACTCAGAGGAAACTGCATTAAAGCACCCTTGAAATTAAACACGCAGATGATCCAGATCAAACCTATGAACAGAATTACTTACCAAGACAAAGTTCATTTTGGGAGAGCAGGCAGTGTGGAAGTTAAACAACCAACTTATGCTGAAATTCACTCATTTGAAAGCAAAACAATGTCGTTTTCAGCAGCAGGACGAGGCACTCTGACTGAGCTGAGGTGTAGATTTCCTTTAAAGCTGACTCAAATTAACGGTTTTAGGAAGGCTTTGTTTGTGCGAGTGTGTGTGTGTGTGAGTGTGTTTGTGGGTCAGGGCTTTCAGTTCTTTGGAGTGTTCAGAGAAGTGTTGCGAGAAACAGGAAACAAAGTCAGATGTAACCACCCACCCCTTACAGACACACGCATACGCACATAGTGACAGTGTAATTCCACTGAATCTCAGTGATAATGATGTGGTTCAGACAAAAGCCCTGGTGACATACATGGGGATATTTCACAAGCTGGACAGTGTGGTTAGATCTGATGGTGGTGCGGAGTGGGGCATGTAAGAGGAGGTGTTGTACACCGTGAAGGTGTTGGCCATGTTACCGGCTCTAAAGCAACCTACTTTTCATTCAAACTTCAAAAGAAGAGAGAAAAAAGAAGGATGGGACCACAATGAGAATCAAACAATTGTGGTTAACTCAGTTGTTTATCATATCAGAGGAGAGAATATTGACTCTTCCTCTTTTAATCCGACATATAAATCTACACCAGTCACATTTTATTGGTTCACAAATTCTGTTCAGCGTGTGTTTTGACAATTTAACTGAACGCCACACTTATGTAAAGGACTGAAAAAATACACCAAAAAAGAAGTATACAGGTTTAAAAATAGAATTTATAATCCAAAGGAATACATTGTTCATATGGCATGGAGTGCTGACTAAGACTTCAGTGTAAATCAAAAAACACAGCCAAGCCTTTTTCAAGTTTGAGAAAGAGCAATGCAATATGCAATAAATAAAATAATGCTTTCCAAAATAAATCCAGGAACTATCAGTGCATCAGGCATTTGGCTTCCTGCTGTAGACACAAAGACACACTGATGTAAGGATGCTACATTCAAAAAGGGGGAAATTTGAGACTTACAAAAATATCCAAAAACATCCATCTCTTTTATAATGTGTCAATACATTTGATCTAATGAGTCATAAAGCGCTGAGGTGGGAGTTAAAAAAGACTACATGAGCAGTAATAACGTCCAGTGGTTTTTAACTCACTAATAGTCATACGAAACTCGATTAATCTGAAGATCTGAAGCATTCATCAAAGCTTTTGATGTTGAAGCTGGAGCTACAGTTGGAGCATCCATCCGCCTATCCATGTACTGCACAAACCCACAGGTACATGGATAGACGGATGGATGCCTAGGTGTTGTCAACCTAGTCGAGAGACTTGTTGGACCAGTAACAGAAAGAGAAAGCCAGCAAACATTGTGTAATAATGCGATCTGACTACATTATACTCTTTTCTGTATTTATTGAACACACTGATTTATCATTCAAGATGCTGGTTGATAATATTCTTTGCCAGCAGGATATTTTAATCATTTCCAGGTCAGATCTGCACTCTGAATTTGGATCCTTCTTTCATGAAGATCGGCTTTAGCTCAGCAACAATCTTGGGATGTGTGGTGCTAAAAGGCTCTTAAAGTTAATCCTCAGCATCACAATGTTTTTTAAGTATCCTTCATTGTACAATTTATATTTGAATGATTAAGATCCATTTTCTTTCATCTTACCTGCTTTCTACCAAATGTCAGAAATCCCACTTAGACACTCTCCAAGTTCTCCCCAGTGATGGCAGCAACAAGTACTGTTAATGTCTGAATAACATATTCACTATAGAGAAGAACAATGCAATGGGTTGGTTTTTTTTTTTGTTAATCCATAAAATAAATGATGTTTTGTAATTGTAACTTAGATAAAGATTTGGCCATGCTTTAAGAGAAACTGTACAGCTGTGGATAGATATGTAAATGATGTGTTAGCACATTTCCTCCTGCATTCTGGTTCAATCTGGTTCAATCTGATATGCTGTCCTATAAATAAGGAAAGAGACTGGTATTGTCAACACAGGAAGCTGATGGCATATCTCAAAAGGTGTTAAGAGATAGCAAAGCCCTGATATGAAGACTCGAATGGTTACTGCTCCTAGAATGGAGCGTCCTCCGAGATGCAGAGGAAGCAGAAGATCCGGGGAGCCTGTTTACTCTTTAAGAACAATGTGTGAAACTAGTATTTCGCATGCGGTTTGTGAGTTAGCCAGGTAACCCATAACCTTCGTATTATTAGACACATTTGGCACTGCTCATCACCACGGTTAATCATGCCCACAGTCAAACCACAGGAGCAGTGAGTGCACAAGAGATGTGCATGGAGGTTAAATTTGCAAACGTGTTTCCTCCATTTTGACTAAAAAGCCTAAAGAAAACATGAAATGCTCGACTCAACCACAAATATATTTAGATCAGAATTTAAAAGCAATTAAAAGTGTTTTTCTAGTTCATGCAAACCCTTTGAAGTCATAAAACTTTGCCTGTACCGTCTTCTACCTTTGGCATTGCTGGCAATTCTTTCTTTAGTGAGCATTCTCTGAAAGGAAAATGAAGGTGGCTGAATTCATATACAGTGGGGCAAAAAAGTATTTAGTCAGCCACCGATTGTGCAAGTTCCCCCACCTAAAATGATGACAGAGGTCAGTAATTTGCACCAGAGGTACACTTCAACTGTGAGAGACAGAATGTGAAAAAAAAATCCATGAATCCACATGGTAGGATTTGTAAAGAATTTATTCGTAAATCAGGGTGGAAAATAAGTATTTGGTCAATAACAAAAATACAACTCAATACTTTGTAACATAACCTTTGTTGGCAATAACAGAGGTCAAACGTTTACTATAGGTCTTTACCAGGTTTGCACACACAGTAGCTGGTATCTTGGCCCATTCCTCCATGCAGATCTTCTCGAGAGCAGTGATGTTTTGGGGCTGTCGCCGAGCAACACGGACTTTCAACTCCCGCCACAGATTTTCTATGGGGTTGAGGTCTGGAGACTGGCTAGGCCACTCCAGGACTTTCAAATGCTTCTTACGGAGCCACTCCTTTGTTGCCCGGGCGGTGTGTTTTGGATCATTGTCATGTTGGAAGACCCAGCCTCGTTTCATCTTCAAAGTTCTCACTGATGGAAGGAGGTTTTGGCTCAAAATCTCACGATACATGGCCCCATTTATTCTGTCCTTAACACGGATCAGTCGTCCTGTCCCCTTGGCAGAAAAACAGCCCCATAGCATGATGTTTCCACCCCCATGCTTCACAGTAGGTATGGTGTTCTTGGGATGCAACTCAGTATTCGTCTTCCTCCAAACACGACGAGTTGAGTTTATACCAAAAAGTTCTACTTTGGTTTCATCTGACCACATGACATTCTCCCAATCCTCTGCTGTATCATCCATGTGCTCTCTGGCAAACTTCAGACGGGCCTGGACATGCACTGGCTTCAGCAGCGGAACACGTCTGGCACTGCGGGATTTGATTCCCTGCCGTTGTAGTGTGTTACTGATGGTGACCTTTGTTACTTTGGTCCCAGCTCTCTGCAGGTCATTCACCAGGTCCCCCCGTGTGGTTCTGGGATCTTTGCTCACCGTTCTCATGATCATTTTGACCCCACGGGATGAGATCTTGCGTGGAGCCCCAGATCGAGGGAGATTATCAGTGGTCTTGTATGTCTTCCGTTTTCTGATGATTGCTCCCACAGTTGATTTTTTCACACCAAGCTGCTTGCCTATTGTAGATTCACTCTTCCCAGTCTGGTGCAGGTCTACAATACTTTTCCTGGTGTCCTTCGAAAGCTCTTTGGTCTTGGCCATGGCGGAGTTTGGAGTCTGACTGTTTGAGGCTGTGGACAGGTGTCTTTTATACAGATGATGAGTTCAAACAGGTGCCATTCATACAGGTAACGAGTGGGGGACAGAAAAGCTTCTTACAGAAGACGTTACAGGTCTGTGAGAGCCAGAGATTTTCCTTGTTTGAGGTGACCAAATACTTATTTTCCACCCTGATTTACGAATAAATTCTTTACAAATCCTACCATGTGGATTCATGGATTTTTTTTTCACATTCTGTCTCTCACAGTTGAAGTGTACCTCTGGTGCAAATTACTGACCTCTGTCATCATTTTAAGTGGGGGAACTTGCACAATCGGTGGCTGACTAAATACTTTTTTGCCCCACTTTAATCATTTATTTATTTATTTATTTTAAGTGACAGAGTTACTGCATTATGTAAGCCAGCATATGAACATTAGTTCATTGGACATTTTGGGTATTTTCTAAATGATATAATTACACCGCAAAGTCTCTAGCCCAATACTCTGCCTGTTCATAATGAAACACAAGTCTGACAAGATTTCCCAGACTCAACAGATTTCATTCAAGAGTTCTGACTTCAAAAAACGGTTGAATGAGATCACCAAAATATCATTGTGAAAGGTTGCAGGAACAAAAGAGCATATTATACTATGTGTGTAGTCAGATTTAACTCCAGATCCTCTTACATTTTCTCACACTACCACATGCGTCTATTCACTGGAAGCAGGATACTTACAAACACATGACTCACACTTTACATTTCCCCGTAGGGTTTTTCATTTCCATGTAGGTGCCATCTTTTGCCCCATCTTTTGAATCTGTACGTTTCAATTGGCTCGTCACAGGTACCATCTTTATGACAACCTGGGACAGAGAGAGAGAAAAGAGGAAAGTTAGTGTTTTACTTCAGGTGTGCACAATTTGTAACGTGAACCATTAGTTTGTTCTGTCCTCTCAGTCCATAAACAAATGCCTGCAAATACAGAGCAAACTGAGCAGGCACTGTTAATAAAAGTGGGGCAAAATTCTCCCATAATACTGACAAAGGTTTATTTTGTGTTTTTATGACTGTAGAGTCCTGTGAAAATTCTTTCAAATGACTGTAGAAATTGTTGTTTTTAGAGCAGTGAGACTATGACAGAGGATCCCAATAATTAAAAAGCCTTCTTTGCCTCAGTTACCTCCATGTGTCTGCTGTCACCTTTAAACACTGCAGCCTTAACATTTACCTGCCAAATGCAGTTACATAGGAGGCTTCATATTAACACTAAAAATGAAGAAGATAACAGTGTGGATGTACACTAGCTGTTGTAATAACAGCAATACGATTTACAGTTACTCAAGAACAGACAAAATAAAAATACTACACTTAATAAACAGAAGACTTTCTTAGTCCAAATAACTGGAATACACAGCTCTGACAAGGCCACAGGACTACATGTTGTTTTCTCAGTCAGTGTCTTTTCATTAGTTTTAGTTTTAGTGGCAAAAAAGGTCATTTCTAAATGCTGTGCCAATATTCATGTGGTCAAGAGTCTCAGTTAGCATCCTCTCAAAATGATACTCTTCGGATTATTTGTAAGATACAATATTAAGGCCGTCATAATATACTCATCATGAAAAGAGATCATTTTGGTCAAATTTAAATTTGATCCCCCTTCAGCTTTATCACACATACTGACAGCACACATCACAGTTAATGGAAGATGAGTAGGATCCTTACACTCACAGACGCTACACCTGAGATATTTCTCTCTGTGCTTTTCTTATGAAGATATTTTATATATTGAAATAACCAGAAAATACCTGTCTGTCATATTTCAGTCCAATTTAACTTGAAAACACCTTAAACTTTATCACACAAGCTGACAGTATGTGTAGCAGCAAACTGAAAATGAGCAGGATACTTACAACTATGAGTCACACCTACGACATTTCTCTATGATGTTTTCTACCTATGTGAATGTGCCATGCTCACATTTCTTGCATTTTTACTTTTTAACTTGATCATCACAATCACCAACGTTATGATATCCTGAGAAAGACAGAGAGAAGGAGAAAGGTAACGAGTTAATGTGATATTTCCACAATAACTTCACGAAGGCCAATTATTGGCAATAATGTTCCTCATTATATCTTACCAGCTGGGCACAAATTGTAACATGAACCATCAGTTTGTTCGATCCTCTCAGTGTGAAATCCACAGGAAATCAGTGCAAGTATCAGTGGGAACATTTGGTCACAAAAGCTGAAACAAAAAGACAGAAAGAGTAATAATGATTGACTCTTGCCAAGAAACTGGAGAGGAAAAACTTGTTTTTTAATTTCAATAACTTTTTAGGGAGACTGAAAATATGGGAAACATATTCTATAAAATTCTAGACTTTCCACTGACAATCAAAGTTTAACATATCTTCTGAACTTTAGCAATAACGTCCAAGAAACACACAACACAGGGAGTTTTTAGGACATCCTGATAATAATGAATTACAGTAGTCCAGCCTAGAAGTAATAGATGCACGAACCAGTTTTTCAGCATCACTCTGAGTTTCTAATTTCAAAAATATTACACAAGTGGAAAAAAGCAGTCCTACATATGTGCTTATTATGCACACTGAAGCACATACAAACATTACTCTAATATCTGTACACTTTCACAGTAGGTGAATATCTGGTAGCTGTGCTGTGAGGCCTCAAGAGATTAAGAAAGCTAAAATCTATGCAAATACATACCAGGGAACACAAACCCTTGTCTAAAGTAAAACAATGCTATTCTCTCTACAGAAGTCCATCACAAAGGTCAAATATTTTCAGACACAGGTGAGAGAGAAGAATTCAGGAGAGGAAAACTGATCATACAAACAATATAGATTTTTTTTAAAAACCCTTGTGATATGGGCTGCACTGTTGAGTGATAGGAGATGACAGGTCTGAGAGCCCAGTGATACCAGCTTACTGGAATATTCTTCCAGTTTTACTTTTCTTCATCCTCCTCTTCCTAAACCTGAACACTTATATTTATGGATGTTGGCTGCCCAATAATAACATATAAAACACAGGTAATCCTTCTGCTAACTTTTTACATTAGATACAGATTATTTACGTCTCTGAAATATGACTTGCAGTTGTACTGTTAGAGGTTCTTCCTGCATTACTATCTTCTAATTATTGTGACAGATTATTGTATATTTTCAGCACAAACGCACCAGGTAAAATCTAAAATTTGAAATAAGCAAACAAAAGATGAATCAATGAATCAAAACTCTGGCACAACGGTAAACTTAACACAAAGGAAAACGAGACAAAGACTGAACATCAAGGAACATATTATTAGAGAAAGAATAAACTGGAACTCGTGTAATAACTACAAACAGACACTGAAATGCAAAAGGTGACAAACCAAGAAAACCTGTGAACAGAAACATGGCAAAACCAAATAGCAAACATCAATTAGAAATGAAACTCATAGCTCCAAAAACACTACATGAACTAAAACTCAAGCAAAAAGTATTTAACAATAAACACAACCTAAAGGTCTGCTAGGTCCAGGACCAATGACAAAAATATGCAGTTACACTTGGAGCTTCAATAACAACACTAAAAATGGAAACCTAAACAGTGAAGATGAACTAGCTGTAGGACTGACAGCAATGTGATTTACAGTCACTCAAACTCTCAAATTTAACAATTAGTCACAATTAACAGATAAATACAACAAGTTATCTTGCAGTCATAAAGACATAATGTTTGTATCCGCTTATTCAATCACAATCCTTTCCAATAGTTCCCATAACAATTAATAATTCAAAAACATTCAAATGAAAACTGCATTTAGAAAAACACTGTTTTTCTCAATCCAGCTCAAACCTATAAAAAAAAGTATTACTTACCAGGGCAAGATTCATCTTTGGGGTTTTAAGTTTGAGGAAGACTCTGATTGTGTGAATGTGTGATCGTGATTGGGGGTACGGGGTTTCAGTTCCTTGGGGTGTCTTCAAAGAAGTGTCAATAAAAGCAGGAAATAAGGTCAGATCATGTGACAACCCACCAGGAACAGTGGTGGAGTTAGGTAAGCAGTTAGATCTGTGGTGGGGTAGTGTTGGGGACTGTTGAGTATAAGAGGGCTGCTACACTGTGAACATGTTACCTATCTTATTGGCTTTAAAACAACCTCTTTCTCATTAACCTCTTTTTATTATAGAAATCTATTACATTTACTATATTGACTCTTCCTTTTTTATTCCAACATAAAAGTCTACTTTGCTGTTAGCATTCGTCTGCTGCAGTAAACCTCAACTATAATCCAAAAAGTGCTTCACTGTTCATTCAAACACAAGAACATATGTGGGTATAGTTGTCATTTAGTTCCTAATTTTATTTTATTTTTTAAATGCAATCACTTTCAGGTAACTTAACACTCTCTCCAATCAACTTTTCATTGTTCCAAAAATCTGTTTATAACCTCTTTGACAGTTTAACCGAGCACCACACTTTTGTCAAGAGGTGTGAAGTTACACCTTCAAGAGGCATATATTCAGAATTTATATTTAGAATACAAATAAATATAGTTTTTAAATGACATGAGGTGCTAGCAAGATGTCCAGTACTAATAAAAAGATGGTACACATCTTCAAGAAGACATGGTTTTCTTTATTTTCTGCTAAATCAGGTTGAAAAGCAACGTTTTTTTAAGCAATTTGAGCCCTAACATAATGCTAGGGCGGTAATATGGACCTATACAAGGCTGCGTCCTACAACGTGCGCAGCGCGGTCCGAAAGGCAAAGCGGAGCTACGGGGAAAAACTAGAGTCACAGCTACGACAGTGCGACTCTAGGAGCCTGTGGAAAGGACTGCGGACTATAACGGACTATAAACGACCAGCTTCTTCAATGATGAATGCAGATGCTTCACTGGCTGATGAGCTGAACACGTTTTATGCTCGCTTCGACGCCGCAGCAATTAAAACAACAAACGGCTGCGCGCGCTCGGAGTGCACTAGTGAAGAAAATGCATTCGTCATCACAGAGCATGCCGTGAGGAACACCTTCAGGAGGGTGAACACCAGGAAGGCAGCAGGACCAGATGCAATCCCTGGCCGGGTCCTTAGAGCCTGCGCTGATCAACTAGCACCAGTGTTCACAGAGATCTTCAACCTCTCCCTGGCCCAAGCTGTGGTTCCCACGTGCTTCAAACAGTCCATTATTGTCCCTGTTCCAAAGAAACAACAGCCCGCTTGCCACAATGACTACCGTCCAGTAGCACTGACTTCAATTGTGATGAAGTGTTCTGAAAGACTGATGAGAGATCACATCACTTCTTCACTTTCTGCCACCATCGACTCACTTCAGTTTGCTTACCGGACTAATCGTTCCACAGACGATGCCATATCTCACCTGCTCCACACATCCCTGAGTCACCTGGACACTGGCAGAGGGAATTATGTTAGGATGCTGTTCGTGGACTACAGTTCAGCATTCAACACAATAATTCCCTCTAAGCTTTTCACCAAGTTGACGGATCTAGGACTCAGCTCATCACTGTGTCAGTGGATCCTCAACTTCCTCACAGACAGACCCCAATCAGTGAGGGTGGGGAAACAAGTCTCCCCCACCATCTCACTCAGCACTGGAGTGCCTCAGGGCTGTGTTTTAAGCCCCCTGCTGTACTCACTGTACACTTATGACTGTGTAGCCACATCCGACACCACCTCCATTGTCAAGTTTGCTGACGACACTGCTATTGTGGGCCTGATCTCCGACAACATCGAGACGGCCTACCTGGAGGAGATTAGGAACCTGGAGACCTGGTGCCAGGAGAATAACCTCCTCCTAAACATCAGCAAGACTAAGGAGCTGATCGTGGACTTCACTACAAAGCAGGCAAGGAATTACAAACCCCTCATCATCAGTGGCCAGTGGAGAGAGTGGACAGTTTCCGATACCTGGGTGTCCACATCACTCAGGACCTGTCATGGTCCTGCCACATCAACACCCTGGTTAAGAAAGCCCGTCAGCGTCTCTTCTTCCTCAGAAGACTTAGAGACTTCCATCTGCCACTGAAGGTGCTCAAGAACTTCTACTCCTGCACCATCGAGAGCGTCCTGACGGCAAACATCTGCACCTGGTTTGGGAACAGCACCAAGCAGGACAGACAAGATCTGCAAAGGGTGGTGCGCTCGGCA
This sequence comes from Mchenga conophoros, assembly GCF_057382185.1. Lineage (NCBI taxonomy): Eukaryota > Metazoa > Chordata > Actinopteri > Cichliformes > Cichlidae > Mchenga > Mchenga conophoros. The sequence goes on from NC_140545.1 coordinate 6,283,298, forward strand.
GAACGCATCATTCAATCAGAGCTCCCTGTCCTGCTGTCCATCTACACCAAGCGGTGCAAGTCCAAAGCTAGGAAGATTATGATGGACCTCTCCCATCCCAACAATGGACTCTTCTCACTGTTGAGGTCTGGGAAGCGCTTCCGCTCCCTTAAGGCCAAAACAGAGAGAATGAGGAGGAGCTTCTTCCCCCAGGCTATTCGGGGCCTGAACCAGGTGTAGGACTGGACTCTCCCAAACACGTCACTACAAGACTGGACTCTCACACACGTCACCACACGCACCACCACACATTTCCTATAATCCTATAATTCCTATAATTTATAATCCTTATCTTTATAATCTCTCCTGCTGTTTGCACATTCTTTACTGTAAATTCCTAAGTTAATTTGTAAATTTTTGTAGTAAACTGTAAATTATAAATATTGTAAAACTTTTCTTCTGTCATTTAATGGTCGGGCATTGTACAGCTACAAGCATTTCACCCCCATGTCATACTGTGTATGGTTGTGTGTGTGTGACAAATAAAATTTGAATTTGAATTTGAATTTGCTTAGTCATTTCAATGTTTCTGACTACATTTCTGTGTAAATTACACAATACAGCATAACCTCTTTTTTCAAGGCCAGTTGTGTTGCAGTTTGAGAAAGAACAACATATCAGGCACAGAAATAAAATATGACTTTTCAACATAAAAGCAGAAGCCATAATTACACCAGTCACCAAAACATGTGCAAGAAAAGGCATTTGGCTCCCTGCTGTAGACACAAAGACACTCTGACATTACTATATTAATTAGTTAGTAAAGCAACCTTAACCTGCCTGTTATGAGTACTTCTGGTATCTATCAACGTGTTATTCACCACAGGTACTTACATCCTCAGTCTAACCACAGGAAGAGTGAGTGCACAAGAGATACAAGACATATGTGGGGAAATGATGTTAAATTTGCAAACGTGTTTCCTTCATTCTAGCAAAAAGCCAACATGTCCATTGCTGAAATCAGGGCATGCTCAACTCAACCACAAACATATTTTAGATCAAAATTTAAAAGCAGTTAATAGTCAAACAGTGTTTTTGTAGTCAGTGCAAATGTTTCGCTCACCAAAGATATTACCTGTAAAGTCATAAAACACACAAAAAACGTATAGTCACACTTGATAGACAGCAATAACAAATCAATCCAATTCATTTTGATTACATTGTGGTCAAGTAATCATCAATCAGCAATATTAATGACGTGTGCTTAACATTAATATACAATACTGTAAGCCATCAATGCAGTAAGTACAAATATGATTGCTGTCTTCAATTGCAGTTCTCTGCTCTTTTCAGTCTGTTAAAAAAAAATCTCAACATGTTCGATATTTTTTCTCTGTTACATCATACAATCTTCAACAATAAAATGCATATAAAGGTGACTATTCACTTGGTCTTGTGTGTTTTAGTGCTGAAAGTCTGACAAATTTTAATTTATATTTTCATACCCATGCAACTGCATGCTTTACATAAAAAATTGCAAAATTTAATATGATCCAATTTCTAACAATGGGATTTCAGTCTGTCAAACTACTAAACTTTAAGAAAATGCTATTTTGATTTTGCATTTATTTTTCATTATTGTAAACTAAACATGTATAAGTAAAAACAAATACAATTTAAATAATTACCTGTAAATTTATAGAGTGATAATTAAAGACACTTGATTAACAGATCATTAAAGTTCCTCTGTAAAAGCAGATGTTTTGGCATTTTGCAGGTCTGGAGCGTTAACAGGATAGGAGGAAAGAATCAATAATTGCAGTTCATCATTGTGGGCAAGGTTATAATATCATATCCAAACAACCTGAAGGCCATGCTTCTGCAGCATATCAATACTAGGGCTGCCACGATTAGTGGACTAGTCACAATTACATTGACTATTAAAATCGTTGAAGACTAATTTAATAGTCGACGTCGTTTGAAGCTTTGCAAGATCCTTCAGAGGCTGCATTTGTAGGCCAATTACATTACATCGACGCGGCGAAGCCTGCGCAAATTCGAATACTCGCCCAAATGTGTCCAAAAAATTCGTCCTTCATTTCCCCAAATTTGAAGGATGGGTCCTTCGTGGCCCAACCTATCCCAGAATTCATAGCGCAGCGCAGCCCAGCCGACAGACCACGTGACTTTCGCGCATTGCATTGCGCATTGGGTACGAGTGGCAGCAAAATCAAAACACTGCATCAAGCACTAGCATTTCCAGCAATCATTAATTCTGCGGTTTTAATCCCTACTTGCATTTTATTTGTCCCAAGAACAGTTATGTACAAAACGAAGGAGAACACGACAGGTCCGTACAAAGACAGACTTGACAAAAAGGCCAAAAACGAGGTAAAAATCAAAGGAGTGAAAGGGTTAGACCCATACGAGTATACAGAGTGGACTAAAGACGTTAGCGTGCTGCCCAACTTTCTTCACGCGCATATTTATTATTATATGGTCCTAACTGTGAGTGCATACACTCACAAAATGTTTAGTAACTTCAGATGCCTACAACAAGCACAGGTCCAGTTTACTTTGATGATTTGGACTATCCCATTTCACAGCTGTTGTTACATTTTTTTCTTTATCTCCTGTACAGACCAACGCAATCTATTTGTCGTTTCAGGTTGTAGTATTACACAACATTTTCAGATCCAATAGAAATAAAATAAGTGTTTCATAATTCTTTCAATTTATTGCCTTTATTTATAACTGGCATGTTTCATTCTATTATAAAATCTTACAAGAAAGAGGCAAAATTGTATTCCATTGTGCTTTATTAGCTGCTTTGGTGAAAAACAAATCAACAATGCAAAAAAAACCACATTTCAAAACATACTGGAAAGCAGTTAGTCATCACTTGATTGCTACAACACTTGGGCACATATATGCGGGACTTTTCGTGGCTGTTTTGATATCGTTCTCCCTCTTAACCGATCAAATCTCGCTGTGGTAGCAGCTTTAAACTCGGTATGACCCAGGTTGATAGAGGGTGCCCAGTCTGGATCGCATTCCAGCATTTTATAGGCTGGTTTTCCTACAAAACAACAAACATTAGCCTGCAAAGCCACCGCGAACAAAGCAGCATAGCGCAGCAAATTCAATTCAAATCAATATAAGACTTATTTGTAACCTACTCAATAATTATGTTATGATAAATTACGTAATAACAACAACAAAAGGCTCACCTTTGTGGAAATGCTTGAAGCAGACTAACAAGTGAGCTGGAGTGTTCTGGAATGTTATATTTGCTCTTCGAATGGCTGCAATCCAGGCCATCCGTCACCTCGTTGTTACTTCAGAAACATGGCTCGAACAATTTTTCTTCCACGACGGAATCCGATAAAAACATCTCTCTTTACCGGTCGGCTTCCCGTGGCTGTCATGCGACCAGCTATTGCGGTTAATAATATAACAGCTTCTTGCCATTCTTTGTGTTTCTTTTTATCGCTGTGTGACTGTTTTCTTGTGAAAGCCTGCGTGCGCTAGTACCACTTGCCACTCGTGCCTACAATCCTTTGCGGTTTTGTCACATTTTCAAGCTCTATTCCAGTTTTCAACAATGGCGGCAGCTACTTCGTTTTAACATTACTCCAACTACTCTTTCTGGGTCACAAAATAAACGTTTAACATATTTTCAGGCGAGAATGTAGCTGTGTAAACTTCAAATATCTGCTTGGTTTATCAAGACATGACATGTTTGCAAAAGTGCTCCGACGTTTTCGATTGGTCCACTAATCAGAAAAATAATCAGTGTCTAGTCGACTATTAAAATAATCATTTGTGGCAGCCCTAAACAATACAAATGTCTCATACCAACAGGCAGCACAGTGGTGGAGGAGTGATAATCTGGGCTTGTTTTACAACCACAGGACCTGGACACCTTGCACTAAGGCGACCATGAAGTCTTCTGTATACCAAAGTGTTCAAGACTCAAATGTGGAGCAATCTCTCTGAACAAATCCCCATGAATCTCAATGAGTTGAACTGAAACATTCCCACGATGTGATAGACTGATAAAGAAAAACCCCACAGAAAACCATTACTTCAAGTTATTGCTGGGAAAGGTTGCTCCACTGTCCTGTGGAAACTCTTTTTCACAGGAAATTTTTGCTCCTAGAGCAGCAAGACCACAACAGGGAATCCCAGTAATCAGGAGGCCTTCTTCTACCCTGCATGTCTGTTATACACAATACTGCATCATTAACATTTTCAGCAACTAATATGAAGTTTGATTATCAACACTAAAACTACAACAGCGAGGATGTATGCTAGCAATAATGATAATAATATAATAATAACGATAGTATAATAATGATACCAACAAATATGATTTACAGTCCTTGAAGAATATGCATAATAAAAGATAACTTTTAAGCAACTGTAAAAAAATTAATAAATCTTGTAACAAACCTTATCTTGCAGTCATTAAGACATAATCTTTGTATACCTTTATGTAAACATGAGCTTCACACAACACTAAATGACAAAACTCTACTCAAAGCACCCTTGAAATTGTACATGGAGATGATCCAATTAATCCTACAAACAGAATTACTTACCAATTTTTATTCAGATTCACTCAGTTGAAAACAATCTTGTAATCACCAGCATGAGATGAGACACTCTTATTTAAGCTGATGAATGGTTTTCTTTTGAACCTGACTCAAACTTGTGGTTTAAGGACAGGTTTATTTGTATGAGTGTGTTATCGCATGTTTTCAGCCTCTGGACTTTCAATTCTGTTTTGTCTTCAGAAAAGCAATGCAAGAAACAGGAAACAAAATGAGATCATCTTAGCACATACCGCTTATAGATCCATAAAGACTCAAAACACAAGACAGAGACTGAGTTTCAATAAACAAAGAACGAGTGTTGTAATCTAGCTGTAATCTAAACAGTGAGTAAAACTCCAAAAATGGTTATTGTTAATTGGTAATCCAAAACAAGGACAGGAGCAAAACATAAAGAAGACTAAACAGTACAAGATGGTAAAGAACAAAGGCAGGGATATTTATGCACATTTTAATCTAGATTGTGATTCCTAAACAAAGGAAACCAGAGACAAGTAAGATACCAAATTACCACTAAATGATTAGTGGATGAGCGAGGGCACCGATGAAGTGTGGAAATCATTGGAACAGCGAATTTCAGATTATCTCAAAATCTAAACTTCATAAATCAAATTTCTGAGACAGTAACTCAAATGGAAATAATGGAAATTCTGAGGTTTTTAAGTCAGAGCTTTCAGATAAAAACCCCAAATTTTGACTTATGATAAAAAGGGTCATTTCCAGTGGCAGAAACAAACCATTAAAAAATAAAAAGAAAGGAAGAAAGTTATATAATGTAGTGCTGTGTAACAGGCAGGTTGTAGACCCAAATCCAGGACTAGAGAAATGGAAAAGAAAAGAAGAATCTCTATTGCTGGCAGTTAAAACAAGTTCAAAACAAACTACTGGAAAACACACTTCTAGGGAATTTGGAAACTCCCAGCAAGGAGCACACGTCTGTGAGGGAGGGCGTGATAATGAACGGTGGATGACGCAGACAATAACTATTTACAAGATAACGAGTCAAAGGGGAAAACTAGACAAAGGAAAACCCAGGGATCCTGACAATTTAACCAAATCTGGAGACTCAAAATACTAAAAATAACTGAAAATCCAAAACAGAGTAAAATCAAAACAAACCCTAAAGATAAAAATAAAAATACAAACAAAATTTTTAAAAATCAATCTTCAACTCAAAACCCTGGAACCAAACAGTGATTATGACACATGCAGTTGTGCAATTTTGCAGAAACTCAGTAATAACAATGTGGTTTACACATACATGAGCACATTTTATAAGCCAGACACTGTGTTTAGATTTGATGATGGTGCTGATATACACTGTAAGCTATCACTGCAGTAAATATATGCATTCTATATTATTTTCTGATTGATTTGTAGTCCTGTGCTCTTGTCAGTCAGTCACAAACAAAATCTAATCACAATTGATATGTTTTGTCTGTCCCAATCGTCTGCTTCAGACACTTCCTTTTGTAGTCATCGTTCTCTGAAAGGAATAAAGGTGGAGGTGACTGAACGAATTTATTTAAGTTGTTATTATGCTTGATAATGAAAAAATGTGGCTGCTGTGAATACCAATCAAATGCTTTAACATTCTTTTAGTGTACTTACTTGGACATGTACTACAGGAACATTTCATGCATTCCCTCAGATGGTCAGACCCTAAATTGTAGTATCCATGTTTACAGGCACACACTATGTTGCTATTGAAGGAGCAGGGCCTTAGTACAATCTCATCATCTGAGGAAAAAGCAAAGCACAGTATGTCCATCTATGCCGTACTTCCAGCCATCATCTATTTGTTACTGCTTATCCTGGAGGCAGCAGTCTAAGCAGTGATGCCCAGAACTTCCTCTTTCCAGTAACCTCCTTTAGCTATTTTAGAAGAATTCCAAGCCATCCAAAAGATATAGTATTGCCAGCATTTCTGCCCTGCAATCTCCTCTTAATTAGAGATGCATGAAACACTTGATTTAGGAGGAACCTAGTACCCATTGTAGCCCAAGCCCAGATCTGTAGAAGCAGAATTTCTACTATGAAACTCCTCTTGGATTGTCGATACTTGAATGAATTCCGAATGAATTGGTGCAGCATATCACTACCAAACCAAGGTCTGAGAATTGGAGATACCAGTTGTCAGCCCAGCGGCTTCTTAGTCAGCTGCTAAATGTCCCAGTCACTCAATGAAGTCAGCAGGACCATATCGTAAAAAGCAAAGACAGACAAACCAAAGCATACCGACTCTGAACTCATGGCTACACCTATAAATTCTGCTCATATAAGTTATGAACAGAACCAGCGACAAAGGGGAGCTCTGGTGGAGTTAAATAACAGCTCAGAATAAGTCTAACTGATCACAGGCAATGTGACCTAACCTCTCACTACAGCCGTACAGGGGCTGAATAGCTTGTAACAACAGACCTGATACCTGATATCAGGTCTACATGCAAGCGCACATTCAGGGGCTTGAAGGACTTAAGGCAAATCCCCAAAGTCCAGCCACCAAATAGATTGTTTTAACTACCTTGGTGACCTCACCAACACTAACAGTCACGTTAACCAAAAGCAATGACAATTAATAGTTAGTTAAAATTGGAGTGCACGTAACATCAGACGTTGCCTTTGCACTGCAAAGTCTCTAATCTTAGTGTGCACAAGCTCAAACTGACATTCTGAAGGGTAAGAGTGACACACAATGTTGAAAGGTTTCCCATCCTAGACAGACTTAAGTTGTCAAAGTGTTTCAACTTCATCACATTGGTCGGAAACAAATATAAGATTGTCAAAACAAGATCACCACAAAAAGAGGTTTATGCTGAAATATATCTAAATATATCTAAATGACAAGATGATAGCAGTCTATTTTTTAGTCCAATTTAACTTTAATCGACCTTAACACACAAGCAGAAAACATGTGTAACACTAAATTGAAACTGGGCAGGATACTTACGATTACATAAGTCACACCGAAGACATTTCTCTATGTAGTTTTCTATGTCTGTGTAGAAGCCATCCTCACATTTCTTGCATTTGTACTTTTTAACTTGATCATCACAGTTACCAACTTTATGATATCCTGAAAAAGAGAGAAAAGGCGGAAAGTTAATGTGATACTTTCGCACTGACTTTATACCAATAATTGACAACAATGTTCCTCATTATATCTTACCAGCTGGACACAAATTGTAACATGAACCATTAGTTTGTTCAGTCCCCTCAGTGTGACTCTGTCCACAGGAAATCAGTGCAAGTATCAGTGGGAAGACCTGAAACAAAGGAGGTTTGAAGATCTGAGGTAAACTGTTGAGGAAACAGGACTGACATTTTTCATTAAAACAGCCACAAAGAGACAGCAAGAGTATCATAGAAATATATAAAAATGCATCGAAATACCACACAAATCAGGGCTGAAAAAAACTGTAGTGAAGCTAAAAGTATTAGCCATTTAAGTCGTCGTCCAGACAGAACACATAAGATGAAGTTTGTTTGTTTCCCTCCCCATACTTTCCTAAATACGACCATCAGAGGGTTGGGAGCATAGACTCTGTCACATTCAGGAAAGTATTTCAGAAACCTCTTTCTAAAGCTGGTCTCCTTACAGAGCTCCTTCACACATTTTTTTTCTGGCTCACAGGTTCGATGGAAAAATCAGATCATAATAAAGAAGACAGAGAAAGGTGTTGTAAACAAGTGAAATAAATCCCAATCAGGCCCCGCAGAAAAGAGGACAGTTTATAACAGCGCTGGATGATTTACAATTTTGACAGATCTCTTTTCATGACAGTTGGTCTAATAAATTTTTTAAGCAGCATAAATCAATAAAATCAATAAAAAGATAATCAATAAAAAAATATAAACTTACCAAGATAAGGTCCATGTTGTGTGAGCAGGCAGTGTGGAAATTAAATAACCAAGTTTCACTGGAATTCCTTCACTCAGTTTGAAACAGCAATGTAGTTCTCGCCCAAAGTGAACAGCAGCAGGAAGAATTCTCACTTCAACTGATATGCAGGTTTCCTTTAGAGCTGACTCAAATAAAACATTTAAGGAAGGCTTTGTTTGTGAGTGTGCGATTGTGTGTCACGGTTTCAGTTCTTTGGAATCTCCAGAGAAGTGGTGCAGGAAACAGGAAACTGACATCATGTAAACACTAACTCCTTACATGCAGACTCCTGCACAATAACATTGTAACACTACAGAATTTCTGCAGTACTGGTATGGACAAGGGTGGCCTGGATGCCTGCCTTAAAGTTTTAGCCAGAACAATGCACAGTAATACATCAAATTCCGACTTTATGGAAAAATGTGATCAGTTAAATGCTGATACAGATTAGAGGATTCAAAATCTACCAAGAAGCTGTATTGCTGTGAAAAGCAGCCTAACTCGACTTGCTGACTTTGGACAACATCCCTGACATTACATGTACTGAAGGTCATGATGAAACTTGAACACCAGCATTCTTGGAATTCATTTAAGATTTCGACATATCCTTTTACTCCATTGGCAGTGTGTTTGGGATCATTGGAATGTGGAAAAAATAAGTTGTTGCCAATCACATGCTTTTTAGATCATATTCCACAATGGATCAAAATTTTATGTTATTTTTCTGTGTTCGTATTTCCGTCACTTTGGGCTGCGTGAAATGCAGCTCCAAACCATGAAGGTGCCTCTACTGTGTTTTACAGATGGCTGTAAAGGAGTGACAAACATTTGTACCTCACTCCTGACTCCCAGACATATTGAAAACAATTTTAAGCTGAAGTTTCAAGTTTGGATTCATCGCTCCATTAGACCTTTTGGGGACGATTGTCAGTATAGTTCTTGTGTAATTTATCATACATCAGGCTTTTCTCCTTGTTCATCTTTCTTAAAAATGGCTTATTGGCAACCTTTCACTGACTATTTCTGAAGAGGCTTCAGTAAACAGTAAGTATATGAAATACCTGAAGGGCCAGATGCCTCTCTCAGTTCCTGCATCAGGACCTTTTCCTATTCAAAAACATTTTATCTGTGAAAATTCCTTTTGTGTTTGTTTTCTTGTAGCTGGCTGCTAGTAACAAAGTTCCTGAAGACATCATTTCAGATCGGTTCTATGTAATATGCCTGTTATGTGTAGACACAACACTGACTCATCCCTTGAGTTACAGGCCTATTTAAGGCTTAAGTGATTCATAGGTCAGTGTTAAGTGTTAAGTGGATTCAAAAAATGACCATGAAAATTCCAGGGTACAAGTTAAAAGAGCTGCATCTGATGACTTGAGAGTTATAATAGGGTTACAGACACAGAGTACACCAGAAATGAACTGGGAGCCAAACCACTGAGAGCTCCACTAACTAATAGAAGGACTTTAAAAGGCAGTTCTCTGTTGAACTGGAAACCAGTTCAAACTTCAATCCAGTGACTTAAATATTATCGTAATATTTTCAAACTTCCACGTATGCTGCATTCTGAAGAAGATGAAGTCCACGTCTGTGAAGGTTCTCAATCAGTTCTCGGTCAATCTTTCAAGGATGCCAATGTTCACATTTTGGACAGAGAGGACAGATGGTTTGAAAGAGTGAAAGAAGCCATTTATGTCCACTGTGAGCGACCATCTTTGAGGCGGTGGTTTACGACACCAACTGTCTGCCATCTATAGTCCAGTTTTGAGATCCTTTCCCAGATGCCTTAAAGCCCACTCACACCCTGGGCCATCTGACCCCAGGAAATACATGATAGGGTGGGGCTAGGTTTCACAATGAGCTCACCTGAAACCCTGGCTGATTGTGACCCACACCCATTTTCACACCTTGGCTCATGTGATTAGGTAGAGGATCATCAGGGGGTCCTTTTTCCCTCCTTGGGGGGATACCCCCACGGGGTTTAAATCTGGGACTCTCCACCATTTTACCCTAGAACTGAAGAAGCTTCTCGGATGAGAGGTGAAACGTCTTCAAGCAACTTAAAGAAGTCCAGACGCTTTTCTTTCCAAGCTCCTTAGACTTCAAATAAAATCAGCTCCTTAGACCAAGATGAAGTCCACCTACTGATAATTTGGATAATCCAGCAAGTAGAGCATTACAGTAGTCTAACCTGCTCGATATGAACGCTTTTGCACATTTCTCAATTTGCAATAGGAATTTTCAAGCTTCTGATATATTTTTATGTTGTGGAAAGGAGCTCTGGTGACCTCATTAATATAATTATCAAAACTGACATCACTGAACAAAATAATGCCAAGGGTCCTGACTTTCTTTCATGTGTGATAAATATGAACACATTTTCTTTATCTGACTTTTTGGAACAACACGAAATACTTTCATCTTGTCTCTGTTCAGTTCGACAAAATCAGCAGTTACTGTCATCAGTGCAGCTTATTAAATTTTAAATAGAGATTAGCTCATCAGATGAAAATGACAGATAAAAAACTGTGTTTCATCTTCATTATGATAACAACAAGCAGGGTAGTGTAAAGGTTAAATACTAAGGGACCGAGGACAAATCCTTGAGGAACCCCTAATTGAATTTTTGTTTCTGCAGATTTCAAACTACCAAGTAAAACATTAAAACTTCTACACTTAGGGTTTGATGAGAATCTGACCTGATAAACCAACTGAATCATAAAGGCTTTGAATTAAAATGTTACTATCAACACTGTTGAAGGAAGCAGAGAGGTCTAAGACTGAAACACTCGGTGAATCACTGTTGGTTTTTAGGTCATTGATGACTTTAGTAAGAAACATTTCCATGCTATGATGGGTTCGGAAAACAGACTGGTACCTTACTTACTTATTTACTACAAGAGTAAGTAAGTACTGTTTATTTACAATGTGCCTTTCGCAGACAAGTGGTAACAAAGCCCTGTACAAAAATTGGAATAAAGTAAATGATAAAATGAAATGCCATAAAGCACAATACAAATACATGTTAACATGCTATTAACTAATACCCTGTAATATTAGAAATTTTACTGTGGAAGAAAGTAGGAAAATTGTTACATTTTCCTGCTTTTGTTACATTAGATTGTTTTCTGATTTTGTAAATATTTCACAGCTGGATGAGAATAAATGATTGTTAACTAGAAGATATAGGATTATCTGGCTAACTGTATTTCACTGTAGTAGCAAAGAAGTGCATTTTTAAATATATACTTTGTTTTCTTTGTGTATTTTTTAACAATCTTTTCCTTTTTTAGTGTTTCTCTTAAGGTGCTTTGGGTGGACCGCCTATAATAACAGTTCTGACAGGGCAGCAAATATGACTGTTTTTTTTTCTTTTTCTTTTTTTAAGAAATGGCATCAGAGAAAAACTGCTCATCGCCTCACCACATGATGACAGCACCGCTAATGTGTGCACTTTGAAAATTCACTAACGCATGTATCGGCCCTGCTTGCGTTGACGTAGCTTCTGCTGAGATGCAGTTAAACGCGAATAAAGTGGGTCGTGGTATGAAAATACAAAAGCAACATTTAGCACAATATTTCCCCTCTCGACTGCACTGTGCTGAGCCTTGCAGCAGCAGCAGCACCCAGAAGTGAACAAAGCGACCCGGAAGCGGTGGTCCGACCGGAGGCAGAAAGAACATCAACCTTTTATATTATAGCTGTACTCGCAAGACAATATCTGCAATCAGGACACAAGGTATTTGTGCATGTCTTTATATGTTTCCGTTGCTGTGCATTTCTCTAATGAGCGGTAGCCTCTCGGTGCGTGCATTAGCACGAAAATGCAATTTCTCTGCTTTGATTCGTCCAAAAGTTACAGAATGTAGAAAAAAGCAGCCCTTAAAAAAGTGAATTTTGCTTAAGATGGCACAGAGTCTGTCGGGAGATGAGGCGCTGTGCACCGGTTCCGATTTTGACCTTAACGAATCGCTACGGTTATTTTTAATCGGCACTGATGAATCAAGCTTGTCCGTTTCCGTGCTGTGTGTGTGTGTGTGTATGTGTGTGTGTTTTTTTCCTCCTTGCAGGGCATGGTTGTTGTAGGAAGTGTCAGTTTTTTTAAGAGGTGGGGAGGCCGGGCTATTCAAACCTGCAATTCGCCGTAAACAATCATTCATGCCTCCGACATGATAAACACACCTTTGTGTTGGTCTCCGGCCGCTTCTCATTCCAAACACCCGCCACACGACAACATGTTCATGCTCCTAAAAAATTTGGGGTCTGCAGAATATGGCGTCCCGCCTTATAAAAATAAGGCTGCCATTTTTGTTTCTCTTTTGTCTGGAAATGTTTTAAGAAAACTGTCTGAGAATGTGTCGAGTCGCACCGGGGAGGATCGATCCGGACAATCCTCCGTCGGTGCGAGTCCGGAGCTGCTCCCAGACAGCCGACACGTCCGAAAAAGTCAAAGAACTTCAAGTTTTGTTTTGTCTTGTTTTTTCACGGCGGTTTTTGTGGAAAAATTACAAAAGCGACGTCCACTTATTTGCAGGAATTCAGACAAAAGGAGCAGAGGGGCATCAAGCCCGAGCTAAACGGCGCAGGATCATGCTGATGTGGGTTTTTTTTTTTTTTTTTTTTTTTTTTTAGAAGTGAAGGCATATTGTAGGTGGCATTTAGATGGCAGAGCTGCGTGGATTTGTGTCACTTTTACTCTGTAGGCCTGATTTACACACATCGACTTCTAAGCGTGAGCTGACATCTAGCGAGTTTTTACACTGTTACATTAAAAAAAATCGTATTTACCTTTTTAATTAAACTTCTTTTTCAGCTATCTTAAAGCATTTATTTCATTTTATTTTTCAACAAAATAAGAGCCCTAGCTCTAAACTACTGTCTTCCACACTTTCCCCCTGCCTTTCAAAGCCTGTCTTAAAGGTGGGCAGATCGATTGATAGTATTGACACCAGCGCTGGTATTGGTATAGGATCGATACTAGAGCCACGTGATCGATACTTTATTTATAGCTTCTAAGTTTAGCATGTAGCCCACTGCATTGTGTGAAATAGTGGAAATTTTTTAAAGGAAAAAATATACATCCAGTATAAAAAATATCTGAACACTTTTGCATTAACTATTTATAGTTTGTAGTATATTTAAACAACAGAAATTGACCCAAAGTGGTTTAGATGATCATTGATGATGATTCACCTGCATAAGCCTTCTTTTATAGGGTAAAAGTATAGGTATCTGTACTGGCAATACCGGCCCTGTATTTACTTGGTATCGGATCAGTACCAAAATTTTTAATATCGCAGAGCACTTGCGGTCATGATCAGACTCAGGTCTTCTATATGAAACCGTTTCAAGGTCAGCTGTTACACATCTTAACTTAACATGAGGGTCATTCAATTGTCCCCACAGTTTTGTTTTGTTTTGTTTTTTCAAACAATCACAATAAACGAACAAAGTGAATTTATCCATCAAAAGCAGCAGATTTAGAAGCCACTCGTTTAATGCTTACTACATTTGTGCCTGTGGTGCAAACAGTCCGGAGAAGTAAATGCAGCAAATTCTCTGCAACTTTAACCGTCTAAACAGCTGATACGTGGCGTTAACTGAGTACCAGAAATGGTTCTCGACACCTTAAAGTGACATCAAAGTGGATGCAGAGCTATGTGGATGCGAATGTGATCAGCACAAGGCCTGAAAGAAAATTCAAGCATGACATATGAAACTAGCCACATGCAGCGTGTGGTTAAGGTGTCAGATTTTTCAGCTTCACAGTTTAAGCCTGCCTGTTTGTAAGCATTAACTTGCTCTACGTGCAGTTTTAACAACAGTGCTCTGTAAGGGAGCACTTCATTATGTGCATCTTTGAAAAGCGACTAAAATAAATGTCACACACTTCAGGATGGCAGAGCCTCGGTTTAACAACCCATACTTCTGGCCGCCGCCTCCGTCCATGCCAGGCCAGGTAAGTCCGCTCAGCATGTAATTACTGTGATGTTTCCACCTTCCACTGCCATTTGTTTCCATGTGTGAATGTCTTTTCAGCCTTTCAGCACCAGTCCATCACTGTTACGCCTAGAACCGCTCGCAGTTTGTTCTCGCAGATAAGGGGGGTGCCTCAGACTCCTTGGAGTTCGTGGGTACACACGCAGTCCTAATTGATCTCAAGCAGGCCGGACCAAAGAAGCGCAAGTGCTTCCTGAAAACGTTTGCATTACAAACTAGATAGCAGCAGACCGACTAAATGTAGTCGGTCTGCTGCTGTTACAAAGGAATACTGCTGTTATAACTCAAAGTCAACAGTATGATGACTTCAGCCCCCCCCCTAGCTTGGATGAAGTTGCTAGTTCAGACAACCACTTTTAGGACACAATCCATTCTTAACAACATTACAAACGCAGTGCTTTGTGCTGTAAAATACAGTGAATGTCCAGAATTGATGCTCCTCCTCCATGAGTGGGCTGGATTAAAGCGTTTGGTGGGCGTTACTTTAGCTCACCTCTGTCATAGGTAAAAACTAATCATGTGCTGATCAGTGTTTTCTGTCCTGCAATATGTTTTGATGGCATGAATGACATTCACACAAGGCGGCTGTTTTCTGTTGAGCATGACCCGTTAACCCTTTCAGCTGGATAACCTGGTCCTCATTAACAAGATCAAGGAGCAGCTGATGGCTGAGAAGATTAGACCCCTGCACCTGCCACCTACCTCCACCCATTCTCAGCAGCTGCTGGTTCCCACCTCGTCCCCGGACGGTAGCGCTCAGCACGGCATGCAGGTTCCAAAGCCTCAGCCGCAACAGGTTCCGGGCCACCACCCACAGCCGCAGGGCTCTGGACAGCCGGACATCGCCCTGCACGCTCGTCCCGCCTCCAGTTCTGGACCGGGTACGTTCTTCTGAAATAGTGTTAAATATGTCCAAGTGCTGCCAACTTGTCTCAAACTGTCATGGTGGCCTGGTGAGTTTAAGGTGATAATATACAGATTGTGAAGGTAGAGGCCAAATAAAAATCCATAATGAAAAGTGAGTGATGCCTGCACAGCTACTCCAAAACCCACAGTTGCAAATTTATCTTATTTACAGAAACGTGGAAACGGTTTAAAATGATACCCAGCCCTAGAGTAACCTTAATTAACATCAAGTTATTGATGTAATAATTGCTACAGATAGGCCTGGTTTTCTTAAATCAAAACATTTTTAATGTTATTCTCCAGTTTTGCAGGCTAATAGTTGATGTAATGAATTCGTAGACGTGGCGTAGAATCAGGCCTGCGCGGATTACGAGACATTTTACTGACTGACACACCATCACCTTATAAATTCCAGATGGAAATATGGATGACAAGTCAGCGGTGAAGGCCAAAGGATTATGGGAGGACTGGCAAATGAGACACCTTAGTGAGCAAACTGGCCGGGTCAACCATCGCTCAGGTACAGCCGTCACGCCATCTGTGAAGCTTGTAGGAGAAATGCAGCAAGGCAGCCAGCCTCTGGTGTGATAATATAAAGATAACTGTCATGGAAAATTGACACACACATGGTGTTTACTGTGCGGTACACTGGTATGGTTCTGTAGAGTGTGGTGTTGAATTAGTCATACCTGCTAATGCAGTTTTTGTTCCAACCTTCTCAGGTCTGGCCCCCTCATCTCGACCCGACAGCCACAGCACCTCAGACGCCCTGACCCCGACGACTCCGACCTCCAGCAGCCAGAACCGCTTGGGTGGCGCCCCCTCTGTGAACATCATCTCTGGACTGGCTAGTGGCCCTGGCATTGACCACATGAAGGCCGGAGGCCTGGCAGGACTGTTGGGCCCCCCGCCAAAGGCACCTCGGGGAAGAAAGAAGATCAAAGCCGAAAACACATCTGGTCCTCTGCTGGTGGTGCCCTACCCCATCCTGGCTGATCAAGGATGTGTCACCGTTGCACCCAAAGAGGGCAAAACCTACAGGTTGGATTCAGAAAGCTGCTCCTATTGTTTTCAGGGTTTTTTTCTGTGCTGATCTTGCAAAGTAAATTGACAGCTTTACGAGGTCTGCAAGCATTGATAGGTATTTTCCTGAGAGAACTTTGAGAATGAGAGAAGCGCTCTATACTGAGGCTTAATATGAGCACAGCTTTCACCTGAGTAGACAACAGGTTTACTAAAAAAAAGATCGGTCAAACATACTCCAAAGGACTGAACCCAAAAGAGTCTGAGCACTGGTTGCAATGAGGTAAAGCTAACGGATGGAAGATTTGAACTTGGGTTGACCCTCCCAGAACATCCAGGAGGATGAGTTGGTGTTGGGGAGGAGAGGAGGGTTTGTTTAATAGCAGGTCAGAAAGGCAAGGTGGAAAAAAACCTCCCATGATAGTTAAACAACAGAGACTGATGGTTGGAGAAAGCATGTAGAAAGATCACTGGACAAATGTAGCAATGCCGAAATTGCTAATAAATTGTCAGCTAATATTGACCTCTTCTTGCTACCTGGGAAAACTTTTGATATTTTTTCTTATTTTATGTTAGTTTATGATAACCAGGACTTTCCAGAGGCTGCAATGAAAGCCAGCTGACAGGTTCGGCAATTTCTCATTAGTGTTCAGATTTTAAGCTTTTATGACAAATAATTAAAAGTTCAATTTTTTTTATTGTGAGAAAAAACCCCATTTAAGTCAGTCAGCTGGAAGTTTTAGATAATGAGGCTAGTGGCTCCATAGTGTAGTGGTTAACACACCCACCTCAAACACTCTTTTGGAGATTACATCATGGTTGTTCAGTGTAAATAAAATCAGCGAAATCAGATATGCAGAGGTACCTGCTGTGGGAATTCTTTGTGAATGAAGGAGCAGTCAAAAGTGGCTTTTTTCTTAAATTGTAAGGTTAGCAATGCTGGTGTTGTTGGATTTTTTAAAATCATGTGTTACTACTTAGTTAATCAACTATAGTTGATTTTCAGTTTTCGTTGCTACTTTTGACATAAAGTGTGATTAAGACTTGATGATTTTCTTAAATTATTGTTAAAATTATTAAAGTGGTCTGCGTACTGGGGTGGGGAAAAAACTGATGTTATGCTACGTTTTCTATTTAGTTGTAGGCAGGCGGATTTTAATCCCTCAAAATTGTTTTGATCTGATCTATTTTGTTTCTTCTTGTCCCCAAGATGCAAAGTCTGCCCACTTACCTTCTTAACCAAGTCAGAGATGCAGATTCATTCCAAGTCCCACACAGAGGCCAAACCGCACAAGTGTCCCCACTGCTCCAAGACGTTCGCCAACGCCTCTTACCTGTCCCAGCACTTGCGCATTCACCTGGGGATCAAACCCTACCACTGCTCCTACTGCGAGAACTCGTTCCGTCAGCTGTCACACCTGCAGCAGCATACCAGGTTGGTCAAACTGTGAACATGAAGCGTGAGAAATCAAGTTGATCTCAGCTGCCTCTGTGGCTCTACTGTTGCCCATTTCAAATCTGATTGGTGGTCACACATTACTAATATTTAATGTTTAGAATTTACCTGAATACCTGTCATCCCCTTTACAGCTATATCTGTTTTCTCCTTGCTGGAACTCTTTTTACGTTTCACATATAGACCACGACTGTGACTTATATGCAGTGAAAATCTGCTGCTTTGAATATACTTTGATGTTTCTTTGCAGGAGTTCTCTTGCAGTGGCGTCTGTCATAAAAACATTTTCCCGTCTGCTTCTCTTGCTGCAGAATCCACACCGGCGATAGGCCTTATAAATGCGCCCACCCTGGATGCGAAAAGGCTTTTACCCAGCTGTCTAATCTCCAGGTCAGTCAGAGATTCTTCTTGTGACCTGATCCTGATTAAAAGGTTCAGATGCAGAGCTGCAAATGTTCAAATTACGTGGACTTCTCTACAACCTCTGTCCGTGTTTTCTCTCCCCCACAGTCTCACCAGAGGCAGCACAATAAAGACAAGCCGTATAAATGTCCCAACTGCTACCGTGCCTACTCAGACTCTGCATCGTTGCAGATCCACTTGTCAGCGCATGCCATCAAAAACGCTAAGGCCTACTGCTGTAGCATGTGTGGCCGGGCTTACACCTCAGTAAGTAAACCACAAGCAAGTATTCACTATGTCAGGGTTTCCACACCTGTTTTTTGCATCAATGACATTTGATAATATTTTTTTCTCTCTTGGACTAGAAGTCAGTGTGTTTCCTGTTTGAGATATTTAACACCTTAGTGTGTCCTTGCTTCTGTTCAAATATTCAAAAAGGACTAAAAGAATATCTTTAAGCTATAGCTGAGGTCCGGAAGCATTATGTTTTCGCATTGTATGTCTGTCCCATCCTGATTAATATAAATATGTGTATTTCATCTACTCCTCAATGCACATCCCTCCAGTTTCCTCTAAACCTGTCCAAATAGGTCATTGGGCTGGCCGTTTCTGTGTGATCATTGTTTTTGATAACATAGTCTTATTTAACTTGTATTGTTCTTACCTTTACATAAGTCCATGGCAGTTTCACTTTTCACTTTAAATTCTTGTAAATGATAGCATTAACTAATGTCCCTCAAGCTGGATTATGCTTTGATTAGTTTTGTTTTAACACTAGGAACTGATGAGCCTCTAGGCATTCAAAAACGTCAGGAAAATGACTCAGCTGTGGACTGACAAAATACTTGGCCAAAATAAGGCTCAAAGATTACATTTTGGTGCTCAGAGGTCAAGGTCACAACCATAAATCATAAATTCATGGACTAATTCTGATAAAATTTAATTCACGTATAGGATACAATGATGACATATCCTTTTCTCTGAAAGCTCAAATGTAGGAACAAGTAAATTGACTGGTATATAGTGCTTTTCCACTCTTAGGGCACTCTTTACTACAGGTGTCATTCACCCAATCATATAGTGTTTTATTGTGTGCCTAAGCCCGTTGTCTAACATTAACATACACGAATATATCAAGGGGAATTCAGGGTTCAGTGTCTTACCCAAGGATACTTTGACATTGACAAATTACTTCTTTTTTTTCTGTACAGCACTTTGGGCAAACTTTCTGTTTTTAAATGTGTTATATAAATAAATTGGATTTGGATGCAAATTGAAGGAGCCGGGGACTGAACCACAGACCTTCTGATTGGAAGATAACTTGCTCTACATCCTGACCAACAGCCGAGAGCTTGTGATTATATTTAGGAGCTTGGAAAGAAAAGCGTCTGGACTTCTTTAAGTTGCTTGAAGATGTGTCACTTCTCATTCGAGAAACTTCTTCAGTTCTAAGAGTCAAATGGTGGAGAGTTCGAGTGAGTTCATTGTGAAACCTGGCCCCACCCTATCATGTGATTTCCTGAGGCCAGATTATATTTGAAGTTTGACTGGGTGTTGAAATGCAGGCACTGATCTTTGATATCCTTTACCAGCTATCTTAAGAGGATCTGGGCAAACATAAAGTTGTGGTCAGAAGTTTTCTTTTCCGGGGTGGAAGGATTGTGCAACATATATCTTTAATGTCTTTTAAAATCAAGAATTTGTTGGTTTCCCAGTACAGACCTGTATTTTAGAAGAGAGCTTTATTAATCCATTGGGTAGGTCCCCTCAGGGAAATTATGGTTCCAGCAGCGCACAAGCTAACCTTAAATACAAATAAGAAAAAAATTTGTTTTAAGCGTAGTACAAAGATTTTCAGTAGGGTTGAGGTCAAGGCTTTGGGAAAACCATTCCAGAAGCTACTTTATCCATTCCAAAACCAGCTTTGATATATGTTTGGCATCATTGTCCTGTTGGAACACTCAGCTGTGTCCAAGTTTCAAGCATCCAGCTGTTGATTTGAGGCTGAGTTGAAGAATTTGGAGGTATTTTTTCTTCATTATTCCATAGACTTTGTGCATTGTACAAGTACCAGTGGCAGCAAAACAACCCCAGAGCATGATGCTATCACCGCCATGCTTGACAGCTGGCACTCTGTTCTTAGGTTTAAAAGCCTCACCTTAACTCTTCCACACATTCTTCATGTCATTGTGCCCAGATAGTTCAATTGTTGTTTACCAGCTGCAAATTTTCATTGAGCTTGAAGGCATCAAGTTTAAAGAACGAGCTTCTCTGATTTGAGAGTGCCCGTTTGGGTCTTCTTCCAGACCTTGGCAAGGTAGGGACAGAGCCAAATTATTTGTACTTATGTACAGTTGTTTCAAATGATGATTCTGGACTGCATTTGGTTAGAATTGGCCCATTAAGCCTCTGGAATGGCGTTCCCAAAGACCTTACCTCAACCCTATTGAAAATCTGTGGACTATGCTGAAATGCTGGGTTTGTGCCAGGAAACCAACTCATTTAAATGAACTCTGAGTGTGCAAATATTCAGCCAGCATTATGCCAAAAGGATCTGGTCAAGGAGCAATTTTCCAAGGGAGATTTCATTAAATATTAGTGGGGGTGTGTGTATCCTTTTGACCACAAATGTCAATATCAACTTCAGCTGAACTAGTTGGAGTAGAGGCACTTTTAAAATTACTGTAGCAGTAATCTTTATGCCCTTTGTGTGTTTTCCTGTTCTTGTAGGAGACCTATCTTATGAAGCACATGTCCAAACACACGGTGGTGGAGCACCTGGTGAGTCACCAGTCGCCCCAGAGGACAGAGTCCCCCAGCATCCCCATACGCATCTCCCTCATCTGAGCTCCGCGAGCGTTCAGCATCAAGATTCAGAGTCAGCGTTCGGCTGGAGCTTGTGAGGCCCTGCACCCACGGCCATCTACATAAGGCTTACATTAGCATTATGACAGCTGACATGAGCATTCACTGTTAGATTTTGTAAGCAGACTTGCCTCCATCCGTCTCGACACAGGCCGTCTATCATAAAGGAGCACAGCGTTATTTTGTGAATGTAAAAATACAGCCAGATATTGTCCAGGGGATCGAGTGGCAAAGAATGTCTTGCGTCAGATTAAATAAGCACTTTCGTAAGCATCATGTAAACCGCCGGATGCATTGGCCATTAAAAAAATGTTTTAGTTGTCTTGTTTTTGTTTTTATTCTCTTCCATGAAATGGGTTTTCAAAACGTGCCAGATGATATTTGCCCGAATATTGAATTGAAAAAGCAGGGGGGAAAAAAGAAAAAGTTTGCTGGGTGTATTCTGGAGACATCCAAAGATAATCTTAAAGCACTTTTAGGCCTTGTGGTTTTGGTCAAATTGTTTCAATCTCGTTGGATGGAAAATGCCAAATGGCATTACTCGTGGCAGCTAAGAGTACCGACTGTGTACAAAAAACAGTCTTTTTTTTTTTTTTCAACTGTTGTTTTTTTTTTTTTTTTGGTACAAACACAGGGTCATCAAAATTTAAAGAAAAGCAATCGGTAGATGACAATTGAAATATTTAATGATTGTATTAAGAAGTTGGATAATTGGCTCGTGGAGGCAAAGCAGAGCTCGATGGAAGGGAAGGAAGTTTGTATTTTTTTTTTGTAGTTATTATTTTCAAAAAATGTTCACTCCATATTTAACATTCACCTTTATGGCACCTTTATGATCATAACGTATGATCAAAAAACACTGCTTTTTTTCTGGTGTGTTTCTCGTTCCACTAGTTAGTGCCATATAATGAACTTCGGTGAGGTTTGAAGCGAAAGCAAATCTTGTAAAAGTGTTTGTCCGCTTTCCCTGCTCCATTAAGCTTTGACTTATACTTTCAAAGAATTAAAAGTATATGTTGCACATGTATCAGTGCCAGCTCTACTCTACTCAGCCCACTTTTTCAAAATATGCTTCAGCTTAAATTCATTTTTACTTGAGCAGTAAATTTTAAAGCTAACCATTGGACCAAATGTGAAGTTATTGTACAGCTACTCCAACCCAGTAACTTTTTTTAACCTCTAATAAGCTTTACCTACTTGGAATAAACTGCAGTATGATTCATATTCAATAGGCCTATTTTATGAGTTTACGCAGGGGTGGATCTTCTCCGTTTGTTTTTGTTTCTCTCTCTCTCTCTTTAATATTCTTTTTATTGTACACAGTATTGTTTGTTGTATTTTTACTGTACCTGTAACCTCTGAATGGTACTAATAGGGTACCCTGTATTCTTCAGGGCACTTCAGAAAAGGTGCTACGGCTAGAGGTTACATTTGAGATGGAACTGAGAATAATGTAAAATACATATACAGTATATAGTATGTTTTCAAAAGAATAAAAGCTTATTACTCAAGCCACTGGCCTGAAAACAGACATTTACGCCAACAACAGACCCTGCCTCTTCAACTTGCTCTCTCTCTTTTGAGATAATGGGAAAATGTACATGTTGCTGTACTGTAAAACATGTTACTCATTTATAGTACCTATTTTTAAGTTTTCATAAACATGTTTTCTTTGGGTTTTTGTAAAGGTTTATGTAAGAGCTTACTGTAATTATTTTAGTCTACCTGTATGTTATTAATATTCATGTTTTATATCAGT
The DNA here is from genome assembly GCF_057382185.1 of Mchenga conophoros. Taxonomy (NCBI): domain Eukaryota; kingdom Metazoa; phylum Chordata; class Actinopteri; order Cichliformes; family Cichlidae; genus Mchenga; species Mchenga conophoros. The sequence continues at coordinate 6,306,187 of NC_140545.1, forward strand.
TATTTACATGTAAGCCTTAACTGTTTTACCATCCCATTTCCATTACTCTGTATTGTGTTCTGCAGTATTCAGTCGTGTAAAACATTTTTTTTTTTTTCCTTCCGCATGGAGTTCCTGAGCTGTAATCTGTATAACTGTTTAACCCACGTTCTCTATGAAATGATATTGCGTAGATTTATTACACTTTTTCCTGTCTTGCATTGTGGTTTCATATACAGTTTCTAGACAACTAAATATGCACAGCCAAGACTGAGAAGTTAAACTAAGGTTATCAGTGTTTAAAAAAGGGAAAAAAAAGGAAAAAAAGCTTTGTATCTTTACCTTGTTTAATAAACAGACTGTTATAAATCAATCACAGATTCTGTGATTTATTTTTTTTAAGATTCAAGATCCTTTATTTGTCACATGCATAGTTATACGAGTACAACACACAGTGAGATGTGTCCTGACACACTCCTCGACTGTGCAAAAAGAGAGAGAACATTATGTACATTAAGTGAATTAAATAAAATAAAACAATCTGGAAATTTTTAAATTGAAAATCTGAAAATGTACATTGTGTGAGTGGGTGTTAAAGTGTCTAGTGCTGTAGTGAAGCTGAGAAGAATGAGGCTGGGATGTGTCGCTTATGGATGCTGTGCCTGAGGATAGAAGCTCCTCTCGAGCGTCTCTGTTTTTGCCCGGATGGTGCGAAACCTGCCTGATTGCAGAAGTTGGAATAGTTTGTTGCCGGGACAGGACGGGTCCTCCAATATCTGAGCTGCTCTAAACCAGCATCTCCTGGTGTAGATGTCCTGTAGGGAGGGGAGAGCAGCCCTGCAGCAGCGTTCTGCCATGCCTATCACTCTCTGAAGAGCTTTTTGATCCTTAACACAGCTGTTCCCGTACCAGGATGCGATGTTCTGTGTAAGGATGCTCTCCACAGCGCCTGCATAGAAAGTCTTGAGGATCACTGGAGAGACCCGGAACTTCCTCAGTTGTCGGAGGTGGTACAGGCCGTGCCTAGCCCTTTTTGGACTGGACCTGAATGTGGGCAGACAATGTCAGGTCTGAGGAGAAGGACCACATCCTCTCCACTGGATAAAAAGTGCCTGCTTTGAAAAGTGACATAAAGGTAATAAAACACACATCATCATTTCTTTAGTTGTTACTTATGCAAAATATGTATTTATTGCCATCTCAAAGTGCTAAGGCACAAGAGCACTGCTAGGGTTAACTTGAACCACTACTGCGTTACTGCTTTCATCTTCATTCCACAAATGTAAACACAAGCAAAACTTCTTATAAAGTGCTCGGTTTAAACTAGCATTACTCAAATATTCCTCAAAAAAAACCATTCACATCATCACTGTGAAATTCACAATGCATGTATAAACAGTAGCTGCAGTTCAAAGAAAAGCCTGCTAATACATACAACATAGGCACCACCCTGGGCACAACTGTAGTGGAATCTCCCTTTCATTATTACTCTTTTTCTTTTTATCGAGAATCATTATGCAGTCATAAAAGAAAAAATGTTTTCACACAATTTAGTAGTGTGTAGTAGCAGCAGCAATAACATGACATAATGGTTTTCTGTATGACGTTATCTGTGTCTAAGATCATTCTGGGGGAATTTCACCCCACTCTTTGCAGCAATGCTTCAGTTCATTGAGGTTTCGTGACGCCAAGCTGAGGTCAGAGGTGAAAGAGCAGACAACAGTAACTCAAAGAATCCACTTGTTACAACCAAGGTATGCAGAAGAGCATCTCTGAATGCACAACGAACCTTGAAGCACATTGGCTACAGCTGCAGAAGACCACACTGGGTGACACTCCTGTCAGCTAAGAATAGGAAACAGGCTGCAATTCACACGGGCTCGCCAAACTCAAGGATCATGTGAAAACGAAAGTCTTCGCATGACTCAGTAGCTTGTAGTACTACCTTTAGCAGCAATATCTTGAAGTAATCGTTTTATGTATTGCTTTATCAGTCGTTCACATCATTGTGGGGGAATTCTGGCACACTTTTCCTTGCAGTGTTGCTTCAGTTCATTGAGGTTTGTGGGTATTTAGTTTTGCAAAACTTTCTTAAGGTCACACCACTGGGGCATTGCAACACAATAATTCTTTTCTTTTTCGGCAACCGTGTTGTCAATTTGTGGGCGTGCTTGCATCATTGTCACCTTACAGACTATCTGCAAGGTTCCCAGGTCTGGTGACTGCAACATCAAAGCCCAAATCCTCACTCCTCCACCACCGTGCTTAACAGTTGGTACGAGGTGTTTGTGCTGATGGCGTGCTTGGTTTTCCCCAAACTTTGGGCTGTGCATTATGTCCCCACTTTAGTCTAATCTCGCCAAAGGACATAGTTCAAAAAGTCCAAACGTGGTTCAGATGCAACACTGCAAACCTAAGCCCTGCTGCCATGTTCTTTTTAAGAGGTCAGACACTTTCCACTCTTCCAAACGAGCCATACTTGTTCAGTCTTCTTCTAATCGTGCTCTCACAAAGTGGAGGTCAGTAGAGTCTCAGATGTAGCTCTTGGGTTTTTGGGTTTTTTTTGCTAATTCATGATATAGTCTGACCTTGCAGTGAATTTGCTGCTACTTCCACTTCTAGAAAGATTGGCAGCAGTCTTGAATGTTTCCACAGCTGAATAATGTCTGTCACGTAGAGTGATGGACTTCAGTTCCACTGTTGCCTCTCTAAAACATAGCAACAGTTGCTTTGTACATCGTTGCATAGAACAAAACTCTGTTTTCAAACCAAGTTCATTGTTTTCTTAACAATAAAAGAACGTTACACAATGCAGGCCAAATACTTAACCAGTATAATATAAATCATAACTGGTTTAATGTAAGCGGCCCTGTTCTGACTGTTGAGCTATGGCTCATAGCGCAACATCGCCACCTACTGCTTTGGGGATGAAAGTTCAGCAATGGGTGACAGCAGAGGAGAGTGCTCACTTAGTGTCGTGTTAAAAGCATTGCCATCCAAAGAATCTGCCAAAACCAAAGCCTAAAAAAACGTTGATGATGATTAGCTAGTCCAAACGTCATCAACAGAACAGGGAGAGCAAATCAAAAAGGGCTGATCATAACATTCACAGGAAAAATAAACTGGATGGTCATGCTCCTTGATTAATCCACTTTTATTTAGAGCCCCGAGGACAGCTCTAAAAGCCATTGTTAGGCCAGCAACCCTCCAGACTTTCCTGCAGCAGTAAAAATTTATTTTACTCCAAATTTATACAAATCTGTTGGGGAAAATAGGTCTTTGTTATAACTTCCACAAACTGCAGGCCTGGGGAAATGCTGGAATTTGTTTAGGTGCAACCTTTCAATCCTGTGTTGCTATGTTTTGTTTTAGGGTTTTTTAGAGAGAAGAAACTTTTCTCTTGGCAGCGCTTTTAAACTTCCAAACAAACCGCCATACTTGTTTAGTCTTTTTCTAATTGTGCTGTCATGAACTTGTAGAGTTTCAGATGTAGCTCTTGGGTTTTGTGGAATTTCCCTAAGCATTGCATGGTTTGACCTTGGCGTGAATTTTGCTGGAATGTCCACTCCTGAGAATATTGTGGCATTGTGTTAACATCGTGTGCATGCAGCTAAATGCTGCCAGAACTTCAGCTTTTATAGAGCTATCATAGTTGTTCATGGATCTCTTAAATCAAGTGCACTTATCAACATCTGGACTGGGTCACAGTCAGATCCACTGCCATTACAATTGGGAGACAACCCGCTCTCCCACCTGAGCCCCACGGTAAATTAATAAGGCCCCACTCACCCAGGCGATGGATAAGTCTATATGCCCAGCCTGGCTGACAATGGTTACCAGAGGGCAGTTGCAAGTTGAAATTGGTCACAAAGAGGTATCCGTAAAATCTCCTTGACATTACTTTGGTCGCTAGCAGATTGCTGCAGTCGCCCAAATTTTGCACAGAAAATGATAACTTGTCTACAAACACTCTGCAACAACTCTGCTCTCTCCCTGTGAAACTTTGGAGAGGGACACCACTTGCCTTCAAATTAAAAATGTCACCTTTTGAAAAGTGTTGGCTGATGGGCTGAGGCACTACTTTTTCTTTGAAGCTGAACAGTCTCTGTTTTGTTGGCTGTTTTGTGTTTTATGGCTTTAAAAATGTACTGAATAGTTATGTGGTTATATACCACAGGCTATCATATATGTGTGCAAAATTAAAATGTTTGTAAAACATTAATCACTCAGAGACATCCTTACTTAAAAACTAGATTCGAATGTCTAAAAACTTATTCTGTCACACTTAATTGTTTTTCTATTACTTTTGTGTAGTATGAATGTAGAAAAAGATGTCAAACTTAAGAAAATATAGTTTAAAGTTCAAAACTGATCCCTTCCTTCACATTTTCCAGACTCATGCCGTGGGCTGGATTGGAGTCAGTTTTGGCTCCCGTGGCCTTATGTTTGACACCCTTGCTCTAAACAGTCTTTTCATATTAATATAAGTGGCTGAACAGTCTATGCCATTTGTTTTATCGCGCCCACGTTTTCTATGTGCGACAAGCGCAGTCTCTACTGGCTATGTTGCAGCTGAGTGTTTATTTTTCATGTCTACACCAACATGAATGAGTGAGGTAGGGCAGCACGTACACCGGAGAGCACTTTAAGTGGTCTGTTTACTGAAAAAATCTTTTCATGTGGTTATATGTGTCTCCACTGCATATAGGCGGGTCTCACTTGAGACTTTTTTTGGATGGTGACGAGTCAGGGCAAAAGGGAGCTCTGTGCTGAAGAGAGGAAATAGGCGTTCACCCTGGAAACTTTGGGAGTAAGTGACCAAAATAAAGGGGGTGTGGCTAAGCGAGAAAAGAGTGGACCACCAAGAGGGGCTACTATAGTGTAGAGCGGGGAAGCTGCTGCTAAGCTGCTGAGATCTAGTTCAAGTGAATAAGCCTCATCCAGGGTAAGTAGAGCTTTCTTTGAATTTTGATGCAACTTCTCTAAATATCTTGTTAAATCATGTAATTTAACAAGGTACAAACAACATAACATTTCATCACATTTAACAATTTGTAGACCACGTCAGTTATCAGCCTGGCTAAAGGCAGTGATTGTATCACATGCTGTGTTACTGTAATGCCTGTATTTAAGTTTTCTCGCACAAAAATGATCGTTTTCAGTTGATTATTTCTTTGCACTTGAATGCGATGGGTGAACTCAAGCGTAATGACATAATTTGAGAGTAATCGTGACTCCACCGCCCCTCCAAATTGTCCTTTCCTTCAGATAAAGATCTTTACAGGCAATTTTTCCTGTTTCTTCTTTTCCTGTAAGCCTCCTTCTTCCGCCTCCTCTGCTTTTTGTCTCCTTGAATTTCTATTTATTATGAAATTAAAAGAACTCTAAACTATTAGCTGCTATGACAGCCAGTTTAGCAGTTTGGTACACTAAAGTACAATGTCAAATCTTTTTTCCCCTCAGACTGATTTACTCCAAGTTTACAAGTAGATTTGGATTCAATCCGCGTTTAAATGTGGATTAATTACAGACCATTAACCCTTTCATGATGAAAGAAACCTTCAGAGGAGCAGAGAGGTTAACTGAGTAATTATTTTGGCGCCATTTAGATTTCACTGGGTCCACACAGGTTATTTTGCTGTAGTAGGCTGTAAACACACACATGCCCAGTCAAAGAGAAGTTTTAGAAATCACTTCTCTGTGGTCTTATGTAATACAGAGAAAACTCTGTTCAGCTCCTCAGATTTTTCCATTTAAAGTTTCAAAAACAGGAAAGGTGCCCAACACTGGCTTTCACTGTGGAACCAACAAACACATTAAAAGCTTCACACACAATTTCCTTTACTGCGCCGGATGCCAATGGCTCAGGAAACCTAAAAAAATGTTGCGTTTGATTTTGGCAGGTAATTAAAAATGCCGTACCTGCTGATGTTTGTCACCCTGCTGCATCTCATCACTCTGGCAATCCTGATTATTGCAACCATGGAGAAGGTAACAGTCAACTTTAGGAAGTGGTGAGTGTTTATTTTTCGTATGTGTGAAATAGCTGACTCTGTGTGTAATGTCTGATCTCTTTTTTAAGTCTTGGTGGGTGTGGGAAGGGATGGAAACCTCAGACCTATGGCACAGCTGCAGGTATGACAACTCCACAGAAAGCTGGCTGTGTTCACCCAACACTGAAACTCGTAAGTTTTTGTTCCAGATTGTATATTGCTGTAAAATGAAATAGCTCTCCATCGAAGGTAAAAATATGACTCAGGGAATGGTTTACTTCTTCAGAATGGCTCCAGGCAGTGCAGGTCTTAATGGTTCTCTCAGTGGTCTTCTCATCGGTCTCCTTCCTGGTGTTCCTGGGTCTGCTGTTCACCATGTCTAGGGGCGGTCTCTTCTACTTCACCGGATTGTGTCAAATCTTTGCAGGTAACAGTGGAGTGAAGTAGCTTGCAAAATATAGTGCCACTGTGTGATCAGGGCATTTGAAAACTATGACAAATTAAAGAGTGCTTATTATTATGCTACTCAAGCCTATTACAATAACTAACTTGTGGAAAGGTATCAGGTAGATTAATGCTGAAGTTTGTTTTTTTGTAATCATATGACTTATACTATTAAAATAATAATATTAAGTATAATAATATATCCATCTATTTTATGACACTTATCTGGAAAGCAGGGGTGGGAGTCTAAGCAGAGATCCCCAGACCTCCCTCTCCTCTGTCACTTACAATATGTGCATTTATTTTTTTTAAACATGTCACCTGAAATATTTGAGATCACCTCTGTTTTTAAATGTCTTCTTTGAGGCAGTAACCGCTACTCCTGATAAAATATGAATGGCATGGATCTGTGTTGGTCATCCAAAGTATATGCTGTTGTTGCTCCCACTATACTTTATGTGACCTAATTAGTAGGTACTAACACTACAAACGTTTCTACTATCTGACCCATTAACCAATTATTATTGTGTGTATGTTTTTTTTGTGTATGTGTTTTAGGCCTGACAGCCTTTTCTGCAGCGCTCATCTACGCAATACACAACAAGGAAATCCTTGAAAAAAAGCTGACAGGACACTTTGGCTACTGCTTCATCCTGGCTTGGGTGTGTGTCCCATTGTTGCTGTGTAGCGGCGTCTTATACATCCATCTGCGCAAGAAGTAGTGATCTAAAAAAAGGAACACAATGTCAACCCCACCTATTGTTGGAAAGAGGCACGTGCCTATGTTATGTTTCTTAAAATGTTGCTGTTTTTATTTGTATAGACATGTATGCTGAGAGGAAAAAAAACTTTTAAAAGGTTTAATGCTTGCCTATTTTGAGACATTTTCACTGCAAATAGTATTTTGTTATTCACTTACTGTTCACTGTCATGTGCTAACCACATAAAGTAATCCATAAGTAAGTGACACTGGCCTTATTAAGAGGCATTTGAATTTATTTTAATTTGCCTATTCCCCTAATATTTTTTTATGTATGTATATATATATATATATATATATATATATATATATATATATATATATATATATATATATATATATATATTCTTAATAAATATCAGACAAAACCACAAAGCTTTAAGTCTCTTTTATGTTTTCAAACCAGCTTTACATCAGGGAGGGAAACTGCTGAGGCTGTTGCCATGTCAACCATAAACTAAACAGGGAACCCTAACTGGTACTAGCTTTGGAAGCTAATAGCTTAAAAGCTGCTTTTTATGTTGCAAAATTAAGCTCATATCGACTCATAAACAAGCTTCGTAGCAATAATGGAAGCTGAATCTCAAGCGTCCGCGATCATTCCTCTTGCCTTGCCCAAAGGAGCGGAAAAGTTCTGCGAGCTTTGCCAAAGAGAAGCCCGCCTGCAATGTAGCAAGTGTCGAGTGACTTTTTACTGGTAAGCTCAGTTTATCCGAGCTGTGGCAGAGCGATGCCCGTGCTAACGACTGACCCGTTATTCATAGATAGATAGATAGATAGATAGATAGATAGATAGATAGATAGATAGATAGATAGATAGATTTTTTTAAAGGCGTGTATTGTGTTTAGTTTATATGGTTTGGTCAGAACCGTGTTTACGGGTTGGACGCTAGGTGGCAGCGTTCGCCATGTTTTTCCCCCCTCCCACGCTCACACATACATAACACGTCGGTAAGGAGGGCGTTTTAGTGTGATTGTCATGAGGAGGGAGCGGAACAGCTGGAAAATACATTACCACAACGCTTATTTTTGTTCTTTTGCCTGCGTGTTGTTTTCATAATATAATTTGCTGAGCTTCAGCTTTTATGTAAACCCGACGTTACCTTCTTTGACACTGTTTTATATGCGGTTCCAGACCATAACATGGTGCTGGGCAGTTTCCCCGTTGGCACACACTGTGGGTAGTGAAGAAGAGCATGTGGCGAGATCACTCCCTGTGGGGATTTATGGAAAGGGATGAGCAACTAAAGCCAGTCTCAGGCAGCTTACAGATACTTATTGTGGCTGCCATCCTTTCAGTCTTTAAAATGGGTGAATGAGAGGCACAATTTTTGGTTTTATTAAAAAAAACAAACAGATATAAATATAGGTACACATATATGTCAGACAATAAGAATCAGGTTCTCAGGATTCTTAAAATCTTTAATTACACGTGAAGCAAGCATACTAAGCTATTCCCAGTCATGGATTGAGCCAAAGTAATACACATGGAATAGGGCTTTAGGGTAAAATGGTTAGTCTTAAGTCATCCTACTTTGGCATGCGAGTCATGTGTGTGGTGATTGTTTGGTGTATTTTGCATAGAAAACTCAGCGGGGACAAGAGAGTACATCCTGAAGAGACCACTTGATTTGTGTTTATCTCTGTGTGTGCCTTTCTGTCTGTCTCTGTACTCTCACAAGCACAAGCTGTGTCAGTGCTACTGTTGATATGACATGGTCAGATTTCCAGCTCGCTGCTTCTCACCACAAGTACACTGGAATGAGCGCACATTTTTCACAGTAGGGGGGAAAAACTCAGCTGAAAAGCAGGACAGTTTCCACACAAGTGTGCAGAAGAGGAGAGCCAGATGAACAAAATTACAGACCAGTTATGTAATGGCATATAATTTCGTATGCCCTCTGTGTACTCAGATGATATCTCCTGAATCAGAGAGACTCTGCCCTGAAAATGTTAGCAGAATCCAAACAAGCTGTTACTGCACAGAGATTTTTACTGTCAAGCACACATAATAGTATCTGTCTGGACAAGAGAGGTGAGCCTGATCCATATGTTTAAATCATCCACAACAAGTATGAGCTGCAGGTCAGCTTATGTCATAAATCGTGATTCTTTATCAATAGCTTCATTGCCAGGAAAACATCAGTCTCAGTGTGCAAGAGGGAGACTTATTATGCATAAAAATGCTTCTCACAAAGTCCTGAGGTGGCTTAAGAGAATATAAATATGACTGAATGACCTGTGGGTTTTTAAAACATCCAGTGCTGCAGAGCACCAGCAGGCTGACTGGGTGGGGATCCACGAGAGAATTTGTCAGCTGCTTGTTCCCATCCGCGCCCTGACACTCTGCAGTCTCCGACAGACCAGTCACACTGAAACACAAATTAAAAAGGTGAGGATGCGTGGAAATCACTGGCACCATATATTAGGAGAAAAAAAATATGAAGTTTGAGTCTAGGTTGCATTTCTTACTGTCAAAGACAATACAAAAAAAGACTATATTATTATTCCTTGAATGGTTTATTTTCCCTTTTTCTTTATATGATTTGTCCTTGTGGTGCACAAAGTCCAGGTCTGGGTTGTAGCTCCTAATTTTGGAATATAGATTCTGGAAAAAATATGTGTTACAGCTGAGAGGAACAGTCAAATAGAGGCATTAGTGTATAGACAACTTGATAGTGTTTTATTTTAAGAGGAAATAAGATATTTTAATTTGATGCCTATCTTGGATTTGATTTCTTATATAGGTAGAGCTTATTGAGATTTGCAGGTTGGTGGCTCAAAGTAAGCTATCTGAGGGAAAACACCAAGAGGCTCTGCCTGCTGCTCAGCTCTGCCTGCGCTGTTCCATAGACGTTCATGGCCCTAACACCGTCCAGCTGGTCCCTGCCTACCTGCTGCTGGCTGAAGCCAACATGGGTGAGAAACAAGCACAAAACGGCTTCTCAGTTTAAATGTTCTCTTATCGTGTGGTGTTTCATACATGACCGTGTGTGTGTGTGTGTGTGTGCATCTCCAGGTTTGGGTAATCTAGACCTTGTGGCAGATTTCCTGTCCCAGGCAGAGTGGGCAGTGTTGAAGAGTCCAAAATGTGGTCTCACAATCCACCACCAGCTCCACAGGAGCCTGGGCCGCCTCCATGTGGCGGCTGGAGACCTGGATACTGCGTTGCATAACTTTGCAAATGATGTCTGTGTCATAATTACCACATTAACTGTTTCATAACTTTATTGATATTGTGAGGAGCAGAAGCCATTTGCTAACCAAATGAAATCCATAATGGCTTGTTTATTGCTCGAGCATGTTTTTTTGAGTACGATACAGTATTGTGTATTGAATTAGAGTTTCTTGGAATTTTAAAGGGATGTTGAGCAATAGTTTTCAAAGTTTTCTTTTTACTCATTTTAATCCAGTCCTTGTACCTGACTCTTCTCACAAGAATGAGGGGTTTTTTTTGCTTGTTTGTTAAGCCATTTAACATTGACCCGTGAATCACTCAAGCATAACAATGGCACCTAACTCAATGATATGAACCGGTGTTATGTCTACACAAAGCAGACAACTTAGCAAAGAGCCAATTTCATTGTCCAGGTACTTTGTTACTAGCAGCCTCTCACAAAAGCACATCATTTTTGAAGCTATGAAAAATGCCAAAGACAGCACAATGTGGGAGGCACAAACTAGTATTTTTGCACTAACAAAGTGATTTCTGAAGAGCTGAAAACTTGGCATATCTTGTCCTGATGTGCTGTGTGTCCTAAAAGAAAAATGAGGAAACTGGAAAAGGGGAACTTAAAAGAAGAAGTGGCCTAGAAAAACGATCTACTTGTCACATATCCTAAGAGAACCATCTGGCCCTTGAGTTGATCCATCTACTGTTTATCAACCATTGAAAATAGTTGCAGTTGAAGGCTGACAAGCCGAAATTTTTAAGGAAGGGAAACAATGAGAAAAACCTGAGGAGTGTCTACAGCCATCTGTAAAACATGGTGGAGCGATGATTTGGATCTTGTCAAAATTGATGGAATAATGATAGCAGTCAAATACCACCATTCAAAAGCATCTGGAAAGTGTCTGATTAGTTTATCAGCATGACATTGATGCTCAAACACACTGCAAGTGCAGTAAAAGCAAACCTGGTTAGAACAACAAACAATGGAACAAGATCAGTTACGGACTAGCCTCCCCAAAACCTGGACCTCAACATTACTTAAGCAGCGTGAGATCATTTTAACAGAGAATGGAACAACAAGCATTTTGCACATGTTTTGTGTCGTATGCATCAGTATGTATATAACTTGATTTCCCCAGATCTACTTTGCCACTGAGGAGTATGGTCTGGATAGCACAGTCACCTCTCGGGGCTACTTTCTCATGGCTGATGTGTTTACCAAGCAGGGGAAGATACCCACTGTTCATTCCTTGTACTCTGAGGTCAGTTATGTTCTCATTGCCCTTGAGACTAAATTTATCTTCTATGCCTTTTACATTCTTTTGCTCATATTGTAGGTGGCACGTATTTGGCACCGTCACCTGACCAGACTTCTCGAGACTCGCAAAGAAAGCATCCAAAATCCACCGGTGGACTCCTTTTATGGTTTGTTGCAGCCACTCTGCATATATGTTTTGTATATATGGTATAAAAAGGTTATAAAACCAATCTAGTCGATTCAGCGGTTCAGCAGAATCAGACAATAACATCACCAGTCCATCATTCATGCTCCAAACTGTCAACAGCCAACAGCTCCACTGGAGTGTCACTGAGAAAATAAGGTTGACACTTCTATATTTGGAGTGTGTCTTGCTGTGCAATGTGAAAGCTAAACCCCAGATTTATGCAAGCTTGCTTAGAGCTGACTAGAGACCCATGCTGACACTACTGTGGCTGTGCAGCATCCATGTCACTGCCCTGTATCACAGCTGCTGCCCTACATATAATGCTAAGCCTGTCAAACAGTTTCCCAAGCTATCTGGGATGTTTACAAGGACAACACAGACATACATGTTTTGATCAAACTTGAACACATGCATGTCACTTGCTTTCTTTCATTGTTTGAGGTGGTAAAGCATGTTTGAGACCACAGTAAACTAGACGACATGCTTTTTTTTGTGTCCATGCCTTTCAATCAGACAAAGCCGAGCGAGTTGAAGTGGATGAGATGTTGAGAACTATGTTGGAATTTGAGCAGAAAGACACCAGAAAAGACCCAGCACGGATTGCAGTGGTGGCCCACTGCCTGGCCATGTTGTCGTTCCTAGGAGGAGACTTCCTCAAGGTGAGCCACCTGGTGAGGTATTAGAAGTTTAGTTTGCCACCGTGACCCATTTCCCCATTTCCCTATTTCCTACTTGTGTTGTCTGAAGATGGGATTATCTCTATTTGTCTACTGCTAAGTCTCACGATAAGGTGGGACTTAGCACTAGCTAATGGGACTGTCTCAATGCTCTGACTGCGGCCTTGATTTCCAGTCTCTTCTTAAAGCTGCAGCTCTTTGTGTGTGTCAGTTTGAGATGTCAGGCGACAAGGCAGATAAAGCCATAGCGGTCTATGTGCACAGCAAAACATGTTATGTATCAGGCTGGTACGGGATGGGATGGCTGATGGGATCCTACTTCTAAGGTCAAGTAAACATAGGATAAAGCATGTAACAAGCAATGATACACGTGGATTTTTTTTTCCACAGCGTTTATTTTTATTTTGTGGCTTATAGGCAGGGCAAGATCCAGTGCACTTAGATATTCTTTTACTCAATCAACAGCTACACCAACCATATATATGTGTGTGTGTGTGTGTGTGTGTGTGCGTGCGTGCGTGCGTGTGTGTGCACGTGTGCCATGGTACCCTGGTTAAATCATGATTTTTCTCCTTGTATTCACTACAGAGTGATACTGTTTCACAGTTGGTATTGTGTAAAGTAATGTTAATGTTACAGGTCTCTGGGTTTTTGTCTTAGTGCTGTACTTATAAAAGTACATCAGTGTAAGAACAAGCAGTTATCACGATTTGGATGCATTATTATTTTGAGGAAAATATAAGTAGTTTCTCTGAACATTAGATAACAGAGCCTATCTGTAGTCTTATCAGCTTTTGTATATGGTATTGAGGGAGCTGTGGGTAGATGCACTTATGTCCAGGTTTTTGGATAAGGATACATTTTTAACTGAAACGCTTGCTATTTGGTTTAAATTAGGTGACTTGACTTGGCCACTGAGTAATATCTCATTTCTTTGAGTTCCTTTTGCAGTTTGCTTTGGGGTCATTATCCATTGTGAGCTGTCTGATTGGTTTTGCAGCATTTGCCTGAATCTAAGCAGAGAGTATGGGCAAATATACTTCACAATTCATCCTGCTCCTTTTATCAGCAGCCACATAAACAATGAAAACCAGTGACCTGGTTCCACTGGCAGCCATACATGCCCATGCCATGACATCACCTACACTGTGTTTGACAGACGATGTGGTATGCTTCAGGTCACAGGCTGTTTCCATCTTTTTCCATAATTCTCTCCTCTCATCTTTCTGGTTTATCTTGCTTTCATCTATCTACTTTTATATATTTTTTAATTTTATTTTCAGAAAAATCAGAAAATCAAATTTAGATATTTAGATCCAGAAAACATGAAAGAACACAGGCCTCACCCAGGCATGAAACTGTTTGTCAGTAATTTGTCCAGTTACTGAGGCTCTGGAAATGGGGGGACTGGGTATAAAAATGGCTGCAATTCCATTAAAACAGTGAATGCAGTATTTGGGATAAACCCCTCAATTTAATGCTGAAAGTCTGCACATCAGTCATGTCTTCATTGTTTGCTTTAAAAGTCACTGTGCTAGTGAATGGAAGAAAAATTACCAAAAGAAAAAGTGTTATTGACCCGGCTATATAATACTGAAACCCCTATTAACAAATTGCAGCTATTTTTATGAATGCTGCTCAAAACGTTCCTAATTATTGGGGATAACATAACAGCCCAGCAGACCAGCTTACTAAAGGGTAAAGTGGGGTAAATAAGTCAACTGGGTTGCGGTCCAATTTCAGTGATATCATTATATAAGGCAGATTTACTCTCTCGGGAGGGTTTAACAGCTGCAGTTGCTGTGTTTGTTTCTGTGTGCCAGGCGCAGGGATTTGGCAGCACAGCCTTGCAGGCCAGCCAGCTGATACCAGACCATGACCTGACAGAGCCCATCCAGGCCCTGCTGCAACTGGTGAAGATACTCCACACAGTCCCACATCCTGGCTCTGCGGAGTCACAGTACTAAGCCCTGCCCATCGCTCTGCTTGGAGATCTGCTCTTTAAGGATATTTGTGCAGCCCCACAATGATGAAAATATACAATCAAATGCAAGATTTTCCACATGCTGTACAGTATTATTGAGAGTGGATTAAAAAATAGATGCACAGATGTAGTTAAAAGAAAAAAAGACACATTTTCAGTTGTTCTGGATAATGACTCGTCTTTATTTTGATCTAAAAAAAAAAAAAAAAAAAAAAGAGGGATATATATACATCATTTTGAACATTAGTGAATTGCATCTTTTTGGGATCCATTTCTTAACACTGTCAAAATGTTATGGAACACAAAAATGGTCAAGGGCATTTGCTCAAGCCTTTGTGATGCAATGTTTTTGCTTGTTTTGTACCTAGCAACCCGGAGTCTCTACACCAATTCACCAAATCCAGACATAATTAAAGATTTCCAGTGTCTGCGTTTTGTCAAGAGAGCTGCACTTTTAGAGGCAAAAACATTGCATCGTCCTCCTGCAGTGGAAAGAGTGTTGTAAACCTGTTAGCAAACCCAAGATTCATGTCAGAACAGACATTTAATTGCTGAGATCTTACACAATATGTACAATTCTGAAACAATCATTCATATAAAAAAAATCCGTTTTAAAATCACCTCACTACTTGTGTTATTTGCACTGAATTTATACAATAAAACATTTGTTGTTGGTCAATTTTTTTGGCATTCAGTTTCAAACACGGAAACGCTCAGATTTTCCCATATTCCCTTTTTCAATTTCTGAATACATTAGCAGCAGTTCGGAATTAAATATTAAGTTTGTGCACTGTTGTTATATACAGTGACTCATCCACAGGTCCCTATATGTTTGTTCCAAACTGGCCAACTTTCATGCAGGCCAGTTTCCTTCCCTGTTTTGCTAGCATGTGGTACCCCTGTTCCTTTCAGTAGCTTCCATGCCGTTTATTTACTTTATAACAGTAATCTATACAGACCAAGCATAAAGAAATCAGTCAGAATTGGGACCTTGACCTCAAATGATCCTTAAAACAGTGTTCCCAAAGAAAACCAGATGATGAACTGGCATTCTTAAAGTCAATGGAGCACAGTTAAGTGAACCTTCATTGGCTAGATGGATCATGTATAAAATACAAATTCAAGCAGGGGCCAGAAGAGAGAAATTAACATTCCACTCTTTCCTATGGCTAGCTAATCATGTCTTTTAAAGATATGTGATCTTTATATTTACACCTATGAACACGATGTGGAATGACGCAGGTTTCGATACAAGGACAAATACTTCAAAGAATGGGGGACGACAACTGGAGATAGTTCACCAGACAAGCATTTATGTCAGTATGTGATTTGATGAGCACACCCACCAGCCCTCCCGCATCAGGAGGGTGGACATCAGCGGATTTCACAGTTTGTCAGATACTTTGATCATATGGATACTGGACAAACATCACAGTAGAGTAAATGATGTTGTTTTCCTCAGTGGAGACACTGTGATCATTTGACAGCAGACTTAAAAGCTTCCTTTTCTGGTTGTCTGGCAGATTTAGATTTGGCACCCTCCAGCAGGGGCCTGCCGTTAAGAGTCCAGACAGTTAGTAAATTGGGCCCACAACACAAGGAGAAAAAAAAAAATCAAGCTTCACAGCGGTTTCACTTTATTGACACAATATTAGTGCACACAAACCACTTTTTTTTCTTTAAAAATACCATAAATTAGGAAGTAAACGAGGAACAATATAAAACAAGCAAGGAAAAAAAAAGTGCATGTTAACCATGGTATATACCATAAAGTCTTACACTGTAGTTTACAACCTTTTTTTTCATTGTTGTTTATGTATATTTTGTCTGCTTGTAGGTATGTGTTATGTTTTAGACATGTCTCTAGCTTGGATGGATGTGTCATGCCTTTTTGGGGGTCAGGGCTGAGATCCAGGCTGCTTCCCTGAGTTGTGTTCGGCACAAAGCGTTATACAAGCCTAACAACATGACCGTCACCAAGTGAAACAATTTTGGGGTTCATTTTTGTGCTTTTGATCATACCTGTAAATTAAATCTTAGTGAATAGTTCCGCAGCACAGCCTACAGCTATGTTATTCATTTAAGGAGGCATACAGGCGGTAAATTCAAAGGAACAAAAAAAAAAGTAAACACAAAGGTCTTAGCTGCTCTAATCCCTGGATTTCCTTTCTTTTCTTCTCTCAGGAAAGGAAAAAAAGCTAAATTATACTTACGAAGACTTTAAAAATATAGGGTTCTTTTTTTTGTACATTATGCCAACATTATTTTGTGGGTTAGGATGCTTAGTTCTACATATAATATGGCTGAGAAGGCTCATCTAACCAAATCCAGAAAGTTTAGCACCAAATTTCACTCTCTGCCTTTTAATATTGAAAGTCTATACACAAGAGTTACCCCACAACTTGTTAAAAATATCAAAAAATATCCAAAAAAAAAAAAAAAAAAAAATATCACTGTTGGCGATTGTTTCAGCTATTCCAGTCTAATCTGTCTGGGTGTAAATATATGGTAAAGTTAATTGACTATCTAAATATTTACATAAAAGATAAAAAGAAAAAAAAAAAACATAAAGCATGTCAGGGGCCATTTGAAACCACAAGGATCCTGGCTGATATGTATTGTATGTCTGAATATCTGTTATCCTATGGCAGTGAGAAGTCACTTATTTGAGGTATATTTTGTTTGCAGGTGTAGATGCAGCTTTCACACTCTGTCTAACCTTTCCTAAATATGTCACCTTAACAATAGAGAGAGAGAAAATAATAAAAGTGCTAGGCATTTAGTGGCCTAGCAGCAGCAGACTGCTACTGCTGGTAAGGCTAAACAAAGATACTATGTAGGAATGTCAAATTAAAATTTGAGCAGTTAGTTCATTTTTATATTCCAGTTTTGCCACCCAAACACATCTGATGCTTGTTGACATGAATCTTTTACAGCTCCTGTTAGTGCAGGATGGTTGCGGGTCCTCTCCTGTGTCCTCAGTTTGAGCACTACGTCACTGCACTGGAACTGACAGAGTAGTGCGCCTAGCATCCCTACTACTTGAAAGCACTTCATGTCACCTCCAATTCACCAAACCTGACAGCAGTCTCAGCAGAAAACCTTTTATATGACAACAGAGACTATATGTAAAATAATGTTATTATAATATGATGATTAAAAACATGGCAGGTGTATGCTTTCACCCATCCACAAACACCATGCAGGAACTCATAAAGGCCAGTTTGGCACTAATTTCTGTATCCCAGTCTAACCTCATGCTGCAATTTAAGTTTAGATCGTGGGGTTTCTGGTTTTGGGAATAGAGATGCAAAGAGAGGAGAGTCAGGGGAGCAGCCTCAGATCTCTTTTTGTTGGTTTGTTTTCTCCGTTTCTGTGTAAGCACGAGATGTCTTAGTGTTTGTGTCCATGGATGTGTCAGGACAGCCCCTTTTAGATATGCACTTCTTTCCATTAATCTGATAGCAAATGAATGTGTCACCTTCAAGTGTGAATGAGCACCCTCGTCACTTTGACATAAAAACCTCAACTGTAACCGGACAAGCTCAGCCCTCGTAGCTTTACATCTTTATGACTTGCTCAACCTTCTAGCAAATGCCCCATTGGGCAAAAAAAATTGTAAAAATCTAATTTCCATAAATATTAAAATATTGTTCTACGATTCATTTTGCAATTTCCAATCCGGAGGAGCAGAAGAGAGCTCTCGTTTTTGGCACCACACACTCACCTGCTGTTAGTGATAACATTGAAAAGAACTAAATGATCAGAAGAAAATGGCAGGCCTTTTGTACTTCTCTATGGCAAAAATATCTAACACACCATGGCTCTGTCTGAATGAAGCCGTGAGGAGTGGTTACGTAATGTCTAAATGACAGGGTGCCATCACTTTAACGGACTGATGAAGCCAGCAGTTTTACATATTGCATGTCTGAAAAGGGCTAAGTTTTAGTTTTTTCTTTGCTTTTCTGTTTTCATGGTTTTTGGACTGATATGAAATTTTAAAAGGAATGTTGATGCCATTAGTGTGCGTGTGTGTGTTTGAAATGCATTTGTGGGGTTTGTGTGAGAGCATGAAGATGTTTGGGCTCACTCAGTCAATAACTTGATCTCATTGGCAAGGAGGGTGTTGAAGTTGTAGGCTGGATCAGCTAGGTCTGGGAGATCAGGCAGGCTGGGGGCTGTGGACTGGCAAGGTGATGACTGGGAGGGCTCGGCCAGCTCTGGGTCGCTCTCGCTGGAAGTTGACCCCACGCTCATGTTGCAGACTGCTTCAGGCAGCGAGCCACCGCCAGAAGGCACGTTGCACACTTCGGGCTCGCTGCTGGTCTCGCTGGTGCTTGACACGACGGACAGCAGAGACATCTTGCGAGTGAGGCGGTTTGGGAGCATTGACAGGACATAGTCAGCAACAATGCCTGCTACGTCCATGCCACAGGCCTGGTCGAAAGCAATGAAGCCCACATTTGCGTTGGCCTCGCAAACCACAAACGAGCCATCGTTGAGCTGCAGGAGGTCAATGCCGCACACATCCATGCCCAGGATGTTAGACACCTTGATGGCCAGCTGCTTGCCCTCCTCACTCAGGGGGCACATCATGCCTACACCACCTGACAATTCAAGAAGGAACATCAGGCTTATTAGTATGAACCACAATTTACAATTCTTTCACGAGACTTCATGATAGTCAAAAAGCAACTGATCTTTTATAAATCAAGAGCAATTATATAAAAAAATGACGTGGGGACAACTTAGGATCCTTTAATGTTTTCTGGTTTTTTTCAATATTTAATTTCACAATTAAATACCACATCAAATTCACCCTAGAAGTGTCAAAGAGTTTTGCTACAGGAATGCAGAAGACTGTGATGACTGATGTCCTAAATATGTCACAGTATATTACAGCCTCAGCTAAACTAAAACATTCATCCTCTGACAGTGAAGATCAGTCTCCTCAGCTGGAACGCTCCAGGGTTGATTCAGGACAAGCCTGTTGATTTCGCACTCTTTCCCAAAGTTAAGTTCTGAAGCATTTCTACTCGCGTACACTTTACTTATCACTAAGTTCATATTTTTTTAAAGATAATTTTTCCATTGGGAACCTAAAAGATAAAAATGATCTTTAAAAATTACGCCATATCTAAATGTAAATAATAAATAGAAGAGCTCTTGTTCTCAAACAGTGATACCACTTAACCACATGACTTTCAAACATGAGGAGAGTTTTACCATGACCGTGGAAATAATTCAGTAATTTAATGTCTGCCTACCCAAGGAGCAGTTGCTCTGCATGCGACCATCAGTGGAGCAACGCAGCATGGAGCCGATGATACGGCCGCCCACTAGGACAACCCGCACATCACGGCCGTGCGACTCCTTGATGTACTCCTGAAATAGGTAGGGGGTATCGTGGCGGATCACGTGGCAAAGGTCCGTCAGGTGGTGTTTGTCCCGTGCCAGGAACACAGCCTTGCCTAAGCAAAGGGGACACAAGATTAAAGAAGGAAGGAAGGAAGGAAGGAAGGAAGGAAGGAAGGAAGGAAGGAAGGAAGGAAGGAAGGAAGGAAGGGCTAGTTTTTAAGGTTTATATTTTACTAGTCTGTCCAATCTAAACAGATCTATGTCATGGCGGCCTGAAGACATATAGCTGTGTTGATATTACCACACTAAAAGAATTTGCTTGCTGGGTCTGTCATTTGTGGTGTGCTAGCTGAGGGTGGAAAACCTAAAAAGCTTGGCTAACAAGTAGCTGCTTCTGCTGACCAAGTCTCATGCCAGTTCATGTCATACAAATGACAGGATACTCCTCTGAGCAGCCACAGAACTGCTTCTCACACAGGATAGAAGTTGCCTCTCTTAATTAGCACTGCTTTGCACTGTCTTCTTATTTTCAAGACCTCTGACCTCTGCTGAGGGAAAAATCATGTGGTTGCTGTGTGTCTGTGCACACCACGCAATAAAAACACAACATCAATAACGGTCTTGTGACTCCTTTAGACATGTGACCATTACGTATCTGAGAAAATACTGAGAAGGTCAGTCAGTACATCAGGCCACTTGCCAGTAACACCAAAACATCTGCTGAGACCCTTGGTGTCCTCTTTGACCAACACCAGGATTTTGAATCTTTAAGCTCATTCATTTTTCTCCTGACTTTGACATTGCAGCTCACTTTTCACATGCATCTCTCAGTCCTTCATAACCCACCTCCAGTTGCTGCAGATTGCACCAAGCAAGGCTGCTAACAAAAACTAGCTGTTGCTCTCATATCACACGTATTTTTGTTTACCTTCACTGGCTCCCAGTGAAACACTAAATCCACTTTACAATCCTATTATTAACCTATAAAGCCCTACTTTATAGAGCTACTAAGACCTTGTCACTGCAGCCAACTTCTCAAATCATCAGATCAGGGTCTCCTTGTCAGTAGTCTTAAATGACTACTGACAATTCCTTTTTATAGATTAAGAGAAAATTTATCTTTTCCTCATTATTTTTGGGAGTTTTTTCCCCAGGTCTATAGCAGTGTGCATGCTGGAATGAATGTGTGACCCTATGGTTGATTATGTGTCTGTATGTCAGAATGTGTATACTCATCTTTAGTCTGTGGCTTTTATTCAAACCGTGAAGCAAACTCTGTGTTTTGAAAAGCGCTATACAAATAAAGTTATTATTAATACCAGTGATTCATAATATTTTTAAAAAGTATTTCCTTTATGTGTGCTCTTGAGAGGGAAGGGCAAAGTGGAATTCATTCGTGTCAATGGTCAACCACAGAGAGAGTAAAAACAGCCCTCCAGACGCCTAACGCCATAAAAAGGGTCAAGTTAGTGGTTGACCAGTGACTGCTTTCCTAAACAATGTGCTGTGATGGCAGCCTGGGCCAGCAAAGACCATTGTTATTCCTTTACACAATAGCAGCGACTGTCAATAACTATGAATAGGAAAGGGCTAATGGTTCAGACCGGGGCTGATCTCTTGGAAGCACAACATTAATGCCAAAGCTTCAAACCTTCCCACACAAGCCTCTTGTGTATTCAGTCTAAAAGAGGAAACTGAGATCAACTTGTTAACCATAAACTAAAATAAGTGACCAGATGACCACACTGCAAGCATTAAGAGCTTCTGTTTTGTGTTTGATGCGGCACCGCAGTGCTAATCATTTAACAGTCTGCCAGAGAATTTCATATAAGAGTGGACTGAGCTCCCATGAGGGAGTTGCAGTGTACAGATTTTGAGTTATGGCGTTGTGATCAGAATGGATGACAGGAAGTACTGGGTGATTGTTTTACCTCTGTGGCCACGTGCATTCTTCACTACCACCGGGTAGCCCAGTGGCTCAGCCTCGTCAATCATCTTCCGGAAGTTGTCGTGCCCACCTAGGAAATTTTCCACGCACGCACACACATACACAAACGGAGGACACATGTAGAATATATTAAAATGCTGTCCTTGGTTTGATAGCATGGTTCACACGTTACAGCCAACTTTGCAGGGCAGGAGAACGAATGTAGCATGTTGCTATGGAAACAGAAATGACTCAAAACAGCGAGGCTGTAGGAGTGCTGTCCGTTTATTTGCTGCTTGATTCATAAGAGTGGAACAGAGGAGTCAGTGAAGGAGGCATTAATGTGAAGCAGCTGACCGTATCTGACACTGATTTATAACAGCAGCCTGTAGCAACAGATGTGCTTAAGCTTTCTGTGCTCTGGCGTGAGAGGTGATTAAAATGTGTTAAAAATACATTTTTAAAAAAAAAATAAATGTAGAAATCTTTTTAATAATATAGTCTTCATTGCTTTTCCTGTGTCTCTATGCTCCATTCAATGAACTGAGCAGATGTGAACTACTCTGTCACGTGGCTTTTTTCCGATGCACTGCTTCATATGTGCTTTCAATGACAAGGGGTGAAAGAAGACAAAGTTCAGAGTAGGAGAGACTGGACACCAAATGTTGTTCTGATCATAAGCTGCTGAGATAGAAGAGAAAAGGAGTGAGGGGAATTTATGTCTTTTATTTTGAAAAATCAGAAGGGGAGTGTTAGGTGGGGTGTGTGCGTGTGAGTACGGTTGGGGGAGGGGGGGGGGGGTGTTACATAAGCTCTCCAGCTGCTCTGCATGCATCGCCTGGCCTACTGTGCAGAGAAGGAATGTAGGCCAAACACTCCCTCCGCTTTCTTTCTTTCTTTTTTCCTTTCTCTCTCACTCAGTCTGTGTCCTTTTTTCTGCTCTCACGGTGAATTTTCTTGCAAACCACGGAGAAATATATATATACAGTGGGGCAAAAAAGTATTTAGTCAGCCACCGATTGTGCAAGTTCCCCCACCTAAAATGATGACAGAGGTCAGTAATTTGCACCAGAGGTACACTTCAACTGTGAGAGACAGAATGTGAAAAAAAAATCCATGAATCCACATGGTAGGATTTGCAAAGAATTTATTCGTAAATCAGGGTGGAAGATAAGTATTTGGTCAATAACAAAAATACAACTCAATACTTTGTAACATAACCTTTGTTGGCAATAACAGAGGTCAAACGTTTACTATAGGTCTTTACCAGGTTTGCACACACAGTAGCTGGTATCTTGGCCCATTCCTCCATGCAGATCTTCTCGAGAGCAGTGATGTTTTGGGGCTGTCGCCGAGCAACACGGACTTTCAACTCCCGCCACAGATTTTCTATGGGGTTGAGGTCTGGAGACTTGCTAGGCCACTCCAGGACTTTCAAATGCTTCTTACGGAGCCACTCCTTTGTTGCCCGGGCGGTGTGTTTTGGATCATTGTCATGTTGGAAGACCCAGCCTCGTTTCATCTTCAAAGTTCTCACTGATGGAAGGAGGTTTTGGCTCAAAATCTCACGATACATGGCCCCATTCATTCTGTCCTTAACACGGATCAGTCGTCCTGTCCCCTTGGCAGAAAAACAGCCCCATAGCATGATGTTTCCACCCCCATGCTTCACAGTAGGTATGGTGTTCTTGGGATGCAACTCAGTATTCTTCTTCCTCCAAACACGACGAGTTGAGTTTATACCAAGAAGTTCTACTTTGGTTTCATCTGACCACATGACATTCTCCCAATCCTCTGCTGTATCATCCATGTGCTCTCTGGCAAACTTCAGACGGGCCTGGACATGCACTGGCTTCAGCAGCGGAACACGTCTGGCACTGCGGGATTTGATTCCCTGCCGTTGTAGTGTGTTACTGATGGTGACCTTTGTTACTTTGGTCCCAGCTCTCTGCAGGTCATTCACCAGGTCCCCCCGTGTGGTTCTGGGATCTTTGCTCACCGTTCTCATGATCATTTTGACCCCACGGGATGAGATCTTGCGTGGAGCCCCAGATCAAGGGAGATTATCAGTGGTCTTGTATGTCTTCCATTTTCTGATGATTGCTCCCACAGTTGATTTTTTCACACCAAGCTGCTTGCCTATTGTAGATTCACTCTTCCCAGTCTGGTGCAGGTCTACAATACTTTTCCTGGTGTCCTTCGAAAGCTCTTTGGTCTTGGCCATGGCGGCGTTTGGAGTCTGACTGTTTGAGGCTGTGGACAGGTGTCTTTTATACAGATGATGAGTTCAAACAGGTGCCATTCATACAGGTAACGAGTGGGGGACAGAAAAGCTTCTTACAGAAGATGTTACAGGTCTGTGAGAGCCAGAGATTTTCCTTGTTTGAGGTGACCAAATACTTATTTTCCACCCTGATTTACGAATAAATTCTTTACAAATCCTACCATGTGAATTCATGGATTTTTTTTTCACATTCTGTCTCTCACAGTTGAAGTGTACCTCTGGTGCAAATTACTGACATCTGTCATCATTTTAAGTGGGGGAACTTGCACAATCGGTGGCTGACTAAATACTTTTTTGCCCCACTGTATATACACCTTTTCGTCTGCCGTTGATTTGTCCGAGAAAATCAACAAGAACAACGTCTAAAACAGCAGCCTGTTGTTTTTGTTTGGCTATCCTGTGTTTCTTAGCACTAGTTTAAACACTGTTTTCACAGATGTTGTGAGTATTAAAACAATCAAAAGGTTTGAAGGACAACTATGTGGATTCACCCATATATGTCTGACTGCTCCACATGTATGTGGACAGAAGCCTGTGATGCAAATTATGTGATTTAAATGTAAAACACACCTGATAATGACATCACTGCTGCTTGAACAAATGCCGATTTGACTGTAGATGATGCAGTTTTACTACCTATGTGTGTGCATTTGCGTTTACTCAGACAGTATCGGTTTTGTTTTCCATTAAATTTCAGTTTCACCCGGTTTTAACATCACCGGGCAAACAGTGATGATCACTGTGACCGACACCTCACCTGGTTATCTGTGTTTATTTCTGCATTTGTCTTATATGCAGTGTGTACATAGAGTCCCTGCATTATATATATGTAAGTACTTCCACAAACAATAAAGTGGGGTTCGCTGCACATGTATTCATGTTTTACTTAAGCCATTTTCACACACGCTGAATGAATGAACAAAATTTCTAGAGCTGAAAACAAAGGTGTAAGTGTGACCTAATCACACTGCACTGGAGCGCTTCTTAGCTAGTTTTTAACATGTTTGCTACAAAGTCTATGTGATGTTCATGTGTGAAAATAGCTTAAGGACAGTCAAGTACTGATTTACCGTAAGAGAAGGTGTCAGGAAGAGGCACCCCATGCCCAGCTAGTTCTTGAAACGTCCAAAACTTGTTGACACAGTTGAGTATGGCCTGGGGCCTGTTGATCAGCCGGCAACCCATCTTCTCCAGGTGGCGGAGCACAGTGATGTCACTATCTGACTGAACCCAGGGCGTGGGTACTCGCACCATCACCACTTGTGGGTAAGATGTCACCAATTCCTGCTCTGCTCGCAGTCCTGTAACGGTGGAAAAACACTCCTGTGATTTGTTAAATTTAATTCATTTATTTGATTGTTGGTCAACAACCTCATACATATATGAAGTTCTTCAGATTATTGTTCTGAGTTGCTGTACAAATGTTTCTGAAACTCATGGAACCAGAACCAGCAGCCGACATCTGGCCTGTTTTTTCTATTTTCAAGACAACAAATGAATGTGTCACTGTTAATAGCTCCAAATTCTTTCTGAAAGTCATATGCAACCCTAGAAACAATGTGAAAGTTCTCAGTAAGACTCCATCCATCATCTAAGTGTTTGATGACACTTTTCCTTTAGTCATCACACAAATCTAACGAGGCCGGGCCATGTGACCAGGCCAGCCACCTCCAATGCTGGTAAATTTAAGCCATTTAAACCTGCAGTACCTACTGATATAAATATGTACTTCTTGCCCATGCACATTTACAGTTACATTTACACTTCTTCCTCCTAGAGTGAGTGACAGGTATCGTCACTGACATACTGAC
This sequence comes from Mchenga conophoros, assembly GCF_057382185.1. Classification (NCBI taxonomy): domain Eukaryota; kingdom Metazoa; phylum Chordata; class Actinopteri; order Cichliformes; family Cichlidae; genus Mchenga; species Mchenga conophoros. The sequence goes on from NC_140545.1 coordinate 6,332,021, forward strand.
ACTTTATACTATTTTGTCCCTATGTAGGGCAGTGGGCTCGCAAAAGAAAGCTCAAGGGTAATAATCTTAAATTTAATCAAACATAAGAAAACTGTGCTTAAAAACAGCCTGATAAATCTAACATATCTAAGATCTTAAATGTGTGGTGCTCTGTCCTGCTGAAAGTCAAAATGACACTGGTTTTCATTAACTTGACATCACTTTTATTATGCAAATGAGAGCTAAGTAACTACAATAGGCTAAGTGAACGCTTCTGAATGGGTCATTTCAATTCAGCTCTGAAATCATAAGACATAAAAAACAGGGGAGAAATAAATGAAAAGGCTTGCACGTTGTGATGGGGACAATAAAGCTGGTGTTAGACAGACTTCATAATTTTTTCTATAAATGCTACAAATCCGGCTAATTTCAACATTCATTAGCCTTCTGAAGCATAGCCAGGCTGTCAGATTTTTTAGGCTCAATTGCAAATGGACAGAACACTGAACTATGACAAATGTGTACCTTTGTGCTATAGCAGGAACTTCAAGTACAAAAAAGAAGCGAGGAGACACACTGAACACTAGCCCAGCACTTAGCCTCAACCATGATGTGAATTTCAGCCATCTTAGGCTCACAATAGTGGTAATGACCCTGGCTAAGATCATCAGAGGTCAAAAGAAGCTGCTGCATGCATAATAACAACCGACACCTAGCTATTAGCATGCAACCCGCCTGCACAATGCACATCTTACATACACTCCTTTAGGGTCATTTTGTCCGCAGACGGGTAAAAAGAAGTGAAACGAGAAATGCAGCTGGTATGAAAGGGCTAGGTATGTTCTAGCAAACACAGAGAAAGGGAACAAGGGGAAAGAGAAAATGTGGCGCATTAAAAAAGGAGTATGAAGCCATGAAAAGAACCCCACCCCTCCCTTTCCTCCTCCTCCTCCTCCTCCTCACAGTCTCAGTGTTAAAGCAGGAGGATTCACTATCGCTCCAGCCCTATTTAGCGCTTAAGACACACTGCTCTTATTGTGCAGCCACTGAGTGCAATGTGAGTGGTGTTACAGTGAGAAACATCAGGGGATGTGGTCTCATGGTTTTCGACAGACAGTATCCACAGTGCTCGTCTCCATCTCCAGGGGGACCAAACAGAGACCGGCGAGGCACCCGGATGAATCATTCCTATTCATCTGTGCAATTGCTTGCGCGCGCCGCACTGACTGTCATGTGACCACTGCAAAAACTATCCGAAGTCCTGGTGTACAAAAATTACAGCATGGGTTTTTGTGATATATGTATATGTATGTCAGCACTTCAAGCTTTCAGATGTTTCTGTTTGCACCACCTCTTTGTCACTACAGACAAGTAAGGACAGGTTGAGGAGGAGCAAAGACTCAATTTGTTCAAGATGATTGTAATACAAAAAACAATTTTAAAAAAACAATAACATTATATATAACATTTTCAGTCCGCAGGACAAAGCTAACAAGCATTCTATGCATGCCACTGCAACATCACAAAGCAGGCTTACAAATGCTGTGAAAGTGTTTGGCTGTTTGTCCGGAATGCAGTCTGTGCATCCTCTTGCGTTAGCCCACTGAGACAACAGTTTCTTGTGGTCTGGTTTTGGGGCAACCATTCTTTGTGTCTATTTGCAGATCTTTTATCAAAAGCACAGATCAGACAAGAACATTTAGTGTAGGTCCACTGCAACATTTGGATTGTGCAGCACTTGAGGCAGACAAGATGAATCATGTGACTTACATTTTGACAAAGACAAGGCCAAACAACTTGTCAGCAAAAACATGAAATCTGCTACTGAGAAATTCTCACACGAATTATGCCATATCTATTCTATACTATCTATATAAGAGCTATCTTTTCAATTTCTCCTTCATTGCCATTCGGATGTGCTGATAAAACTAGAGCAGTTTAGATCTGGCTCTTTGTTGCTCTAGGACAGGGGTGGGGATCTCCAGGCCTCAAGGGCCGGTATCCTGCAGGTTTTAGATGTATCCTTGATCTAACACAGCTAATTTAAATGGCTAAATTACCTCCTCAACATCTCTTGGTGTTCTCCAGAGGTCTGGTAATGAACTAATCATTTGATTCATGTGTATTGACCCAGGGTGATATCTAAAACCTGCAGGACACTGGAGTTCCCCACCCCTGCTCTAGGCACTGCTTCTTCTGCATGGCATGCAATGACTGTCTTTGGTGGCATGTCAGTCATGTTGTATGTCAGACAAAAATCAGAGGTGGTGGTAATGCCTCACCACCATTTCATTGTTTTTGGCTTTGTTCATCAACATCTATCAGGATCAGAAAGAATGAAATTGGAAGGGTAAAAAAAACCCAGTAATCATAGAGCAGACAGTTTTCTCTTTGGCTACTGCAACCATGCAAATTACACAGACAACTGCCGATTTGCAGAATGACCATATATAAAAAGAAAAGCTAAGCCATACTAGTCTCTACCATTCGAGGAATAACGTTTTCAGGTAGTTTTTAGGGTGTGAGTTACACAACAAGCCATAACTAAATATCTTAACTCTAGCATGTGATATAAAGATGTTGCCATGTGTTGCCATGGAAAAAACTGTGAGCCTTTTTGTCAAACCTAATAAAATGCAAATTAACCCTTTCCAGGCCACATGCAAAAACCTGCAAATGAGATCCTGTTGGCTAATTGACAAACAAGCCATTTTCCTGGAGGAAAACATATGCAATCATGCAACACAACAAAAATGTTTATGCACTGTTTTTATTATCTGAAAATGCAACATTTGCTAAACACTGATAAAGTGTAACTGTTCATTTTTGCACTGAGATTCTATGAGGTAAGCACCAGAGATATGCAGCATTTCTGTGATAAAGAGCCATCACATAGCCCTTATTTAGTGCATGAACTCACTTCTTTTATCAAATGTGCAATAATTAACAACCACTCTGTGATGCATATCAAGTAAACAGCAATACTGTTCATCAAAAGGACTCTTTTCCCATAAAATGTAGAGTCTGTGCTTCATAAACAGCCACACAAAAATTCTATCCAAACCCTAGTGTCTGTTGTTGCTCTTGCTCTCAGTTGGTAAATTAAGATACCGAACCTGCCTTAATGTTCCAGCTTCACTGACATGGAAGTGTTGCATTTTTCATCTCAGTAAAAGTGTGCCCACTGGCATGGATCACGGATCCAGTCTATCTTTAATTTTTTCAATCACAAGATGTGAAATGCCTCCAGTTTGCTAAATGCTGGGTTTAGCTGTGAGGGGCCACCATTCCTCATTAAAATATAATGACGTGTATGTTGGGGTGGCTCCACTGATAGCTCCTCCTAGGGACACACTGAACTCATTAACTTTAGTGTGGAACGTGGACCTGAACCTGACCTAAAAACAAAAAAAGAAAAATGACGCAGAAATGAAGCAAGAAAACCTTTAAAACTTCTACATGTAAAGGTGTTATCAGTTTTATGATTTTGACATTATTATGACCTAAGCTAAAAGAAGAAATGGTTTATGCCTCCTCACAGGTCAAAGCTCATCCCTGGATGAGTTGTGATATGAGGGACTTTTGTTTCTCAAATGTTTTCTGTCATACAAATTTTGCTGAAATAACTTCACTGGATTTGGAGTAGGATGTACTAATATGTTCAATGTAAACTGCACATACATTTTGCGCAAATGTAAATTTGATCAAAACAACACACAGAAATGGAGGAACACGTAGTACTAATTACACTTGCAGTGAAATATCACTTGTGTTTCCAGTGTAGAAACAAGACCAACTGCTTTGCTCTAACTGCAAATGTAGCTGTATATCCTTAAGCGTTTGTTCCACATTTGCCTATGGCACTGCTGTGTAGGGCTGGGCCATATTATACCGTTCACGGTAATACCGGTACAATGCTAGTCCACGATAAGAAAATGAAATATCGCGATAGAATATGGGTAAAACGTGCATGCGCAGTCCCAAAAAAGCACGGCAGTAACGGAGAATGGGGAAAGCAGATTGTTGAGTGAAACGGATGAACCAGAATTAGTTTGTAAAAATGGTGCAACCTAACTGGTTTGGTGTTTGTCCGTCAGATACACAACAAAGCACATTTTTTGTAGAACATGCACGCAGGCCGCCATATTTGTCGGACTAAGATGCTCGTAAATCTGGGAGTAATCTGGGTCCTAAAATCTGTCCTTTAAGGTCCCGAAGTCAAACGAACATCACTGAGAGTTAAAAACTGTCTAAATTCTTCCATCTTTAATAAAACGATCAGCGTTGCTGCTTTACCAGGTGTAACTATGATGTTTAACATCCAGGCATCCATGAAAACAGAATTTATTACATTTAACGGAGTTAGAAGTTAGCAGGAAGTTAGCGGAAGTTAGCTCGCTAGTTTCGCTAGTTACCTAAGCATGATATAGCATGTTCTGACTGAGAGATTTCTGAAAAAATCAAACGTACAGCTCTGCTATCACTTCCAACATAAATGAGGACAGGAAACTAAACAGCAGTGACGTTTGTAGGGTTACTGAAGTTGGGCTAGCTAGTATTTAATGATGTGCTACGTGATCGCTAGCGACACAGCTGTGTTAGCATAACATAAACAGTGAAGCTGGAGGATGAACGCTAACACTTTTCCACTCCGTGAAGGTTCCTGATGCTTACAGACAACTGCAATCGCATGGCAGGATGCTGTAAACGGACCAAACTTCAGTCAGGAGAACAACTGAGATAATCCATCCACAATAGAAGGTTAGTGATTAATATACTGCAACAACATGGGAATAGAGCAGCTGTGACAGAATACAGCATTAACGAATCAATGATACAGAAGTGGAGGAAGAAAGAAGAATGAGTTGAAAAAAGTTTGATTTATCTGACTGCTTTGTTGCCTTATAATCCCGTGCACCTTATGGTCCTAAAAATACATATTTGACTTTTTTTATTTGGCACACTGCAGTTTAATGTAGCAAAGCATCTCTTTTTAACTTCAGTGGATATTATAATGGTTATGCTCAGGATATGTCAGCCCATTTCTACTGGAAATGCCTTTTGCTTAAACTTTCAGCAAGGAATTTGCATTTGCACTGTTAAATGTTTATATAGCTTTAATGCACATAAAAATACAGCTGCTTGTTTAAGTGAAAATAAATGGATGGGTTTTTTTGCACTAGTAAAGTTGTGGAGTTGTATTTTGTCTCGCAGAAATTATATCGTCAGTTATATCGTTATCGCAATATATATCGAATATATATATATATATATATATATATATATATATATATATATATATATATATATATATATATATATATCAAATATATATCGTGATAAATATTTTTTGCCATATCGCCCTGCCCTACTGCTGTGTTATGCTAACACAAATGACAGCCCATTCGGCCTGGAAGGATACAAAAAACAAGCTATAGATACAGATATGTTAGCAATTACAGTTTGAATTTTGTGTTGCAACTTCAGAGAATCTGTAATCCAGTGAGTGTTAATCCATATCTTAAAAAACAAACAACAAAACTGCATTTATTGCCAGGTGCATAAAGAAAAAATGCACTACAGGATCCAAGCATCTGGCCATGTATCCTGAGGCTTCCTGTGTAGAAATCCCACAGCACAACCAATCTGTTCACTGGCTGTTAATCTGTGATGTCAAACCAAGGCTCAGAAGACATTTACTTTAGGCAGATTAGGAACTACAAGCCATGTTAACTGCCTTGCTCATGTGAGGCTTGTTAAGCTATACAGTTGGACAGCTGTCCACCTGCATTTAAAAATGTGCAGGGTACAGAGTATATATGTCGAAAATTGTTAGCTCCAGGCTATATTTATCTTGGTAATTATTCCGTGGGCTGTGCTATAACATGTGTGATTATTTGTAATTTCTTAAATGTAATGCCTGCCACTTAAATGCCCATCTGTTTGCATGTAAAATCCTATTTAAAGTGTAAAGCCTGGCTTGACTGAGCCATACAATACAGCGGTTTAATGTAACAGCGCAGTAAGGGACACACTACCCACATTCTTAACCATTGCCATTTTTCAGCAGGCACTAATGTCAGCCTAAAATTATATGTTTTTAACATAGTCTCAATTAACATCTGTGTGTTAATTGAGACCTTCACACATCTCCTCTCATCTTGTGACATATCCCCACTTCACACCAGCCTGACAAATTCCCTGTTGGTCTGTTTGTTAGGAGCTCCTGCTGTTGCCATCACTTTATTGAGGCCTCCCTAGTCATTTCTATGAAATGTTATCCTTACATGACACTCAGAATCACATGTGTTTCGGACAAAGCAGCTCAAAATGAAAATAAAAGAAGAAAAAAAGTTAAAAATAGGTGATCACGTTGGTTGTATAAATATTGTAATATGTACAGAAAACCCTGAAATGCCAGAACAAGTTGATGCATGTTTATATTTGGTGGCAGTTTTCACCCTCACCGTTTCAGTATTAGGTAATAACAAAAAATCCCGATATGGGCGCCATAAAGATTTGCTTGTCATTTACCTGCATTTAGTGTGAATGTCCTATTCTTTTTCTTATTGTTAACTATTACTCGGGGAGTCAATTTTAACTATTTTAAATGATTCAGTGTTTATATACATAAAATAAAAAAATAAAATAAATAATAACACAGAACCTACAGCCTGAGCTATCAAGAGACGCAATCTGTAGCAAAATTACAACAGCTCAATGATGAATTCCTCTTATCTAATAACTAGGTCTCTGTGGTATTTAAACACATTTTTCTTTTAGCTTTTATTGCCCGGGTAATTCAGATAATTTGCAATTGCCGGGATTGCAGCGAATTCAGCGAAATTAAATCAAGCGTCATCCTTCCCCTTCTGGAGGCAGTCTAGCTGGAAAAGTAGGTTAGGCGGTCACGGCCATGCTTACACTTCGCTTCCTTGCAAACAGGCAGACCGAGCCAACCCCTCGCTCTGTATTCAAGCTGTGTACAACCCCCTCCAAACAATTAAAGTCTACCATCTATACGGATCTCAAATAAAACAAGAAAACCAAACTGTATGTCGTTTTACGACCGCGCATCGATTGTGTGGTACTTGCCTAGCTGGCCCTCGCAGATCGTCAGCACGATTTGATCCATGAGGAGGTAGCGGAATTCTACGTCCTCGTCGGCGCAGTGCTCCTTCAGCGCCCGAAGGATCTGGACTTGTGGATACTCCTGGCTGATGCGCCGGTCGGTCAAGAACCAAACTCGAGAACACATTTTCACGTTGTTTGAAAAAGAAATCCGTTTGAAAATACAACAGCTGTGGGCGTGGAGGCAGTAGGTGACCGGTGGCAGCGCGGGATTCGAGGGTCAGGCGGAGATGGTCACACAATGGAGACCTCGGCGGCTACAACCGCTGTTTGGACCGAACCGACTTGGACAAATAGTCTTCTTTATCACCTTTGTTTTCTTTCACTTCCTGCCATTTAGTCTTTCGCTGGTGCAGTTTGTTGAGCCCACACCGAGCTAATTCGACAGCGCGAAGAGAGAACGACGGTTTTACCCGCAAAAATGTGGGGATGCAGCTCTTGCCACCAGGGCAAACAAAGCACGAGCTTTGGCGCTTTGTATTTCCGTTAGCCGGGTCAGAGCTGCTAGCAAAAAAAAATCCCCGCGTTCACAGCGGCTGTTTAGTGCTGCAAACAGCAAAGCTGTCTGCTTTTTTACAATAAACTAACCCGAACAACTATTTTTTTCTATAGGTTTGGCTGCTATCCACGAGGTATTGGTGCTGAAAAGTGCACACGCTTCGTTTACAACTCCACTTATCCGCATGCCCGTGCACGGTTATCGGGGCCTGCCCCAAAACAAAGGTTTCGAGAGGATGTAACCAATCGCAGCTCGCGAATTGTATCACTGCCCAAAAAGCACGCGGAAGATGTAGGCGAGCCGCTATAATGCCAACCAATGAGGGAAGACTAGGGGGGCCGAGCCTGGAGGGATCGCGCGCTCCGCAGTTCAGCAAGAGACGTCTGCAGAGCGCACGAGACCGCGCACTTTCCGAACCGGTTCAGACCAGACCGGCGAGGGGGTCTGGCGAATGCCGACAGCGCTGTCTCTAAGCTGAAGTGGCAGGAAATGAAACAAGGTCATCACAAGCTACTACATTCTCACCTTCCCTTTCTTTTATCCCACACTCGGAAGATTTCTAAAGACTTCTTTTTGACAGACAAATAGTATTAAAGAGTCGCTATTGTTTACCAACGCTGCTCAGGGAGCACCAACAGCTGAGAAGCGGAAGAACACCTCGGCGTGACAGGAGAGCGAAATTATGCGAATGACCCACTTCTCCTTCTCTCCCTCACAGCTCTTTGTGCTTGTGCTGTTCGTGACTGTATTATTATTAGTAGTAATATTCCTGGAGCGACTGGATAATACAAAGAAACACAAACAAACAGCCTTCATAGGCATTACTTTTTATTCAATAGTCCCTACAGATTCCGATGATGTCATTATTCCCGACATCCATTTAAATAAAACACAGAAAGGGGGGGTTTGCAAAAAGGGTTCGAGAAGTCCCCAAATTAAAAACAAAACAAACTTAAATATGATGATAATTCAGTGAGAATTACTTATACACACGGACAAACTGTAACCAGTAACCTCGGACAGATAATTTGGCATACTTTTTACCTTGTAACAGTGAATATATATATAAAAAAATGCAATCATGATCTTTATAAGAACACAGTGGCGTGTCAATACATCAATATATAATTTCCCCCCCACCACCACCCTCTTTTCGCGGTGGCAAACAGCTGGAACACTGATGCCATGACGTGATCGAGGCTCTGTGGGAATAAAGCTGTGCATGATCTTCTCAGCATTTTGGAGCACGTTCCTTTCCTTACTGTTTGTTACATAACGACGTGTGATGAGTTTAAAGAAACAGAGCACACCCAGTTAGACTTTGAGTAATCGTCTGGTCAGTCATTCAGAGAATCAAGCTGTTTAATACTAGGAAACCCAAAACATATGATAACCAAAGGTCGTCAAAGGTTAACATCCGTGTTTCCTCGTCAGTTTCTATGAGGGCACATGGCTCTCGACAAACGCTCTAAATCTCTTTGCACGTCACATAAACGCGTGAATATTAAAGATAACCAGGAACGCTAACAGCGTCAGTTCAGCGTCCTTTCTTGGCCACATGTCAAAGTTTCACCAACAGATGAAGCAGCATGAGCTCTCCTCCTCAGCTGAACCGATGTAGGCTTGCTCTCGCGAGAACCCCTCACGCACCGGTTACGTCACACACCAGTGACACAAAAATCAGGGTTCAACAATAGAAAAACTTCACACCATTTTATAATTGTTAATAAATTCCCCGTTATGCCACGTAACCAAATTTAAACTTATTATTCCACATAAATTGATTATCCACCTGTGTGCTTACACATATATATTAGCTTACCTCGAGAATTTGGGGCAAGGAAGTGGTTTTATACAAAATTTCTACCCCTCTTAGTAGAATGTTTTATATAAATGAATTCCACATGATTCAACCATATTAATAAGGCAGAAACAGACATTAATCCTGAAAGAAAGAAGTGGCACGGTCTTTTCCCCCCCTCATCTCCTTTTCAGCCTCCCCCGAGCACAGCGCACAATAACGGCGAGCCAACAGGATCAAACCGGGTAGAGCCAGTCGTGCTGCCCTATCGTCACAAAGTAGGCGGAAGGCAGCGTGGCAGACACATCCCATGCGCAGTCAGCAACAGACGTATTCCCTACCAGCATCCAACCTTAACTGTCATACCATTAACCGCAGCAGATTTACTGTGAAATCTGGTTTCATTTGTTAATGCAAATAAATAAATGAAATATATCTGGGATGAAATCTGAAGTAAGGGACACACCAAGAGAGATGTTTCAATGGATTAAAGTAAGCGAGAAGGATACGTGAACTTCACATTATACACAGGTCATGTCCACGCGGTTGGTCTGCTCGCCGTTTAGGCACAGCTAATGAAATGAATACACTTAGGAACACACACACATATATATATATATTTCAAGAAAAATAAATACATCTATAAATAAATACATCTATTTTATTTAACTATTGCAGCGCATTGTCTTAGGATAGAGAGCCCTCTGGTGGTAGATTAACACATTACATTCGATTAATTTATCTATCTATCTATCTATCTATCTATCTATCTATCTATCTATCTATCTATCTATCTATCTATCTATCTATCTATCTATCTATCTATCTATTTGTCTGTCTATCATCCAGATATACGGAGTAAAAGGGCAACAGTGTACAGCCGCTGCTCCTTCACAGTGCCCAGGCTCTGACAAAATATCCCATCAACCATTGCAATCAGCCCCATCATCCAGAGGAGTGCAGCAGTGAGTCGTTTATAAGCCCGGCGCTGATCACTCTCGCAGTGTCCATAAGGGAGCAAGAGTGTACAGTTGATGGAAAATACCATGATGTACTGTAACAGATAAAGCCGTTGTTCACAGTGATAAAGAAGCCTGGCTGGTGTTTTGAGTCTCAGAAGTGAGGTATATGTGACTACGATGACCTGGATGACTGAGAACCTTCACAGACATATATGTGACCGCACAGCTGATGGGCAATGTCTCAAACAAACATGTTGGGATGCTGGTAGAAAATCATTTGTGTAACTTGTAATCGCTGTGTATCTGCACTTATATACGCGTAACACAACGACATAGCAGCAGGAAACTGAAATTTGAATGAAAAGATGGCAAACATATAATTATGTATATATAGGTATAAAAGATTCCGTTTCAACAAATTGCTTTAACTGTTGTCCTCTCCAGGTGGGTGCGCTGTGCCTGCATGCAAGCCTTTCTCATACTCAACAAATTATCGGCATCCAGTCTAAACTGGGGAATACCTATCACAGATAAGACATGACCACAAAGCCCCAAATTTGTTTCTGGAGCAGAACAGCGTGATCTGAAGCGCCACTAAATGCAATTATCTAGCTCCTGCACTGCCACAAAGTAGACAGGGAAACATACTGAAGCATGTTTGCTTGTCTAAGATAATTTGGAGTTTTTTGGCGTGTGGAAGGTGCGGGCAGCCTCTTTCTTTAGTTGTATCCAACCGGAATGCAAGCGTCAAAGTCACTGGCGTGCTCCTGTATTAACGATAAGAACTGTATCCCACAATAACAGGCTCATTTAACAAATATACACGGCACAGTGGGCTTCTATTTTTAAAATCATATGTCTATTCTAATTATATGTTAGGCGTTTATTTTAGTCATAGCAGTGGTAGGCATGTCCTGGCGGAATCTCATTAATATTAAAACCGGGAACTAGTTAAATAGATCTGATTTCTTTTTTTTTTTCCTATTGTGGTGCATGAATTTATCTTCAACGTGCTCCGGCTGGCGTTGGAAGTAGTTCCGGTGGTTTAGCAGCCGAGCGGAGCACTGAGACCCGGGATCTTTGCGTTGATGAGCGCAAATGCGAATAGCGGGTCGAGTCCTCCAGTCTTGACTTGTCGACTGACCACAGCAGCGGTCAGTTTGACGCCTGCAGAGCGCCGTGCGCACGCAGCCAGAGTGACAGCGCAAAGGCACCACAGGAGCTTTTTTTTATGTGTGTGTCTGTCTTCGAAGGGGATTTTCAAGTGCAGAACAGCGTCTGGAGCTGCTTGAAGCAGAGTGCACAAATTGAGCCGGTTCTCGTATTCGCGTGCGACGGTGAGTAGTCCGTTCACAAGAATGTTTGAATATGTTGCTCATTAGGATTTGTGACAAATGATCGCACAGCGGTGGTGCTCAAAGCCAGCGGTTTTTGTTTTGTTTTTGTTTTTTACTTAACGGCAGGCCATGACAAGTTCGCTGTCTGTGACAATATGAATGCATGCAAGCGTTGCATTGTGCCGTTATACCACGTCTGCTGGATAAAGTCAACTTCCCTAAGTTATTATCTCGATGCTACCGTCGGCACAGCCAGGCTGTCTGCTTACAAGACTGTTAGGAAAGTGGTGCTTAATGGAACAATTATCCAAGCAGTGAATTGTACGGGACGCGCAATACGCGGAGGACAGTGCCGGTCAGAGATTTAAAATAAAAGACTTTTGAAGTGATAACAGGGGAAGCATGAAGCCTCGCAGCAGAGGCTTACAGAAAGCTGAGCTCCACAGTGATGCAGTTGTCTATCCATAAAGCAGTTCAATTGCTTTATGTTTGATATATAAATATATATAATAGCGAATCAGCTATGCATTAACAAAACACATTAATCTTCTAGCTCACATAACAATGGAAGGAAAAAGTAGTATAAGGAAAAATGAGCCTTTTTCCTTGTAATTGGCATTGTTTAACAGCGTGAGGTATTTTATAAAAGTTTAGATTATATGAACACTGGCAGTGTGTCAGTAAGAAGCTGTCTGTCAGTGTTTGTAGATGCTGATGTCTTTGTTCGGTCGTGGATTTCAGAGCCTCTCCGTGTCAAGTTTAAGAGAATGTATTAAGGATATTTAATGTATATTGTATTAAGACTTAAAAAAAAAAAGACCTAACCCTGATATATACTTTATATATATTGAGAGGGAGAGTATGAATTTACTGAATACTTTAAAATAAATGATTTGAGCTACTTGAAGATATTAACAGTTTAGCTGATGCAGACACAGCTGCCCTTGAGCCATGCATGCAGATGACTTTTCTTTAGTTTTCCAGCGAGCTGAGTTTGGTGATGGTCCAGTTTTGCTCATTCACTGTGGATTTCTTTTCTATAGGCTGCCCATGAAGACACCATAGCTTTAACATCAAAGGTAACCGTCTAATACCGACAGGACTCTTTGTCTTACATTATACTGCAGTATCTTTAGCTAGCCAGTACTATACAACTTCATCTCGCCAAAAATATTCAGACAAGGGGAGTTGGGGTTTGTGTGTGTGCGCGCGTGCTCGTGTGACAGACTGAGGAAGCGTTAGAGAGAGAAAGCCCTGCTCCTGATTTGGATGCGTCTCTAATTCCTATCAAGATGAGAGCTGTCTGAACAGATTTCTCTCATCATTATTTGCTCTGAGATTTACTTGTGCTTGTAAATGGTGTTGATTGAGGGTAATTTGGCTTTTTAATTGCTGAACAGCTGCCACACTCACTGCTGATTGCCATTGTAGACTTTCTCAGTAGATCACTCATAGACCCCTAAATGCCTCATTAAAACGTTATGCAGAATCTCATGAAACGTGGCGAGAAGGAACCCTTCATAATGTTTTACTGATTTGTGTTTTATCATCAGAAAGGTCGTTGTAATTATCGTCAATGTCAGCAAATGCAATGCCAAGAACCGAGTGTAGTAATGACTTTTTGAAAGTTGAATTAACGGGCTATTTGTGGATGCACTACAGGCGTTTCAGTCTCTTTGATAAAGATGAACTCCATATGCCAGTTTTCAAATCGTATCTGCCTGTCAAAATTTTGATGTTGTCTGTCTGCATATTCATTATGACTTGTAATATATTCTTTTTGCGTGACTTCACAAGACGTGTTGAGCAGCCAGGCTTTCTTCTCAGTGTCTGCCAAGAATGATTTGCCTCCCAATTAAAACGTGATGGAGTTTGAGACGTAGAACTTCCCACAAATTTGCGACAAAAGTGGGCTTTGTTAAGCAGTTTATATCTCTTAAGAAACCTACACTTGGTCTTTTTGCGTCACCCTGTTGAATTAAAAAAAGAAAGAAAGAAAAATTACAGTACACATACACACATCCTCAGCATTAAAGCTGCTGACAGAAAAAAGTGAATAACACTCATCGCAGTGCAGTATTGTGCTGGGAAACCTTGAGTCCTGGCACTCCTGGTGTTGACATTACTTTGACACATACCCCACACCTAAACATTGCTTCAGACCGACCACTGCGACACAGTGATGACTCTCCCTGACAGCAAGCGCTTCTCCCAGCAGCACAGTCGGCCCAGAGCACAACCCAATCCCAAATGGAGGTCCCAGTCCCATCAAGGGTGAGCGGGATGTTGGGGAGCAAATCATGGAGAGGCCCCACATCCGGCTGCGAGACATTACAGGGCAGCTCAAGAGATTCCGTGTCCAAAGTGGGCTGTTAAGTTGAATCTTGTCTCATCTTAACATTTTTATTTGAATCTTGTCATCCATTCCACCGAAAACCACCATCTGTGATGTACTCACTGCTCTGATTTCAACAGTTCAGTCACTGCTAACCAGTTCTTCCCATTTCATTTTTTCCCCTTACCATCAGGGTGATGATGTCGCTGTTGCGGCATCTTCGATATCATTCAGCTTCTCTAGTAAGTTTGTCCTGCGGTCAGATCTACTCCGACTCCACCATCTTAGACCGCAGCCGATGGTTCTCCTTGTTCTGCTGCGAGCTGGAGAGCCACACCAGCCAGAGTCTGCTGCAGGCGGAGAACTGCAAAGCAGAACAAGAACTACGATCGACAGCTGGAGTCAGAAGAGTTGGGAGTCTGTCAGTGGGATGAAACGCTCTCTGGAGAGGCAGTTAAATATACTGCTTCGATATTTATTTGTCAGAAAGCGGCAATTAAAGTGTTTGCGGAGAGGCACCTTATATGCGCTATTAATTAATAATGCATTAACAGAAAAAGAAAAGCCCCGCTGCTACTGCCACAAATAGAATCTGTGGGAAACGCTGTGTCGGGACAAGCGGCAACTTTACGCATGAGGCAGGTGGTTTTATTGTTCTTGCAGATTGGTGTAGAATCAATCCCAGCATCCTGGTGCCTGGGCGGTGCTCATATAGAGTTTTGCTTTATTGATTAAACCCAGCATGATCAGTGTTAGCACGCATTATTTCAGTCTTTTTTTTTCTCTTTTTTTTGCAGCTCATAAGTAAAATCCAATCTCTTTGACATGCTGTGGAAAAATATTTTGCCTGAATTTACAGCAGCATTGACGCCTGTAAGCAGACACACTGTGTGCTCGCCTTATTACACATGTGCTGTTAAAGACGGTCGGTGTTTAACCCTGGAAAGATCTGTTTGCTTAATGAAGAACTTAATAAGTAACAATATGCTTTTAGCAAACACAGACACCCACGCTCCTCTGTTACACAGATTGATCCCTGAGAGCCATCTTCCACTCTTTATCGTGGACACTTCCGCTAGAGGGGTTGTAATTTAGCTGCCTTGCTCGAAGATAGCGTGGCAGTAGCTATTAAAAGAGGTGAGGAGGTGGTCTCGTTTGGTTTAGCAAGAAAACCCTTTAATCTGCCTCTGTAATTACCAGGCCATTACTGCGTTACTAGGGCATCAGGTCACTTTAATTACCTCCGGTCAAATCAATAATCAACTGTTTAAATAATTAAAGTGATTGTTTAGATGACCCGATGTTACCCGTAGATATGAAAAGCGTCATGCCCTGGCTGCTATACATTGATTAGCCACAAGATTAAAACTGGGGTGACCACCACCCCACCACCCCATCAGCCTTGTACCTGAGCATCCTGCTTGATCTGATTTGGATCTGGGGAGCTTTGAAAGCCTCGGGGTCTCTGTGGTGTTCCTTGAGCCGCTTCTGAGCTCTTATGCCGATGTGGCGAGGCGTCATGTGCTGATGTGCTGTCTTTTGCTGTAGCAAAGGGGAGGGAGCATGGTCTGCAATCATTTTTAAGTGGGTGGCATATTTGAAAGTAACATACACATGAATGCAGGAACTGAGGTTTCCCAGCATTACGCTGCATTGTAATGAGATGATTATTAGTCATACTTGATAGCTGTTCATTTCCCCTTTTAGTTGTTTTTATGTTTTGGCTGATATACATATCTACGCAGATGATGTTTGGCAATCTAACGCGGCGGTCTCCGTCGTCTGGCTGGGAAGGCGATATTTTCGACAAGGCATTAGAGCAGACTTTCTCTCTTTTTAAGTCCCTCTAAGTTCCCTGAGTGCTCCCAGTCACTGTGATTTTTTGTCATGTCCCCAGGAAAGTACACATAATTTGAATTCGAATGTAGCAAATCCTTTTATCTTGTCAAAATCCTCTTTGATTCTGTTAGTAAAAGCATTGCTATGATTTGGAGGGGGAAAGAAAAAAGAAAGATAAGTAAAAGATAAGATAGGGGATGATCACTTTTAAAGGGCCGTCATTTGGATTGAACTCGCCAGCAGCGTTGCCTGCAAGACGAGAGATGCAAAGCTTCCACTGCTAACCTGATGTAAAGCTTGCATCTTGCACAAGCTGAGAGCGCTCTGCTACTCTGGTTAGGTTTTAATGAGTAACAATTGTTAGCCAATTTGCATGTAAAACAATGCAATTATAAACAAGCATCAAAAAGCTGTAATACTTCTAAAAATGTAAATGACTCTCCATTATAAAGTGCAACAAAACCTAAGCCATGCCTCCAAGCCAGGGCCTCTAGGTTTTTGGATGCTTGCTTCCATTATTAATGCTATTCACAAGCCAAACTTTTTTAGGTTGGTGCAGTTGGGCGCTTTAATCTATTTTTGCTGTAAATTAATGAATTTTTAAAGAGGACTAGTCCTCGCTGAATAGGGCTGGATGTGGGAATGTAGTTTGAGTCGTGGTGACGCAGTGCTATAGCCCTCTTTACTGTGCGAAGCGTGAGTTCACAAACAGCATCCCATCGCTCTCTCGGGACCTTTCGTTGGGGGATTTTTCCGAAATGCTGCACTCCTATGTTTTATTTATGACAAAATATGCCTTTTTAACTTTGCCGTTGTCAGAATCTGGAATTTTGATAGCTCTTTCCTAGTTGGTGCTAGTAAGTCTTCTGGGTCGCTAACTCCCTCTACCTTGGCAGATGTTTTCAGGTGTAATGTTCTGTGTGGGCTTAGCGAGTTAAATATTTTATTCTAGGCCTTGAGGGATTCAGTGGAACCTAGTGATTTTTCTTGCCTTCTTTCAGTCAGGTTTTCTTTCAGACTTGAGAAAAACAGTGTGAGTCAGTAATGTTCTGTTTCAGTAGCGATGCCACCGGATTGACTCGGTTGACACGAGCCAGCCAGCAGGTTTCATACACACACACACACACACCCAGAGAAAAAAAATGATTAAAGTGTTGTTCTGTTATGGATAAATTATTATCCTTGGTATGAATGTATCCACTTTTTTTCTTCTTCTTCTTCTTTCTTTCAAACTTTCATTTTCCTGACCACTCTCTTCTTTAAAGACTCAATGTATCTCACTGTGTAACAGTGCGTTACATCGATGCCTCTCCAGGTCTCCTTTTAAAAACAAGTAGACAGTATCAAGTTATAATTGCTTAACCCAGCTCCATTGAGGGATAAGGAAACAGCCACTGCGAGGGCATCTGATTTGCCTTGATATCTCATAATTGAACCTTTTCAGGGGTGTGCTTTCTGTGCTGAAGCAGAAAGTAATTAAGATGTTCAATACGGGTTTTTTGGACCTTTTCCTTCTTCCTTTGAATGGCCCACACTTTGAGACATGACAGCGCTCAGTGTGCCTACAGACTTTTCTTTTGACACATTAGCCTTACCCTTGCCAAGGCAGTCCTTCCCAGAAACCCCCTCTGCTCTGCACGCTCCGGGTGGGTATTTTGTCATTACTTCATTTTCCTCTGAAAATATTTTGATGCCTCTTTCCTTTTGGCTCCCTCCTCCTCCCCCCAGCCCACCTCGCTTTCTCTCACCCATCCCCCGTCACTCCATTCAAAGTTCTCTATTAAAATGCAGAACTGTAAAGCCTCTCTCAGTCTAAAAGCCTGCTAGCAGCAGGGGACTGTTAGCTGTTAGTGATGCATACAGCTGAGTGAGTGCATCACAGCTACAAAGTCTAATGGGTGAATACATTCAATCACACACATACCCTCAACTCTTTTAAAGGGACAATGTTCACAGTCATGAAAGCTCTATCCACAGTGCAGAGAGTGATGCGTTTAAATTCTTAGGAGATTTCTTGCTCATAAATGTCTAAATCCTTGCTTTTTTTTTTAAAAAAATGCTTGTAATCTCTTCTTTAACTGCCAACTAATATATCACAACTGTCACACTAAGAAAGTTAATATTTTACATTCTTCTTTTTTTGTTCTTTGATGGGTGAAAGATAAGAAATCTAAAATATCTTGTTTTTTAAGCGTAATGCAAACCGCTTCTGTCTCTGAATATGCACAACCATACTGAAACCCTGTTTAATGAAGCCGTGCCGTTTCTGTGTGATCCTCTGCCAGAATCTTCTCATTTCATCGCCACCTTTATTTCCTCTTCAACAACAGTCTCTTTGAAATAGATCTTGTCTGTATGTTGTTTTTGATGTTTCCTGAAGAGGGATGCAGAGTTCAGCCTTGTAAGGTTTTGACAAGTATCAGCAGGAATTGTGTTGTTTGCATCACTGCCCAGTCACCGCATTCGAAGTAATGCAACAAGAAGAACCTTTTTTTTTTTTTGGGGGGGGGGGTGCTTTTTCTATTGAAAAATTTTATGCCATCATCAAACAGCAGACATGAGTGAACTATATGGGGGGTTTTATTCAAGTATTTGAACCAAAGGAGCATTAGCAATACTCAAACTCTGCCACTGTACATCATTTTAGAAAGTATGCACTGCTTTTTCAACATAGAAAACCATGGACAATTACTTGTCATGAATAAACTGTCCTTTCTGATAACGTATTTGGCACTTTTTAATAGAGTCTAGCACTCAAACACGTATGCATTTGGTGTAGTGTAGTGTATTTCTACAGAAGGCTGATGTCTCCCTGATCTGCAGAGATATACAGTGACTGAGATCTCTTTTCTCCAGTTATCACTTTTCTTCCTTGATCCCTGTTGTGAAACACAGTCGATATCATAAAATAAAAGGCACAGTGCTGAGGTTAGCTTAGTCACCGTGGGCCCAGTTGACTGAGCCAACTAGGTAATTGGTTGCGTCTACCCGCCCAGCAGGGCTCCTCTCCCCAGAAGCCAAGTCAAGTCTTCTCTCTGTGCTCTCTTCTATTACTCATCATCCCAACACCTCACTATGCTAGCGGTGTGAAGCTACACCGTGCAGCCAGCCCACGCTCCCAAAACTTCTCAACAACAGCAGCCACGGCAGGTCGAGGCTTGTGGCAGGCTGATTTGCAGCTTGAGCCTCCTTTTTAATGAGGGGAAAATAAGTACTTGTTGTTCTGTGTCTTGTGTGTCACCACCCCCTTCCCCACATACCCTGCACCACTGCAACTAGTAATGCTACATTCCCTTTAGCAAAAAAAAAAAAAGAAGAAGAAGAAGGTGCACTAATTAAGATAGCTTCCTGGGATTTCGAAGAGGGGGTTGGAAGAAGCTTCTCCCACAGTGGCAGGGCCTTGAGGAGGGGGACAGGGGTAGTTTTGTGCAAAAAGCCTCATCGGGCACATCTCTTCTGTCAGTGCCGCTTTCCTTGCACTAGTCCCCCCCCTCCACCCCTTGCCTGGGTTGTTTAGCTTGATGAGTCTGGTGCTAAATATGTATTTTTTTTCCATGTGTAATTAAGCAGGGTTTTGCAGGAGCTGGGCATTTCACTTCTTTTTCTTCCTTGTATATTTTGCTCTCCAGGGGGATTGGTGAAAAGACAGACAGAGGGGTTTGTGTTCGTCTGTACGTTTGTGGTGGTAGGCAGGCTCATTGAAGTTCTCCCACCTTGATTATATACAGCATGAATGGAGACTGTGCGTGGGCCAGTGGGCTCTTTGTTGTTCAAGGACATTGGAAGGTTATTTCGCAGGATGTTGATAAAGGTTTGGCTGTAGATTTCTGTATTAGTAAGAGATTGAATTCATCCAACCATTATTAACTATTCAGACTCTGGGCCTCTGAGATTTACCTGTATCCCTTAGAGCGTATGTCGTTCGTTCTTGGTGCTCGCACGAAACAAGAAACTGATCTTGAATCAGAGCGAGGTTTGAATGCAGCATCTTCACTCCTGTGATGAGTAACAGTTACATGACATTCTCAGCCCAAAAGTGACAAATCTACAAATGTTCTGTGACTGATTGAAGTACAGAACAATTGGTGAGTAATTTCTCTTGGGTGTACCAAATGATTCCCTTTGTTTTGTCCTGAATCACGCTCAAAGTGCCCACTTCCAAAAAATAGTTCAGTCTCTGTGTAACAGAAGGTACAGTTTTAGGTCCAGTGTTGCTCTAAAAATAGCTTCGAAAATCAAATGTTGAGGGTTATTGAGGTTTCATTTTTTGGGTCTGCCTGGCAAGGACCTGAAACCCTGAGGGGGGAGGCAGTGGGGTGGTTGTGGACTTGACAGAAGAGTGAGACACGTCGAGAGTCGGAGAATTAGAACACCGAGTGTGTGTTTCCGTGCGTGTACGCGTGTCTGTGTGGAGGGGTAGTCAGAGAGGGGAAGGGGACGAGCCTTTCGGCTCCTCCAGAGGGTTGGAATTCCTCCCGAGCTGTTCCCCCCATTTGGCAGGCACTTGTGAAAACAATTCCCCAGCTTTTAGTCACTCGGCAGATCCAATTGCCATTTCCACTTTGGAGGGAATGAGAGTGCGAGGCAATCCAGATAGACAGAACACAGAGAGAAAAAGAGAGAAGAGTTTTAATCGGGTTGGACAGATGCCGAGGCCAGTTGAACGGTTGTGCGATATTAATATCTTATGAAGGATGTCTGGCAGTCCAAGCTCACCGTCTTGTGTGGTTTGTGTTTGTACGTTGCAGCAGCGGCCATTACAGAGGCTAAATGAAGATCTTGTGAACATGCACGAGGGACGAGCTCTACCTTTCACTTCGGTGACTTCCTCAGATGCTGTGGCCCAAAGAAAGATGGAAAGGAATGGGAAGAGTAAGAAACTTAACTCTTACCTAGTCCCCCATGCAGCTTTGCTTATCACTGTATAATTAATGCAATGAAACAATTTGATTAAAGTTTTTGTTTGTTTGTTTTTTTCATATCCATAGCTCACGGTGCATATCATATTTATTCACACTGTGACAGAACAAGTGAGCAACATGCCAAAATATTTAGTTTTCCATTATACAGCGCTGCACTGTATGCGGAGAATATTCTGCAAGTTAACATCTGTGTGTGTCTGCCAAGTGTTCTTTCTGCTCCAGCTAAAGGAGATGAATAGACATAGTAAATAAACCTCCTGCTCTTCTAGGCTTGAGCCAAGACTGCTGCACAGAACCCATTCAGTGAGCCAACAGGAGATCCTCCATACGCCAAGTCCCTGAGCCGTGCATCTTCCCTTTTGACCCCTGACCCCTGACAAGACAAACACTATGACCTCTGAGCTGGAGAGCAGCCTTACTTCAATGGACTGGCTTCCCCAGCTCGGCATGAGGGCAGCCATTCAGAAGGCCGACACGGGACACCACCATGGCCACCACCACCACGGGCACCACCACCACCACGGGCACCATCACGGACACGGACCTGGCAAGAAAATGGTACATTTGGACCCAGGAACCACACTGGACCAAGAGGAAGCAGCACAGCACAGAGATGGTAAACCGCCCTACAGCTACGCCAGCCTCATCACCTTTGCTATCAACGGCTCACCGCGCAAACGGATGACCCTCAGCGAGATCTACCAGTGGATCTGCGACAACTTCCCTTACTACAGAGAGGCAGGCAGCGGATGGAAGGTAGGACAGGATATAAAAACTGTGTTTTGTTCTTGTTGTCTGCAGGTGAACTGGTTCTAATGTGAGTCTGATTTCAGAATGGGAATTTTTTTTCACAAATTATGATGGCTAACAGTTTTGTAATATTTTATTTATTCAATGATTTATTTAGGTCTGTCTTTCAGCATCTTTGTATGTCAAATTTATAGCGAAGCTGAAAGGATCCAAAAATGCTCCAGGTCTGATCATGTGGTACATCACCAGCCTAGTATAAAGATTAAACTGGGTGGTTCATCGAAGTGTACTTTATTTTAGCTTTTTCATTCATTCAAGACAACGACATGGTCAGTGATTTACTATTAAACAATCTTCGTCCTCTTATTTTAAAGGTTCATTCGCTGTTAACCAGCAAGCTCCGGTCTTTCCTGTCTCAGAATCATCTGTAGGCAGACTCCACAACCTTGAACTGCGACAATATACAATGTTGTATATATACACACTATCCAGTGTGTTAGTTTTTTGTGGGGTTTTTTATTTAAACTCTATAGTACAGTTAGATGGATGTATTGACATTTAGTCAAGGCTGTTTTTTTACGGCAAAACTTTTCTTGCATTTTTACATTTATTTTTCGATTTTAGTTGTTTGCCTCCTTTACTATTCAACTGATTAAATGATTAACTGTCAAATTGAAGATTTATATACAGACACTGATGAAGTTTATCATCTGTTAGGACTGGAGATAATCGACATTGTTTGGTCATTGTTAGATGCTGTAAAATAAACCTCCAGGTAGAAGTTTGTAGTTTTATTCTAGAGCTCAGAATACTGCCCGCTTCTATTAAGCATCAGTCCAACATGCTTCTTTAAATGCTGTATCTTATATCAGTCGAATCGATTATATGTTTTACATCTTAGACATTTTAAGCTAAACCTAGATTTGCTAGGGGATTTGTAGGGGAATAGATTGGACTGAAAACGGAAACTGGATACTTAATTCAGGTTTCTATGCTATTTCACACCCATATCCTCACACACTCATAATGCTAGTGATCAGAATGCATAACCCTGAACCAGTTGTAACCCAGAAGAGCACAGAACCCTGTTAGTGAACCAAGAATGATTGACAGATGCATTTCGTCTCATTCAGATGACATTATTAAATCCTTATGCAAATGTAGCTATGCAAATCCTGGCTAATATGAGCAGAAAGGTGGCTGTGTTATTGGAGACAAATGAATAGATCCCTGCGGTTGTGTCTTGGGGATTCTCTGCCTTATTAGCAAAGAAGGGAATGGATATAGTCCTTCTCCTGACACTGGAAAGGCTGTCTGCAAACTATCAACCAATTCATCTCTCTGAGAGCAAGAACATTTTTCTTCTTCTCTCATTATTTCTCAGTCTTACGCTTTCTATCTTCATCTCCCAAACACTTGCTCTCCACCAAACCCCCTCTCCCCTATTCTCCTTCACTCTCATATTCACTCACTCACTCCCCTCCTCTCTTCTTTTCCCCGCGTCTGTTCCCCGTCTATAATCTTCAGCACACCGTTCCCTGAACGGAGGCATGCCAGGTACGGAGACAAAAAGGTTATGATAAAAGCCAGGTTGTGTTGGAAGAGCTTCTTACCAGTTAGCAGGATTCAATCAATTAGTTTTCTGTTCGGATAGAGAGAACGGGGGTTATAGAGACCATCCAGGATTTCTCTCGCTGCAGCTCATGACTGCCTTTCCTGCTGGTTGTATTTGAGTGCCAGTATGTTTTAGTATCCCGTAATTATACAGCTAGATTCATTGATTTGTGTGTGTAGCTGCATTCTAGTAGCATCATTAAGGCGCTATGCTGATGCCGTTGCGCTTTCCTTTTCACACGTTCTGGCATTTGTTCACTACACTCGTGCAGGGAGTTTTTTGCAAGACACATAACCCAGAGTTTTGTTGGATTCTTTCTAGGCCAGAGCTCTATAAAACTACACAGTGTTTTCATTTGTCAGTATAGATCGATTTAATAAAATATATTGTAGACTTTTAGACTATTATGTTAGCTAACGTAACGCTGCATTTCACTCTTTTCATCCATCTGCTGATTGGCAGCTGTTCACATGCTGCCAATCAAAGAAAGAATTCTCTTAAATATGGAGGAAGCCAGCAAGAAGGAGTTGTTGTAGTCAGGTCGAGTGTAAGATATATAGAGATTATTTTGAACTGTGAATCATCCAAATCGACTCAAGTTGAGTGCAAGAAAATAACTTTTACTGTTGTTTAACTAACTTCATTTTTTATCACTGTTGTATATATAAATTCCTGCAGCTTATAGCATAAGGCCTTAAAAAGGTGCCTGTAACTATACTGTTTTTACACTTTATCGTGCTGCTGTAACACAACAATTTCCATTGTGGGATCAGTAATGTATCTATCTATCTATCTGGAAATGAGCATGATTGTAACTCTCTAAGAAAAAGGAGTTTCTGCCTAAAAAATGTATCGGTGTCCACCTGCTTTCAACGTGAAGGGAAAAGAGCACGCATATATTCCGACATGAGTGCACCAAATCATATTTAATGTTATTTACATTTAGCAATGAATGATTTAGCTTTCCTTCATCACTGGACATACAATTTGCCTACTTATTCGTAGAAGTGAGCGATGTAGCCTCAAAATTGTATCAAAATATACAAATTTGAGATAATTGTATTTATGAAGATACAGGGGGGGAAATACTGAACAGCATTTTGTAGTGGATTGCTGCTTTCTGGCAGCAGCATTTGAAAGCCATTTTCTATCCTTCTTTTCAAATGAGCTGCTGTCATTGATGACAATCAAATGTACTATATGCACTGGCGCTCAACATAAAAAGGTTCCGCCATTTTTGTTATAGTGCATGTTTGAAGTATATTTTTTTATTTCCAGAACAAGAATCTATATAGCACAATTAAGTGGGCTACATGCTGATGTTAAAGGCTAGAAACAAAGTATTGGTATCACTACTTGTGGATTTCAGAGAGCACCAGTGTCGCTGTCGCGTTGTGTCTGAATGGCCTTTTCATAGTGCAATAGTTGTGACACTGAATAAAGTAAATGTAAGCACAAAAGCAGCCGCAAGTGAAAGATAATGCAAGTGCTTCACACTTTAGTTACTGCTTTTGCTAAACTAAAGGATTTTAACCTTGTATCTCATCAAGCACCTGCACAATATAATTGAAATTGAAGAATATTTTCTATCTGAGAACGTTGAGCTGAACTTTTTAACCAGTTGCTTAAATCTCTCCTTTTTTGCACAATTCGTAAAAATGATGGGAAACCATCATTTGGAGTGCAAGTAGCCAGCACTACATTTATTTATTTAGTTTTGTTGCACATCAATAGCTGCTAACATCTGCTTACATGCTTTTTTGGGCTGGTTGTGCTCAACGTTTTTTATATTTTTGCCTCAAGGTTTGTTGTTTCCACTTCCACTGAGAACATATTTATTGCACATTTTGCAAAGTATTCAGCTTTGTTGGAGGACGTTGAAGTAGCTCCCTTTTTTAGGTACTAAATTGCCATTGGAAGCTGACAAGCTGATCTGGCTCTCAGACATGCCAGGGCTTGTGTTCTTGTTGCTAGGAAACAAAACACATGGTGTCGCTATGTCATTGTTATCAGGATTTTCTTACTTCTTTGTTGTTCTTTCTAGCAATTTTTAAAACAAATGTAAAGACAGATAATGAGATTAGTAGGCTGATCAAATCACTTTCCAACTTTTTACAACTAATTGTTGCAAATGAGGATGCTTCTGTCCAGTATAAGATCACCTTAGGGCCAGAAAGCCACTTGTAGTACGCTGGTTGAACTCTGATATGTCTGAGAAGAGAAAAAATATTTCAAAATCATCAACCTGCAGATGGATTAGAACTATAGATGTAAATGTAAGTCACCACGATGAAGCTTTTTTTCTCTTCCCCCCCCCCCCCTATATTCATCTTTGAGGAAATGGCTATAAACTTTTGCTTCCTGGATGACCCAACTCCTCACTGTCAGGCCAGCCGTGGCTTTCACAGGGAAAGTTACGTAAGTCCGGTTCATTCCAGTTCAGGTGATTGCTGTCAGCTGTACACAGTAGGAGACAGACACAAGGATTGTCTTGGAGCTACGTTCGGCAGACAGTGCCGGGCTCGCTCGTGCACACGTTGCAAACGCTCGCTCTCAAGAAGCGTGTTTTCTGCATGTACCGAGCCAAGCTTTCAGAAAACACCTCATACCTGGTCTCTCGTGTTTGCCGTCTCCTTCACCCTCTGCCGCACGTGCATGCATGCGCGCACACAGATACACACACGCACACAAGCTTGTACACTTGCAGAGAGAGTCCCACTCAGGTAAGCAGTGTACGTGTGCAGTCTACAGATTACACACGGGGAGCTCAGCAGGAGACGAGATGGGAGGTGTGTGTGAGTGTGTGTGTGTGTGTGTGTGTGCGTAGGGGGGAGTGCTGTCAGAGAGCAGAGGAGAGTTTTACTACCCAACACACGCACTCCGTCTGCTCTGTATGATAATGTGAGAGTGCAAGAACGGCAGAGTTGAAACCAGGACACACACACACAGCCATACACACCGTAAACACACCACACCGCACATCACAAACGCAAACACGTTTACCAACTTCAGCATACAGTCGTCGACCGCCGTGAGATTGTCATACGTGTGGCGTCTAGACTCGAGCCATGCTTGCGAATGCAGCACGTTAAAGAGAGGAATAATTCGCTGTTATAATCATGTAAATTTCCAAGGTCATGAGATTTTTGTGTCTTAGCTGGGAAAAAAAATGGAGCGCTCTTTTACATCTGAGAAGTAATGATGACAGGCTTCCTCTGGAGCTGTGGAGGAGATTGAGAATGTGTAATCAAAAAAAAAAAGATGAAATTAAAAAGCACATGCATGCATAAGCGATTTGTTTACAGACCTCGTTAAAGCTTCTAAATTCAGCTTGTGTAACATGCATGCGTAGCATTTCCGTATTTTTGTTTATCTTTTTTTATTTGGAAGCGGAGGAATAAACTGGAGTGGAGATTGGAGGGGAATGCAAACGGTGTTGCATCAGGCTGCGTCATATTATTTTGTATCACTGCAACAGCATTATCTCTCTTATGTTATCTTTACCAGCCTCACCCTCTCTCCCTGCCTGCGTCCCACACCCTACACTGCTCTACTTTCCCATGCCCTCTGTAGCCCCCTCGCATCCTTTTCACACCCACGTGTCCCTCCACTGTTGAATCTACCTTTGCCACAACTCATAATGACTACGCAGCAGGAAACCGAAGCCACACAGGAGTTCTTTTATCTTTTCTTCTGCCTTTTTGCCTCTGTTCACTTTGTAAAAGTAAAGTCATCTGTAATTAAATACTTTTTTTTATTCCAAGATAGATAGATAGATATGGGAACGAGAGCAAGTTAATGAAATGCAGCAACTAGAGGCAATGGGCAACTCAGCTGCTGAGGGCATCTTTGATCACGAGGTGTGCGCCCTGACCGCTTGGCCATCAGGTCAAGCTGTGCAGTCAGGATTTTAAACTTACTGCTGACCTTCAACATGTGGCCCACAGTGTTTTCTATTTAGTGCATTTTGTTTTATCTTAATTAGCTTTCATTTTATGCAGTTTGAATATTTTTAAATTGCACTGCCTTTATTTGTGTTGCCAGAGGTTGTTTTCCTCACAATATTTTCCCACAAAATAATGTTTTCTAGCTCGGTGGATAATGAAGTTCCTCTCTTTGTGTTAAATCTTGAAAGGATTAGTCAAATAATAAGTCATTTTGATAGTGGATTAATAGTTTATGGTCTTTATCGAGCAAATCAAACTGGAACATGTTTCATTGTGTTCGCTGGGGCAGTTTGTTGCATGTGAAAGCTTCATGGCATTCGAAGTAGTTTATCTTTTATCTATGGTTTCCAGACATGAAGCATGGCACTATACTGGCAGACCAGCTAATCTTAAAGCCAGTTCACACAGGCTGATAGCTCAGATGATAACTTTCTGCACATCCAGTTGGCTGTATGATAAAGCTCACACTATTTTGCATATTTAGTTTGCCACCTGTTGGATTGGCAAGCTGCTTTGCAACCCGCCCCCACCCCATCCGTTGTAATCCATGTCATATCTGTTGTTAACATAGCATGTCTGCTGTGTCCTGCGTGCTGATTCTAACCCCCTCTTCCAGCTTTCTGCACATACACAAGGAAGGACAGAGAAGGTCAACGCTGGCAAATATAAGTTACTTCAGATAGAAATCTGCTCTTGATGATAGCGGTCCTGACTTAACAAGCAAATTAAGATTGCTCTAAGAACCAGAAAAGGCCCTTCCTCTTTTCTTTTGTATATTTTTGTTTATTTTAATGGAATTTATTAAGTAAATTTCTGTATTCGCTATGATTTTGTATTCTGAATATAATGCTAGAAAAATGTGACCTACTCAGACCTCATCTTAACATTATATTATCTTTGAAATGTGAAGGTCTTCCTATTACTCACCGCTTAAGAAATGCCGCCTAGACCTGTACCTTCACCAAATGGCAGTCTGCACTTACTCACCTGCTCTCTTGCAACCCCTGTGGCCTCAGGCTAGCTCGCATGCAGCCAGGCTAATTGGCTGCAAATTAGCAAGGCCTAATGTGACGTTGTAAAGGGCAGCACTGGCGCAGTGGCCTTTGGCTGAACATTGTATGTCATAGACAATCACCTGATATGAATCAGCACCAGGCCATTATTCTGAGTCCCGTCCCTTCATGCCTGCTCCAAGGGAGATCTGCGGCTGAGCGCAGTGAAGGTCGATGCTCGATGTCAAGAGTACTTAAGTATGTGGAGGAACTCCAGTGTTGTCATTGGCTGCAGGGAGTCATTTTGTTGCTGTAGGTGCACTGAAGCACCTAAGTTTGTATCTTATGAGCACATCTCCATTTTTGTCACTGTACAGTCAGTGTGTCTGCACAGCTCCAGTGGTGTAGTGGTACGTGTGTACAGGGTTGGATATGTTTCTACAGCCGCTGTGTGTTTCTCCCCCACATTACTAAGCGACATAGAGCTACAGAACTGTGTCTTACTTACCTTAATCATGTACCTTACTATTCTCAGTTTGCGTGTCACGTAAAACCAGTCGGCTGTACAGATGTGTGTCTGTGCACATCTGCACTGCATCATAATGTTAGTGCATGGGCCCGCATGCTCTGCGCTCATGGTTAACTGATGAGAGAAGCAGCATTGGAGTGTTACTTTAGTTCCTGGCCGAGGCTTTCGCTTCAAGGAAGTTGTTAGAATGTAATGTCTTATGGGAAATTTGCAGTGATCGTGCATGAAGTGGCTTAAGCCACAGGGAAGTGCATTGCAACGGTAGTTGTTAAGCTATCGTAATAAACCATGTAGTGTTCAGTCTTCAGTATAGGTATGCATACGCTTCAGTGCAGTAACTATCTGAAATTTGAGCGCTGTGTTCATTAACCTTACAAGAAAAAAACAATAAAGGCTGACAGTGGCTCTCGTTTTCTTTACTAGGGAGAGGGGAAAAAAGGCAGCAGTTTTTTTATTGTATGAAATACTCTTAAAAAGGGTTTTTTTAAGCTCTCTAAACTGGAAAAACCGTATCATTTCACGAAAACAAACACCTCAATCTCTTGTAAATATATGAGAATATGAAATAAATGTGCATTGGCCGATGCAGAGAATTTTGTTTTGTGTTTCAGTTGTGTATACATTTACACGCTGCATACTTTCAAGTCACAGAAATACACCTAAACTCCTCATTATCCTGACAGATCCATTTGGTAAAGAGGAAAAAAAAGAGGACAGACTATTTGAATCATCCCACTGAACTCCTGAATGGTGTTCGATTGCATGAGTTTCTTCTTTGCGTTGACACCAAAGTAGAACAAAAGCACGGGCTGACCACTGTGGGGCACTGCAATAAATTAAATTAGTGTTAACAGACTCACTTTTAACACGACTAGAGCAAGTTGCCGTGGGAACTGCCCTACTAAACTGGCTGGTCTCTCATCACTGCTTGGAGCAAAACGGCGGTCATGCAACAAATGCTGTTAACTTCCTCTTTCTGTTAAAGGTCGGCTGTTAAAGTTAATGACAAGCAGTTGTGGCCACAGTTCATTGTTCACTTTTAAAGGGATAGTTTACTCGAAAAGTTAAGTTTAGGTGTTTTTTGCCTGGTAGTGCTGTTTATCTATCTGGGTGTTATTTGGTTGGAAAAAAAAAATTAATATGATTATTATTATTTTATTTTAAGAAATCAGTTCATGATTTTTGGAAAGAGACATTGCTTCCAAGGTTTTCTTTAGATGGGCAACTCACCCTGATGTAGGGGAAAAAAACTATTTATTTTTGGTGTCTGTGAAAGTTCTCAGTCATCCAGGTCATCGTTGTCAAAGGAGCTTGCAAAGCTATTATTATTTATTTATTTATTTATTTTTGGTGTAATATGTTCCTTTAACTTGGACTTTGACAGTTCAGCTTTGATGGTGAGCTGTGAAGCAGTCCTAGCCCCTGTTCTTTTTATGAGACGATTTAAGCCATAATATATATAAACTTCCACCACAGTTGTATTTAAATATAAATTGCTGCTATTGATTGAAAGGCAGACTAAGATAATTAGCTTTTTTTCCCGTTTTAAGCTGTGTCCACACTCGCACACATGCATAGATGCAGCTATTAATTATACTTGTGTACGAAACACTGCTAGAGCTTTTAATTACATACTAATCACTAATATGAGTCTCACTATTAAATTCTTAATTAAAAGCCAGGAATTTCTCTTGCTATCTCCTCGAGCATTTGGCGCTCATCCAACACTGTGTTTCCCTCTCTAACCAGTCAGGCCTGCAGCACTCTCCATATGGCTAATAATAGGCTTTAGGCCGGTTTCCCTAGCACTTTGGAATGCAACAGTTATACCACAGAATGAGCTTCTTCCCTAGTTATGGGGTTTGTTTCCTGTCTGACACGAGCCTGTTCTTTATCAGACCCTGGGTTGCGTCAAAGCGTGTCCTAGAAAAAAAAGCAAATGGCTGATGGTTTTCTGATTTACCAAAGTTAAAGCAGCCCTGCTTAGGCACAGTTTTTAGCAAATAATACATGTGTGGTGCTTTTTTTTTTTTTTTTTAATAAAAAGGCATTCAAATGAAATTGACAGCGGTGTCAGCCTAAGCAGATTTAGTAATTTTATTTTTAGATTTTTTTAGCTGAGGTATTCAGGGAGAAAATAAAAGCTACCTAACTTTAATGTAGATGAAAATACAACATTCTTAAAAGCTAAAAATCGTAAAAAAAAATTTCAGTACAGTAATCTGAAAAAAAAAACCATTTTCATAATATTCTTTGCAGGCCCGTAGAAAAGCTCAGCACTCTCTTTCTACTTCCATATGAATTAAGAGGGTAAATGGAAGCCAGGTGCTGCTAATCAAATGCATGTGATTAATTGATCATCAGCAAGTGTGATCACTGGTATAAATTAGCATTTTTGCCAGTTTGCTGGTCTGGAGCATTCAGCTGCATGCCACAATCTTCCCAGGAGTGGGTGTCCCAGAAAATTCACCCCAAGGGTCAGATGCAGTGCTCAGAAAAATTCCTAAAAACCCAAGAGTACATCTTTGACTCTGAAGGCCTCAGCATGTTAAATGTTAAAGTTCATTTCAGTACATTTAGAAAAAGGCTGAACAGTTATGAGTTGTTTGGAATTGTTACCAAGAGAAAGTCTTTTCTGTCTTAGGAACATGGCAGCACAACGTAGGTTTGCAAAGTTGCATCTGAGCAAAGCACTAGACTCTTGGAACAATGTCCTTTGGACAGATGAGGCCAAGGTGGAGATCTTTTGGAGAAAAACAACCACAGCATATCCGCACACGTCATACTAACGTCATACAGACAGTCATACAAACTGTAAAGCACGGTGATGGAAGAGTGATGATTGGGCTTGAACACCTTGCATCCACTGAGTTAACCATGAACTCCTCTGCATGCTAAAATACTTTAGACACAAATGTGAGGTTGTCTATCTAAAACTTGGCTAAAATCTGGTCCTGTCCATTTCAGCCACATTGACATATAACCAGAAATAATTTTTCATGTACAAGGGAGTGACACTGAATCGGAAAAAGAATAAAAAAAACTAGATTCCTGCTTCTCTTTGCATCAGTAAACAAGAACTTGCAGACTACAGCCGGTATTTGCTAAACAGTCTGACAGGAGTTGTGCCTATTTACAAAATCTTACATTATTAAAGCTCTAAACTCAATAAACAACCACATAATATATTTGTTCAAGGCTTATAACTGTGTTAAAGATCATAAAACAGCAACAGTGCTGATAACCGCGTGGCATTGATCTCTATTTTATCATCTCAAGGCAATCTGCCATTGGTTATATTGACACGTGAATCACAGAAAGCCTGAACAGTACCAGAAACATGGCCTTTACACTGTTCTGGACGGTGTCTGAGCAGATTAATATAGTTTGTGAAAAGGCTTCATATCTGAGTGATTAAAAGTCTATAAAAAATGAAGAAAAAAGGGGAAAAAAGTAATTTAGATGGATGTTGTTTGAAAAGGCACCACGTTTTGGTGATTAAAAATCTGTAAAACTAAAGAAAAAGGAGGGAAAAAAACTAATTTAGATGGATGTTGTGGATATTATCTATACCCACAGGAAATCCACTGCAGTTTCAGTAGTCATGAACCACGCAACCTCCCAAACAGCTCAACACAACCCACCTAATTAACAAGTTTAGAAATCAGACTAGAATAGCCTTCATTTCTTCACGTAAGCATGATAGAAAAGGGCGGCTGTCAAACGGCATTGGGATGCATAGTACAACCAGTGCACTCCTTCCTGCCTGTCCTCCTACCCCTCCTTCCTCCTTCCCTGTTCACTCACCTCCTCTCCCGGAAAAGCTGGTGACAGAAGCTGTCACTTCGCACACAGCCCTCTGCTTGAAACAATCAGCAACAGGAAGTCTGCCACTGCGACCTACTTTGGTCTCTGTGTTATTTTTGAAACACTATAATAAAATTACACCTGAAAGAATTTTGTCTTTCTAAATTAGTTGTGAGAGCAGAAATCCTGCTGATGTGACACAGGAAGGACAAAGGCTGGGAAAACTGGGATGATCTCTTACTGTTGTAGAGTATTTCTGCTGTTTATCTCTTGAAAAAAAGATAAAATAGTAGCACCATAATCACCGACCTGCTTTGTAAAATCCTATCTGTGAATATTAGAAGGTGTTTTGGCATCAGATAAGCATCGAATACATTAGTCTTCTGCTCATTCTTCTGCAATTCCCACTACAGTCTTCATCAAAGACCCTGTAAACACTTGGTTTTAAAATGTGTCTTGTGTGATCTGATCATGGCTGGACACCTGAGACACACTGCTGTTTGCACCTGTGTCTGTCATGTGTCTCTAAGGTGTTCAGCTGATCACTTTGGCAGTCAAGTGGCAGAACGGCTTAACAAAGACAAGGAAAGAAAAAAATGTTTCAAGAACTAATAAACATGCGTGTTCCTTTTCAACTGGTTAGATAGCGAGGATCAAGTCATGTCTAACTTGAAAAATGGTCAAATACAAGACTAAAAAGGACCATTAAGTGCTGCTTTGATGACAGAGTAAAAACACGTATTTGCTCCCTTCCTGATTTCTCAGCTTTTTGCACATTTGTCACATTTAAAAGTTTCAGATTAGTGAACAAATCTTAGTATTAGACAAATAACCTGAGTAAATGTCATCTCTCCGCTGGACACCGAAGTTTGTGAATGTGGTAACTTGAGACCAAGGCAACATAGGATTTTTTAAATTGATACCACATATGCCGTCTACTAAAAAATCTCAAATGAGATTGAATCCTGGTGATCTTGATTTCAAGCTCTTAGGTCAACCTTTTCTGAAAATGTGGTTTACACACATACATATACCATAGACATAGACATTTTTCTGATTGAACTTTTTGGAGAGTGACAGTACTAATGAGGTTCTGCTAGTCAATTGCAAAGTCATTATATTTCCTGAGGCTCCTCCACAATAAAAAAAGAATCCAACCAGCAGATATGGGATCTGATAACTTGTTCCAGTTCAGATCCGATTCCAAGTTGGTAAAATTCCCTGATTCGTGAAGTTTTGCACCAAGTGAATCCCTGACCAAATCTTTTATTCATATTCTCTGTTTATTTAGGCTTTCGTGCATCTTTGATGCTACAGCATCGGAAGAACAGACAGAGCCGTCTATCCATTTTTGTACTGCCTACCTAATTCAGGTTTATGGGGGCTGGACCCCATCTTAGCTATCACAAGGTGAGAGGCAGAGTACTTCCTGGACAGGTTGCCAGTCCATTGGAGGGCTAAAGCAGCAAAGTGAAATCGTTTTTTCAAGCAAATATATTTCTAACATGCTATGGTAAGAATTTATTGCATTTTTGCCACAGCTTGCACACAATCGTAAGCTTTCAGTGTGCAGCAGGAGCAGGTTTACATCAGCAATAGCTGAACTGGAATATGACAGAAAGCATCCGAGAATTAAGCCTTTTGTCAAGTTAGTGGTGCAGATCCATGTTGTTTGAGTAGGGGTGACTGTGTTGGGTTTGCTGCAGTCAGTCAGCTGCATCAGCGGCAGATGAAGTGCGTGTCTTGATGCAATAATTAAACCAGACTGATGTGAGCCTCTGGAAATGCAACACTAGATTAGTATAACCTGCAACTTGCTAAGGGCATCCAAGCAGTCTGTGTCTAAAATGACTCTAGACAAAATGATGTGGCAAAGCTGGGCCTGCTGGTTGGGATGATGAACTGCGTTTTTGAATATTTTTATTGTTTTGGAGCAGCTTGCTAGATCCCCAGAGACGGCAGAAACCCTGCTTCCACCTTGTCTGTGATGTTGTTGTTTTTTTTTGTGTGTGTTTGTGTGTGTGAGTCACAAGTATGCAGACTCACTTAGGCCCTCTCCTTCTCTTTCTATCACACACAAGCAAGCAGGTTATGCTACATTCTGGAAACACACACACACGTGTAGACACATTAACGCAGATGAACAGGTGCATGCATATCTGCTCACGTGCACAGGTACACCCACACACACACACGCGCGCGCTTACATCCAGACGAACGAACCAACAAACGTTGAAATGCACACACCCACTCAGGCGCACACACTTGTGTACAAGCAGACGCTGCACAGCCGCGCATACCTCTCATCTTATAGATGACTTGTGTGAAGTACTTGAGTGAGGGAGTGAAGAGGGTGGGGAAAGAGTCCATCAAATGAAATGAATATGTATCAGATGGAGTTTGAAGTAGTGACTTGCATTCAGCCCTGCATACTCACCGAGCGGCTGTCACTCCGTCACCATCAGGATATAATGTGTCTCAATGATACTCAGAACCCAGGAGACTTTCACATCTAAGACACCTGTCCGTGTGCGCTTGTACCCTACACTCCCTCATCCAGCCGACTTCAGCTCTTTCTTTCTTTGTGCCTCTTGCTCTCTCCCTCCTCCCAGCTTCTACTCCTGTGCCTTACTTTCAAAACTTACATTTTACCCCCTCACTGTATGTGTTCAGCTGAAAGTTAATAAAAATCTCTTCTTTTCTTTATTTTCTCCCAATATCCTCTCCTGCTCTGGCTTCTTTCCTTTTTCACTCTTTCTCTAGCTGTGGTTCTGATTGTGCCTCTGTACCTCTCCGACACAACAATGCATTCATTGTGAAGGGCATGGGAGTGACTCTCGTGAATACTGTTGTGTGGGATTGCATTTGTGTGTGCACATCAGACCGACTAAGCTCCCGCCATAGGTTAAAACCCTGGCCAGCAAATACCCTTGGCCCTTTGGCCTTTGACCTCAGCCTCCCAGCAGACAACAACAGATGAGCAGAGGTTTCTGTGGGACTTATACCTTGCTTATTAGAGCTTTCCCAGGCTTTGTACTACAGCCTGCTGAAGCACATTAATGAATGTATTTTCAACTAAAAATGTAAAGATCTACAGTTTTTCCCCAGGCCTCAGTGTCTCAGTATGCTGGATTTCATCCATTTTTTAAATGTCGTCTTGTAAACTTTTAGTGACTGTAATCAAACCCTCCCCAAACTGCAGACCTGATGGAGAATCATTTAGTTTAGTGTGCACATTAATGCTTCAGCTATAACTCACCTCAGTGTCTGTGCATAAAATGAAAAAGATTGTTACAGCAGGAAACCTGGGGAGCAGGAAAATATTAAAAAGTTTTGTTTCCACCTTTATGAAACATCTCTTCTCAGGAGCGTTCAATTCTGTTGAGCAAATGCCATCTAATGTTACCACTTTGCATTTAACTCTGCTGGCATGACCCAAATCTTCCAAACCTACCACTTATGTAACTTCGCTCTTCTCTATGTGACCTGCTTCTCTGGCATGTCTACACAAACACACATTCACAAAAGCAGGAAGCTTCCCGCCTATGGCCAGAATATCTTCTGGGGCCTTTACCTTGCACTTTACCATATCTAGTCACACACCCACACATGCAGACAGGCTTTTTATCCTGTTAAGCATCTTTCTTTGATCATTTATCTCTTTCTACGGCTGATCCACACACATGCACAGCCTTATATCCCTCTCCTTTCTCCACCCGAAAGCATGTTTCCAGAACCTGACTTTTTGTCACACATCACATTATATCACATTGCATTTTGTCAAAAAGTCATCCATGCCTGTCAAGCCCGCCTTATATAACTACCCTCGTCAAGTCCAGGATGCTGCAGCCTACATTAGGCAGCGGCAACATCCATTAACCACATGTACACATAAACAGTAATTACAACATTATATACTGTGCACATGCAAACATCCACAAGTCTCTGTCATTATCTAATAATAGTGTGAAAGCCGTAAACTGCATTTAAAACATGGATGTAGCCACATGACGTCAAACAGCCAACAAAATAATCAGTATAGAGTATTATGCAATGGTCTGAGGAGATTTCTTTATGCTTTCATAACAGGCAACTTTTAAATTGTATCATTAGACACTTTGTTGCTAGAAGCCTGTTGCGAAAATACATGATCTGTTCCAATTTCTTTAGCTGAATATATGAAATAGATAACACAGTTTTACAGACATAAAATAGTATTTTTGCGCCAGCAAATGATTTCCGAAGAGGTGCTGTCTAAAAAGTTGGCATATCTGAGCATGGTGTGCAGTGCGTCGTTAAAAAAATTGAGGAAAGTGAAGAAAAGAAGAAGAAGTAGTAGGTCTCAAAAAAAAAGCCTGTCCGAGCAGATCGACACGATCTGAAAGTCATGCCCTTACAAAATTGGGAAAAAAATACAGCAAAGACCTGAGAAATCCATCTGGAACTTCAGCTGATCCATCTACTGTTCATAGAAACCAAATTAAAGAAATGGTCTCAGTGGAAGGATGGCTGTCAAGAAGCCGTTCTAAAGGAAGGGAATCAGGGAGAACAGGCTGAGGTATGCCAAATTATACAAGAAATGGACTTAAAATGGGAAATTTTTGGCTTAAATCTTTGTCAGTGTGCACGCCTCCCAGTGTCTACTTCATTTATCTCCCTGACTATTCTATTTTCTTGAAAAACGTTTGCCTGTGAGATCCGAGTTGAAGAAAAAATATGGTCAAATATCAAATACTGATTTTCATGCTCGTTAGAGTTGTACAAACTCAGTTGCCTTATATATTGTATATCTATGTATGCTTGCACATGTTTTGCTACATTAGTTTCCCATTTTCCTAGTAAAATATAAAGAAATGAGGGGTGGCTTTTCACTGTACAGCGCCTGTAAATCTGGACCGGCAGAATTGCCAGGAAGCACTATATGAACAATAAAATAAAGACACTGAGGCACACTTTTGGGTTAGCATATTTACTGTAGACAAAAAAAATATTCCAGTCAAGTTTCATCACCTCTGTACTTTAAGAAGCGCAACCTCATAAATTTTTCCATGGGAATTGTTAGTCTTTGCAGTAAAGGAATCAAAAGAAAGAAAGTCTGTCATTTTTAAACACTCCCCAAACGCTGGTTTGGACTGACTCTTCCAGTGATGACAGGTGATCCTGGAAGCAGCAACAAAAACCTGCTAGTAAAAATCTTTTTAGAGGCTTTTTTTTTTTAATGTGGAGTCAGTAAGCGTCGTTAAGAAAAGTCTGTAATTGGTTTGTGTAGCAAATTACTGATATTTTTAATTAGTTATTTCCAGAAGGCGAGAAAAACAAGACACATTTTCTTTAATAATATGTGTGTACATTTCATTTTAACATTTCTTTCAAAATTTCCTATCATCTTATTCTAAATATCTAGTTCCAGAGATCAATTGATATATGATTTTTAATGCTGATAATGACATTTGCTGATTTAAAGAAATTGGCCTATTGTTCGATATATCGGCCAATCATTTTGTTTTCTAAACAGACAATTGAAGCATGTATGGATTTCCCTAACATGTTATGTGTTTTTTATTTATCTTCTCTTATACATTCTACTTGACTTTTCTGTTACCAAAAAGGAAATTGCCCTCTGCTGGACTATGCAACACTCATATAATTGGAGTGGAGGGTGTTTCTCCCGTCCCTTCTTTGCTCTTTGAATTTTCGTTTATTGCACAGATACCAGTAGATTAATAGATCGATCCTTATATGGCTAATATTGGACAATAATGTCGGCCAGCTGAACAAACTTTCCGTGCTCTGTCTCGTTCTATCGGATTTTTTTCTCCGAATTTCCTCACAGCTTTAGAAACACCTCACAAAGCTTTCTCCATCACAACATGAAACGCATTACATGCTGATTGTGAGCACCTGTGTGAATGCAGATGCTTTGCATGCATTCAGGTGTAGACACAATGCCAGTCTGGCGTGTTTGGAAGGTTTAACCAAAACCAATAGAGATCAGTATTGTTTGTCTTGCACTGTGATCTGCTTGCATTGATTAAAATTAGTCTGGAGCAGATTACTGTGGATGGAAAGAGGATTTTTAACTTTTAAGTAATGAGTTATAAAGCCCGGGCGCCTGCTGACTTCTTCATAATTCAGGGAGAAAGGCTAGTCTCTCTCTATATGCATATATTGTGTGGACAAGTAACTAAATCGTGGAGCCATATTGCATCTTGTGCATTCAACTTAATCAAAACTGTAGCCTGTACTCTCCAAGCGACTTCAGGGCTCCGTAGTAATTAGATAATTATTAAGTAACTCTCGTGTAGTTTGGATGGCAGAATTGTGCATTATAATATACTCACAGTAACTGGTAAGTTATGGAAAACATGCATCCACAGACATACTTATTATGCCTTTAGTTGGTCTGGACTGCTGCTTATGGAGAGAGCAAACACTGATTTACTGTGTTTACAGACATTTTTTTTTCTTCCGTTGAAATGGAGGTTGTCGATGTTGTGTATATAATTTTGTTCATGCCAAAGGTATGGGACTCAACCAGTAGTCTTATTCAGCGCCTGCATTTCACACAAACACGCAGGCACACACTCGCACGCTCTGTGATCCTTCAGCTACTGGGCGGGAATGGCATGGCCTCAGTCTGTAGCGAGCTATGTGGAGAAATCATATTTAGATTTTTTTTGTTATTCTTTCTTTTATCCAGGATCCCGTCAGGGAAAAGAAGCAGAATTTGTTTTATGTATCATTCGCCCTTTTGCATACGTGTGGGTGGCTAAGAGAGAGTGCGTGTGTGTGTGTGTGTGTGTGTGTGTGTGTGTGCGTGCGTGCGTGTGCGTGTGTGCATGGAGTTCATAACAGCCTATTAAATGTTTGAAATGAAATCTTCATACTATTCGATAAAGAAAAATTACCATACAGTGATGAAAAGGCTGATAAAATGAAGAAAGTAAAGAGTAAAACATATTGAGAAGTAAATAAAAGTTAGGGGAATTCATTCACTTGAAGTTAAACGAACCAGGACGAACCTTGCTAGGGGTTTGATGAGGTAAGTTTGGGTTTTCGATGTTGGAAAGGTGGTTCATTTACCTTGTTGCATCGCCACGGTAACTTCTGCTGAATACCTTACCTGCTCTGGAGCTGATTACGTTTGCGATCAACACATACTAACTCAGTGCCTCTCGACTTTTCCTGGAAAGCATCATCACCATTCCTGGAAGACCTCGCGGACGTCGACGCACCAAAGTTTTCTCCCAAACGAGCTCAGCCATCTGCCGTGACAGGTTAGGGGTGAGAGGGAGACAGGACAAAAGAGACGCTGTGGAAGGGAAACAGAGATTAATAATAACTCATGGTTAAATGCATAGAGTGTGAAAAAAGGTGAGTGAAGAAGAAACTTTGCTAAGAGCAACATGGGAAGACCTCAGCAGCCTAGGCTTACTCCAGCGTAACTAAGGGAGGGTTCAGGGTCACCTGATCTGGCTCAAACTATAAAAAACAACATTTTTAAGCCTAATCTTAAAACTAAAGAGGGTGTCTGTAAAGATGTTTAAATATTTTTAAATAGGCTTTATTAATATAGCGCTTTTCCCGTCTTTGTGACCACAGCAAGGAAAGTGCATATATAAATTCACATAGCATTTTTTTTATCACTACTGCTGCACAGACCTTTCCTATTATGCTCATATCACCTCTCAGACATTGTTGCTTTGTTACAGTGCTGGCATTCTTGTACTTGTGTGTTTAACCTCCTATATAATGCATTGCTTTTTGCTTTGTGAAGCATACCATTGTTCTTCCAGTAGCTCTGTCTTAGACCATATTTGTGTTATATGCTGAAAATAACCAATATATACATGTACACGGTATCTGAGCAATGTGGAGGGAAATGCATTACAAATGAGCTCATTAGAGTACTCTGGTTACTTTGTTGTCCAATCAGCCTCAAAAACTGTTACTTTTTCATATTAGCTATTTGTAACTGTTGCACCATATTTCCTATGTTTCTTTTGTTTCTACCTCCCAACAGCATGCACAGGTGCATTTGTACTAGTGTTCAGTATTCATTCTTAACTTGTGACATTGTTCCACTGAGACACAAGTGTAAGAGAAATGAAGATGTATCCTTGGCCGATAATGAATGTTTGTCAGCTGCGGCTTTACATCAAATATGTAGAAGCACACCTGCAAGTCAAGCACAGCTCAACAAGACTGGTGGGGGAGCCCACTGAGGAGGAGGAGTGCTGCACCAAAGGCTAGTTAGCTCAGCAAAGTTCAGCTAAGGCTGGAGCTCAATCTGCTCACTCTACCACCTGAGCCATAGCCACCAACATTACCTAACACTGAATATGAACTATTATATAATGTAATATAACTTTAATATAATGTCCATATCCAAATGATAGTTTGAATCATATAAAGATTAAATACTGACCTGCTGGTTGTTACCTTTACCATTTAACCTCAAATATATTTTGTTTAATGCCGCTAAGCAAATGTCTCATCACCGTGAGTGCTGACAGCATACAGAAGTTAAGATTACGCCATAAGCACCACGTTGGTTTTGTATCACCGCTTAGAAGGTCATGTAGTCTAGTTTTATACACAAAATTTTTAATTCAGTTAAAAAATATATTTTGCTCATCTGTAATTACTGGGCACTCTAGAAAATAAGCAAAGCTTAGAGGATCACCACTCTCGCTCCTTTCCTTTCACCCTTCTCTCACATACAATCAGCACAGACACAAAAGAAAGAAGGGCATGAAATTAATTAAGCAATACAGTATAGTGCAAGTTTGCAAGCTTCAAACAGCACTGTACATGTCAGTCTTTAAATTCAGCATTTGGCTCATTTTATTCTATCTATTCTATCCTAATCCAACTGTATCCTCGCATGCTGATTGGTTTGGGCTACGGGCTGTTTTTGTTGATATGTGGATCATAACGCGCACATGGAAGAAAACTCCCGTGCTCCAAACCATCTGAAAAATATTACAGTAAATTCTCCATTTACTGAAAGGGGCCGACTTATCATTATTCCACACTGGAAGATTTTTTTAGTTAGCTAAATGACAGGAACAAATCCAGGGCTGTACAAAGGCTTTAAAAGCCACAGTGCAACCATGCGGGCCCAGCAACGGACACACATGCCCCAAAAGTGAAATTTGCCAGAGTGTACAAAGTCTGAAATAGATGGGGTTGTGCAGACATAGCAAGTAGTGCACAGATGTTCCAAAAATTGCTTGAGTCATAAAATATAGTGTGTGAATAAACAAATAACAGGTAGAGGTTAGCAAAGTTAGATGGGCTAGCTCCTGAAGTGACGGGACTCTGTGTTAATGATCTACCGCCACCAACTGCAGGAAAGTTTTTGGAACAGATGGTTACCGTAGTGTGGTAGCTGGTGGCAGTCCTCCTTGCCTTTTTTCATCTCCCGACTGCCACATATTTCCTTGATGGACGGCCACAAGCAGCCAGTGACCCGCTAAGCAGAGAAGCCAAAACCTGCTCGAGCATTTCTTCTTCAGCAGAGATCGAGGGGAGGCAGAGGTGGACTAGGCTGTAATGGTATACTGGAGACAGAAAGCGAGAGAGAGAGAGAGAGAGAAGGTGTTTTTCTTTTTCTGTAAGAGAAACAAAGCTGCTGCTGAGCAGTACGAACCCGAGAGAAGGAGACGAGAAATTCCTCCCATCCCTCTGTCTTCTCTCCTCCTCCTCCCCAGTGGTATTAATTAGCAGCAGCAGATGAGTGGAGAACGGGAGCCTGCAGGGAGAACAGGTTCATGTCAGGTTAGCATAAGCTGTGGTGCCCCCCCCCCGTTTCTCTCACTCTCTCTCTTTCTTTTCCTTTTCCTACCCTCACAACACACACACACAAATACACACATAAACAATAGGGATTGTTATAAATTTAAGAAATATGATCTTCTCGTCTTTATGGCTAAAACCGAACGTGTACAAAAATGTGAGTTTTCATTAAGCCCAGCTTAAACTCCTCCTCCTCCCTCCAGTTTTACTCTGAACACAGCCTCTTGACATATTCAAAAAAACAAATCCAACCCTGTAGCACATCAAACGCACAACCACCGACATTATCACCCACCTCACGGTCATGGCGAATCATTGCCCTAGCATCCCTCTGTCTCGCTCCCTATCTTCACTGAAATGCGCTCCAGCCTCCTGTTTTCAATCATCAGTTTCAGGAGCGTCTGGTACGCTTCGGCTTTAATCAATGGAGTCGTCTGCATCTGCACCCGCATTTCACTCTTGTCTAACCGTGACCCGTAGTGTCTGTTTTTATTCGACACGGTACAGAGTAGAAAGCAGAGGACTCCTTTTGAAGGCCTTCGCTAATGTCGAGACCGAGGTTCTGGAGCCAGAGCCGAGTGAAACCCAAGCTAAAGATAGTAAGACCAGATTCTAATCTGAGTGAAGAAAAACTTGTACTTTGGAAGGAGATGAAGGACATGGCAAGGTCCCATAATGGTTTTGCATTGGTTTCCAACAGTCTTGACAAAGGCTGGAAAAAGATAAAAGCTTCTGTTGCAGTGGACACTAATGAATAAGGCTGGCTGATAAATGGTGTTTCATCCTTAATGCAAAGCCAACATACAGCAGATATTTCACTAAAGATGCTGCATAACGCAGCAGACATTTATCCTTGTTCAATAAGAGCATGTTTAAAAAGCATACGTTTTATTTCTCTGTTTATCTATCTGTGCATATTGATGCGTCTTCGTGTGGGTATATGTAAAAGAAAAAGAAAGAAAAATAATAGGAACTGTGGAGCAAATGTGTAACCGTCATTACTATTAATGTTATCACACAATTCAGACTTTTCTCATATTCTCCAGTCCTTACTGTAGAATGAAAGCAGATTCAGAAAGTAACTGTAATATAGTCAGCATATTACAGTTTGCTTATTTAAAGAAAACGTGTAAAAGTGATGCCACTTTGTTACTACTTCATAATATTCTCTTCTTTTTCTCTTCTTTTCTTCCTTTTTTTCTTTCCCTCTGCAGAATTCTATACGACACAACTTGTCCTTGAACAAGTGTTTTCTCAAAGTGCCTCGCTCCAAAGACGACCCTGGAAAAGTAAGTATTTTCTCAACCTTATTGTGCGACTTAAAAAAAAGAAAGCTGGGCGGCGCACGGCGAAAATGTCGAGTGGGTTTACGTGGCGACTTTTGACGTGTTTAGTAGCACTCGTGCCACATGTGTGAACACACTTGTGCTTAAGTGCTCACTTGCTCTGCTTCTTTGTCACACACACAGTGTCTGCGGTTAAAAGCAATTTGTAACTCCATAACCGGCTGTGCTGAATGCCTAATGCTGCTTTCTCTGTTTTCTGTGGCTCCTACGATATTGATTCTGCCAAGTAATAATGTGGTACAGGGAGTAATGAATAATAAGTA
Organism: Mchenga conophoros; assembly: GCF_057382185.1. Classification (NCBI taxonomy): domain Eukaryota; kingdom Metazoa; phylum Chordata; class Actinopteri; order Cichliformes; family Cichlidae; genus Mchenga; species Mchenga conophoros. The sequence goes on from NC_140545.1 coordinate 6,375,876, forward strand.
TATGTAGGTACTCTCCCTCAGATGCAAGGCCTTCCATGCATCTGTTATGCTTTATTAGAACTGCTTCTCTCTGTATCTCGCAGACACAATCAGAGGAAGCTTTAGATATGTTTCACTCCTGCTGCTGCTGCTGTGGTTAGGAAGCAGCGTTGCCACGGCCACTTCAGCAACTCCAGTTTGATAACAACAATTTGTCAAGTGCTTGGTTGTGCTGAGATCGAAGAACATGCTCAGATGGGGAAAGTGTATAATTGCAGCTGATCACTGAACCCTGTCCTTATGCCATATTTTTAATACAAGCTCAAACTCGTCACAAGGTTAATGTTAGAGGCGATCCGCCACTTTTACACAAAACTGAGGAGCCAAACTTTTCAATGAGCTCTTAAAAACTCTGCTCGTTTTGTTTAGGGGGGTACGGTTGAGGTGGGGTTGGGGGAGCGGAGAGTTTCTCCCGGCTGCGGGGATTTTGGAGCCATTGAAAAATGAATTAGGGGGAAGAAGGTTTAAATAATTCAAACAAAATCCTTGGGCTTGAGTGGAGGCCTATAGTCTGCAAAGACACAAAGAGAGGGCCCCCCCCCGATTAGCCTGACTTGGACCTGACCAGCACCTTAATTCACACCGTGGATCGAAGTGGTCGATACCTCGGCGTAGTGGTGGTGGGGTGGGAGGTCAGCTGTGTGCGTGTGTGTGTGTGTGTGTGGAGAAGCTGAATGTACATGCTCTGTTTGAAGCCACAGAGAGAGAGGAGAAGCTAAATCATGCATGTGCTAACGTTAATTGGCTGTGTACTGTTCAGTGATGTGGGACTGAGAGACAGGGGGAGGAGAAGAGGAAAGAATATGAGAGGTGGGGGGGAGATAGATGTTGAGAGTTGAGCTGTGTGCATGTGTGGCCTAGATGAACCTCCTGAATTCAGTCTGCAGCTTTGGACCTCCTTGGGAGGGAAGAGGCAAAATGAAAGGCTGGAAAAAAAAATAATACCGGAAGGAAATCTAGGAGCTAAAAGCAATTGATTTCCTCTTCTCTTATTGTATCTGTTTATTTTGGAGACTGCTGTGTTTTAACATTATGTATCAAAAGGATTTCGGTGGATTTTCTGGGGAAAGGATGCAGAAACGTGCACCACTGGAGAACTAAACCTAGAGAAAACTAATTTGATACTGGAAGAATAACAGATAAGTTGATGCTTTTGGATACTGTGGATGCGGCCATCTCACAGCACTTACTTTTTATTTAGTGACACTTACTGCCAGCCTTATTTTGTAGAAGTAATAAAGAAGAAGCAACTAATAGATTCAGAGAAATAAATCCTGATTTATTTTGTAAGACATTGTGTTTTTGAAATCTAACATAATCTAAAACAGTTTGGGGAAAAAATAGGTGTAAATAGTGGCGAGTGGATCATATTTAATCCATGAGTTTTTGAGACTTCTCTATCATCAGTGTGATGTTTTATTAAGACTAACCCCCTTAAATGTTTTGTTTGTAAGATTAACTGTGAGCAGTAAATTTCAGTTTAAAAAAATTATAATTTTCTTGAAAATATTTCATGGTTTAGACTTTACAGAGTTAATTATCAGAACAATATAAAGATTTCAAATTCATAATAAAATATCTTGGCCTGCAGCAGCAGTTCAAATGTTTTTGAGCCAAAATCTTAAAACTAGAGTTCACTTTGGTTTGAACATCAAACACTTGTTGGCTAGGTTGTTAGTCTAAAGCAGGGGGACTCCAGGCCTCAGGAGCCTGTGTCCTGCAGGATTTAAATGTGTCCTTGATCCAACACAGCTGATTTAAATGGCTAAATTACCTGCTCAACATGTCTTGAAGTTCTCCAGAGGCCTGGTGATGAACTAGTCATTTGATTCAGGTGTGTTGACCCAAGGTGATATCTAAAGCCTGCAGGAAAAGTTCTAAAAAGTTGCTTAAACAATAAAAAGTGTATTAACCAGTCATATTTACCAAGATTTAAAACTGATTTTGTAGCCACATCTGTGAAATTGTAGGTATTTTTCAATATTTGGCTTATTGATGGAGGGGTTTGCTCTATGATCAGTAATTCAGCATAATTAGGTAGAGCTGTTCGATATAACGATATATCGGATAACAATATAAAAACGTCTATCGTTTCATTTTACGCTATCGTTTGTTTCGTGGTGTCGCAAAATAAGCTGTTTAGGGCAATATTTTTTCATCGCTTTGATGGTCACTGTAGTGGCTATATTAATTTCTTTAAGTTCTCTCTTTCTCTTATGTTTTATATAACCACACTACAGACGGACAAGCGCCTGTTTTTATGCGTTGTGGTTAGCAACAACGACGGTAACAACATTGCGTGTTCGCTTGTTTATGTTCCACATAAACCTTTCACAATAAAGCTCAATATCCTGTTGAGACTTTTCAAAATAAACTGAATCACGTGAAAGAGCAGATTATTTAGGGATGAGAAGTAAAAAAGAGCCGCCAGGTGCTAAAAAATAAACCTTAGACTCAAACATTAGAACAGGCTTTTCCCCGCAGCACGCCGTGTAATAAATACTCACAGAGAAAACGGCGGCCTTTACAACTTATGTCTAAAAATGTATGGTTTCATGCATTGGTTAAAACACTCGATTCCAGGTACATGACGCCCAGCTGGAAACACTTCCCGCATGACGAGCTGCCCGAGATTCACAGAATTTACAGAAAATGTTACATTTTTGTGATTTATATCGTTATCGGATGATAGAATTCTTATATTGGGATATGAGATTTTGGTCATATCGCACAGCCCTATACTTAGGGCTATATTTGTTGCTGCTTGTACTGACTACATAACTTATGATGGGATGTTTATGTATAAATTAATCACTAATGTTATTTTCTCTGTAAGCCGGATTCTCAGCTATCCCATTCTGTTTTATAAGCATGTAGAATATAGCATTAATATAATACTTTTGGCCACTAGTATATGATCAAAAGCATTGGTCTGGATCTCTTAATCCTTCAGTTGAAGAGGTTTCACTTTCTTTGCCACTGGTGCATAAAATCAAGCACCTAGCCATGTAGTCTGCATTTAAAAGCCTTTGTGAATGAAGAATGCTGTTCTAAAAAAGCTCACAGAATTCAAGTGTGGTACTGTGATAGCTACCACCATTGCAAGAAGTCAGTTTCAATTGACTGCCTCCTAGATATTCTACCACTAACTGTAACTGGTGTTGAAGAATTTAGGAACTACAGGAAGTGGCAGACCATGTAAGGTTACAGAGTGCTGCCAATCCATTCTATTTATATAGCACAAAATCATAACAACAGCAGCCTGAAGGTGCTTTATATTGTATAAGGTAAAGACTCTTTACTAATCCAAAGAAAACCCCAGTAATTAGATGACCCCTTATGACAGGGGTGTCCAACTCCAGGCCTCAAGGGCCGGTGTCCTGCAGGTTTTACATATCACCCTGGGTCAACACACCTGAATCAAATGATTAGTCCATTGAAGGGCGATCGTGGCTCAAGAGTTGGGAGTTCGCCTTGTAATCGGAAGGTTGCCGGTTCGGTCATTGTGTCCTTGGGCAAGACACTTCACCCATTGCCTACTGGTGGTGGTCAGAGGCGCCAGTGTCCAGCAGCCTCGCCTCTGTCAGTGCGCCCCAGGGTGGCTGTGGCTACAATGCCAGCTTGCCATCACCAGTGTGTGAATGTGTGTGTGTGGTAATTTAGCCATTTAAATCAGCTGTGTTGGATCAAGGACACATCTAAAACCTGGATGTGTCCTTGATCCAACACAGCTTGGACACCCCTGCCTTATGAGCAAGCACTTTGGCAACAGTGGGAAGGGAAAACTCACCGAAAAAACCCAAACTCAGGGAGGGGCACTCAAGACAAAGTTTGAAGCTTTGGACAAACCTACAAAGCAACCAAACCACTGGAGAAAAACACACCAAAAAAAACCTTCCATCAAATATGTTTCTAATGTTTGTTTTACTGATGTTAATATTCAGGGTTCCTACTGGGCCATAGACACCAATCCTAAAGAAGACACGGTACCCAGCAGGCCAAAGAAGAGACCACGCTCTGGAGAACGAGTAAGTACACAAGTAGTTTGTATAATCCTGTTTTACCCACAAAAGGCTGATGGGGTATTGTTGTCACTCCGCCAGACAGATGGGTGGGTGGTCGGCGTGCAGCTTTGTAAATGTAATACTTTGAGAATGAGGTGACAGAATTTGGAAATTGATGCTTTAGGTGCATCTGCTAAAAGTCTCAGTGACATCTAGATCAAGATCAGAAATAAAGTTTTCTGGAAATCTTGTGAAGACAATAAATCGCTAAAGATTTTTCAAATCATACCATAGGTGCATCTACTAGGAGGCTGAGGGAACAGCTGGATGCCAGTGTTTCTGTTGTTGTTGTTTCGCTTGTTGTTTTAAAAGTCGTACGAAATGACTTCTCTAAGGATTTATTTCATTCCATATTCTCAAACCTGTGACCCCTTTAAGGTGCTAATATCAAAGTTAGACATCATCAGAGGAGAAGAAAAATGGGATTTTGCTGATGATTCGAGCATTGTTGTAAAATGTCTGAAAAGAGAATTATATGAACAGGAAAAACAAGGCATTTGAAAAAGCTTCCCAATACAAATGAGGTGCTACAGAAATGTGTGAACAGGTTTGCAGTCTTTCTCCTGTTCCCATGTTATAATGATGCATGGACAGACTAGCAGTCCAATAATGTACCTTTAAACCTCCCCTGAAAGATGAGTGTAAGAGCCCTCAGCGGTACTAGTAGCTCTGTGAGAATTGACGTCTCTTTAGCTTGTTAGGAAGCTAACATTAGCTTATTTGCACAAAAAAGCATGTCAGTGTTGGCTGTCAGGTATCGTGTGGACCACGTGATAGGAGATTACCAAATGTCAAATACAGCCATATTGTGCCAGACCATCAAGTTCTACTTCAGATATTTCTCTCAAAACCACATCTCACTCAAAGGCCAGGGGATCATCGCAGGCAGCAGGCTTCAACATCTGGTGACCATAAATCACTGCACAGTACCTCAGAGACCAAAAGATGTGGATTATCTTGTCATCGCTTGCTTTACCTCCTCCTAAATGCAGCCCAAAGTATCTTTTTACCCTTCAAGTCAATTTTCTTCTTTCTGCTGCTCATAACTACAGTGATTGTGCGCTGTGCTCGAACGCCTCGTGTCTACTCACAGATGGAGGGCTGAAGCTGCTGAGTGGACACGGTGTAACACCTTGTCTACACAAGAGGCACAGCATGAGCAGCATATTCGATGCCGCAGCAATGTAGGAAAAAACACACTTTCTTTTGTGTAATTATTACATTTTAAAGCCACAAAGTACCAAACTTTATCCGCTTTTTGTTTTGTTTTTTTCCTCTGTGGGTTATTCTTGCTGTGCACTGCTCGATTGTTATTGACGAACTTATTACTGCGCTCTAGCGCAGGAGAATGCCCGATCACCGGCGCGCGTGCCTTCTTTGTAACAGAACCAGAACCTATGGTTGCAATTAAACAACTTTTTGATATTCATCCTCATATTCATCCAGGTTAATCCCACAGGCTTTGGGGTTAGCAATTTTCAAGATGCCATAAAAGCAGCAGGAACAAGCTACCAGATAGATGTGAGAATACAGAAGCAGGAATGAAAATTGGTTTTGGGAAATTGATTGACAGCAGCTGAGGCTATAAATATATGTAACCCTGCATCAACTTGGCAGAATGCGGCTGGTGTGCAGTCATTAACCTGGGGATGTGAATACAAAAGCAGTGCGGAGTGAGCTCCATCGTGTATTTCAAGTCTGCTTTCACCACTGTCTGCCATCTTCTCTCTGTTTTTTGTTTTTTTCCTGACTCTGACTACAGTATGGCGTGCATTTCGATGTCTGTTTTCTTAGCGGCTGATTAGCACGCTCATAAACTAGTGTCGGCGGTTAATGGCCAAAATTTTAATACGGTTCAGATTCAGTATTCAGCACATTAAACAGATTGAATTCCTCTCTGATTATTACCTCAGCGGCTTAAATGAACTGTGCTCCCCTGGCAAAGGGATGCGTACTAAAACTGCTGCCGTATGACACAAAGACTTGTAGTCAGTCACAAACGAATACAAAATAAAACATTTAAATGGCTTCAGTTCAGTGATATGAGATCTGGTGACATGCAATATCATTACTAGGCTCTGGATAACATGGCATTACTTCTCCCCGAAGCCAGAATGAGGCCACCAATTAGTGTAATCAGTTGGTGTAGTGGACCAAGCAGAAGATCTCCCAAAGTCTATTTCACAGGGGTGAGGTGTACCTCCAGTGTGCAGGTATATATTGTATTAAGCAGATGATCCTCTGAATGTTGCATTAAAGAAAATACGCGTCTTTTATCACGATCATCCGCCTCCCTTTCTCATCCAGCCAGTCTCTGACTGTTGGCGCATCTTGATCATTATCTTTCGCTTCGTCCGTCTGCATTTCTGCTTTAGCCATCTTCCTCTCTGGGGAACTCTGACAGGCGCAGCGCGACAAAGTGCACAATCACTGTAAGGTGTCGCTCATTGGAGAAAGAATCGAGGCAAAAGAGACGGAAAGGGTTGGGGAGGTACAAGAGAGGGGAAGAGCAGAAAGGAGGCGTGAAAGGAAGGTTGCGGAAAGCAGGAAAAAGACATCAAGGTAGCGAGAAGAAACAGTCAAGTTTAAGGGAAGGAAAAAGAGGTAAGAGGAGTAAGTGGGAGAGGAGGGAGGAGGGAAAGTGTTCTAGGCTTGTGTTCCAGTTAATTACCACAGAAGGCCCCGGGGCTGCCGTTAGACATATTTTCTTCACCAACGATTTTTTTTTTTATTACAAACATTAATTAATTCAGAGCCTTGTCATCTCGTCTTACATGGATGGGCCCTTTGACCCCTTTTCTTACGCCTCACTTGCACTGCTGGCAGACACACTGTGGGCTGTCACATGGGCTAAGGAGAAACAGGGAGGTTTTAAGTGCTAAGATTTATGGCGGCATTACCATCTGAAAAAAAGAAAAAGAAAGAAAGGTGGGCTAAATACATCTTGTGTGTTAACTGGGATTTTGTTGCACCTCGGTTACACAGTCAAATATTTTAAGTTGGCAGGAAGGGCTAAACGTCAACCGCATAAATGCATTGTATAAATGTGTAGACAGGCAAGTGTACACGTAGTTTAGTACCTGTGTCTCCAGTGCCCTTAAGCATAATCACTCTCTTTCATTTCTGGTAGATGCTTCTCTGTTTGCCTGTCTGTCTGTCTGCCCGTCTGTCACCACTCAATTATCTCCCTGCCTATTCTTCTATTCTGCTCTTCCTCCACAAGCCTTCCTCCTGCCTCTCTTCACCTCTCTCTTGTCTTCTTTTTAAGTGCCTCCACCAGGGAACCGACAACCCGTTTAGCTTGGAGTTTATCATAAATTAAAGATTGCATTGTTACCAACCAATCCTCTTACTGTAAGCAGTTTGGAAAGGCAGGCAAGCTGTCTTGAACCCTGAAAGGAGTCAGACAAGGAGAAAAAAAACATCTTCCCCGGGTTTCTTTTTTTGTTGTTGTTGTTTTTTTCTCTCTCTCTCTCTCTCTCTCTCTCTCTCTCTCCTTTTTTTTCTTCTTCATTTGGCAGGCATCAATTTAGCCCCTCATCGATCTTTGAATAGTTCCTCACGTCCTCACACTCAGTTAACCCTACTTTAGCGCTTTGTGAGGACAGCAGCAGAAAATGAACTGCTGCTGAATGCATTATAGGTACGTGAATAATGCATGAGGATGGCTTGATTCATCTTATCAAGTGCAAGTGATGTGTCCACTTTCCAGGCTGTTTAAGTGTCCCGCAATTTAAATGAAGCGCGCCTCGACTAGTTCACACAGTGTGAGCCTGGGGCGTGATGGTGATTCAGGAGGCTCAGTGAAGAATCATGAACTTGCAGCACACTTAGATTTCTCATAACCTTTGTCACATTTCATTTCCGTCCTCGTTTTCAAACTCCTCTGGACATTTTCAATCAGCGGAGAGCATCCACGAATGATTTCTGCATAATAACTAGAAGGCGAGACTCTACTGTTTAAAAAAAATATTAGTGCACCCCTTTATACTAATATTTAAAACGATCTTGAAAATGCGTACATTTGGAAATGGTGCTTTCGCGCCGCAGTGTGGACTGCAAAAATGCCAACTTTCTAAAACGATGACGCATGTTAGTCATATGATGCAGTCATGTGACCAATTAAACTAAGAAAGCGGAGGGCATTATACAAACAATTGTTTTGTTTGCTCTCAGTTTGGACAGCCCTATTAAAGATTAATATCAGTCTGTACATGCTCCAGATAGCTTTTCTTCACATTCTTTAACTCTCACTCGCTTTTGCAACTTTGTACTTTTGTGTTACTCGCAGCATCAACTCCACCTCATTGTTAGTCCATTTAAAAAACTCGGTGCTTTTCCTCAACCCTTTGCCGCGACGTTTCAAAGAGCCGGAAAGTAAATAAACAGCAGACAGAAATGAGGCAGGTCGAATCTTCTTGCGTTTCACACATGCGCAGTGCTGGAACATAAGCGTTTTCGGCCGTTTCCCCAATGAAAACGCAGTTTTCAAATCCATCCGGGCTAGTGTGGACGTAGCCTTACTTACACGTTTAATCAAGATGTAAGTAAGAGTAATCTTTAATAAGGCAAAAACAGAGTTTGTACAATTGTACAGTTTTGTATGACCACCTTTATTCTTCAACACAGTCTAAAGTCTCTTAGACAAGCTTTCTTATAGTTTCTTTAAGTAGTCTTCAGGAACAATTGAAGACTAGACAAGATCCCCAACACCACTGGCTGAAAGGCAAACCTGAACCTTGACAGAGCCTCCACAGTGCTTTACAGGTGACTCTTTTACCTGTTGTACCTGTCTGCTGACCTCCTTCTATTTGGATCCATCACCTGTTGTCATCAGTTTCCCTCCTTTAACCTAAAGAAAACCTAACCTGTTGCTGGGATCAGACTGGTATTCTGCAATGTTTTTTCAACATCTGTATCTCCCGTAACTCCTGAACTATTTGCTCAATTGAAAGAATTCCAGCATTTCCTAAAAGCAGCATTTTGCATTGATATTAGAGTCATTACGGTAATCACAGGCACGATGTCGCAGCAGCCCAGCGAAGACGAAGATTGGTTGAGAAAGGAGAGAGACGCTAATATCACTGAAAAAGCATAGAGTTGCTGCTTTCAGATGAACAGCTTTATATCCAGTTTCCTCAGTTTTGTAATTGCACGACATACCATGCCAAGATTTCAGCTAATAGCTCTTTGGGAATCACCTTGTTGGTGAAAAAAATATTATTTTATGCCTTTTTTGTGTTTAAGTGATTCATTGGTCAGTGAGTGAAAAAGCAGCCAGTGGCCAAAGAAAGAAACTTTGAAATACCTTCAGAAAGCTTAGAGAACTGTTGTTTAAGACCACTTTAAAAAATGACAAAAAGCTCAAAGCCTTTGCTCAGTACTGTACCTGCCACAACACAGTGTAACGTGTGGTGAACCTGAAAGGGGTACAACCTGCATCTTTAGTGTTAAAGAATGCTTCACATATCTCCACCTTAAAAAGTTGCTTTCCTCCTGCAGTTTTCCATTCTCTGTTATAACCCCCTTTCAAAAGATGAACACAGGCTAGAGATAAGCCAGGGCTGACTTTTGGCTTCATAGGGAATTCAAACCCATTGCACCAACGCTGGACGTTTTTCTGTTTTGTTTTTTTTTTTTGTTTTTTTTTTGCTCTTAAGACTACTTACCTTTTCTGGTCAGAAAATGCACGATTAGCCAAAGTCTCTTGTGGGTGCAAGATTTTCTAAAGCTTAATAAAGAGTATTTGCAGAAATTCCCTTCACTTACAATGCTGCAAGGTTGATGTAGCTTTCTTTTTTTGCCCGGTGACACCAAAAACATGTTGCCCACCACACCTTAAAATTCCCCAGCCAACCAACAAGGTTCACTGACATTGCTGCTTTTATTTTATATTCCTAGCCTTTTATTCTATAGCACAATTATAATAGAATAGAATACGATGAATTAGGTGTATTCAAACTTTATGCAGGGGGATATCAGGCAATCAGTGATGTATTTGCTGCACAGTGGTTTTTATGTCTTGTAATAGTCGCCACATTAAAGTCTTAAGGAAACATGAAAAGCAGGGTTTGCTACGTTACTGTTTTTAGCCCGTTTCCTGTAAATGTGATCAATCTCCCCAGAGTGTACTAAATCACTGATTTGAATCAGTTTACTGGGCTTATTGTGGAAGTTATAGCCAAATCAATAAAAACAGCTGGAATCTGGCCACAGATGAGAGGGAATCACTGTAGAATAAATGCGGAGACTTCAGAAAAGACATCATACGCATCACGGATTTTATAAAAAGACCTTGTGAGGTTTGTGCAAGTTTACGCAGGTCAGTTTGTGCTCGTTCACTTTTAGTGCCTGAAGCCACTGTTTATCCTGCCTTTTTTCCTTCATTAGGAAGCATTATTAGTTCAGTCAGAAACGAGTATTCTAGGCAATTTCACAACAGACTTTTTGGCTTGTCATTGTCAGAAAAACCCCAAAACATTATTAATAAAATAATAATGTTTAGTTGCCTTCACGTGGGTCGTGTTATCAGGATACTGAACCCAAATCCGCACTTATGAACATTTTCTATGCCCAGATTTTTCTCACACTGTCTCCTGTTCCTGCAGGCATCGACCCCTTACAGCCTGGAGTCCGAGTCTCTGAGGATGGACTGCATCATGTCAGGAGGGGCATCTCCCACTCTGGCCATCAATGCTGTGACCAACAAGGTAGGGCACCAGCTGTTCATAAGCTGTTTCAATACAAAACAGCGCAACAGCGCAGGCATACAAAGTTTATGTGACCGGACGCGTGGCTTCCATCCTCAGTTAGATACAGACAGAGGTTGGTTCGGCATTTGGCGACTCTCCTTTTAGAAAGAGCTTTTCTTCCATTTTGGCAAATTCAACAAATTCAAATAGGGATCCAGAGCCAGCAGAGCCAACATCATAACAAAGAAACAGCAAACAGTCAAAAAGAGAAGTAAAATCAGCGTGTCACTGTTCATTTTGACATGAGTTCATGAGGCTTGAGTTCTTTTGTTATAGCAATATCATCTACAACCTATTATCAAACATATCAGAATTGTTGTACAAGGTTACTGGATAACTGTGAGGTTGGAATTCATGCCGTGGTGGTGGAGGGGGCGTGGGTCAGAGGAGATTCATTAGCAGGTTGGACTCTCTGGATTGGGATTCATTTAAATGCTGTTAGTTTCATTGACGATGACCTTATATGCTTCAGAAGCGACAGATGTTCCATTCAGAGCTTTAAAACACTGTAGTAAAAATCTTCAGAATGATCATAGTTCGTTGGCATTTATATGAATGAATATTGATTTCTTAGTTCTGTGCAATGATTAGTCATTTGTACTTGCTTGTGAGGAAAATGTGTCAAACTTTGTCACAACATATTTATAGTGAGACATAACTGCAGCAGAAGCAGCAGCAGAAGTGTCTGTTTTTCTTTTTCGCCTCTTCTTTAGAGGCTGAGACGCCTTCAGAACAAGTCTTCACTTCTAGCAGAAAGCCTTACGCGACACAAACACACACAAGCATTTAAACACTAAACTGCGTGTGATCGCCTATGTGAGGGTCAGAGATCAAGCAGAGACAGGGACCTCTGACACCTATCTGATCTGACGCACACACCCACACAAACACAGTAATTATGCGCAGTGGGTGATCCTTTTCGTCCTGTCCCCAACCAAAGAGAAAATTTGTCCCGCAGCAGCTCGCATTACTCTGTTTGTTCTGGATGGGATGCGAAGGTCTGGACTTTGCAGCACGTTACAGTTTTCCATTCTGGACTTTTAACAGACCCTGACTCATACTTCCCAGAATTTGTCAATATGAGACACGAGGATGAGAATTTCTGCACTTTTTTTTCTTATCAGCGTTGTAGCCAAGTACTCATGCAATTTTAATCATTATTATTATTATTATTATTATTATCTGGAATTCAGTCCTTTTTTGCTGTGAGACACGGTAAACAACAGAGTGCAGTGGATTAACTTGCCTACCTGAAAAAGTAGATACTGCAGATCCTTCACATTTTCCACCATCATTCTTATAACAAAGCCGTTAATAACGTTATTAATCAATGCCGCAAAAGGTATTGCAGTTTTATTAGATAATCGCTAAGACAAAACAAGGACAGAGCTTCACAAGCAGCCAACTTGGTGCAGATCATCAAGCGATTATTGTTTGGCGTGTTTGGCGTGCCACTCGTGCAGCAGGTGGAGAAACAAAAGGATTTTCATTTGATTTCTTTAAACGTGTCAGGTTGCACTCAATCCGCGCTACGCCAGGAAAGACTAAAACTTGAGTCGTCTCAGACATCAGTATACATTTTGAAACAATGATTCAGAGCACGGAGACCTTGATGATAATGATGCCGATGCCGGCATCAGTGACATCCGCCCACATCCGCACAGGTGGCGTCCTGCAGGCACAGCAGTGCGTCAGAGCTTCTTCTATAACACGTTTGCTCTCGCCGATGTTCTGTTTGCATTGGACAAAGCCTGCACTACTGAAGGAAGGCGTTCCTATAATTTGATACTGGGAATTTAGGATAGCGGGGGTCGAGGGGGTGGAGGAGGATCAGGATCAGATCATTGCACTGAGTTACTGTAATGTTTGCATAATGAAAAAACAAATCTTTTATGATCTGTTGTGATTAGTGTTTCGGTTCTTTGCTTCTGTGTAGATTTCAACCTAAAGCACCTCATTAAACCTAAAAAGAAATCCCTGTTCCTTTACTTCCACAGTCAGGAGAATTAAACTTTCACCCAGTGCCGATATTACCAAAACTATTCAAACAGGAACAGTTCAGGATTAACACTTTAACCCACGACTCAATAGCACTTCTCTATCCTTTCTTTTTTGCCACTACAAGATGTTCTGCAGTGTAGAACACTGCCCCAGAGAGCCTTTAATGTTGTCTCACCCGAAGGCTGTATTTTCGCATTTGTCTATACAATTAAATGTTGCCTGGAGGTAATGTTGGCGCTGCGCTTCACAAGTCCTGACAGTCAAATAAAACAAGAGAAACATGATTCAACGTAATCCTGAGGCATTGCTCTTGAACGCTTTGTGATCTGCTACAATAAGATATACAGCGTAGTTACTTCGAAGTGCAACTTGGTGTCTTTATCTAATCAGAATCAACAAGTTCAAGGTGGCAAAAAAAAAAAGCAAAATCACAAGCTTAGGGTCGGTGAGTCTATTTTTTTTTTCTTTCGTTTAACACAGCAAAAGGACAAATTTACATAGACCAGAACTAATATTTCCACATTTTCCTCATAACTTGTTCCATCAGTTAATGGTGCATGGGTAACTCCTTGAGTGGCGCGGCACTCACTTCAGTCTGGATATGAATTGGCGCGTGAACAAATATGAGGCAGTGTAACAAAATAGGCTACAAGGAACAATAAAGTCATGAATCACTGCCTTTGAAGGGGTTTATGTGGTGCGTTGGCTCAAATCGTTGGCCCCGTATAATAGCCTTTATTGTCATATTAACATCAACACTGTGTGTGTGTGTGTGTAGGTAGCGCTGTACAACCATGAAGCAGAAGGCAGCGAGAGTCCTGGGAGCCTGGGCGGCAGCCTTAGCAACAGCCTTTCAGAGCAAAGTTTGGCGTCCGTCAACCTCAACAACCGGAGCACCGCGGTCAGCAGTGGCAGCAACGTGCACGGATACACACCAGTAAGACTTTTGCTTTTGGTTGTTGTTGTTGTTTAGAGTGATCGCTTCTAGGTTTTATGTTTCTCGTGACAATTTTCCACTCAGAATTCAAGGACACTGCCACAGTGTCTGGTTTTTCATTCACAGCTGACAAATTTTAAACAAGCAGCATTAAAACTATTTTTACGTGTTCTGTGTCGTGTTTGGGTTTTTTTCCCCTGGATTCACTCGAAATAATCTGGATGATTCAGACACCGGTCGAGACACCAGATCAGTACAGAAGGTGTCTGCTGCACCCTTAGCAGACTGAGGAGGTGGTAACCAGCTAACAACATGTACGCTGGATCTACGGTACACTGCTCACTCTCATTTTATGTTTGATGCTCAGATTTTGCAGCCAAATATGTTTTCGCTCATCTTTAGCAGAGCACATTCACTGTGCGTAGAAGCAAAGTAATGGTTTTTCAAACAATTAGGCCTAATTGTGGTCACCTATTTAAAAAATCAAGGGGAAATGGATTATCTCTCTATTGTAGTGCTACTTTAACATGCATAGAAAGAATCAAATGGGCAACTTCAGTCATCGCTTCTTATGTGCAGAATTTATTTGTGCTCAGACAAGTGAAGCTGACCCAATCCAAAGAGACTTTTATCATTCCTTCCTTCCAGAGGTATGGAAATGCAATTCAGAGTGCAGATTGATTGAAAACTCAGTTGCTTGTTGTTGAACATTGCATTCATATGGACTGATTATTTAGCTCGTGAATTGAATTTTGTTTTGCCGCAGACTATCAATACTCTTTGCAGCCGCTCGCGCCCCTCAGGGCCGAACACCACAAAATAAATTTCAAACCTGTGGGAAATGCTTTGATAGCGGCTTGCTTCTGTCATCCAAAAATAAAACAAGAAGCAAGTTTATCTTGGTTGGTTTTGCTGTTTTTAGATGAGTGTGAGCCAGATGCTGTGTGTGTGTGATTATTTAATACTGCTGAACTTATGCTCTGAAAGCTCTTCGCGTCAAACCTCTTTCGACTTCAGACATTTTTGTAAACGACAATCCTACATTCACACCCACTTAACGCTGTGATTGGCCAGCTGTGTGGAGGTGAGAAAGGAGCGAAGGACTACACTCTAGCTCTAGCTCTTTTTTCCTCTGGTGGTTATGTAACTGCAGTACTGAGCAAAGAGTCTTGAGCCACCCCTCTCTTTATGTTTCGATTGAAAAAAAACAGTCTTTGTTGTAATTTTTTGAAGTGCTCTTGAGCAACAACTCTCTAGGCTTTCAGAGTTGTTTTTGGACGTTGGCTGCTTTTTCACTCATTTCCAGTCCAGTCTTTGTCCCTGACCGTTTTCAGACACATTTGGGGGTTTTATGTTGTTTTTTTTATTAAGCCACTTAACACTGAGCTACCATACCCCACTAACTCTATTATTTCAGCAGGTCCCACACACTGTATACAGAGGACACATTGATGCAGTCCCATGTTGTCCGCTGTTAATGTTCCTACAAACTTGGATAATACAAAGTAGAGAAGGAACTCTGCACATAGCTGTTTCGCGCCATATTTTATCCTGACAGTTTGAACTATTCCTTGTGCCTAAAAACAAGGTCCTATTTAACTGAGTAGTCTTAAATAGTCCAACTTACATGATAATGAGCTGCTTGTTTATTAAAGAGGGACTACATTAGGAAACCAATATGTTTGAACATAAACTGACCCATGATGAGCTTTTGAGATTCAAAACAACATATTAATGGAGTGATTTTGGACCCGATTAGGAGTGACCTGATGTCTGAATAACTGAAGCAGCTCCCGTTAGTTTTCCTTTCAAATCAAGTCAAGTGGCTTTATTGTCATTCCAACTATGTGCAGTGGTACAGTACACAGTGAAGCGAGACAACGGTGCTACGTACAACATATAACAGACAATCAACACAGGACTGCATAAAGTGCAAGTGTGCAAAAATTTCAAAAATCTCCCCCCAAAAAACCCCCAAACAGTGCAACACTAGGCAGAACAGAACGATACAGACACAAGCCAGTGGAGACACAACAGTGCAATAGCAAAGTGCAACAATGACAGTGGGTTGTGCAAAAGACTGATTGTCTTTCACTACTAATGTAGTATCTACAGGCTTTAAAGAAGTGATGCTCAAATGTTTTTGGTGTCCTCGTGACCTTTATAAGGTGCACAAAAAGGGGCGGTACACTTACACATTCTTGCTTTGCAGTCCACGAGGTTCCCTGCTGTGTCAACTGTCATTCATATTTTCACCTGTATATATTCTGGCTCCCAGTGGATAAACCTTTGTGAGCAAGTGTGCCTTTCTTTCTATTCAGTCCATTTCATTCTCCAAATCCTTGTAGTAGTGTAGCTACAACAGCGTTTTTTCCCCACTGCGATCACTAAAGTCCCTTTCGGTCAAATATAAATATGGGAACTAGACAGACCTGCAATGTGTTTGATGTATTTGTGATCGTTTTCGCGCCTGTGTCCCTCTAAACCAAATGTAATACAGTTTTAAAGGCCAGTCTCTGTTCAAAAACAAAATTACAGGAGGGCTGAAAAATCCCAACTCTTCATTATCTCTCCCTTGTAACAGCTGCTCACCTTTTTACCATCAATCACTTTTCCCTGCTCACCTCCCACCTGCATTAGCAAAGGTCAGTGCAATCTCATCTCGTTAACCTCTCATTTCTAGAGGCCATCTTTTGTTTTCTTCCTCCCTGCATCGGCTCCTCCACCTTTCGCCCTCCTCTTCCATCGTTTCAGACCTCATCTGCGGTCTAGTCCGGTGGGATCGGGTTTAGTTCTGACTCATTACCTGAAGCAGGTGATAGCCCCCTCCCCCCGCATCCCTTTGACTGACGGTGATTACTGGTGGCATTGCTGGCAGAGATCTCAGACACCGAGAGAGTTTATGGAAAGGCTGGCATTATTGGGGTGGAGGTAGATGTGTGGGAGATGTGTCGTCGTAAGTTGGCTTATATTGGCAGAGACACACTGATCACAGCAAATTGCTTGAGTTCTCCGGGTGGATGGTGAGGAAGATGACAGCTTGGATGAAATGAGGGTGGATGAAGACCGGCTGCATTCACAATATGCGGCAGATATGTGAAGCTTCGTATTTTGTTTTTGCTTTTATGTGAAAAGAAATGAGAGGCAGCAGCGATTCCATTTTAATTGTGTGAAATTGAATTTGGTATGATCATCACTGTGAATGGCTGAATTATTAAATGATTTCTGACAGTAATTTATATAAAAAAAAGTGTCCAGGGCTCGGCTGAAGTTTTAATTTAATTCATTTAAATTAAATCGTATTATTATTGAATTTTACTTTTCTGTCTGCCAATTGAAATTCAGGTGTGTTCACTTAGGTTCAGCCTGTAGAGACAAAAAAGCCAAGAGGTTTGTTTCTAATGCATTTTGACTTAAAGGCAGAGGTGCTCTCCACTTGACGCCTGTGCTAGGAAGCTGGATTTGGGATTATCCAGGTAACTTCAAGGTTAACCCTGGGTTTGCAGTATTACAGAGTCCGTTCACTTCTTAGCTCTACTTACTTGTTATTGTAGCCATGGTAACCTATCCTGCAGACCCGATCTAGGTTGTCAATCAGCAGGTATGAGATCACTGCTTACCAACCAATCAGTTATCTGGGAAATAGAATCACCATTTGTGGAAAAGTCCTTGGACTTTTGTGCATGCAGGGTCTAAAGTTTTTCATCTAGACTCTTGCTGTTTCCCCGATGAGCATTAGACTGTTCTATAGCCTATAATATATGATCCCAAAACAGGGCATCTGTGGACCTTAGAGTCTAAACCTACATTATAATTATGTTTTTATATTGAATCTTTAGGCTGTTCTCAGACCCTTAGACAAAATTGAGGCTACAGCTGAAAGAATAACAACTAAATCTATCACACATGCATCTAATTCATCACATTCTCCCATATTTCAATGTTAGAGTGTTGATACTTTTATTTTACTGACTATTGTACTGTGATTTTCTGTTTCACACCGCTTATTTCTCTACAGCAGGAGCATTTCTTTCAGTTACCCTCACAGTTTTATCATTCTTTGTGAGATCAGCGGCTCGCGTGCCAGTGGAGACGTCCATCTGTGTGACTGGCCGGATGCTGCCAGCGTCATCCCCTTAATGTGAACATGCTCATAGCTGGATTAATCAATCATGAGTTAAGTTATGAAGCTGATAACCACCTTTGTGTGACAATTTACCCTGATTGCTAATGTTAGGGTAAGTGAATAAGTTGCTAATATAATCTGACCAGATGTGCCTGATTTAAGGGTTAAAAAGCAAAATAATGGCCTCACAATAGTATTCATCAACAGGCGACAGGATCTGAGCATGCTCACTTAAGACTGGTCTCAGAAAACTATGAAGTAATAAAAATATAACAGCAAAAGACAACACTGGTGGTGCAGGTAAGGAACGAAATCGGTGCTGCATATGTAAATACACTGAGGTGTGGTTCAGCTTTAGTGCAATCTCACTGTTGTGTTAGAAGCTGTTGTTTCTAACACAACAGCTAAACTTTACAATACATTTAGCCATTCAGGAAATCACTTTTTGACCAGTTCAAAGTGAAATTAATTGTCTTCATGTAATATTCTTCCTGATCCAGGCCCACAAATACACCGAGCAGTTTCTATTCTGCAAACTGTAATTCTAACTTTTTAAAATCAACAGGGCAGCAGAGTAGGAGGATGTACGAAAACGTTGAATTTCTGAATAACTAACCCCAACGCAGAGCTCCTTTCTGCTCTGTTTGATCAAAAGAATCTGTGAAAATGTGTTATTTACAGCTGTTTTTAAACTGGAGCTACAAGATAACGTGCTCCAAACCAGGTTATGCGTTTCCCGCTGGTTGCTATGGTTACCTAACCAGGTAAAATGGGAGCGACTTTTTGAGTTCAAGCTCAAAAAGTGTAAAAGAGTGTCATAGCTACCGCGGTGTAACCCAGGTCTTTGAAGCCTTGATTGTTTTTTGCTGTCGCCATCTTGGTCTCTTTATTATTTATATAGTACTAACCACAGTGTGTCACTGAGACCATTAACACAAGAGGAAAGTGTTTACAGAGGTCAAGTCAGAAAGCTGTTTCCTCACAGACTTCTACTGGACCCATGGCATTTAAGAAGAACTCGGGTTTAAGGCACTCTCACACCAGGTTAACCTATTAACCTTACTTCAGATTATACAGATGTTAGAATTAACCTTCCAAAACTGGAGGCACAGGGCTTTGATGTGCGGAGGTGTGGAGTTGTAAAACAAATAATTTTATGGTGATAATTTGTTTTTTTTTACATAGCGTCTATATTGTGTTATTAGAAATATGTCTGTTGCTATTGAGTTTATATTAGTAACAAAGCTGGATAAATACTAGCTGATAATTTATGGAGAAGGGGTGGGATTAAATAAATGTGCACTTCCTCCCACTTTTTTGTGGAACCTCTGTATTTTGTTTATATGATCAAAATAAATAGAACATTTATTTTGATCATATATAGGTTTAACACATACGTCATCTACATGATCCGTGCAGTCCCGAGTCACCTTTTGTGCTTCTGTTTTGCATCCTGTCTTTAGATTGACTGACACAAGTTATATTATGTCACATTAGGATCAAATATCTGAATTGTGAATCTTCTCTCTGGATACAAATTGCTGTTGTTTCGTAGCCGCGCACTGCTGCTGCAGGTGATGGAGGAAGATGGTGATGAAATACAATCCACTTAGGAGTAATCCAATAATTTTAAGCAGTTTCATGTGCGGTGAGATTTTACAACTGAATGGCAGTTCCTTGACAATTAAAACATTTTAACTGAGCCTTGGTTTAATTCGGGGAGGCACAGAAATTCTTGAAGTCACTAATATGCTCTCTAATCCTTCCATACATGCTCTGTGTATGACAAGCAGCAGTCAATAAAAGAACTAGGTGCCATTAGGTGGTGTTTTTTGTGTATTTTATAAACAGTAGAGCCAAGAGTTGGTTATGAATGAGCCAAAAAATGATTACTATTTTTGATGAACCAGTCAAGCACATAAAACGTATGCACTTGAACCTGCAATGCCTCATCACCTTGACGAACTAAATCTTTTCAATCGCAGTGTGAATTGAGCCTTTGTCAGGCGTTTTTCTGAAACCACGACGTTCCCTGATGTTCCCCGTGCCTTTTAACAGTCGATCCGTCTCTTCTTCCTATCCGCCTCGAAGGTGAGCAGCCACTCGGAACCTTCGTCCCAGTCCTTGAGCCTCCAGCAGCCCGCCCAACCTCCGCCGCCGCCTCCTCCTCCTCCCCCGCAGCCCCAGTACGGTTTACCTGTCCCCGAGTCACGGGACAAGCAGCTCTGCTTCTCAGACTTCGAGGACCTCAGCTCTTCGTTCCGCAGCCTTTACAAGTGCGTCTTCGAGCAGTCCTTCTCGCAGCAAGGTGGGTGGTTTTGTGTGCGGATTAGTGTGCCTGCTCATGCGTACCTGTTCGACACCTATAATAACACGTGTGTTCACTGGGAAATAAAGTAAACTTCTGTGTGAGGCTTTGTGCACATAATTAACTGACAAGAATAAGCACCCCCCCCGCCACCACCACCTTTATAAATTCAAACAGTTTAACACTGGTTTCATAGCCGGCATTCCAGTATTAACCTCCACCACACGCTCCTACTCTGTTGTGTTTTAATAAACAAACAATCTGTTGTTCCGCATATCTGCGTTTTACGGCTCGCTCAGTCAAATGAGTAAAGGCAATTAAGAGTAAGAATTCAACAGAAGGGGGGGAAAAAACTCTCAAACACATCTGTAGTCGAGCAGAGCAAAGGGTTCTGCAGCTTTGATAGCAGCTAATTAGATTGGTTCTAAAGTTTGCGAAGCATCTCGCTAATTGCTTCCTGACGCTTTCAGGTCACTAGGCCTCCTCCCTCTTGGACACCCCACCATCGCACCAACCTCCTCTCACCTTCTCTCTTCTCCCTCTCGCGCTTTCTCTCTCTCACTTTTTACTCCTGATACACATCAACAAATCTTCTGTAACCAAGGAGATTGATACGCTCTGTTGACCCCCGCAACTGCTGCCTGGATTCACCCTCTGACAAGGTCCCCTTCAATTTGTGGTCAGGGTTGTACACAGGGTACAGATAAGACAATGAGAATATAGATGGTGGGGAAGAAAACGGCACTGCGCTGAGATCTAAAAGGAAAATGAGGAAGAAAATGCATTTAGCGGATGCTTGAAAGGGTCCCTTAAGTGTGAGGCTTAGCAGGAAACGGTGTCAGTAGTCATTGTATTTGAGAATTTGAGTCATCCAGACAGAGGAGCTCATCGTATCTACAGCGAGTCCAGGACCACACACCGCATTGGTACGGGCTCAGGCAGTGCCACCATCCTGAATTACAGGTCACAGTGAAGCAAATATGAACCTTTTCTAAAGAGCAAACGAGTGAATCAACAGCTGGGTCAACTTGTGAAGTCTCATTTTACAATCTGGCTTTCAAAATTATGCTGCCCTTTCCCTTTTTGCCATCTTAAAATCTTAAAGAGAACCCTGTTATTATTCCCTTTAAATGCACCCGTACGGTAAATTAGGAAAGAGGAACACAGCCGTGGTAAAATCATAGATAAAAATGGAGCTTTGATTTGCAGTACTGTAAATACAGTTAAGGCAATGAAAGCATTGACTATACACACAGCAGAGGGGAATAAAGAGACTGAATGAAAAATACTCTGCACTCGGTGGTGCACTCATCGATTCGCTTTTTATCGGTCACAAAAAGTTCTGAAGAGATCTTGGAGTGATAGCAAATAAAGGAAAAGGTAAACACGACTCAAACAAATGTACCAAAGGAAGGTAACCTTCGAAGAGTCCACCTTACTTTATAGTTGGACGTTGTACGTCCTTGGAAGAGCCTTTTACATTTAAGTAGTCACAAAACCGGGAAGGTCCAGAAACGCTGCAGCATCATTTGAAAATTTAATGAGGCAGCAACCGACATAAAGCTTCTTCAGTGTCGATGATGAAAAGGAATTCATAGGTAGAGGTGAGGGAGAGTGTGTGTGTGTTTGTGTGTGTGAGGGATGAGTCAGAGATTCATATGACAAATCAGACAGGAGAGACACCGGGTGACGTAGCCAGGCTGGCTCGCCAAAACCTACACCCCCAATCAGAGATGATGGGTATCACCAATAGTGATTATCCTTGTTAACCCAGGCTTTCTGTTTCACGCTCTGTGTGTGCCCTCATAAAAGGGCTTGTTTGAAGCCTACTTAAATCAAAAGCATTATCAGATGAATGGCTGATAGAGATCTATAAAGAATATATCAAAATATAATGGCAGAAGCCCGCACTGGTGCTGCAAATAAGGCAAGAGAGCAGCTGGCAGAAAATCGTTAATCTTGTGAATTCATAAGTGAATCTATTTATTTTACCACCCAGTGCTGACATTTATGTCTAAAGTTACAGCTGCAAGCTACAGGGGTGCCAGTGCATTCGCCTCTGATGCCGTCCCACAGCCTGATGGCAAAGATGTGGAAGTCTGCTGCCAGATCAAAGTGAAATCAAATTTATTGATACATTATTCTTGCTGATAAATAGCCTCCACATAAACTGATCAGTTTTCTGATCCGAGCTGCAATTCCTGCAGTGTAAAATGGACTTGGATTCAACAAACCCGTATAATTCCTTTGGTGGTATTGCGATGTATAAGACATATTCCTGCTACTGAGAATCCATAGCAGTGGTTGTGCATGTGTGATTGAATAGGAGGCTAATAGCTGTGGGTGACATACCAAGGCATGTAGGTGGTTTAAACAATTGACTGACAATAATTTAGAAATGGCAACGTGAAAGTAATCCACATCCACTTTAAAATGAGTTCAAGAGAGCAAATCTGAACATGTTGTTGAAGGAGAATCTTTGGCTTTATTTGGTTGAGCTGTTATAGTGGAAAAAAGGTGTCTTCTCCATCATTTTTGCCCCATTTTTTAAAGTTTCATGTGTCTTTATGTTTTTTTCCCCAAGCAGGTTTGATGAGTATGCCCGGTGACTCGGGTCAACAGGCCCGCACCGCCTGCTCCTACCAGCACTCTCCTGGTGGGGGAAGCGGCAGCGGCCACCACCACCAACACAACCATGGCCAGACATCGCACCACCCTCACCACTCTCACGTCTCCCCTCACTCCACCCACGGTCAGCACCAACAGCACTCTGGTCACTCTCAGCAGCACTCGTCTCTCTCCCACCAGCAGAGTCACGCTGTGCAGGCCTGCCCCACAACAGGTGAGAACAGGTTTACAGACAAAGGGCATTACAGCATGTGTAGGATCTTTGGTGTCGCCTACTGGTGCACAACATCAGGAAAAACATGGGCAGACTTTAGCAACTTTCTAACAGGGATTGAATAATACTTTGCCAATCAGAGTAATAATAATAACATCAATACATCAGCTTGCACTGAACATACCAGGTCTTTAAATTTGAACGTGAAAGCTTTCTTTTAACGATAACATGAATGTTCACTAACAAAGCAACACGAGAGTCCCTTTGATTGTAGTTAATTACTCTGGGAGAGAGGTTACAAAGGCACAGATACTCATTGAGGTGAAAGGCAATTCATGTACTTTAAAAAACCCTTATCCTTAATTACCATAATTTGTTTCAAAATCACTGAATTCAGTTAATTCGGAACAAATTTGCTCAGAAACCACAGACAAAAGATGCTTTATATCCCAGTTTCCATCAACATCTGGGGAAGTTTGTGCAGACACTGCACAGGAGCAGGAACTGCTTATATGATGTGCTTAACATACACAATATAGACCTGACCACTGGTGTTTTACCTTCACAGCCCCCTCATTTAGGATATGGATAACCATAATTCTTTTTAAGATCTATTTCTGGCATTTTAGCCTTTATTGAAAGGGCAGGAAAGCAGGGGGAATGACCTGAAGCACATGGTCTCGGGTGCATTCAGACTCAGCTTCTGCAGCAGCCTTTCGGCATGAGGTCCTGCTCAACCAAGTGAGCTATGCTGGCATTGAGTATAAGCGAAATTCTTCTGGCCTGGTGAACAAGTGGTTATATTACACCAAAAGCAAACCTTCCTCACTATTACCGTTCACATTATGTTTTCCAAGAAACAGAAAACCAGTAATCTCAGCGTCCTCGCAGCAAGAAAGTTCCCCCTGCTGCCCTTGTGCCCTTGGCTTTCACCTACATCCAGAGTCATGCTTGTCAGGTTAGCTGGTGATTTTAAAGTGGCTGTAGGTACGATTGTATGCCTCTGTGTGCAGGGCGTACTCTGTGTCTTAACAGCTGGGGATTAGCTCCAGCGCCCCTTCAACCCTAAATTAGATAAACAGTTAAGAAAGAAATGGATGGCTTGATGCTTTTAGACATGGGGAAACAGGCAGTTAAAGAAATAATAAAGTTGTTTGCTTATCATTTGAAAATGGGTTTAAAATGTAAAACATGTGCAACAGTAAAAGAAAAATAAAATCAAAATATGTTTCTTTTTATCTGGCGTGACTGTGATTAGCAGTGGGGGAGACTACCTTCAGGGTTGAAATGACAAAATTATGAAAATATTGTCCGGTGTTCTTTTCATTCCGATGCCGCTGTAGAAGAGAAGACCTCCTATTACCGAGACTTTCACTTTGAAAGCCCCAATGCTATTTCTCCAGTTTCTCTGCTTTTCTAATTCTCCTGAAAAGACCATACAAAGCTCAAAGTATAGCTTCACATATATAGGCGCACCAAAACACTGATTCAACATTGCGATTTCCAAGGCCACATTGGTGTAACTGCAGTTCACCTAACACGTCAGAATGGCACATCTGTGTACGCGGGCATTGGATTTGTATTGTATTCTTTCCTCTATAAGGTCCCAGAGTGTTTGATTTTTATGAGGCTGAGCTGATACAAACAGGCTTCTCCAAATCTTCACGAGGCTTTTCCTACTCATATTCCCAGTCTTTGTGTGTTTTTTTTCTCTTCGTGTCTCTGCAAGAGAGCTCTCAGGCCAGTGGAAAAGCCTATTTAGACATTATTTATCTAGGTTAGTATTCCCCACAACCAAGCTGAGGATGAATGAAAGCAACCTCTCTGTCTTTGATCCACGGCCTGAGAATGTATTGTTGTTTGGGTTGTGGTGGTGAAGGCGCTGAAAAGAATCTTCTTTCTTTTGCCTCACAAGCAAAGCTATGACTGGATTTTGTTGTCTTTCTTTTTGTGTGTAAACTCATGCCACCTTGTGGCTGTTTGCAGAACAGACAGATCTTTTTAAAGTGAATTAGTTTACCAGTTTGGGATCATCTAACAGTGTTGTGTTCTTCAGTATCACTGCAGATAACCAATGCTGTTTTATATCTGGGAGAAATCTTTTGAAACACGCAATTTAAAGACACCATGTTTGGTTTATTTTGAAAAAATTTTTTATATTTTATCTATTAGATGTTTTAATTCTGAATTTGATTCCTTTTTTATTTTACAATGCGATGCTCCAGGGTAAGAATAGTGCCACCTTGCAAAGTCAGTTCAGAAAAGTTAAAAAAGACATGCATGTTAAATGACATTAATATGGGACATTATTCTGATTCTTACCCTCGTTGCTTCGTGTGAAAATCCTTTGTTTTTTCCAGGTTGTCTTTTGCAACATTTGGAAAAATGTTTCTTTAAAGAGATGTTTGTGTGTGTGTGTGTGTGTGTGTGTGTGTGTGTGTGTGTGTGTGTGTGTGTGTGTGTGTGTGTGTGTGTGTGTCAGTCATGTCATCAGACTGGTACCCCAACCTGGACTGGCTGAAGGAGAGCTGCCGCATCGCTACCAGCTATAACTGGGCTGACGTAGACCTCTCCCCATTCCAAGGTAACGCAAACACACAACTGCCATCAGTGTGGACAAATGAAATGAACACTGATAAAGCTGTCTACCGCGGCCCGCCTAAACACGGGGAAAATTGATAAAATGCGTATCATGTCGATCAGCTGCTTTGATTAAACCATTGTGATTCCTCTCTGTGCTTTCATATGCACTCGCCCTGAGGCTCAGTGTTATAATATCCAGTGTGGTAATAGTACTGCCCTAATAAAAGTCATTATCCTGCATCTGAGAGGTTCCCACTCTTATTCTCTCACACACGCACACACACACACACACATAGACACACACAAGCTGTCTCGCTCCCTCCCAATTGTATGATGTGAATAATCCAATTAGGTCCCGGCTCAGTAACAGCCTCTTATCACGGTCAGCGCACAAAGCCGGCAACATCCACACGCGATTGATGACGACGGCTGGTCCTGTAGCTCACAGACCGCTGCTGTCTCTCTCTCTCTCTCTCTACTTCTGCAACGCTTGACCTCTCTCACACCGCCGTAATGCCATCCTCTACTCTCTCTGGCTCATCTCCAAACAGCAGGGACCGAGCCTCTTGTCTCTGTTGGCGCCACATACGAGCCATACAAATGTGTTTTTGGGCAAAATATCCGTCTTCACGTTTGAAAAATGGAAGCTTGAGCTTGTCTTATTTTGGAAGCGGTAAATACCAGAGGAGGTGATTTCAGTTCAGCGTCTTCTGCGTTGTTTTAAATGTGAACAGGCATCCCGTCAGAACAAAAGACGGTTTGTAGTTTCAAGGTTTTGAAACTTACGGTGACAGTAAACCGTAGTGAGATTCTTGTGCTGGATGTGTCCTCACGGTGATGGATGATAAATAATTTATTTCTTATTCAACCCGTGATTTGCTGACGGTGGTAAGAAAAAGTTCTGCAGAAGTTGTCTGGGAAAAGTCATGAAGGAGTGCATGTTTTTTTGCTGTAATGTTTAGCATGTAGAGTGACACATATTAAGGAGAAATATCACAAAAAATGATATGTTAACTACAATTTTTGATGCTGCAAATGATATATTTAGAAGGGGGAAAATACAGGGCGGGCCATTTATATGGATACACCGTAATAACATGGGAGTGGTTGATGATATTAAAGTCCTGTTTGTGGCACATTAGTATATGTGAGGGGACAAACTCCTCAAGATGGGTGGTGACCATGGTGGCCATTTAGAAGTCGTCCATCTTGGATACAACTTTTGTTTTTTCAATAGGAAGAGCGCCATGTGACACATCAAACTTATTGGTAATGTCACAAGAAAAACAATGGTGTGCTTGGTTTCAACGTAACTTTATTCTTTCATGAGTTATTTACAAGTTTCTGACCACCTATAAAATGTGTTCAATGTGCTGCCCATTGTGTTGGATTGTCAATGCAACCCTCTTCTCCCACTCTTCACACACTGATAGCAACACCGCAGGAGAAATGCCAGCACAGGCATCCAGTATCCGTAGTTTCAGGTGCTGCACATCTCGTATCTTCACACCATAGACAATTGCCTTTAGATGACCCCAAAGATAAAAGTCTAAGGGGGTCAGATCGGGAGACCTTGGGGGCCATTCAACTGGCCCACGACGACCAATCCACTTTCCAGGAAACTGTTCATCTAGGAATGCTCGGACCTGGCACCCATAATGTGGTGGTGCACCATCTTGCTGGAAAAACTCAGGGAACGTGCCAGCTTCAGTGCATAAAGAGGGAAACATGATCATGTAGCAATTTCAAATATCCAGTGGCCTTGAGGTTTCCATTGATGAAGAATGGACCCACTATCGTTGTACCCCATATACCACACTAAACCATCACTTTTGTTGTTCCAACAGTCTTGGAGGGATCCATCCAATGTGGGTTAGTGTCAGACCAGTAGCAGTGGTTTTGTTTGTTAACTTCACCATTCACATAAAAGTTTGCCTCATCACTGAACAAAGTCTTCTGCGTGAACTGAGGGTCCTGTTCCAATTTTTGTTTTGCCCATTCTGCAAATTCTGTGCGCCGATCTGGGTCATCCTCGTTGAGATGCTGCAGTAGCTGGAGTTTGTAAGGGTGCCATTTGTGAGTAGCTAATATCCGCCGAAGGGATGTTCGACTAATGCCACTCACCAGTGACATGCGGCGAGTGCTACGCTGTGGGCTCTTGCTGAATGAAGCTAGGACAGCCACTGATGTTTCTTCATTAGTGACAGTTTTCTTGCGTCCACATTTTGGCAAATCCAACACTAAACCAGTTTCATGAAACTTAGCAAGCAGTTTGCTAACTGTAGCATGGGAGATGGGTGGTCTAGTAGGGTGTCTTCCATTAAAATCTGCTGCAATGACCCGGTTACTGCGTTCACCAGATATCAACACAATTTCGATCTGCTCCTCACGTGTTAACCTCTTCGACATGTCAATGGCTGTGAACAAAGAGAAACTTGTAAATAACTCATGAAAGAATAAAGTTACGTTGAAACCAAGCACACCATTGTTTTTCTTATGACATTACCAATAAGTTTGATGTGTCACATGGCCCTTTTCCTATTGAAAAAACAAAAGTTGTATCCAAGATGGCCGACTTCTAAATGACCACCATCACCACCCATCTTGAGGAGTTTGCCCCCTCACATATACAAATGTGCCACAAACAGGACTTTAATATCACCAACCATTCCCATTTTATTACGGTGTATCCATATAAATGGCCCACCCTGTACATTTTGCTCAATATAATTAGCGAGTCTAAAGGAAACTTGTAACTTATTTTGTGGTCACGAATTTACATCTAATTTTAAAACACTGTTACGATTCTGCAAATACCAAATTTCCTATTTTCAGAATTTAAAATGTCACAATCTACAGTGATGAAACTCGATTGCATTAAATGATGAAGCTACAAGGATGTCTGAGATACTGAAGCAAGAATTATTAAAGAATTGACATTTTGTACGCAGTTAAATCAGCTGATGAAACTATTAAAAATACATTTGTATTTTTTCCCAGCAGTGACTTAGTGGTGTCCACACCTTTAAATCATAGACTCATTAATATCCTCCCATAAGCATCCACATGTATTTATTTATCAGTGTTTTAGTCCACATAAATATTAAATAATGTATTTGGTGAATAAATCAAAGGCTTCTGACACAGTTGTAAAAATGTACTTCTAAAGCTTTTAAGGCTTAAGGGGAACAGTATCATAGCCGGTATACACTGATCAGGTCTAACTTTATGACCTTCACTACCCACATGCATCAGTGAGCTTTGGCCACCAATGACCCTGTCGCTGGTTCACCTTGGACCCCTTTGATAGATACTGACCACTGCAGACCAGGAACACTCCACAAGAGCTGCAGTGTTGGAGAAAATCTGACGCATGTCAAACTCACTCAAATCCTTACATGTGCCCATTTTTCCTTCTAACACATCAACTTTGAGGACAAAATGTTCACTTGCTCCCTGATATCTCCCACCCACTAACAGTGGGTTAGTGATGATGAAGAAAGAATGAGTGTAACCTCCCCTGTCAGTGGTGTATATGGTAAATGGCCTGTATTTGTATAGCGCTTTACTTAGTCCCTATGGACCCCAAAACACTTTACACTACATTCAGTCATCCACCCATTCACACACACATTCACACACTTGTGATGGCAAGCTACATTGTAGCCACAGCTGCCCTGGGGCACACTTACAGAGGGTTAGGGACACTTGTACCACCAGGCCCTCTGACCACCACCAGTAGGCAACAGGTGAAGTGTCTTGCCCAAGGACCCAATGACTGAGACTGTCGGAGCCGGGGCTCGTACCAGCACCCTTCCGATTACAAGACGAACTGCCAACTCTTGAGCCACAATCGCCCTATATGAAAGGTGTGATCACCCCTGCAAGATCAATTTCTTGTGCATCTCTACCGACGCTTCTTCTTCTTCTTTTGGATTACTCCATAGAAGTCCCGTTATGAACCCTGTACCTGTGCCTCTGTGATGATCCGGTGTGTCAGGCTGGAAATCCTTTGACTTTTTTTTTTATTCATGCAAAATTTGAAAACGCATGCTGTGATTTTTTTTTTCCTGCAGGTGCGACTACAATTGAGCCTGTATGTTCATTCTATAAACATATTCCTAATTTATTAGATAAAACACCAAGGGAATTACACTACATCACAAAAAAATACAATTTACTCGATTTGATAAGCACTGATGCATGCCTGATGTTTAAAATTATTCATTAGTCAATCACCACCCACTTAGAGGATGTCGGGTATTTCTTGGCAGTGGAAGTGCTGCTAAGAAGAAAGCATCTATTAGAGAACAGCAACGTTTGGTCTGCTTTTTCAGTAAAGTAGTGAAGGAAGTGAAATTTTTGTACCCACAGAAATGAGAGACTCATTTTTGCCGTGTTTAAAAAAAATCACAGAAACCAGTGCTGGCCTTGCATCCTTTATATTTAGCATATTGATTTAATTTAATAATAGGTTTTCTCTTATATCGCTTCTTTTTCTGTTTTTTCTTTGTTTGTTTTTTTCCTGTCTGGCAGAACAAGCTGAACAAATGCAAATTAACAACTCGTGCATTAATTTACCTGTAAAAAAACAAATCAAAACAATAAAATAAAGTACATGAAACGATGTCACATCTTGAAGCAGTAAAAGCTCTGGTGCGTGGCAGTCACAGCACTTTGCTTCCTCTCTCTGTCAGGTCTGAAGGAGAGCATGCGACAGGCGGAGCTCAGCAACTGGTCTCTTGATGCTGCCCAGATGGCTGACCTGTGTTCCTCCATTAACCAATTCTTCATGGCGACGGGGGTCATCCCCCCTCAGGGCGCCACCCACCCACAACCTCAGGTCCAACATCCAGCGCCGCCGTCTGCTCCTCAGCACCCGGCTCAGCCGCACGGGGCCATGCATCCAAAGCCCAGCCATCACAATCAGCATGGGCAACACAACCCACATAATCAACACATCAGCACAGGTCAGTCTGCCGGGCCAAGGATCCTGTACTATAAGGATAGCAGTATATTAGATTGTTGCATCTGGGACCAGAGGCTGAGATTTCTGCTAGTAACCAGCTTAGACCTGGAAAGTCAGCTGCTTTATATGTGCACAGGGCTTTACACACATGCACACATGGCAGCATCGTACTCTGGACTGCTGTTCTGTTATTTAATTATTAACACCGCAGTATCCTGTTAAAAAAAACAAACATTACAATAAAATGCTGTTATTTATTTTTATCTGGTGACTCCACTCATGTGTCAGAAGAAAAGAAAAGCGTGAAAAAGAAAGTATGTTAACTTAAAATAACATATGGAACCCCAAAAAACTCTCCATTAGCAAAATAATGGTTCCTGCTGTTAGTTGACGGGATGGAGGCAGGAGCTCAGCTGACTGCCAGTCTCTCCGCTCGCTGTGTCATTGTTGGCTCGTTGTCTATTTACAGCAAAATTATGGAGTCTGTCAGTTTAATGGCAACTGAAGTAAAGATATGAAGATGGGGGAATATTTCACCAGAGGGAAATCCACTGAGTGGCAGCAGAATCTATTGGATTTCTCTGGCTTAGCATAAAACGACAATAAAATTGTGTGCACCCATGATAACAGCTTGTGTTCTGCAAAGATGAGTAGTGTGAAAGCCGGGATACTAATCTGACAGTTAGTCATTGCCCTTTTGTCTATTCTCCCACAGGGAACATGTACATGGACTCGAGACAAAACCTTTCTTCTCTGATGGGCCCACCAGGATATCCTCACATGCCTCCCATGAGCAACACTGCTCCCACCATGACAGGTGACTCTCCCATCGCTCTCTTAACAGGTCAGGAGGAGCCTGGAGAAATACATGGTGTATATGGAGGCTTACACAGAGGCTGTGTGTGTGTGTGTGTGTGTGTGTGTGTGTGTGTGTGTGTGTGTGTGTGTGTGAGCAAGAGAGAGATAGAGATTTTTGGCAATAGCACACTTTAAACTGGATAACACACTTCTGATTGATTAAATAGGGAAGCTTGAACTAAAGTTAAATGTTGTATTTCTCTTCATAAAGTTAGGAGATAGAATTAAAAATCCGCCAATCACAGATCAGCAACTCAACACAACCTGCTGAAGTTTAAACTGAGCACCAGAAATGGAGGCGAACGGTGATTTAGGTGACTTTGGATGTGGCGTGGTTGTCGATGAGGATCTCCTGATCTTTTTGGATGTTCCCATGAAACCATCTTGAGAGTTTACAGAGGATGGTCTGAAAAAGAAAAAAATATCCAGTGAGCTCTGTCTATCCCTTGGTCACACCAGAGGTCAGAGGAGAATGGTCCGACTGCTTCAAGCTGATAGGAAGGCAACAGTAACTTAAATAACCACTCGGTACAACCAAGTTTTCCATCTCTGAGGGCGCAGCAAGAGATGACCACAGCAGTTCCCATTCCTATACGTCCTACAATGAGTTTTTTTCTGGAACAGTTGGATGGTCAAAATCGATCCATCCTGCCTTGTATCAGTGGTAGGGGCTGGTGGTGATGGAGTGCATTAGTGTTCAGGATATTTTATTGGCATACTTTGTGAATCTTAGCAACAAGTGAGCATTATTTTATCACCATAGTCTTCCTAACTGATTTCTTGAATGCGACCATGAGCTCACTGTACTTAAACGGATGTGCAGCTGCAGGATTTGAAGCAACTGTATGATGCTGTCTTGTCACTTTGGACCAGAATCTATGAGGAATGTTTTCAGCACCTTGTTGAGTCCATGCCATAAAGAATTAAGCCAGCTCTGAAGGCAGAAGGTGGTCTAACCGAGTACTAATGAAGTGAACCAGTAGAAAAACTAGTATAAATTTTCTTTAATTCCCCAGAAAATGATCGATTTGTAGCTCAGAATATTGTTGTGAAGGCACTTAATGCAGCACAGTGCTGCCACATACTGAAGTATCTCGTCATAAAGTTGCATCAACACCTCTCTGATACATTAATTTTATAATTTTCTTAAGATACACTGAGCGTTTTTATAGTATCCAATATGCATTTTAGTTTCAAAGTAACCATTAAAATTCATTGCAGTGACTCACTAATATGAGTCACCATGTCATGATCACCTGTTATTTAGGGCACTTTAAGACGTGGTGTAATGTGCTGACAGTATATTTCTCTGTTTTTGACTTTTTCTTGTTTTTCCTATATTTTAGCTGTGTTTTAGACACTTTTAGTTTCAGCTGTTCTTTGTCCTACTCACATATTTAAAAAGAAATAATTCAGATGTAATTATCATCTTCTTATACATCCAGGTCATCACAGCCAGCTGAGCCAGCAACAACACACGCTGCCTCCGGGACACTTTCAGGTGAGGCGCATGCTCGCTGCCGACGACATCCAGGATGATTTTGACTGGGACTCCATCGTCTAGACTGAGCCGTCAGTCAAAGGGAGCGACGAAGGAAAAGACTTGAAATTAATAAGGAGATGCAGGCAAAGTGTGATGATAGTGACATAAGGTACGAAACTGACTGACCTGCTCCTTTCACCTGTGTAACAAAACAGAAGACAATCCAACAGAAAACAAGATGGGAAGTGATTTTTCTAAACACGCTGGCCTTTTTTTTTCTGATAAAAGTGGTCTATTAAATCTAAAGACAATCATGGAAAAATGGAGATGGGACAGACTGAGACTGTGTCGAACGAAGCCAAGACATAAACACGTTTCGTCCAAAGCGACAACGCTCCGAATTGTCTCTCGTTGTGTCCCCGTTGTGCCAACAGGGTTGCAAGTCGCCAAAGTGTTGTCAGTTCTTCTTTGAATTGCTTTCTTTCTCTTAAATGTGCATCCCGCTGCAGCTCGTGTCCCGTGATCTACAACGTTTCCCAGCCTGTGACTGGAATGAACAAAAAAGATGTCCTCTCCCCAAACTGTCTTAAGAAAACCATCAAATTTGTTTTATTTTTTGCACACACTGAGCAAATCCAGACATTTCATCCTTTCTTCACTGTAGCATTGCTTTGCTCGTTGTTACTTTACATATGTGGTGAGAAGGATAATAGTTTGGGGACAAAATTAAGGACGTTTCAACCTAAATCAAGAGTCGGGGCACCACCTGCTGGTTAAAACAGGTATTTTTAGCTTCTATCCATCTATCACAAATTGTTCCTCCTCTATCTTTTTTCTGTCATACAGGACACTAGCTGTAAATTTCTTCTGCCTATTTTATCGCAAACTTGTCATCAGTATGCGCTTTCAACAGCAGGTTAGTGTGTCATGTTCTCAGGGTGTTATGTCCACATATGTCTTCACACCTCTGCCCTTTACATCTCCTAAATGTGAGGTTAACTGTGTGTCGTGTTGTGCTGTCAGTGTTCAAATCCTGTTGGCTAAATGTTAGCGTTGCCCAGGACTCTGGTCAAATGGATAAAAGTCTTCATTTGTCAGCTGTAATAAGCTGAGTAACAGAATGAGCCTTTTAGTAGAGCCAATATACGTCACTGATCAAAAAGAAAATCAGACCGTCGCGTGACTCAGCATTAACTTATATAGTTTTCAGAGATAAAACTGAAGGGGAGGCAAAAGCGCACATCATTTATGACCCTGCGGATCAGCTCGGTCTTGATTTCTAACATGCCTCATTTGGGAAAAGGCAAGCAGTTTTTTGCACAGCAACAAGTTTGATAGCATCTAGACTAAAATAAATGATAACCGGGAACATTTTAATGCTTTGTCTAAGTAAAGATCAAACAAGATGCTCAACATCATTTGTTTTGTTTTGCTTTTGTTGTTAATGTTAATTTTGTGTATGTACAGGTGTGTGTATAGTCCTCTCCAGTTTCCTTTAGCTTTATATGGCTCAAAAAAAAGAAAAGAAAGAAAACACACATGGGAAACAAGTGAATTTCATTGTATTCACACTTTAAGGTCTCCTATTTTCCACGGTGAAATATTAGACCTTAAAGTGCTTTCTTTTCTTCTTCTTTTTTCCTCTTTTGGAAGATCTCAGTGATTGTTCAGGTGGTCTAAACAAGGTAATGTTTAAAAAAAAACACAAAAAACAAGATAAATACTCTTTATTATTGCCATTAAATGCTGTATTACCGTGACCAGCATATATATATATATATATATATATATATATATATATATATATATATATATATATATATATATATATATCTTGTATGTCTGCGTGTAATTGTCCTTGTAAATAACAGTATGTCACTTCTCTGTTTGCCCTGGAAAAATGCAGACTGAAAAAAAAAAAAAAAAGGAAATGGCAAATGGAGATGGGTATTTTGTTATTTCTCTTCCAGGAGAAACATTATGTACATAGCTTGAGTATAATGTAAATAGGTGATTTAAAGAAGGTAAAAAAAACGTTGGCATTTTTGTGTGTCATAAGTAACCTGTGTATGTATGGCGGTTCAGCGGTTCAAATCTGTTTTAGTGTTTATTAAAATGTCATTGACCA
Source organism: Mchenga conophoros (assembly GCF_057382185.1). Classification (NCBI taxonomy): domain Eukaryota; kingdom Metazoa; phylum Chordata; class Actinopteri; order Cichliformes; family Cichlidae; genus Mchenga; species Mchenga conophoros. The sequence continues at coordinate 6,410,966 of NC_140545.1, forward strand.
TTTTTACTGCAATAACCTTGCATCTGCTACCGTTATTTTATCAGCTGTTTGCATGTTTGAAATCTTGAAATAATGCTGTGTGCATGTTGCTGTGCTGTGCAGGAAGATGTGACAGTGGCTTCTGAGTTTTTAGTTTGAGCCTATTTGTGCTGTTTTGGCCCTCGCGGCTTGTTGTCCAACAGGTGTCAGCCTAGCGCCGGGCGACCGTTTGTTTGCCCTCCTCTGCATGTAAACTAGGCAGACCACCCATGCTTGCCTGCGACACACCGTCACACAGTGTTCTAACTGTATTTATGGCCTCTTTTCATTGGAAAGCGGTCCAGAAAGCGCTCTTTCCTCCCGCTGTCTATCAGCCACCCATGTACACTGCCACTTTCTTTATAAATAGAGCAAAACTGATGTTTTAGAAGATCAGCACAAATGAATTCCAGGTGTTTGCTCATATTTACTTAAATCCTGTTAAATATTTGACAGGTAGTATCTAGTCAATCCAAAGATTTTGCTCCTAACTCCTGTGATTAAGGATTATTTGAAACAACCCAAACCTTTGTTTACATCTCTTCCATTCATTCATGTGGAAAGTTTGTTGCTTTAGCTTTCTAATTGTAAAAGACAGCCGGTTGCAGTTTAGTGTGCCTGTCTTGTCTAGATAAATAAGTGTGTATTTATCTGTATCACCTAGTGCATGTGTTGGCATGTGTGAGTGTGTGCATGCTGCTGATATCGCAGGGTTTGCAAACAGGAGTACTGCTGGCTGTGGACCAAGAGGAGGTTTACATGGGGCTGGGCCACGAGGGCTCAAACCACCTTACTGCCCCTATCCAGACACCCTCCTCCCAATCCAACCTGCCCCTTGCTCCTCAGCCCGCCCAGCCCACCGCCACCACAACCAGTACCAGCACCCCTCCTCCACTCTCAGCCACTCACATGCACCCTCTTTTCTCTCTCCTTCCTGCCGTGTGCCATTCCTCCCTCTCTCTCTCTCTCTCTCTGCACTCACCCAAAGTGGCCAGATCTCTCCTCTCTTTCTCTTGTCCTGTCTGCATCCCTCCACCACTCTTTCTTTCTCTTCCTCCACGCCGACCAGCCCGAGTCTGTTCACATTCACCTCCACAAGTTGAAAGGATCTCAACCCACCGCTTTCCCAAACTTCCTCCGGCCAAAGACTTTATTTTCATTCTTGACCTTTTTTGGATCCCTCAACATTTTACTACCGTAGACGCCGGTTGGTGTGTGTTAGGTCTCCGGTGTTGTGCCCCTGGGGACGTCTCTGTGGGTTTTGACTGGCGAGAAGAGCGGAGAAGAGGTTTTTTTGACACAATGAAAGTTCAGCTGCTGCTCCTGTCGGCCCTTGTTGGCCTTTTGTGCGCCTTCACAAGTGCAAGTAAGTGAACTCTCAGCTATCACCATCCTACTGTTAGCACACTATGTCCTCTCTCTCTCCCTCTGCCTCCATGTGCCCTCACCACACTTCTCTTTGTCTGCTTTAATCCCTGCCGATTGAACAATAACACTTTGCAGGCTGGATTCATAAGGGGGGAAATGGTCCAGGTTTCATTTGTATTCATTAATAAGTTAATGCGATTGTTTGTTTACACGCAAATACACAAGTGTTAAACACTTAAATAACTAACACTTTTTTTGTGTAATATCTAAGAATATTTCTTCTAGCATCTGCGGTTAATCCACCAAACTTGGCCAAAGATCAGTGATTGGAAAAGCGAAGGTGTTAATTTAACAAAGAGGGATCAGCTCATATGAATGCTCCGTGTTCATTTTAACAAATTACCTCATCCTGCTTTGCTGTATTTTTCCCTCGCTGTCACTGTTGTCTCCTTTTTTCTTTTTTTCTTTTTTTTTGCAAGCATGGGGGGAAAAAATATATGATGTAATAGCAAGAAGCTCTGGTGCCTCGTGTCTGTAGTTTTCTTGGCACAGCCAAAAGAGAAGAAAGCAATATCCTTTGGAAGCGTCCCAAAAACTGTGGTCATGTGCAGGGGGGGGGGGCTGTAAACTGTAACATACACCGTACATATTTATCCGAAAGCCTATCCTGTGCTTCCTCTCGTTTTACTCCTGATTCTCCTATTTCTCTCTTGCTGCACTTGATTTTGTTTTCTCCTTTTTCCCTCTGTTTTTCTTCTCCCCCCTTCATCTGTGCTTTGTCTCCAGTCGCTCTCACAGCATGTATCATTTAACTTTCTGTCTTTCTTTGCCTTGCTTTCTTCTTTTGCCTTGACCAGCCACTCTCTGCCCAGTAGTTGTGGCTGAAGCCCGAGGAAAGTGCAGGGCAGGGCAGGGCCGTTTTGTGTCTATGTGGGTGTATTAATAGTGGGAGGCTCTATATTTAAGAGGGTCATATGGATGAGAGAGGAGCAAGAGACGTGATGAACTTTGAGAGCTGCCCCACCCTCTTTTACCCGTGTGTTGTTAGCATGTACAGCACACCAGCCCTTGGCATTTACCCATCTTTGGTGGGGTTGCAAACTTTACCACTTAAAATAACCCCTTCCTTCTCCACCCCCCAACCACCACCGTCTCTTAACAGCCCTTCAGCTTTCTCAAGCTCTCTCTCGTCCAGGTTCATGAGTGTAACCCTCAGATTTGGGGGAACACAGGATGCACAAAAAGCGATGGGTCTATTGTTACACGACAAGCTTTTCCTGGTCTGTGTGTCTCTCCCGTTTTATGGCGGGGTTTGCTTTTTTAACTGAGGAAGAAACTGCTGAAGTTTTCAGAAAGTCTTCCCTGTTCTTGTTAAGAATACAAAGGAAATCAGTCATTCCCCACTCATACCTCACAAATGGAGCCTTTCTAACTCCCATCTCCATCCTGTACAATCATCCACCACCGCCCTCTCGCTGCTACTCCCCCCGCCCCTCCCCTCGTCTCCTTCTTATGAGTTTTGTCTGCAGTTGCTTGGCCAGTAACATCCCATTCACATCTGGCCGCCAAAGGAAGAGGTTAATGCCCTTTGTCCGAGCCCGCTTGAAGAAATGACCCAAATGTTGCGCTCCTGTTCCAAGTATGAGACACACGCGCGTAAGGAAAGACCACGAGGTCCGAGGACTTCTCACACCAACTGAATCTAATTAGGAGAAGAAAAAATGTAAAAATAAAAATGTAAAAATAAATAAATAAATAAATAAAATACTTCCATACTTCCAAAAATTTCCCTAAGGAGAAAGATTCATCTGTTTAAGGAAAGGGGAGGTGGAGACTGTTTTATCCCAGACCAAGCCCTTATCCTGACGAAACTGAGACAGTAGCAGCTCCAAAAAGATTAGAAAAAACACCAAGATTTATGTGCACATCCTCAACAAGTAAAAAGGCACAAATGCCAGCCTTGCACTTCCTCTGTGAGACATGGAAAACATGAGAAAGGAAATGCAAGCCTGGATGTTCAGCATGATAATGCACCGTAACTTGTTTATTTGTGTTCCCTTCGTTTAACATCACGCCTGTTCCGGTTCATTGTGCTGTGGCAATGTAGTGAGAAACTGTAATGCCCGAGATTAAAGGCCAACTTGATGTAGTGCCAATTTCTGCCCCTGGTGATAGAGTCCAGATGGGACCTGCTGCATGTCTTTTTTATCTGAGTTAGAGTGGGAGGAGAAAAACACGAGTGGCTATAAAATGAATGTGGACACACATTCAACGCACATTGTGTTGCATCTGCGATAAGGCCGGCTGAGAATATTCCACTCTTGCTTCAAAAAGTCCTCAGCGTGCACTGCATGGCACGGCCCGGTGTTTTTAGAGATGACTCCCACTAGTTTCGCAGGGGAGTGTACGTCATGTGACATCTCATGTTGGTGTGGTGAGATGGGGAGGGCGTCTGTATCGCTCACACTTTACTCCCTAAACACCACGAAAAACATTCCTGAGATTCGAAGATGAACACACTCCCTCACATCTCGTGCACTGATCTTTTCTGTCCCACACAGGAGTGTGAATTAGCAACTTACGTGCACACACACACACACACACACACACACACACACACACACACGTGCATACAGGGGGCTTAAGTGACAGCTAATTGTGATAATAATGAATGGAAGCCTGTACTCCCACCTTTGCTGTCTCTGGCTGTATATTATTGTGTCCCTCCATCACTCTTTTGTTTTTTCGCTTTAATTTATATCAGAAAGGAGTGAACTTCCTCCCTCCATTTCTTTCTCACCTCATTTTGCCCAATTCCTTTACAGCTTTTCACTCAGCCCTTTTCTTCACCTCGCCCTCCCTGTCCTGTTTTTTATTTTCTGCGTCACTTACAGTTTTTTAGGGGAAATTGTGGGAACAAAATATCATGGTGGACCAAAATAATTTATTAAGCTTATGTTTTACTAAGTAATAATTGTGTTTATTTTTTTTTACTCTAAGTTAACCCTTTAATGCACAAGTTCACATACATGCACACAAACATGAATGAAGGTTTTCGGGGCGCTGGATGATGTTTCAAGCATGCTTGACATGAAAACCGATGCAATGATGAAGAAGGTTTGAAAAGAAAAGAAAACTGCTTCCAAAAAAAGTTTAGTTATTTAATGAAAACTAAGTGGAGTTATTTTTTTTTTACCTTAAAATTTAAATTATATATAGATTGAATAAATATCCTTAGTGTAACTCTTTGTCAGTTTGGTAAAATTTGTTATTACAGCTTGCCTGATGAGGGGCTGATGGAGGTGTTTTTCGAGGGTTTGGATGTTTACAAGACTGTGAGTCAACTGCTTAAAGTAATACCTATAATGATTTGCAGAAACTCTGCCACTGGCATATGCCCTCCACGCAACAATAAAAACCGACTAAAACTGACCCTGAAAGTAATAAAAATGAAACTAAAGGTAAACATGTTCAGAATGATAAACACTGAACTGAAATAAGAAGAGCAGCTCTGGAAACTAACTGAAACGTAACTAAATTAAAAAGGAAAAAAAAAAGTCAAAATTAAATCAAACACTGAAACTCGCGAGAAAAAGCAAAGCATCCAACTTTGCAGTCATCGACTGAGTCAGACTAAAACTAGTTGTAGAAACTGTAGCAGCGTCAGGCTTCCTGTTCTAGGTCTGTCCATTTGCCCACTGAGGATGAACACAAGCTCACCTATGTGTTGCACACACGCAATACATCTTGCTATAAGCGGACACACCATGTTCACAGTGAAATCAAGCACTCTAGACGGGACACGGGGTGCTCCCTGGCGTCTCACTTTTGAAACATGCCATTCCCTCAAAGCTCCCCCTCCACCCTTGCTGCTTTCTCTCCCCCCTTCTCTTTCTCTCCAAGGATTCAGCCTTCTCAGCGGTTTCATCAGCAACAAACCTATCCTCAGGGAGTCTGGTTTATGAAGACGACGATAGTGAAGAAGTAGATTAAAAGGAGAGGAGGGGGGAGTGTATGTAAGCCGTTAAAAGTCACTGTGTTACTCACTAATGCAGCTGCATTAACCCAGAAGGGCTAGCACGGTGGGGAGGAAATACTACTCAGAGCTAATTGTGGGAACTGTACACATAATGAAACAATTGGTAGTGGAGAATGAGGGAGTGATTACACGTAGCACAGAGCCACGCTCAGTGGAGCACAGACCATTTTATCATCGCTTACAGACGTTCCAAACAAACAGTCTGAGTCGCCATTAGTAAACCCCTTTCTCAATAGTCTTCCTCAGTGGGAACAAATGTTTTGTTATATTTACCCCCGCCTGTTGCTAATGAACACACCAGGCAGCACAGTGCTGCACCGGTTGGTAGACTAACCCCAGCCATTCAAGAGTTATTTTTACCCTGGGTAAAGCATTCTCTATTATTTCAGGTATTTAGAAGAACTGGACAAAAACGGAGCTGGAGAGAGCATGATGTCAGGAGCTAAGTTTGGAAGACTCGCACAGAAGCTCATTTTTGCTCTCTGCAGTAAGGAGGCTTTGTGCGATGAATAGCTTTTAATCGGGGGGTTTTTTTCCAAAGAAAAAGGCGCAACTTCAGGCCAGCAGCTTGTCAGTGGAAAGTTAGGCGCAGACTGTAATTTTGGTGCCACGCTGAAATCTACCTCCTTAATTTTGAAACGGTGCTGTCCAGGCTAGAGTTTCATTTGTGGCTGGGAGGATGTTGAACGTGGGGAGATGGAGCTCTGGTTATTGGTGGGAAATGATCATGTTGAGCCCAGGCCGGCTCGTGGTCCAGACCCTCATGAAAGAGGCAAAATAAACGCTAAATACATGTTTTTTACAGATGGGACAAAATAAGAGACTACCATGACACAGATGGTCTTCTGAGCTCTGACAAAGTGCGTTTTAGATATTAAACATCAGTCAAGAAAACATATGAAACTACAGAAATACAAATGAACTCAGATGTTTTAAACTGCATATCGTCTTCTTTTTTTTAACCTTTTCAAAGAAACTTTCATGCTTTCTCCCTGTGACCCCACCCTCCTGTGACTGCACGGATTAAGTGTCTGATGGTTAACAAGCCTGTGTAAGCTCTGCTTACACATGCGGCAGTGGCTCCCTCCACAGGAAATAAGTCAGAGCATGTGGCATGCAAGTTCGCAAACACGAGGCCCTGAAGACCGGATAGAGGGATGGGGAGGGGGAACAGAGGGAGGATGCATATTATATGAAGTCAATGGGTGGGGTGTGCATGCTGATACAGTGCTGATGATGGGAGAACCTGTATGAGACAGACGAGGAGTGTGAGAAGGGGGAAAGGTCAAGTAATGACATCATGTTGTGAGTGAAGCGTCTAAACATTAACGCTGTTTATTTTTCACATTTTCACCCATCCCCACAGACTGAGGCAGATCTATTGTCCATTTATTTACTGGTATTGTTATAAACTTCGCATTTTGACTCACAACGATAAAGTTCGTCATTGTCTTAGACCGGGTATTTTTTTTCTTTTTTTTAGCTAACAATGATAAAGTGAAAGGCTACAGATAGGACGATTGAACTGAAACATTGCTGAATTATGTCAAACAAGAATTTGGTTGAAACGACAATGGCCTTTCAAACTTCCACGGCATGAACATGCCAATCAACTGTGCTCTGAAGTTACAAAGAAAACAGAGCTTAAACAAACAACATTTAATGTCCACTTTTACTTGAGCTATCATCTTGCTGAGTGTTGGATATGTACTAATGCACAGGTTAATGATGAAGGTATTATAACATAGATACCGATATGTCGGTATTAGCATTTATAATCGGCCAGTAAATGAAAGCAAGTGACATGAGAAACACCCTTCAAACATGAGTGTTGATGTTGCACGGTTTGTCCATCAGAGGGCATGCCTCAACTTCCCTTTTGCGCCCCATGTTTGGTGCGCACAACCAGCTGATCCACGCAGAGCCTGTCAGAGCGTAAACGAGTAATTTACTCAACTTGCTGAAACTGTAAAACAAGATTATTTTTCAACTGAATTGTGATATTATCTTAGTAAGCACTCTTAAATAACTGCAGATAATACATGTTAGGGAAACCTGCTTATGTTTTGTGTGTGTCTTCTCAAAGAAAGAAATATTGACTGGAGTTTTTAAATGATCAAATATCAATATCAGTCTCAAAAATGTGTCAGGGTTCTTTTAAGTGCACGATCACGGTTTTAAAATCACCCGTCCTGAATATTTAATGCTAGGGTCCATCAGGCTAATACTCAGTGTTAACAAAAGCCAGATGTTTATCTGTTAGTATTCAAAGCGACATCTGTAACATGTCGTTTTTCATCACTGAAAAGTTCGTGATCAGGTGGAATTGCATTAGCAGTACAACCCCAGTACCTGGGTGCATTTTACCTAGCTGCACCAAAAACATCCTTTCTTGTTTTTCAAACTTGAACTTACTTTTAACTTAACTGGAAAAAGATATAAATAAAAAAAGAAATTAAAAAAAACCAAAATAAATTATAATTTGATGAGTTTTGAATACTGGGAGATTTTCACAGTTAAATTAAAGAAATCAGCAGAGACATCGATATCACAGGGAGAAAGCCAAAAATGACCCATCGAGAAAGCACTCTGTGATAGTGAAAAAACAAATTTTGATAGATGGAAACCTGTGACCTGGGAAGCTTGGGTTAAACAGCTTTCTGCCTTGAATGTTTGGCCTGTTTTTGATCTTATATTTCTTATTTCCTCCCCCCAGATCCAATTACAGACCCTACAGAACTTCACAATTCATCTGTGGTCATTACAGAAGGAGAAACCACACCTGGTGTTGCTCTAGAGGCTAATCCTACCACTGTTGTCACCAGTCATCCTCCATCTGTACCAACTACGGCCCATTTCGAAATTACAACACACGTTTTCAATGACCATACGAGTGTGCCTGTGCCTACAACTGAAGCCCTAGTCACTGAAACAGAAGCTCCCAATACACCTACCCAATACGCTGAATATACGTCTGAGGAGACCACATCGTCCACTGAGCAAGTACTCAGTGAGTCCCAAACAGACGACCTCACTGAGACAATGGGCCCTACTGGGACAGTGATCCCTGCTGACACAGAGGACACTGCTGAGAGAGTGGGCCCTGTTGGGACAGAAACCACTGACCTGATCATTGAGGAGGACACAGAAGGTGAGGAAAGTGTGGGAGAAAGGAGAGGTCAGTTTGAATAGATATAATGGTGACACTTAATAAGTCTAACATACACTTAATAACCATTGCTGTTTAAATATATTAACTATGGATCTAAATGCACTAACTCTCATCTAACAGAGGCCCTGAGCTCTGGACAGATTGTGGGCATTGTAGTCGGCGCCCTGCTGGCAGTGGCCGTCATCACAGCAGTGGTGATTGTTGTCTTGAAGAGGATGGGCGAATACTCGTAAGTAACTCACTACCGCATGTACATAAGCACAAAGATTAAATCCATGGCAGTGTTACATAGATGTTGGACACTGAGTCATCACTGAACCATCCAAGAATGAAGTCACATAGGAAAGAAAAGGTGACTACGAATTCTCCCAAACCAGCATTTCAATCAAAATTGTTCCTGAGCACATGTGAACACAGACGTTCCTTCCTGAAAGTAGATCAAGTCCATATGAAGTGACAGTTTTCTGTCCCCTGTGAACATATGATGATAATTACTGCTAATAATGATGGCGAATTTTTGTGTCACAGGTCTGCAAGGAACAAAAAGCCTGGCAGAAAGCAGAGTGTTATGGTCTTTGTAAAGTTTTCTATTTTACCCCTTCAGCTAATCATTTTAACCCCTCACACACCTATTTACAGCCATCTTTTTCCCAAGAGCTACTGACAAGGCTCCATAGTTGTTCCTCTGTCTGCTGACATAGAGTCCCATGCTTCTAGGTGGAAAATCCAGCATTCATGGTGACAAGTGGCCTTAAAATGAGCTTGTTTATTGACTTAGTATCGGTCTACATGGCCCATGGCCGTCAGCTAGAGGGGTTTTGTGTTAACAACTTGATTTGATCCCTAGAAACACAGGGGCTTTGTACATTAGAAACAGGGTTGCTAACCAGAGCAATCGCCATCTGTTTGTTTTTTTAATAAGTTAACCAATAATCAGATTTTCTTTAGTTATTGTACCGTTTGAAATAAAAAAAAAAACACAAAAAAACTTTTTCACAGAAATTGAAAATTGTGTATTTTTTTTTAACTCCATTCAACTTTTGAAGCTGCGTAATCTATGAATTATGCATAAAACCCAGCTTTGTTCACCATCTAATTTTACTTAACAAGTCCCCCGATGAATTAACTTTAAAATAATATAAACCCTAACTGCCAATCATATAAAAAAAATCTTTTCCATCTCTGACCGGATCTCTCTTTGTATCCCACAGACCTTGAGGAAAAAGCCTACAAAGCAGCGGGACCGTGCGAAGTTCTGGAAATTCTGAACTACTGAACTGTGACGTCATTTCTGATTATTAAAAACAAGCACGCGATGCCAGAACTAAGCAAACCTAACCAGCTCTCTGGACTGTGTTAACAAAAGCGAGGGGCGAGGGGCACGGGGTGGGGAGGGTGGGGGGTTTATTTTTTTAATGTATATATTGCATGTATGTGACACAAGAGGGGTACATGAGCCAAAATCCTCACCTGCCCCTGCAAACTTCCTGATCCCGAGGAGCTGTTAAAGAGAACAAAACAAGGTGACAACAGGATGTCAGGAAGAATTTCAGGCTTTTCAAATGCATTTTGTAGAAAAAAGACAAGACAGGGGTAAGTCCTCCACATAAGCGATTTAGTGACTGACTTAGATTAATACCAAGAAAGAAAAATGACATAAAAATTAGAAATACTTACAAATCAAAGACATAAGGAGGCTGGGATTAGGAAAGAAAACAAGAAATACTGTTGCCAATTTTGCTGGATGTATATACAGTGCTAGACAAAGACTATACTGCATTCAGTTACTCTCATATGTTGCACTCGCATAGGCTAGGCATTTAATATTATGGAATATGCAGTACACTATGTACAGGCAGCCTTAGGCTATTGTTGTGGCTAAAGCACCCACGAGCACCGGTATAGAGTATGCTGTCATGCAGCCCCTAATAGGTTGGCCAACTGGATGAAGCTTCTGGCCCTGGTGAGCTCTGAGGGTCATCAGACACGAAAAGACACCCCTCGTTTGCAAGAGTAACGTGACATTCTGCCCAGTTTAACACTTACATATAAAAACCTAATACATATCTGTGAAATTTAGCAGAAGGGTTTGTGCCACTGTCTCTGGTATTCTCTAGCTAGCTAAGATGATTTTTTTTATTTTTTTTTTGGAAGTGCATTAAAAATGTGAATTGAATGTACTTTTAAACTGATACCCATTCCAAAACAAACAACTTGGCCCGTTAGCTTATAAAGGCTCGCACATTTGGTTACCAGACATAGCAGTGACATTGTCTTGACAGTGCTTCTGTTAATACCAGAACAGCCATCCAGTCTTTTCAGTTGACCTGACCCTAGATCACATGCATAGGATGACAATTTATAATTGCACTTTGTTTTAGTGCAAAGTGTTTGGCAGTTATGCCTTTTTTTTTTTTTTTTTTTGCAAGAGTGTGTCACATGGATGTACAAATAATGACGTCTCGGCTTACCCCTGCTTGCTTTAAAAACGTATTTAATATGTGCACTGAATGAGTGGTGTAATATTTAATGAACAAGCTTCAGACACTGCAAATGTTTGCAACGATACATGTCCCTCGTCCCACCCACCCCTTCTGCTTTGCTGCATATTATCACTTCTGAGTCTTTAATTTGTGCCGTCTGATTCGTTCAAAACGTTTATTTAATTGCAGTGCTTTTGGTCATACTGTTTCAATAAAAACAATTTAAAACACAGTATTTTTTTGTACTAAATTATTCTCTAAAAGCTGCCCTTTGTCTTTGGAAAATATCTCTTTTCTGTTTATTGTCCCGTTCGGATCCTATCAGTTGCAGATGATCATATAGATGGCTTGGAAACGCCTCCGAGTGAATTTACTCTTTATCAGAGCTTTATCCACTCTTAACTTGGAAAAATACTTGCGACAGTTAAAATCACATGACACTTATTTTCTGTTTCCACATTCAAAATGCCAACGTTATTAACGACCCTCCCCGGGGGCAGTGTCCAACTGCCCACTGTGATTGGCCCGTTTAAGTAATGCTTCAGATTTTCAAAAAGAAAAAAGAAAAAAACAGCCCCTATTAGCAAGCACACAAACAGAACCAAATATGGAGTACCATATGGCCTTGAATCATTGGGTCTGTTGAGCCCTCTGACAGTTAGGTGTGTTTTTTTGTGCCGTGTTGCGGGGCTTTTCATACGGTGCTGTTAAGCTGGGGCAAGGCTCCAACATTAGGCTGTGAGCCGCACAGAGATGCTCTGTCTCTGGCAACCTCTCCTCCGTGTGGTTTTAGGCAGCGGCCCAACACCCACCACCCCAGCCTCTGCCCCAACGGCTACTTCATAACTCTCTTTAGCTCACTCTCTTGCCTCAGACTTCTGGGAACAATGGAGTCTTTTGAGAAGGGCAAATGGAGACCCTATGGGCTGTGGCTGTGAAGCTGCTCTCTTCTTCAGCAAGGGAGAATTCTGTACATCGCTACAAGGTGGAGTCACTTCCTGGGTGGGCCCCTGCCCTGATCATGTGCACTCACACACACAGAAAGAAATAACAGAGATCTAAATCACCAACTTTGTGCCGATGAACACATGTTAGAAGCATTATAACAGTCATCCAGCAGCAGAATGTCTCAGGGAAGGCAGCTGTTAAGATCACCAATCAAAGTGTGTCATTTACAGAGAGAGTCCAACTCAAAGTCATCATGACACATGGTTGAAGCAGCACACGCAGGTCTGTGTATCATCCGACTGTTTGTATGGCGTGCAGGCATAAATGTGAGCTTTGTGTTTGTGTGGGCACACTGCGTGCGTCTGGACTGTACAGGTTTCATATATTAACCAAATCCAAGTAATGTGGTCATCAGGTTTTAGTCACTACAAAAAGTCCGCCTCCCCTTCCTGTACGCGTCTGGGGGGATAACTGAAAATCTGTCTGAGAGGAAGGAGGAAATCATTCGTCTCTAGCGGACAGATGGATACGGCGATATCTTTCGCCTAAACTTAAGACTGTTGGATGTGAGTTTGTTTTTGCGACAGCCAGATCACTCTAGATCACTCATAGCTGACTGTGAGCTGCCTGTTTTTGCGACGTAGTCCACAAAGGAGAAAACTGATTATCTTTATTATTTGTGGGATCATGTTTGGCTCGGTCAGCAAAATGTAATCCTAACAGGACAACTGAAGCACAGATGGTATAACAATAAAAGAATTTCTAAATACAAACCTGAAAATCAGCACCAGGTTGATTCTGTTAGATTGGCTGTTTACAAGCGAAGCTGCTTACCTTATATGGCCCCGAAAGGTTGATTCTGTTCATCTGGACGTAGCGTTTTCAGTGGCAGAAGCGTTTCGTCACTCATTGTTCATTCAGTGGGCTGCTTTCAGTTATTGTGCAAATGTGCTGTTTTTAAGGTTGGGGAAACCTGCAGTCAGCTGAGACTCAAGAAGTCACTTGGATGAGTGACGAAACGTTTCTCCCACTGAAAACGCTACGTCCAGATGAACAGAATCAACATTTTGGGATTCACTTATCTAAGTAGTTAAATAACACAGCACGCCACACAGAAAGACACGGAAAAGGAAGGGAACTAATAAAAGTGTTTAGGTAACATTAATGAGATTTGACAGCTCTTTTTTAAATATAAAACACTGTTAACGTATAACAGTTTTTTTTTTTTTTAAAAAGATGTCACTATACTGTTTATAATTGCGGGCAGCATGGTGGTTAGCACGCTTGCCTTGCAGCAAAAAAGGTCCTGGGTTCAACTCCACCATCTACCTGGGGCCTTTCTGTGGGGAGTTTGCATGTTCTCCCCATGTCCGGGTGGCTTCCTCCCACAGTCCAAAGACGTGAGTGTGAGCGGTTGTTGTCTCTCTGTATTAGCCTCTCACAGCTGGGATAGTCTCCAGCCCCCTGCTACCCTGAATTGGATAAGAGGAAGAAAATAGATGTTTATAATTGGTACTTACATGATACAGTCTTGCAGTAAAATGTGTTGTGGTAATGGTGCACAGGTTTCAGTTATCCTTACTGACCACTAAATTTTTACCAGTAGTTAGTTGAACTGGTTGGCTTGTGACCTACCTCTTGCCAAATGTCAGCTGAAACATGAGCTGATAAGTGCCTGTGCATCTGCAGTGTTCATCTCTTGGAGTTGAATGAATACGATCCTACGGTTCACCAGTGTTCAGGGGTTTGTGATGTCATGAAAAAATGTCAGCCTATAGACCTTTGAGTGGCACAGACAGCTGGGCCCACAAGTGGGGGTGGAAAACTAAAGAGAGGGTGCTCAAAGTTGAGTGACATGCAGAAACAGTGTGTGTGTGTAGTCAGATATATTATGGATAATGCAGGAGAAAACTGAATTTGCTTTCACAAAGAGGTGGAGATAGTAGAGCAGGTAGAAGATTGATGCTGTATGTGCCTTTATGAGTTATATACGTGTGTACGGTGTCTATATATACACAGCATGCTCCTTGATGGGGTTTAGTGTGACCTCTGAATGTGTGTTTGCATGCAAAAGCAAATCGGGGCTGTGATTTTGAAGGGCACATGCTTTATATGGACTTTAGGGGATTATTAGCATGTAAGTGTGATGTGTGCAAGTACAAGATATAATACAGTGGGCTGGAGTTACATGCACATGTGTGCAGGATCAAGTTTTTACACACAGTTTGTACTTGTGTGTGACATTTACATATTCTCCACTGAACATCTGGCATGCAACAACACGAAGCAATAAAATTTTTATTTGGTCCGAGTGACGTGACATGTTGTCTGATTACAGGCAAGTCTTTGTCTGGGTGTGTGGCATGCATCTCCTATAAGAGACCCTTTATTGTTTTTGTACCAGTGTTCTGCTCAGTAATCTGTCTGATACATGAGAATGTTGTAGGACACGTCTTTCTCTTTCCTTCTTTGCCTTGTATGATGGTGAAGGTTTCATTGTGCACAGTGTTATTGGCACAAACTGGCTCCTGCTGCACAGGACACACTTTTCTTTAGTTTACTTTCTTAATCGCTCATCAAAAATATTAGCAAATGTTCAACCTTTTGACATAAAAAAATATTCTATTCTATTTTTTGACCATAAGAACTTAACACTCAACTTAACTTAATTTTCATACTCATCAGAGAATTTGCTGACCTGAGTTACCCCGTAGACAGAGGTGTTGTTATTGTGGAAAAAAGCTCACCTTATCAGGATAGAAAATTTTCCTTTTATAATCAGGACCACAATGTACAACTTTCATACGATTTATAGTACTCAAACATTCCCAACAGCATAACATAGCCAGTGGATGCCCTAACTTTAGGGTCATTGATTGATTGAAATTATCATCAATATGTCGGAGAAGATCCTGAGAGCGGTACAGCAGTGAGTGTCTGCAAAACTTGTTGGTGCTTCTGTCATTGTTTAAGGCTTAATTTCTGCCAGTGGTGTTGGTGATCTTGTCAAAATTGAAATTATGAACACAGAAAAGTACTGTCAGAGTTTGATCCACCATGGAATACAATGGCTTCATTTTTTTAGTATGACAATGATTCAAAACACACTACTAATGTAGTAAAAGCCTACCTGATAGAAAAACACACAGTCATGGATTGGTATCACCACACCCCAGACCTAAACATTATTGAAGCAACGTGAGATCATCTTGACAGAGAACAGAACAAAAGACAGCATCAATCTAAAGAAGCCTGGAGAATTATTCATGAAAACTACTTACACAAATTACAAGAAAGCTTGTCTAAGAAAGTTCAGACAGAGTAGTTTTTGGTCATAACAAACACCAACTTTCAACATTGCTAGAATCATGCAAACTCTGTTTTTGGACAATATATACACTGTATTTCCTTCCATATATGTTTGCATTTTTAATGAACTGCTCCATCTATTTCCCAGTTTTCTTGCAAAATATCAAGAAATGAGGGATGGATCAAGACTTTTGCACAGTAAATTTAACAAAGACTAACAGAAAACTGTATTTAACAGTAAAGGAAAAACAAAACATACAAAAGAAAATATTTTTCAATAATTTTAGACTAATAGACTGGCTTACCTTATAGCTCACAAACTAGCTGTTGCATTTACTACATGAACTCATTTAAGTATCCCTTGTTTTAAATACTGTCTCCAAGTTTAAACCAATGAATAGAGTCATGAAACATGTTTATCTTAAATGTATAAATTACAAAATCACTTCACAATTTAATCCGACTAAATTATTTTTCTTCCCCGATAAAATGTCTGGAGTGGAGAAAGTATAAACACAGGGATACAAAAGCAACTTTAAAAACACACTTTATCTTTGTGCAAGTCAGCACATAGAAGGGTTTTTTTGTATAGTGTCACTGCAAAGATTTTCTATGTGTAAGCTAACATTTTTCCCTGAGTTAATAAAGCGATGATGTGACACTACAGCTTGATCACTCATTGTGTTCTACATTTTATGTGCTCATTCGCATTTTTATTTGCAAAGCTCCTCTCCACATTTCCAACTGCTTAGCCATGTGTTTGACGTAACTTCCAGGCACTCAGCACCTGCTTAGACGATGACTTGACAGATGTGTCTGACCAGCAGACTCAATTGGAAACTTCTCATTATAATTCCACAGCTGGAATTGCCATCAGCTGTGAAAGGCACGCTGGAGCTCTGGGTAAGTTTCGCTATGACAAGCTATAAATAAACATCATCATAGTCAACTTGCCATTAAATGAGCTATGTGCCACCTAATGCTGTTTATCCCTAAAGAGCCACTGCATATAAGCTCACCATACCACACTGTACCAAGTACTTCAGGTTTTCAAAGTTGGAATTTACAAGTGGGAATATAGAGTAGAAATGTATATATAATAGATGAAGCTTTGCTATTTATGATGAAACACCCCTTAGAACATATAAAATTAAAAGAGACATGTCATGCATGTGCCATGAGAGTACCACCCTTGTTCTGCACAAAGAGTCTGGTGAACTTGTTCAGATGCTTTCAAAATCCTGTACGCTAAGGTGGACATGATGCCAAGTGTCTGTCAATGTAGATGTGAGCTTAATATGAGCTAGTGCCTTGTCTAGTAAGGGAAAACAGAGAAGTGCTCAGTGCACATCGTGAAACTTCTTGACACAACATGACAACTGTAATGAAGGAGACCTGAAAATAATGTACTAATTCAAGTGGAAACATCTATTTAACAGCTAACTATCAATGCAAGTTGTAAATGAACCAGAAAAATACGTACCTTCCATCCTTAGAAACGTTTTTGTAAACAGTTATATTTATACGTTTATCAATTAAAAACTTCTACTAAACACTGTTAGAACTAGGATGAATTACTCATTCTAAATGTCTAAAAACGCGCTAGTCCTACTGTAAATGATCAAAGTTTCAGAATTACCCGCATGGAAGGTGCACCCAGAGCCCACAGAGTTTATTATATGCCGCCCTCTACAGGTCAAATCCATACACTGCACTGACTGTTTGGTTTTAGTGTTTTTTAAAGAAATTAAAATATCCCCTGTTGTTATCATTCATTATGAGATTCAGCAAGATTGAAATGGCCATTATCCCCTTTCACTCTGGGGGTCGGATGCCAGCACATTATCCAAAGAGGCTGTTTGGTACCACTGTGTCTTTTTGTAAATATTGCACTCTGATCTGGCCATAAGAATATAAGAAGGAAACGACAAGCTGGGCGAGTACCAAGGGCTGAGAGAAGAGCACTCGATGCAGTGCGCAGGACCCTCAAGCTCCCAGGCCTCCGGTTGAGGACCATTTTTAAAGCTAGCAATTACAATAATAAAATAAATTTAAAAATATATCAACAGAGGATTTCTCACACCTAACAACCACAAACATGAAGATGGGACTTTTGTTTTTAAAGAGTAAAAGTCAGCAGAACTGGAGCTGAATGTCTAACATTTATTAAAAAATAAATAAACAAGCTCCACATTAATATTCACATTTAAATCTGAAACGACAGTTTGGCTGCCTCTCGCTTATAGCGTGTATGTGCTTTTGCTTTCAAGTTTTTTATGGGCTTTAACAACACTGCTTTTGATTGGACCAATTTTGACATCCATTTTGTCTGACCAATCAGAAAGCCAGAACCTTGTTGGTGCATTAAGGAAGGGGAGAAAATACAACTGTCTACTAGCAGCTCAAGAGGAATATTAGAAGTCCATCTGCGGCGGTTTGTCTGCAAACACGAGTATGTACGCGAAACCTTTACGTGCACTTTTATTTGACTTATTCTTGAAGGTTGTGTCGCGAACTCGACGATACATTTAGCCAGTGCTTGCGAGCTAGCATTCATGCTAGCAGCATATCGTTAGTACTTTAATGGACGATAACAGCTGATTTCTCTCACTTTGCTGACAGCATTGTCACGAGACCTTGGCACTTACAAGTGCATAATTTGCAAGCAACTTTCTTGCATCCTGGGGGTAGTTAAATGTGTGTACTCAAAAAGTGAGTTGACCTTTCAGTGGACAAGCTAGCAGCCTGTGTAGCAAAACAGTAATGTGACGACGTGTTGTGTGACCAGTTAGCAATGGTGCAAGGACGGGGAGCGTCATCAAACCAGGTGAAGCAGATGTGCGTGAACGCACTCCAAAGATATTCCGAATTGCAATTATAGTAATATAAAATATTCACAAATGTGTGTTATAATTACATTTTACGTGATATATGTATTAAATAAACGCGTTTCAGCACATTTTAATGAATATCCTAATTGAATGTTTGGAGACTGCCTCTAATTATTCAGTGCGCAGGCCCTTGAATGGTGCTGGAACAGTTTTTGTTTTGTGTAAACGGCACGATTTTGATATATTTGTGCTACAGAAACGCGCCACGGGATTATCTGCAATATAGGAGAAATAGTCTGTGCATTAGTGAGTTTTTGTTTACGTTTTCTCTTCTCGGTGCAAGTGCGCTAGTAAATCAACAGTGATGCTGAATGAATAAAAATACATGTTTTAAACGGGAAACCTGCTTAAATAAACGTAACGCTTGGTTTATGCTAATTTTGATGCTGTTTAGTGCGAATGCAGTCCTAAGAAGCTACGACAAATCAGGGACACGATGGGCCTGCCATTTTGTTAAACCAACAAGAAGATGAATGTCCAAATGCACCAATTTATTTCTCAAATTAAAGGCAGGAAAAACAAAAGCTGTGCGGCCATCACCAGGTGAATTGAATGTAATAAGTTTAACAGGTAATTTAAGGCACCCAGGTTAAATGAGGTCATTGACAAAGATTATGAGTATTTTTGGACTTGTAATTGAAATTAAACATTTACAGAAAATAACTTTGACATGGCAGCTTTTTTTTTTCCCCTTAAGTGTCTTTTATCTTATGTTGCATTTGATGCTTCATGATCCTTCTCACATCAGCACAGCTTAACAAGACATTGAAAGCATAGTCAGCAGTCAGTAAGCCAGAAAGATAAAAGCATCCAGCTCAACTACTCTCATGCCACTTCTGCTTACTTTGATCACTTCTCTCTTCTCACCCATTAGCAGTTTGAGTTTGTCTGTCATCCAGTGTTATGGAACTGTCTTGATAGTTGTTGTTTTTTTTTTTTTTCCCCATGTGTTTTGTCTTCTTCCATCAGAAAGAAAACTCAGTGCGATCATCTGCTAAGGAAAACATCTGCCTGTAGTAAACGTGAAAATGGTAAGATGCTGCAATTCATTTGGGTTTTATTTTACAAAAATTGTGCCCTTGAACGCACTCTTTTAATTTTAATCCAGAGATGCTGCAATATTAGAGCGTGAACCTCAACAGTCAGACCACCCCTTTGGCCATATTAAATATGGCCAAAGTTTCAAATAACAAGAGCCAAAACCTCATAGTTCAGACCACATGAAACACTCTGTTTCCAACTGCTTTTATTTATTCTTGGCTGTGTTTGGTGTCAAAGAAAAGGAATGTCCCTCATATGGTTTTCTGAGGCATATTTACTGTCAATATTTCTTTCTTTTTTTTCTTCTTTTCAATAGGTGTGACAACTGCCGAAGTTTTGTCACAGAAATACTTAAGAGAATTGGATCAAGACATCACAGAAGATGGAGCACTCTCCTTGTGTGTACATACCAGAATTTGGAGGCAGTGAGGAGATAGGGGAGGAGGAAGAAGAGGAGATCTACCAAGTCAACTCCAACATGGAACCTGACATGATGAGGTCTCATTATCAGGTTGAGAAAGATGGGAGCTCTTTCCCTTGTCAGCACTGTGAAGGACAGTTTGCCAGCAAGCAAGCCTTGGAAAAACACATGGAGGTCCATGCTTTGGCTAATGATGAGGCACATTTATACAAAAACAATACAAACAAAATGTCTTTTCTGTCAAATTTAAGTCACCTGCCGCATGAAAAGTCAAACGCTCTGGATTCAGAAGATTCAGTCACGCAGCTTCATACGTCATCCACGACTAGCTCTAATACTTCTCTTTTGTCAGCTGGAGATCTCACTGATCAGCCACACACATCAGAAGTATCAGAGGGGCATCATGCGTGCAAGTACTGTGAAAAAATATTCACAACCCACACCAACAAGAGACGCCATGAGCGTAGAGTTCACGAGAACCAGCTGCAGTTCACACATGTGGAAAAAGCTCAGCTGCCTCAAGAGGAAAACCTTCACAGAACAGTCAGTGAATCATCTCAGCAGCAAACACGGCTTGGTGACAATACACCGCCTGCAGCTGTTGTGGAGAATGAAGGGGAACATGAAGAACATTACATGTTAGATGTCTCTAGCAATATTTCAGAGAATCTGAGTTTTTACATTGATGGAAAGATAGTGTCAACAAGTACAGTCAGTAAATGTGAAGCAGCTGAGGTCCATTCTGGGTCTTCGACTCTAGTTGGACTGGATGCCCTGATTCTGGACCCCTCTCATATCAGCCAGGTATTAAATGCAGATTCAGTTATAAGCAATGACATACCTGGTCAACCACTTGCCAAGAGGAGAACTGCAACACCACCTCTCTTACCACAAATTAAAACCGAATTGGAGTCTGAGGTAGTTGTGTCTTCATCTTCATCATCACTTGTATCTTCGTTAATAGAGAATTTACTTCCTCAGAATACAGAGTCTACAGTTGTGCAGAAAGAAAGAACAGTGTTTCTGTCGCCAAAGCTAAAACAGCTCCTAGAAAAGCAGGATGGCCTTAAACCGACACTTGCGCTCATTACAGATGGCCAGAAGCCATGCTCACCTGTCTCTATCTCTGTCCTACCTTCTGGAACAGGAAAGTTTAAGAGAAGAACTGGCTCTCCAACAGGCTCTCCACAACAGACTCCAACATCTAATGAAGAGTCATCATTGTCAGATCTGGGAGATTTTGATATTGTAAGTACAGGGCAGATAGAAAACCAACATAGTTCACCTGTGAACCAAACAGTCTGTGACAATGATGACGTTACTACATCCGTGACGGAGACAGCAGTGAAACCTGTTTTGCCAGACAACTGGCCCCCTGTGACAGGCGGTAATTCCTGTAACCAGCAACCTCTGGATCTTTCTAATACAGTCAAAAGACAAGAAGATGTAGCTTTAGCTAATGCTGTGCTTGATTTGAGTTTGCAAAAAAAGAGCCTTTGTGAATCTGAAACTATGTCAAATTCAGGTTCACAGGCTTTTGCCAATGAAGAAGAACAAAAAGCAGTGATGGAAGAATCCTTGATAAAAATTGGAAACCAAAACCTAAGTCTTGCAAATTCTGAGGCTCCTTTAGTCACAGACTTCACCATAGTAACGGGTTCAAACATTGTTACCCCAGTGGAGCCTGTTGCAGATGGACTTGTCTATGGACTTACCCTACCCCACAGTTCTCTCACTCCATCATCTGCCTCCTTGACTCCTGTCGCCTTGCAACCAGCTTCACCATGCACTATAGCATTTGCTTCCCCAGCTGCACACACCATGCTCCCTACTGCTCCTTCATTAATCACAGTTTTGGCACCACCGCCACCTATCTCCACTGCTTCGAGCCAACCAATCCAGGTATTGGGCCCAAATATAACTACTGAACCCTTGGTACTCTGCGCAGAAAATGCATTAAATTCTTCTGAGAGTGATTTAACGCCTACATTTGCCACTACAAACTCTGCAAATCTCGTCACACTTTCCCAACCACTTGACCCAACACTAAATTTACCTGGCCATGTGTTTCTTACTGATCAAATAGCTCTCAACCCACCAATAGTTGATTCAGCACCTATCACAGAAGTGCCGTTCACACCCACTGTAACTTTAAGTGATTCCCTACTCAACTCTTACAACATTGCCAGTAACACTGTGTTAATAGAGTGTACAATAGCTCTTGAAGCCCCAGGGAATGTAGTTCCTGCTGCAATTACCTTACAAGAAAATACAGCTGAGCCTCCAGCACCTACACAGATGGTTGTTAATCACATAGAACAGCAACAGATTGTATCTGTTCCCAGTGCTCAAACTGTGGAACCCACTATTCTTGTGTCCTCCATCGCAGAATCGGTAACTCTGTCCACTTCCACCTCAGTGGTATCAGATTGTCCTCCTCTGGGTGAGTCAAACTCTGACCCAGAGCCCTCAGTTGGGACAGGGCCACCAACCACAAAACCTGAGGAAGGCCCTGACAGTTCTGCTTCCGCACCTGAAATCTCACCTGAACCCGCTCCCTCTCCCGAGAAAGTTAATGAAGATGAATCCTCAAATGATCCAGAAAATGATGTCCAAGAGCAGACATTCACCAAGAATTTCATCTGCAATGTGTGTGATAAGCTTTTCCATTCAATGAAGGAACTTAGTCATCATGTGGCTGACCATGCTGATGACTGGCCCTACAAATGTGAGTTCTGTGTGCTGCTATTTGGCAAACCCTCTGCTTTACTTGACCATCGATCAAGCCTCCACGGTGTTGGGAAGACTTATGTTTGCAGTGCTTGTACAAAAGAATTTGTATATCTTTGCAATCTGAAGCAGCATCAGGAAGAATTGCATCCAGGCCAGCAGTGTACTCATACAGAAGAAGAAAAAGGCAAACTAAGACCTCAGAACTACAACAATTCAGCTAAAGTCAACACAGATGCTTCAGGACCTGAAGCTCAAGAGGAACTCAAGAAATTGGTGAAAAAGGAAGAGGGTGAAGTAGATGTGGGTGCTGAAGAACTGTTTACAACAATTAAAGTCATGGCTTCAGATGGAGGCAAAATCAAAGGGCCTGATGTTCGTCTTGGCATTAACCAGCACTATCCCAGCTTCAAGCCCCCTCCATTTCCTTACCACAACAGATCACCTGCTGGTTCGTTGGCTTCAGCCACAAACTTCACTACACGCAACATCCCACAGACCTTCAGTACAGCCATTCGGTGCACCAAATGTGGAAAAAGCTTTGATAACATGCCAGAACTCCACAAGCACATCTTGGCTTGTGCCAATGCCAGTGATAAAAGGCGATACACACCCAGAAAGAATCCCATACCTCTACGTCACTTTGCAAAATCTCAAAATGGAGTGCTGTCTACTACCAATTCTACAAATGGATTAAATGCTTCAAACAGAGTCAGTCAGTCAAACAGGTCCAAACCTAGCCAGGAACCACCTGTAAAGTTCAAAGTACTTAACAAAAGGAAGAAAAAGTTTGCCCAAAGGGTCATGCCACAGAGGAACAAGTCCGTGCATTCATCAAATAAAATGTCACCTGTACAGGTGGGTGAGCAGCAGGAACTATTTGTGTGTCCACACTGCAGCAGGGAATTCACAATGCGTCGCAGCAGAACCAAACACATGGCTGTTTGCCCCAAGAAACCTAAAGAGGTAAAGAAAAGGAAAGAATGTGGGATCTCTGTGACGAAGGAAAACGATGGACACTTGCATAGAGGGGTTCCTCATGGTGAAGAGCAACAACAAGGCTCACCTCCACATAAAACAAGACTCCAGACGTCCGCCTCTGCAAAGAGGCCTGCCATCCTACCAGTGCAAACTGTCTTTTCAAGCAAAAGGAGTAAAATCATTATAAAAGAGAGCACGCAGCCAAAACAAGAGACGCCCACCTTGAATGAGCTTCCCATTGTTCGCACTTTTAACCCCTCCATGCGGCAGTATAGCAGAGTGCAGCACAGCGTCAAAGGAGTTCCCATCAAAATAACTATTGTCAAACCTCGGCAGACAGCACCGCAGAAGGATGAGTTGCCTCCCACCCAGAGGAGAGAAGAAGCAACCGGATCCGTCACCAGCAGTGCTAAGCAGAGCGCTTCAGCCTGATGACTACACAGCAGGCGATCGGGGATCAGCAGGTAGCAAACATAGTAGCACATGTAGCTTGTGTGTAAGTTCTCAGCACGGCTGTGTTAAGAAATCTGTTTTATTTTTATTCTCAGGACTCTGCTGTATGGATCTCCTTCAGTGACTTTAAAGGGAGAAAACTGGTAACGACACTGTAAACCCAGCAGACTTGTAGGCTGCAGAATACTGTATAATAAACTGAATTCAGGACACTTACAACAGACCATGAAGGATACTGCAGTGAGTAGGTTTGTGTATAACCAAGTCTTTGAATGCTTTTGTAGTATTTTTGGAGTTTTGTAGAGTTATCCTTCATTGCAGAAACTTTCTGTCAACGGCTTGGATTTGCACTTGAAGTTTAATCTGACTGCTACATGTCACAAACTGAAGAGGAAGTGGGGGGGGGGGGGGAACTCAGCTGGAAGGGCTACTCTGCTCATTAGGTTAGACGATGGCAGGTGGCAATCATTTCCCGCATGCATTTGCACTTTTTCTTAACTGTTGTCTGTGGCCTTTTGGTTTAAACTCTTAATGCATGCTGTCTGTGAGCTTGTGATTTAAGTTGCATTCATTTGGGATGGAATTTTTTTTTTTTTTTGGAGATGCAGTTAGGCCTTAAACACTGCCTCTGATCATTTGTTGGCCTGTTAGGAAGTAACCAGCGTAAGTACCCAGAAGACATGCCAGAGATAAGAAAATGTAAATGTGTATGATTGTTTCTGAACTTCAGCCTACAGAATCATACAAAACCATAGTGTATGTAATACTGGTGACAAGCATCATGATAAATTGCAACTATGAATTTGAGCAGCGTCACTTAATACTTGGGAAAGTCCATTTTTCATCATGAGAATGTGAGATTAAGTTGATTTAATGCTAAAGCCTTCTCAGTACAACACCGTATTTTGTCATTGGCCGAGCTGCTACTGTAAATACATGTATGGGAGTTTTATTAATAATGCTCTATGTGCCATCTAATGTATATAATATGACTAAATGTGTCATAAAAGTGGTGAAAACAAGTATTCTGTGTTTCCCAAGTAAAGAATTTACTTAGGTGGTTCACCCAAATACAGTCACCATCACTTACTGTAGCTCAATTTGCATATTCAGGCCTTGCAGAAGATGCTTTGAAATATTGCATTGATGTGACATTTCTTGTCATAAAAACAAGATAAAAAACGTACCTGGAAAGCTTTTGCTTGAGAACGCAGCGCTGCCTTTGCAGCCGTTTTGAATGTGTGACACCACAGATAAATTCTTAATGTCTGGGGAAGCTCTGCAGTTTGGTGAATTTACAGCGCACTCCCAAACAGAAATACTGTGCTAATATTCTGATGCACCACTGCTGGCTTTACATTTAAGTTCATGTCTAAAGAACACTGACAGAGCCAATCTTTGTTTTGGCTTCACTGTCTTAATTTGCTCACCTGATTTTGCACTTATTCTGCAAATGCTTGCTTTTTTGTGTTTTTGTTCTTTTTTTTCTTTTTTTCTTTTTTTGTAGTGTTGGCCCCACTTAATGTGCAGTCAGTTAAGATATTTCCATCTGTAACATACAAGCATTACATCATTGCTTATAATCTGTGCAGCAGTTGTCAACAGTTTAATGTGTGAAGTGCATAAAATGAAGTCCAACATGTATCAATCACAGTATGGGAATATTTTTTGGTTTGTTTTTGTTTTGTTTGGGGTTTTTTGTTTTTTGTGCAGCAAACCTCTAGTGGCATATAAAAATGTTTGTGGCATCATGTCAGTAAAGTATCTGTTTATTTAAAAATTTCTAAGCTACTAGTTTGCTCCAGTGCTATACAGGGTAGTAATTGTGTTATGACTGAACTGAGTGTTATTAATTTGCTCAAACTAAAACTTGACAATGGCCTGTATCTGAGGGACAGTAATGGTACTTATACATTTTTGACTTTCAAACTCATTATTAATAATATTGCTTTCGTTCAGAAAGTCTTCAACATCTTGGATGTACAGAACGTTTTGGGAGACTGTTATTTTACTGTGAAAAGTGCTTGTAGCATTTCGTAGTGTAAATGGAGTCCTGTATATTTATTAATAATTTAAAAATCATGTTATCAGTCTTTGAACAATTTCTCTGTATGATTTGCACTAAAGTTTTGTTTCGTTTTTCAAGCAAGTGTTCAGAATAAATTGAGAATGTTAAAGCTTTTTGTGGAGTCTATATGAAACTTTATCTAATGGATCAAGTTGAGTTTAAAGAATCCCAGTAAAGAGCTGCAGCCTTTGGATTGTGTTCTGAAAGTATTCAACAATGGCCAGCTGGTGGCGCACTTTCCTTACTTTAACTTCAGGAATGGCAGATAACTGAGGAGAACGGTAGATAATAATGTAATACCACTGCATCTCTACCACACTACAACATTCTGTTTGAAAAATCCATTCATGTTTTTCTGCACTCTAAAAGAGAGAGGGGGCACTGTTCGTCTCTGGTACATGGAAGAATATCCACAGTTCCCATCCTAGGACCCAATTCTTGAAAAAACAGTTATGTAGTATAGCATTCTTAATTCTACAAGATATATAATCAACAGGAGCAACTCACTACCGCACATTCTTCATGCTGTTTTACTTTACTGTGAAGAAGTGTTGAGAAACCTCTCAATTCTTTATATTTTGCTTCCAAGGAATCTGACTTTTCTTCTATTCTTGTGGTCTTGAGCAAGAATTCTCAAAGCTCTCTGAAGGTCTTTCAAAGTTTTTCTTTGGACATTGGCTGTTTTCCCAACTAATTTTCAGTTTAGTCCTTGTCTCTGACCACTTTCAGAGAAGTGTTTTTTGTTTTTTAAGCTCCTTAGCACTGACCTATGAATCACCCAAGCATAAATAAGGCACCTAACTCAAGGGATGACTCAGTTATTGTGTCTTCACATAACAGAAAACAAAGAACATATTTTAAATTGTATTTTTAGGTACTTTTGCTACTAGTACACATCTTGACAAAAATTGCCAAAGATAAAGTTTGACAGGCTTAAAAAATATCTTCAAACCAATAAGGTGACTCCCAAACACTTAATTGCTAAAAACCTGGGAAATATCTGGATAATGCACACTGTCTTTACAACAACTGAGGAAACTGGACAAGTGGAGGATAAAAGAAAATGTGGCAAGCCTAAAAAAACAGCTTGGTGTTAGCATTGTCTGCTACTAATTACTTACTATATATATAGCTTTTTCATGCTCTATTTGTATGCTTGCACATGCTTAAATCTTGAAAGTGGAGAGTATTTGTATGATATTTAAAAATGTTGAGAAGCCATTTGATTAACTGGTCATTTTCCACATTTCCACATTCTTTTGGCTTGTACAGAAAATTTTCCACGAGCATCAAAGCGGCTCAGTACATTCTTCCTGCAGACTGAGGATAGAAGTAATCTGATGACACAAACAAAATTGAGTCTTGACAGATTCCAACAAACTCCTCCTTGTTCTTCTATACTAAAGGCTACTCAGTATATGCCACTCTTTGCACCACTGTTAGTCTTTCAGCTCCACCTACAGCTAAAATTGCTAATTAGACATTTCCCATCAAAAGCTGAGATTGTGCAGATTAACATTTGAGAGACATGCTGGGCTGCTGGTTAATATGTACCTTTTGGTTGAGCCTTTCTAGAGCATTACACAGCTCAGTCCTTCTGTGTCTGTGTCAGTTAGATGAATAGACCTGCCTGAGTGTATTAAAAATATTTCTTTCCGTTAAGGCCAGAGCAAACATTAACTGAAGAGAGTAATGGCATTTCTGTCACTTTTAACTTATAACTTCATTCTGAATGTGTTTTTATGTGAATTCACAAATACTGGTTAATGTTGCATGAGAGCCACAAACTGATTCTTGGTGCATTATAGCTGAATTACAGCTGACATTTCAAGCTGCAAATGTCTACCAATTTCATCGAAAGGATTTCAAAGTTGGAAATGCTCCTATATTAGGATTTTTGAAAAGCTGTAAAATGCATTTTTCTGCTGGAAGAAGCCATCAGAAGATAGGTACGCTGTGATCATAAAGGGATGGACATAACTGCAACAATACTCAGGCAGGCTGTGGAGTTTAAAGTTTGATCATTCTCTAATGACTTCTCTGTAAACCCTATAGATGATTGTCGGAGACTCTAAGAAGATCAGCAGTTTCTGAAATAGTCAGAATAGCCTGTCTAGCACCAACAACCGTACCGCCAGCTGCTTTAAGCTTTCCTTTGCCTGTATGTAACCACACAAGTAATTTCCATCGACCAACTGGTCTTCGGGTCAAACTAATTTGTCATTTCCACCTTTAGCAAGAACTGTTTTCTTGCATATTATGAGAAGCATTGTGGTGGAAGTTGTTTAATTAGCTTCCTTTTTTATTAAATCTTCATGGAAAGCCACACAGAGCTCTCACTGTCAGATGTGAGTCGGCTTGTCTCACCAATTTGTGTACTAGGGACTGGAATCGGATGGTGTTACTATATCATGATATGAGCTTTATATCATGTAAAAATTTATACCAGTAATAATATGAAGAAAAATTAGGCCAGGAATTTTTTTTTTATTGTCTTTCATTTAAAAAAAAAAAAAGACAAAATATAAAAATACTGCAAATTTTAGCATTGATCCAATACCAAATAAATACGGGGGCGGTACTGATACAATTAACCTATTAGTACAGCTTATGTAGGGGAGAGCAGTGTGTAATGATTAATGAGATGAATCATCATCAGTTTTCAAGTCATGGACACATTTTAATCGTGATTAATTATTTTTACATTCCAATACATATACAAATACAAATGTAGAAGGAAGACACAAAGTAGTCCTATATACATAAGCAACTGAAATTTGTATGTACAGATAAAAATGTACAGAGATATGTACACAAGTGTGTGTGTGTGTGTGTGTGTGTGTGTGTGTGTGTGTGTGTGTGTGTGTGTGTGTGTGTGCAACCATGTTAAACTGGCTGTAAAAGTCTACAACTGAACGAGCTGCTCAGTGCTCGTACAGTCTCATGCAGGGGTGGGAAGTGTTGTCCATGATGGATGTTAGCTCAGACAACATCCTCTCCTCCCCAATCTGCTCAACAGACTTCAGCAGACAGTCCAGGACAGAGCTGGCCCTCTTGACCAGTTTGTTAAGTTTCCCCCTGTCCCTCTCTGCCGTTCCACCACTCCAGCAGACCACAGCATAAAAGATAGCAGTCACCACCACAGTGTCATAGAACATCCTTAGAAGAGTCCTGTTCACCTCAAAGGATCTCAGCTGCCGTAGGAGGTCTAACAACCTGCATAACAGACTATATCAACTTCTGCGTGGATAACACTGACCAGGAAATATCCAAATTTATGATATCGGTATTGGACATAAAAAAAGTGGTATTTTGCCATCTCTAGTATTTATTCTTTCACTGAGCATATACCTGCATCACGAGTGTCAATGATGACGTCTGCAGGCTCAAAAGTCCTGGCCTTGCTCAGCCCCGGTCCACTCACACGCACATGGCTTGCATCACCAATCTCTGACTGCTTAATCATAACAGCAATTGGGCTGCTGGGAATATGACGACCGTTCTTCTTGATCTTAACAAGGTACTTACCAATCTCCTTGGGAACAAACGAGATTCCTAAGACAGACAGACAAAACAGATGAGGGTTAACAACACTTATTCTTGTGTGTGCATGCAGCCCGTTTCAGTTGCTCCTGCTTCTTTCTCCATGCTTTAACTTTTATTACTTCCCCCCCTCTGTCTTTTACTTAGGGATTAATAAAGTATTTGGATTCTGCTGAGTCTCATTGTTTAGCAACTTCTCACTTATCAGGCGGACACTCACCAACGTGAGCGTTACATAGCATCTTCAGCAGGCAGGGCTCCTCTGGCCCTGAGGGTGTTGTAAGAGAGGCTGTTCCCTGGATGAGGTCAAGCTCTCCTATGTCCAGTGGAATATCTGCAGCTAAACCCACCTTCAGATGGTACGTCCTCATGATATCGTCACTTAGAGAAGGAAATGAATTACTTTACTGTAGCTTTTGGGCTGCCATCTTAGAGGCTGCATGGATGGTCTACACTGATGTAAAAAGACAGTTACCAGTAATCCTAGCAGAGAAGGGGCTGCCTGGGATGTGCTTGTCATTGTATTTAACAAGGATGCTGTAGTCTCGTGGCAGCACTGGCAGGTAAGACACCGTGCAGGTTCTGTCCTGGTTGTGCACACAGCCCCTCGATGGCCAGAGACAAACCACCTACAAAGATGTGATATGAACAGACAGTGTCCTGTGTGTTCAAAATCAGAGGGAGCAGGTAAGTCATAGCGAATATAATTGCATTCCACAGCACACAATGTGTGTTTGGCCATGTGACTGTTACCTACCTTCTCCAGCATCTTTGGTTTTAACAGTAAAGACAGCTGGCTTGTTGACAGGCACTGTTCATGTAATCCATGTAGAACTGTAGAACTTTGCCTGATGCCATTCGGACCTCACCTAAAGCAAAGGGCAAAAAACAATGACACTCACACATCACTATGATCAAACTATCTGTTTATAAAGAAGGCTTGTTACCTGTTACCTTGGCAGGTCCCGCTGGCGCGCCGTCCTCCGGCTCACCTCGAGCCACGCGCTGTCCACCCTTACAATAATCACACTGTTGCTGTAACAGTATATTCAACAGCTGCAGCTCTCCCACTGCCAGCTGTACACATCACCACCAAACAACAACAGTAAAAGCAGAGCACAGGTTTTAAGCCAGCGAGGCATGATTTTAGATGCCGGTGAGTCCATCTCACCTGCAGCGCCATTGCAGACCACACCCCGCCACAATAATAAAGTATTTTTTAGTTTAATTATAAACTTTGTCCTAATTATGTCCTGGGTTTTAACTATTTAATCAGTATCGGTATTGGTATCAGCGATACTAGCCCGTATTTACTTGGTATCGGATCGATACCAAAATATGCAGTATTGCACACCACTACCTCGTGCCCAGCTAATAAGAAAAGCAGACATGGGTGCGCAACTGCGCGTGTAGTTTAAATATAGCAATATTGCCTCTGTTTCATCGGCCGGCCAAGTGGCTCATGGGAAGCGACAAGGCCTGTAAGCAGAGTTTGAACTAGAGCGGCGATGGTTCGAGTCCCATCTGCATCCGCTCTGTACTGCCCTCAGTACACTTCAGCCAGCTGAGTCTGTAGAGCTCCAGACTCACTCTGCCTTTTACGTTTTCTTCAAATCCCTTGTTAACTTTTGGGTGGAAAGGTGTTCAAGGTACCACAAAGCCGACTGGGTCATGCTCCTCACACTTTTTACATAGCCCGACTGATACAGTTTATCTGCTGATGGCGACTGACTCGGTCAAGGTAAATATAACCATGTCATTATTATGAAAAAGACACACAGCTTATCATCTTATATTTCTGAAATACCTAAAATCACTTGTTATGATCCAATGTTGTCAGTGTTTGTTTTATGTGTGATTCCTCCCACCAGAGGATGGCTGTGGGTTTTTTCCCCTTTTCTTTCTTAGGGGGTGGACACCTGGGCGTGCCTGCTGAGTAGTTGGGTGGAGTCTCTTCCTGTTCTCGGATTGGATAACTGGTTGATCACCTCCAGTATTTAACCACCAGATGACAGCCACTTGGCCTCTCCTAGCCTCCTCCATCCAACAAAGCACATGTGTTTTTGAGTCGTTATTTTGTAGAGTGTCTTTGCCCATTGATTTGCAAGTATAACCAAGTACAACCTTTTTGTGTGTGTGTGTCTGGCAATAGAACCTAAGTCTTGTAAATAGCTGTAAATAGATTTGTAAAGTAGCAATTGTGTATTTTGTTTCACCTTGTATACATTGTTCACTGCAGCAGCCTAGTAGGCGTGAGAAGCCATTTTTGTTGATCAAGTTTTCTCCTGTTTTTTGTTAGAAAGTTAGGTAAGTGAATTGTCTTTTGGTTGGTTTTTATTTGTGTAGGAAAGCATAGGGACCATTAAGGAGTTTTGTTTGTTATTTTTGGCATTGCTCACTGCTGAGGCAAATAAATGGCTGCTTAGCACTTTAAAAGATACTAAACATTAAACATTTAAAAATATATTGTCCTCTCTGGTTACTTTGGTATGATTGACTCTGAATTACTTTATGGTAAATAACACACTATTGACAAAAAACGGTGTAAGAATTCCAGATCAACGGTTTTTAGTTTAACATACAAATGACGACCTTTGACCTTCATCAGGTTTTATTTAATTGTCAGAGAAAACATGTGCTCTTCATGCAGCTGATTACATTCAGTGTGTAAAACAGAAGCTCTGCAGGTCTGAGATCAGCAGCTGTCTGAAACACCAAAATGAGGTAGTGCTAATGCTGATATACAGTGACACAGTTACATGGGGGATTCATCCCTTTGACTTTTCGTCTTTAACTTTACCAATAAAACAGCTGCAGCTTTCACTGACAGCACATGTGGTACTTTAACCTTTATACTGGGGCGACCGTGGCTCAGGGGGTTGGGAATCGCATCTGTAACTGGAAGGTCGCCGGTTCGATCCCTGGGCTCTCTGTCCAGGTCGTTGTGTCCCTGGGCAAGACACTTTACCCTACTTGCCTACTGGTGTTGGCCAGAGGGGCCGATGGCGCGATATGGCAGCCTCGCTTCTGTCAGTCTGCCCCAGGGCAGCTGTGGCTACAACTGTAGCTGCCTCCACCAGTGTATGAATGTGAGAGTGAATGAATAGTGGTATTGTAAAGCGCTTTGGGTGCCTTGAAAAGCGCTATATAAATCCAATCCATTATTATTACTGTTCATCAGTTAACATGTGAACATGTTGGATGATCTGTCTGCTGTCACTGGATGGTGCTGAGGTCTGAATCTGAGGACAGTTCCTGTAATCACAAAGAGAACAGAATCATCACAAACTGAAATCTAAAGTTAATCTGTGAAATAAAGCTGATCCTTCCCTGTCCTCACACACTTGGGATCTGAAGTTCTACTCTTACATTTTGTTCAGTTCTACAGTTCTGCTGACAGCTGATGTTTGAGCTGTTTATTTTAAAAAGGACAAAGCCTTATATACTATAAATACTATATAAACAGATTTTCCAATATAATGTTTACCTTCGAGTTGTTGGTGCTTTGTAAATGGAAATCTCCAGAGATGAGAAGATGTCTGCTCCTGCATCGTGGTCACCAACATACAGAGGTATTATCCGCAGTGTTTAAGCTGCTGCCTGAGTACTGAAAAAATATTTCTCTTGAAGGATGTAAGCTGTATATATATGTATATATATATATATGCAAATACATATATACATATACATACACACACACACACACACACACACACACACACACACACACACACACACACACACACACACATATACATATACATATATATATATATATAAGTGCAAGATTTAAAAAAAAAATGGTGTTACTGTACAGATGTGGTAAGAGACTGAAAACATGCTGTTGTTTGCACGTATTTAATAATCATCTCTGCACAGGTCTCAGGACCTAGCTAAGGACGGTAGTTACGGATTAGCTTACAAACACATTTAACTTAAAAGTGCGGTGGGGCCTCGGATCTGTCTATCCGGTAGTTCAGACTGAAGACCACCTCAGGCCGTCAGGTTAAAACAGTCGGTTGTGGTTTTGTAACGTAAACGCTGGAGCTCCTCTCGGCGTCCCTGCTCTATCTGCCTTTCCCGAACAGAGATGCGCAAGTTTATCTGTGACTGCAGCTGCCAGTCAAAGCTGTTATGATGACGTTGCACCCCATTATAAAAGCATTATGGTAGTAATTAGAATCAAACTTATGGGAAAGGAGACCCCTTGAACATAAATCAGGGTGATGAGAACACTTGATAATGAAAGAAAGAATCTTTGGAAAAAATTATCTGGGAATTTATCGGAGAATATTTTTTATTTTTATTTTAGTCTGACCCCAGTCCCCATCCGCTAACATGGATCAGGCGGGGTTTCTGACCTATACTGCAGCCAGACACCAGGGGGCGATAGAGACGTTTTGTCTTAATTTTTGGGAAGCTCTTCGCGTCGTCCATGTTTTCTACAGTCATTGGTAAGCACAAGCAATTGCTTTTGTCAAATTGCCTATGCTGTTGAAATATCTAACAGACCAAAATATTTTTCAGTGGTGAATGATATTAGGAAAACCCGGAGTTATTATTTTGTAACTGCATTATAAGTAGCAGATAATAAGGGATGCAATTGAGCTGCAGTTAGAGGTTAATGTTTACAACCATACCCAAGCTGGCCCCCCTGCCTTTGGCCACACAGCTGTGTAAATAAATTTGGCAAGGTGGCTTTTGGTCTGACTGTAGACTGAGTTAAAATCACAGTTGCACAGGCACTGGGTGACTGATCTCCATTTCCTGGACGGTAAAAGCAGGGTTTCCTTTCTTGGAGTTAGTCAACTCAGATTTTAGGGTAAGTTAAAGAGGTTGTTATCTATATTATGATAAAAGCCTACATAGTTGCCTCGGTCTTTCATAGTGTTCGATGTCTGTACTTTAACCCAGACAGATTTGTGTGATATTGTGAGGTATTGGTCATCTGTGTGCTTGTGCATGTGTGTCTCAAACTGGAGGACCTGATCATAAATGTGTTTCTCCATTGAGTTACAAGTGATCAAAGAAAACATCATCTGAGTGCTTCAAAGTGTTGGTTCTTGAATATAAATGAGACAGGCCCCAGTCAAATTTAACAGGGGTGCTGGCTAAAAATGAAATCCTACCCACAGAAAGGCAGCAGCTCTCTCCTGTCTGTAGAGACAAGGTCCAAGTTTCTGACCATCAGTCATTTACGGACGAAAAGTAATCTCTGCCTAAATGTAATTGTTCATTAACATGCAGTGCAGTGGGCGTGAGTTTAATTTGAAATTGGCAGTTAGGCTGAATCTTTTATTTGCTGTGGGCAAATGATAAGCCCAGGGGCAAATAATATATGAAGAGAGCGGAAAGATTTTTTATTTCATGACTCTTTGGTATTATGAGGAAACAGTAGCAGTGGCTTACATCAGTCTGTGACGCTGACATATCGCTGTAATTTCCGCAGCCCCTTGTGTCATGGCTGTAGCCAGCAGTGTAATGCAGATGCACACGATTCAGCAGCAATAGGTGCAGTAAACTGTGTGTGTTTTTTCTAAAGCTGCTTTGTTCTCCACCTGGTGAACCTCACATTTTCACTCTTTAGAAGCTTTTAGCGGTTCTGAGTCAAATGAACACAAATGGTTTGGGGTTTTTACTGGAGGTTTTTTTTTTCTCTGACACATTCAAAAGCTCCAGGAAATGGATTTTACTCAAATTGAACACATATGGGTGAGAGTGCTGCTTTGTAATTGCACTGAGGAAATCCATGAGCTGTCAGATACTGTAGTTCTTAGGATTTATAGCACATGTGTAAAGGAATTTAGCTCACTTGATGTTCTTTAAGTAATTAAGAATTCAAACAAGTCCAATTACACTCTTTGGGAATAAGGGATTAGGTTTCAGGTGCCTTAAGTAGCAGTGCCTGGCAGGTGATTTTTTTTAGCTTGGAGCCATGCCAGTATACGTATAGTGACAAACCATAGCCCTGAGGTGCGAGAACTCCCAGTGCTCACAAGCTCAGCAGTAACTTCAAACTGTGATGCTGCATTTGTATGCTCAACACAGCTGAAGATCTTAGCCCAGGGCAATGTCGAATTCTCACAGGAAGCTCTGGTGAGAAGTGAGGAAACATGATCAGAGATGATTGAAAACAAAAACAGCCACGCAGAAGTCTAAGAAGGAGAAACTTTTGATCTTCTTCTTGTTAATTTCATCACTTATTCTCGGTGTGATGCACAATATTAAATTCCAACAACTGAGAGATGGATTGCAATTTTTTCCCCCTACTTCTGGGTGGGTCGGAGACCTGACCTGCGTCTTATTTGTCAAAAACCTAAATGACTTGGTAGACTTTGAATGATGCAGTGTGTCATCTGGAAGTACGGATTAGGTTTGGATGTGCACAAACATGAAATGCTGACAGGACCCGTCAGGATCACAGCGGTTTTGTGAAGAGAGATGAGAGGAAAAAAATACATCACAGTACCTCCGGCCATGCTTGTTCTGGCTATTGTGATGTTTATTTGAGTCAAATTCAACGTCTTCTTTGGTGCAGCCAGAGTCACTTATGTCGAACTTGTCCTTGGCTCGAATCTTGATCTCGGGAATTAAAATTCATGTAGCCCTGCAGATCCTAATGCCGCTCATTTGCCGCCTCTCGCAACTGTTAGTTCAAAGCTAAGAGGGATGTGACACTGGCTTTACGAGTTGAAGCTAAGTCCCTCCAAGCAAGCAGCACTTTGTGGGTGTAATAAAAACCAACAGGATACAAGGATAAAGTACTACTGTAAAAGTCACTTCTTTCCTCTCTCTGCGTGCTCTTAATGCGGGAGCAGAACAGGCACAGTAACGAGGACATTAATAAAGGATGCGGATCCATTTTTAATGATCCACTGGCCCCTTTAGTTTGAAACCGATTTTATTTTGTGCTCGCGGTCGAGCTTTATCTTCAGGATCCCTGTTTTTTGCCTTGCGAGGGACTCGTGAAAGCCGTTTTGCTTGCACAAGCAAAGTGCTGCATAAAACCTGCATACACCTGACTGTTTGTGTGTGAGTGAGACACAGAGAGAGATGCAGTCTTCTCTGTCTATATTTGGAAGATAATCCTCAAGTATGAATGTAAGGGGGGAGAAAGGGAGGGAAGAAAGAATGGTAGCTGAACCAAATTCAGTTTGGAGTCAAATATATGAGAAGAGTGTGGGGAGGTGCGCACGAAATCAAAACACTGGGTATGCTGCCGTTGCTTTATAGTGCATCTATAAGTGCAGATTATGAACATGTGCCATATCATTCTTCATCATTTTTATGTATTTTACATTCAGTGCATCTCAACTTAACACTTCTCAACAGTTAGATTAAAGAGAAGCAGTTGAAAAAAAAAAAAAAAGGCTACATTTCACTGTGTGTTATACTTGTATAACTATGCATGTGACAAATAAAGAACCTTGAACCTTGAACCAGTTATGTAGACAGAGGGAATCAAAGCCATGGAAAGTCTCAAGTAGCAGCAGCTACAGAATAATGTAAAAACCAGTTACACACACATGCACACACATGCACACATAGTCATCTCTGTTCTTGCTTTCGTCAGGGGAGAGAGTCTGCCTTCTCTCTGCAGCAGGGTTCTCCTTCTCATTGCTCTCTCTGACTCTCTCTCTCTCTTGCTTTGTTCATGCTGTGTTTGCTATGCTCTCTGTCTGAAGCAGCGCCACACTAGAGCCCTAATGAGCAGGCTGAGAGCAACCCAACGCAGATCTCCTATCAGCCGAAGAGCAGCAGCAACTCTGACGGCATCTGAGGCAACAAGACGCGGAACTGATCTGCAGTCAGCAGGGAGGCAGCTGTAGAAAGCAAATGACATCCCAGGAAAAGGCGTGGGAGAGGTTGTGAAGTGTCTTCAAAGGCAAATTAGCAGTCAATTGAGAGACAGGAGAGGAGAGGATTGGTCCAGTGTGATCGCTAACCTTCCACACTCCGAGGCAGACTCTCACTCCACTTTTCTCTTCTTGAGCCGAAGGACCTCGCCACTTCACCGGAGGAGCCCAGCCATGGAGGAGATGCTCACCTGCAGCCGAAGCCCTTTCTCCCAGGTGTTTGGGCGTCAGGGTCAGCTCATGCAAGCCAGTGAGTGCAAACATCAACACTAAATTATCTTGTGCATCCTGTTTGATTCTGATTGACTGTTGCAGTGTTTAAATAATGCATGGACGCACTGTTCATTTATATTCGGTAAGCTTTTTGAAAGTAGCCTATTCTGAAAAATTAATAAATAAAAATACAGCAACGCGGTTATGCAAAATTAAGGTGTTTAGGGAGGCAACATTTCAAAATGTGCGTCCTACTTTTGCAATTAGGAAATCGTTTTTTAATGTAACTTTGTTTCGACGCTTCGAGTGCAATTAATCCTTCAGTTCCTTCAACATATTTAATCATGTTATCGAAGGTATTAATATTTTTGCCTCCACACAGTTTTGTAATTATATATATACATATATATATATATATATATATATTTTCTTAATATATATATTATAAAGTATATGGAGTCCTTTGGAGTGTAAAGCAGTTGGCCAGAGTGTGTTACTGTTGATAGACTGTGATGCTCCTTTCACACACACACACACACACATGAGCAATGTCATGTGTGAAGATGCGTGTGCTCCGACTTGTGCGTGTGAGAGGTGGGTATGTGGGATTGAAGCTCACTTTTTCATGGGTGCAATCCTTTGATCTCCGTCTGGTTGAACATGCCACAGGTCTAAAAAGAAAAAAGAACGAGATCAGCCGCAGAAAATTCAGCTCATTAATTGAACACAACAGCACGAGCAGCTGTAAAATAGTAGCAAATGGAATAACTGAGCAATAACTCCTTATTTTTTTTATCCAGCCAGAGTAGCGTCACTGTAAACCTTTAGGACATTTTACCTTATTGACAAAATGCATTTACAATATGAGGTTTCTGAGTAAATGAGTCCAGATTGTAGTTGTTTAAACAATTATTCCTATATTCAGTTGATATTTTTCTGCCTCCATACATACATTTGGGTTTTGCGATCAAACCTCACAGCGTGACAAAACCTGCCTCGGTTGATCTGTTGCAAAGTGTCACGTAATCCCCAGAACAGAAAATGGAAGCCTTTGGCCTTAAGAGACCTGAGCAGAGAGTTTTGAGTTCTCACAGGTTTGCTGCAGATTGAACTGGGCGCATATACATCCTCTGTGGTGCAGAAATATTATTTTAAAACAGGAGCGCTGGCTTTTTCTTTTTGCGTGTGTGTGTTTAGTTGAGCTGTACCCTTTCGGGTTTTGTCTTCTCCTTCATCAGGAAATCGTGTCTTGTTTTTAAGATGCTGTTTAGCAGTAGGAACAAAAGTCGTCTTTTTGGAAATGTTCTGTGATGGCACACTGTACAATGTAAACTTTTTTTAATAGAACTACTCCTTGTATTTTATAATAGCTGCTTCTTGGAGTCCTAAGTGGTAATTAGGAGGATTGGATAGGTTTTTCTGATTTGAAAGACTGAAATGATTACTCACTTAGGTGCTCATCCAGGCATTGTGAATAACACAGCAGGCAGTGTTAACGCAGTGGAAAATCAAGGGAAAAAGACATGACTGGTTAAACGTTTAGAGGCATTTCAGGGTTTCTTTGTGCAATTTGTTTCCGTTCTATTACTTACTGAAACATATCCACATTTGTTATTCAGCCTATGTTGTATATTTATTATACATAAGCCCGGCCGAATAATAACTTCAAGTCAAACTGTGACGCTTTCCCCCAGTGCCTACTTATCAGTCACAGGATAGGTGAGAGCGCCGGGTGCATTAAACCTAAATGCCACTCTCTGGTTGTGAAGATGACATTATCATTGCATGTGTTGTGATGAATTACAGCCTGTCTTACGCTACCCCAAGTTATCTATGCTCTTTGAAGCTCGTGCTGCATGTCTGCGATTTCGGATGTGAGAGAGGGAAGGGAAGGGAAGGGGGAGGTGGAAGGAGGAGGAGGAGGGGACGGGCGGGGAGAGGGGCAAGAAAGTGAGCAGGCTGCAAATTGTGTGAATAAGAGATGGCTGTTTTAATCTATTTTTAGCAACAACCTTACATACTGTTGCACAGCTGTTGGAAGGCTAATCCACAGTGGCGCTGGCTTGCAATATCGGAACAGTAATTATAGGGGGATTTTATTTTATTTTGTTATCTTTGGCTGTCACCCATCATTGGATCAGGAGTCCCTCAGCTATATGTAAAGGCCTGTTTGAATTGCAGAGAGAAAATCCATTCCATGAGTGTTGCACATGCCCAAAGACTTGAATATTAACAACCTTCTGGTGGTACCAGAGCAGAATAAACAGTTTTCTCATGAATCATATTCACGTGGCACTGCCAGGTGCGTAATCCTGCAATAAATTCTCTTATTCCCCACTGGTGGTGTGATTTGGGTTGTGTTCAGTTTTGTGACGTGTTGTCAAAAAAAATGAAATTAAATAAATAAAATCCTTCAGCAGCCGATGCTCCCATTTGTTCGGGGAGCGTGACAACAGATTTTTGGCTTTTGAATAGTTGAATTACTCTGGGAAAGTTTATTTCTTACGTCAGTGACTTTCCAAGGTTAAACCAGTCAAGGTAGAGCACCGCTACCCATTAAATTAGGTGTGTGTGCTGTCAGATGCATTCTTTGCTTTTTGTTACTTTAATTGAAGTTAAAAGACTTGTTTCCCTTGAGGAAAACAAAGAAAAAAGACAATTCTGACCCGTTTTAGACACCAATAAGACCCTACAGAAGCTCAAAAATGATTTGAAGCCTCCCGGCTGTTGCTGCGTAGGAACCAACATTCATGTTGTTTTTTTCATGTCCCACATTGTTTCTCAGCCCCAATTCCTTTCTAACCCCTGTCAGGTCGGAAGTAAATCGCCGTGTAAAACGATTAATGTCCAACACTAAATTTGACTACACTGGCTTCCCCCTGCTGAGCATTTCTTTATTTGTTGATTCGGGCTTTGTCGTGTTTGAAGCTGGAATAATACCGTAAGTAAATTGCCTTCTCTGAGACCATTTCGAGCTGAGGCTCTGTGAAAATGAAAATAAAAATGGAACACAGTCATTTGCAAATCATATAAACCCTCATATTGAAAAG
Source organism: Mchenga conophoros (assembly GCF_057382185.1). Lineage (NCBI taxonomy): Eukaryota > Metazoa > Chordata > Actinopteri > Cichliformes > Cichlidae > Mchenga > Mchenga conophoros. Next base: position 6,451,550 of record NC_140545.1, read on the forward strand.
GGTAGAAATGGAAAGTTGAAAAATATTATCGTTGATGGAAAAATCTCTTCTTCATTTGGGAAAAAAAACCCAACAAAATGTTGCGACTGAGGTGTTTTTAGAAACTCTGCTGCGCCACGTCTTCTTTTAACAGTATTATCTTTTAGCTTTAGGGAACTCAGGGGAGCAATTGGTGAAGTTTTAAAAGTGAAATGTTTTCCTATTCTTGCTTGATATTGGATTTCAGCTGCTCAGCAGTTTTAACTTTTTGTTTCATAATGTGCCAAGTGTTTTCACTGGGTGACAGGTCACGACTGCAGGAAACTGAGGTAACTGTGGTTGTTGTGCTGCATGACATCACGTGGCTAAAAAAAACATGCATTCCCTTATTGTTTGGGCTAAATGGTGCCTTCAAGGCCGTAGGAGTTACCCTCCTTCCCATCACAGTTTTTGAGCTATTCATCGATAACTCGGGCTCTCGGTTGTTCATGAGTACCAAAAAGACTTTCAGCTTTTTGGACCACATGAGTTTTCCAAGTCACCTCAGCCCACTCAACCCAGTCAATGTGCTTTTGTTTTTAATTTCCATGTTAGAGTTTTCACTTGGCAAATGTGTAAAAGTGTTTCCAGAATTGTCTCTGAGGCCATGCAGTGCTGCCTGAGGGCCATTCACTGGTAGTTTTTAGCCTCGGCCTTGTACGGAGGCTATTCTCCTGATTTTCTAAATCTGTCAATGATATTATAGAAACATTATTCCTAAACTGCTGAACTATTTCACGCAGTCGTAGATTTTGTTTTTTGTTGTTGAAACATTTATCTCCATTAAAAGTGACATGGAAGACTTTCCCAACTTAAACATTGGCGCAGAGTATGTTTTCAGTTTTTTGGCAAAGTTGGAAGCACTGTTTCCTTTCTTGCCTGTCACTTTACCCTTGAATATCTTCCTAATACCTCAATAAACCGTTGGTAAATCCCCGCTCAGGAGAGGTGGACGTGATTTGAAATTTTAATACATGACCACTGCAGGTGCAGAACATATTTTGGTCTTCTTTGAAGTGATTAATTCCTCTCCTTCTTCCACTTGTGTTATGGTTCCAGCTCACTCACAGATTCCTCACACCTCCTTACCCGGTGGGCTTTCCTGCAGTTAGAGATTAGCTTCATGCTGCTGGTGTTGCTAATCATGTAGACGGAGTCACTTTGCAAGAGGTTTGCTGGTGCAGTCTGTGTGTGCACTCAGCTAGGTAACTTTTTTTTCTTTTTGCACATGGTGAGTCTTGGATTTGGGCTGTTTCAATGTATTTAGTTTACTCATAAAGGAAACCCCTTGATCGGTCAGCTCTTTGCACCAACACGCTCCATCTGCTGTCATTTTGATGTGCGATGAAAGAAAAATCACACAGAACAAACGTGATGAGTCATACAGTTTTCACATGAGCAGAAAATAATTGATGTACTGACAGTGACCACACAATCATGACTCTGCAGGACTTTTGATTTGACTTTGCCATGTGTTTTCAGATTTACCTTGCAGATTTAATTAGAGCAGTGGATGAAGTGTTCAATATTGATCCCTCTGAGGTATTGTGCAGTGCATTGTTTTTTGGATTTAAGGTACTGTATTCTGCTGCATTCACCTTGTGCTATTTTGCATAACGTTTTTGGAATATCTTGTGTAGTGTATACGGAACATAAACGGCGATTATCTCACAAGGTTTAACGTCTAATCTCAAGCCTGCAGCAGTTTAAAAACTAAATACAAAAATAGAGGTATACATCACAGGGGAAATCATTATGTAACACGCCTCCACATACTTTTTTGTCTAGGTTGCGTATTGACTGGTCAAATACAGATGAGCACAGGTCATTCGTCTGCACCGCTGGGCAGACTTATCTTCAGATGGCCATGATATTGGCATCCGGGAAGCTAAATCACAGCAGGGCATCTGAATCACATGTGACTGTGCTCACTTATCCATGCAGAAGACCGATGAACTGTGCAAGTACTTCTTTTTTGAGAAATAATATCCATGTTGGCCTATTTGAAACACTATAACCTTTTCCTCAGTCGCAGCAAAACATGTTGCATGAAGTTGTTTTGGGAATCGTTCTCATAGCAGACATCCACCTTCTGAGTTTATTATTCAGAAGCCAGTGCTCGCAGAGGAAAAATGCTGTCAGTGCAGACCATGGCACACCTGGTACATCCTGAAAAATTTATAATGCACACATCCCTAGCTGTTCCTGTGCTTATAGAACTGGCATCCCCAGCTTTTATTAGCCCTGGGATAAATCAGAACGCTCCAGAGGAGCCTGATTGAAAACAGAGTTAGGGTCAGCAGGCTCTTTCTTGGCACATCTTATCCTGTAGTGTACCCCAATTCCAACATAAAGTTTGTGTCAGCACAGCCTGTCACACACAGAGGTGATCGTGAATGCAGATTGCATATGTTTAAAACTGTTGTGTTATTTTTCCCCCTTATCGTTTTTCACAGGAGTCAGATTTAGAAGCAGCAAGCGGGGGGAAAAAAAACAACAAAAAAACCCATAAACCTGTAGTCTGGCGATATTTATCTACAGGAGAATGACAGCCTAAACAGAGAGCATGTTTGATGCTGTGAAGATGTGATGCAGAAAGTGTGGAAAGTGCTGCAGTATAATGAAGCCGTACCATACAAGCGCCCTCAAAGACATGGTGCTGTGATGTGATCTGTACTTTGGAGCTTCATACAGAAGTCACAGTTAATACAGTCTGTAATATTTAGCTTCTCCTTCGGCTGCTCCACTCATAACTGTTGGAGTACTGGGATACATTTTAGCAGAAAGTCAATAGAAATGTAAATGCACAGATTAAATCCTGAGCTATTTAGATATGAAGCTTGAACTTGTAATTTTTTAAAAGCCAGTAAAGCATATGATATAATGCCCTATACATGTGTTAAAGGGATATATTAAGTAGAGAATAATATTTTTTCTGTAGTAATATGCTAAAGTATAGCTAATATGTAGAAAATGAATTGTTTTGAATTTGTTTTGTCTGCATTTACTTGAAAAAAAAAGTTAAAAAAATTAATTGTACCAGTAACAGAAAGCACAAAGTGTAACAACCACTTTTTTTCTTCAGAGAGATAGCTCATTTATTTACTTATTTATTTTTTGAACTATTTTTTAAATGTATTTTTTTAAAGAACCATCCTTGGAAGAAGAAAAAATGCTGCCAAATCATCTTAGTAAAATCTGCACAGTCAAATGTATCTGCTGTGTTAAAGTGCTGGCAGAAATCTCAGAGCTACTTATCCAGATTTAAGAAATGAAAACAAAACTCTGTGCTATTATCTTTCTGTTTGTGTTTTGAGGAAGCCAATTTTGCTCTAAACATTGTGCTATTTTATCGGCAGCCACAAGCAGCCACTGAACCAAATAGCCTGCTTTAAAATGGGTATGAGAGGGCAGGCTAACCAAACACAAATGAGAGGAAATAGGCTGTGCAATTGAAAACATTTCCACTGTAGGAAAAAAGAGAGAGAAAAACAAACAAAGAAACAAACCTAAAACTCAAGTAAGGAAATCTCTTACTACAAAAATATGGGTAAGAGGAGAAGATGAAGAGATTTTGAAGCTAACACAGAAGGAGCGCTAACGGTTAGCTGCCAAGGGCTCTTGAGATTACTATACTGAACTACAGAGGAAAGCAATACACATAAGCAATGTTCCCTCTAATTGTGCACTGCTGGCACGCATTGCGCACGAATTTTTTTTTTAAACCTGAATTGAAATTAAAATGAAAACTTTAACAATTCAGTTTTGCAGTGTTAGTCAGTAAGTGACTGGCTGCTCCCGTATGGGATTAGAACGATGCTACCTTATCCCATAGTCCAGCCAATGATGCGATTCACATTCGTATATACGCAGCTAATCAACGTCGTTGACAGGCTATGACAGCGTCCTTATGTGCCGACACCGGTGTTTTAGCTAGCAAAGCGGCGTGGCTGATGTGGAGCGAAGCCACGTTAATGACAACGTGTACAACCATTGGAGATGTGAGCAGGACAGATGGAACATTTGATGGAAAAAGTGTGGACTTTATACCAGTTTTTAGGAGTGACGGCAGTGTTTTGAGATGTAAGAGATTTGCGACGTTTAGCGCAAATCTTGTGTAGTTAGTGTGTAGTGTAGTCAATAGTTTTGTTGTGTGTGTCAGAACAATGAGGCGACTGCTGAATGTTACAGGTGTTACAGCAGTGATACATCTCCTGTTGTCAGGCCTGCTATTTAAAAAAACGCCTTGCCTGCATTTTTAGGTAAACAGCTGCAAAAAACTTTGTTGTTTGCAAAACTCAGTTACTTTTTTGAAGAAGTAACTACATAATTAATTGCCCAACGTTGGTCATTATATTCTGTATTTTGCAGACAGAGAGTTACAGGACTCTCCCAGACCACAGACTCATACTCATAATACAAGTCAGAGCTTTATGAAAAAAAAACAAAAGAAAGTTGTGTTTTCAAAATTGGAGTTCAAGTTATTTTTACTTCCAATAGTGTTAACATGCTACAAAGGTCATGAACAAGATTTTTTTTTAAAATTTTCATTGTAAGTGGGCTAAAGCAGTTAATTAAAAGTAGTCTAACATAAATGTAAATGCTGTAATTTGATTATTTTACTAAACCATGTAACTCGGATGGATTCGATGCTGGCGTGACCACAGTGCACACGTCTGTTGCTGCTCACAGTGGTCCAAGGGACCGCTCAGGGAGTTTGTGTGTTTGCTCAAACACATGAAAAATTAGAGGGAACATTGGCTGCTTTAAGGTACAGGGGCTTTATTTACCATTACCAAATGTTAATGCTAATGTTTGTGGTTGATTAATTGAACAGTGCAACAGTAGGCAGTTTAGTTCATGCGTGCTAAACAATTGCATGCTAGTTTGTGTGAGTCTTGCTTAACTTGGATGGAAAACGCAACAGTTTCTCAACATTTCGCACCAACTTAAAAGTAAAATGTTCACATATAAAAGTGAAAGTACATATATATATTTTAACCTGGCAAACTATGAGGCGGTGTCTGTGCTATTTTGTGCTGTTTTCAAATCTGATAGATGGACACTGTAGAGATGGAGGAGACAGGTGGCAGGCTGCAGACTGTGCATCACATGTGTTTGAAAGAAGGAGCTTGACAAGTTTATAAACTGATAAATGCTGCCATTTTCTGCTGGTGTGTGATGAAACACGTGTAGTTATTTGTTTTTCAGAGGTGGACTTTGTATATTTGCACTCTTTTTTTTAAGTAGGACTTATAAAATCTTTAAACAAAGGCACTAATATCATAGGGACTAAGTTATTACTTAATAACATTATAATGGGTCCAGAGGGTTGCTTTAATCTGATTAAATACTGTATCATGTGGGAGCTGATATTAAAAAGATAATGTGTTACTGAATCATTTTAACACATGTGAATGCAGGTAAAGCATTGTTTTGCCTAGTTTTGGGGAATCATTAAAATTTTTAGCTCTTGATTAAGTGTGTGGCATTTTCTGCTTTGCACATTCAGTTACTGAAGCAGCCACGTGAATGCTCTGTTTGCAGCAGCACAGCCAAGTTAGATTTTGCTGCTGACAGGCATTGCTGACAACAAAATAAACAGTCCGCAGTGAAACTTACTGCAGGGACTTGATTTTTCTTGACATCGGGTGGGGGACAGGTGCACAAAACCAACCATCTGCTCACAGCGGTTCGGAGATCATCCTATGAGCCTGTGGGGTTGCACAGTGGTGGCCACAAGTTGGCAATGTTGGATGTTAGCCAGTAGACGGAAGCCTGCACTCTTATTTTGTACCTCTCTTCTTATTTTGTTTTAATTACAACATTTCTGCAGACTACACATTAAGTTTAATTGCATAGGGATAAATGAGTGCAGACATTAGTTGTATTAATTTACTCGTGGGTTTTTTCCACAGTGTACAATAAGCTGAAGGCACAGTTCACACTGAGAAGCTTAGAACAAAACCTGACATTGTCAGTTAAACTTTATGGAGCTGTATTTAAGGACCAACATTTTCTCCTCTGGCTCCTTGACAGGGCCACTGTAATCCTCACCAAACACAAAGTTGATTATATTTGTAGTTGTGATTGTTTTACAGCTTTTTTCACATGCTTTGGTATTGAGATGACGCTTATTTTTATTTCTTTATTTTTTTGTGATGGTTGCATTTATCTTCATTGGCAGGTGGATGATGTGTCAGCAGCAGCAGCAGCTTGATTCGTCTGCCAATCACGTCAATCCTAGTCTGTAATCCTCCACTTTTCTGCTTCTAAATCCTCACTTCAGGCATCTGTGCTCTCCCATCTAGACAATCCATCTCCGCTGAGCTTTCCTCTGTGAAACGAGAGATCATTGATGAGCGATAAAAGCTTAGACTTTAATCCCAAACACATACAGGATTATAGAACGAGTGTTGCACGTTCAAAGTGAAGCAGTAGTTTCTGCAGTGACTATGAAGACACGAAATGAGAAGTTTTCAGGAATAATTATCTGAGAAAATATTCAGCTGACTGAAATGTTGCCAAATAAGTTTTGATGACATTTGACAATTTCAAATATCAATCTAACTCACAAATAGCTGACTTCCACGTTTTCTTGGACACGGTCAGAGCCTGACTGATTTATCGGCAAGCCAGTATTACCGGCCAGTATTGGCTATTTGCTGAAGTAATGTTATAACTACTATTAGTACTAGTAGTTGAAAATCAAAAGGTAAAGAAGGCACTCCTTTCCACGATGTCATCAGTGTTGATTTTGCATAATGTGCCCACCAGGGGGCACTCACAATACAACATCAAACATCAAACTAGAACACGCCAACCTGCTGATCTGATCCAAGTAAATAAACTACTAGGCTTACCAGCAGAGATGGGCAGTAACGCATTACAAGTAACGCGTTACTGTAATCCGATTACTTTTTTCAAGTAACGAATAAGTAAGGGATTACTATAGCAAAAAAGGTAATTTGATCTATTAGATCTCAAAGATCTATTGCTTTATTACCTATTCAGGTTGTAAATCTTTTTTTTTTTTTTAAATAACTAAGTAACTAATTACTTTTGAAAATAAGTAATCAGTAAAGTAACAGGAATACTTTTGGGGGGAATACTTTTTTCAAGTAACTTGACCAACACTGCTTACCAGATATTAGAATATCGTCCGATATTAAATATATTATCAGTAGTGGTATCGGTCTTAATAATCCTATATTGATGAAGCTCTAGACAGAATACAGCATTTTTCCCTCTGATACTTTTTATGTGTGAAATACGTATAGTAAATGAATTCAGGAGTGATTCCTTTTTATAACTCTCCCTACATAAAGGGAGAAAAAAATCATATTTTGATGTGTTACAGATTAAACTATGAAATTTGAAAGAAGGCCAGTAGCTAGACTGCTTTTGACTCTGACTGTACTGTGCATTCAATAATATACGGTGCCTTTAACAGCTGTGTGCATCTCCCCACATCTATACAAATCCTGAAAAAAGAATGAAGATGGCAAAATGACTGCAGATACATTCTCATGTATGTATGTTTCTTTGTGATTAGCAAGGAAATCTTTATGGATGGCTGAATACTCAATAATGTGTCACTTGCACTTTTTTTTTTTTTGGCTTTTCCTTTTAAATACAGTCGATGGGCTTTATTGTCCAGCTAAGGTTAGAGGAATATGTTTCATTTTTCGGATGTGTCGAGGCTTAACTTCTCACCTTCCACTATAATTATCAGAGGCCCCTGCTGCCTCAGGGAGTAATCTCACTCACGCTGAGGTGTTAGGATTGCACAGCACAGCAGGCTGCAAAACTGCACAGGACTGACTGAGCTGACCCCGACGATTTGTCACACACTAGTCGGTGTTGACTCAAGTGCAAGTTCTGTGACACTGCTCGGAAGGAAACAAACTTTGAAAATATTTCAGTTCAAATATATTTAAATTTGAAAAATGTGAAATGACCAGTTGACTTAAAATCATCCAGATTATTTTATTCACACCGTATTTTCTCTCTCTCCGAAGCCAGAGTGAGATGCACAGACATGACCAACACCTTTGTCCTCAGATAACTTTTCTGAGCAAGTATGTAAATCTAAAAAGAAAAAACCAAAATCAGCATCACCTAAGCACTTCTTCATCTCCATCGTGTCGTTTTAACTGCTGCAGGAAAACTTTAACAAAAGCAGCTTAACCGACAGGACTTGTTAATGCTCTGAAACAATTTTAATCTCATTTAAGTGAACGGTTTCCTTAAATAAAAGCCCCCCTTATGAAACGCACCTTTGACTTTAAACTTAAACACATATCCTGTTGGAGGACTGTCATTATGCATGTAATCCCTGTTGTTTGTGTTGTGGCAGCAGCGGCTTCCAGCCCCCGCAGCTAAATCGACAGGGATGACAGTGAAAGCAAATGGTCTTGTCAAGTGTTATTCATACCGCCCCCTACTCACATTAGACTGCCATCATTTTCACTGACCAACACCTTTGTCGGTACACGCTGTATATTCCATGAATATTAATATTTGTGGGGAGTGAGAATTTATCTTGGAATCTAAATACATAATGCTGTATTATTTATTTAGATACCTGGATTACCCAGCTTCTGTCATCCCTCTTTTTACTTACTAAGGCCCTGCTTTCTTTTTCTGTACTTGTTGAATTTTAGTCTGTGTTTGGATTTATTTGATATTCTTTCTGACATTTTGAATGCTCATGCTTGCCGAGTGTCTCCTTTGGTTTCCTTGGTGTTACCTGTGTTACTCGTTTATTACTTTCCTTTTCTGTCTTGTTTTTCTTTCCTGATTTATTTTAGAAATTGCTTCACAATGCGTGCGTCTTGTTGTTTGCCTTTCTGTCTTTGTGTTACTTCCAGTACTGCAAATTTAACACAGGACCTGTGCCGATCATTACTGACGTTTATACTTCAGAGCAGAGGCTCATTTATGAGATGAATCGTCATCAGTTTGCAAATTCAAAACACACCTTTCACCTTGTCATGTATTTTAAAACTGGGTTTGTGAAGACCTGATATGTAAATGTGCCTGTATGTAAAAAAACTTAGAGTCAACTTCTTTTGTTTAAATGTGCTATAGGATAAACATAAAATAGACATGACAGTCAGCACAAAATGACATAGTGTCTGTTTGAGGTGTAGTTTTTCATTTCCAAAAAAAATAATTCATTCAGATAGAAACAGGTATCGACCCTATTGCGCTAGCGTTGATCCAAGCAAACAAACAAAGAACCTTTATTTGTCACATGCACAATTATAGAGTACAACATGTAGTGAAATGCTTGTGTCCGAGCTGCGGACAGGCTGAAGACGTAGCTGCGCCATTCCAGGGCTTGGTTTTTTAGGTCTAGCCAGGAATCTTACTGGATACCGGGTGGGAATCTAACTTGTGACTCCCGCTCCAAAGATGTGTAGTCTTACCAATGCATACCAGTACCAGCGTTGGTACTGATACTGTCGATATTTAGACCGAGCCGCCCACCTCAACCCGCCGCCGTCCCTGATTGTCTCCACCTGAGTCTGATTTCCCTCCTTTGTGACTCACCAGTTGTGTTTGGTTGGCTGCGGTGTCTCTTGCCCCTCTCCTTTCTGTCAGGTTGTCTTTTTGCCCTGTGTTAGGCTACCTCTTGTTCCCTGTGTGTCTTTTTTTGTGTGTTATAATGGCTAATGGGATTCTCTGTATCTGCTTTTTTGTTCTTTTCCAACAGAGAGTTTGCTTTCTGTATATTTTGCCTGCCTCTGCATCCGGCATTTGGGTGCTCTCTCCAGTGCTACGTGACATTACTGATGCTTTTGTTAGCCATTAAGTGTTCATGTGAGTTCAGTGAAAGTGCATAGTCCTGTTAGAGAGCAGTATTTTCACAGTGGGAGTATTATTGTCTTAAAAATTCACACAATATAGAGAAAAATGTAGTGCAGCAGAGCACTGTGTTGAAGAAAAAGTTGTAATTTGGATGTGAAATAATGTTTTCTGAGTCAACAGAGGTTTAAACTTTGAACGTCTGCCAGAGGTCTTTACCCTGGGATTCATATTTTAATCATTATTGTCTGTCAGACTCTGCAAACAAATGATCGTCTGTTTTTACATCGAGCACAGGTGAAGATTTGTCTGCCTCCAGGTACTTGTCCTAGATCCAAACTTTGACGGTATTTACAAAGACAGCTTTTGTACTTCAGAGATGCGTTGCGCGCAGGATGCTCTCAGACCACCCAGTATCTGTAAAAACCCTCCGCAAATCTTCTCAAGGCGTACAAGCTAAACAGTTTTGAGTTGACATAGCGGTTAAATCTCATCTAGCCTTCGCTCTGGAATGCGTGGATTGAATCCTTCCTGTTTTTGCAGAGCCTTGTGTTAGCAGCGAGTAAAATCAAAAACAAGCAGACCACAAAGCAACAGACAATGAGGCTTTTCCTTTTAACTTAAGCATCTGTTTATGAGCCAAAACGGCGCATATGAGGCCGTGTTATTAGAGGATGTAGTGAATACACACGCTTTCATCCTGCCTGTCTTTGTGTCCAGTTAGCAGATTATTTTCTTTAGTAGTGAAATCACCTGAAGCTGCCCTTTAATTCCTTCATCTAACAGTTGAGGATATTGATACAATTGGAGCAGAAAAACAACAGAATGAGGACAGAGAGGAAAGAAGAGAGCGACGAAAGGCTCGGCAGAAACAGAAATGTAAAACTGAGGGGGGTAGATTCTCCGCTGCATGGAGAAATGGGTAGATATGGTGAGCCAGTGCCAGATTTTTCTTTCTTTCTTTCTTTTTTTTAGAACATGCACATGCACACAACACACTTTAAGTGCACATCTAACCACCTCCAGGAAACCACATCCCATTTCTGCTTCTCTCCCTTTATTCCACCCATTCCAGCAGTAACAGATATGATTAGTGGAGTTTAATGAGCTCTGCAGAGATGAGCGTTCTGCTTGGTGCTCTGTGCTCCACAGCTACAGAACCCCCAGGGTTTGGCACTGCCGAACGAATGTAGTGTGTTCCTCCACCGCTTTGGTCTCTTTACCATCTGCATGTAAATCTTGTGTGGGTACCAAAGGTGGGATGACATTATGTGCATTTTCTAGATGCATAATGTGGCAACAGCGTGCTCGTCATCTTTTAGAATGAGTCCATTGATATGTTGTGAATTAAGAGTAGGACTCCTCATATTGATTAGGATTAATTTACATTACAGATGTAATAGAGTAATCATTTTATGAATACGGCCTGAGATCGCCTCCATCGTTCGGTAAAGGAAACCTACATACGGAGCGATCCACGATGTCACTTTTTTTCCTGCTTGATGTCTTTGTTGCTCACAGTGTTAAAATATTTACCAGATTCTCCTCCATTTCGATAACTGCATCACCTAGGCACACAGCTAAATTTGTGCGTGTGCGTATGTTAATGATCGCGCATCTTTATCCCACCAAGCAGTCTTGAGCTCGACTTGATGAATTGCTGTGCCCCTTTTCATGTTACGCGAGGTTAATCCCGGCAATATTTCTCACCCCAGTGATTTGCCTGATTTGCATTCATTTTACAGTGTGATTAAATTATGTGCCTGCTGTAGACAGCATTGGACAACATTTAGTTCACAGGCATTAAGATTAGTACGGAGGGCAGTGTTGTGGTGTTTTATTGTTGCCATTGGGTGGCAGTGTTGTATTAGCACTGCCACTAAGGCAAATCATTTTTCTATGGAAGTATTTTAGTGTTATGGTGTAAAATGTCTGATTTTGCACCACTCAGCTTCTACATACCTCACGTCTGGTCAGTTTTAACTCTGCCCGTGTGACTCATTGCTTAGTGGGTTCCTGCACTTATTTCTTTTTTGCTGCACGTTGAGATCAGATTTAGTCAATATTATAATAATATTTCGTCCTGCCAAATGTGACATTAAAGTGAAAGTTTCGCCGTGGCAACAAGAAAATCAATTAAACTACATACTCATAATTATTCATTCACATCTAGATGCTTCTCGGGACCTGACAAGTTTCCCATTGCCTAAAATAACTGTAATTAAAATGTTAATGATGCTGTTTATGATCTCATATTTGAATATAGCTCATATAGTCCATCTGCTCCATTTGCCAGATGTTTAAGAGGTGTATCATTTTATGTTGAGCTTAATTGTGCAAAAACTAAACCACAAGTTTCCAGCTGAGCACCAAACTAATTAGTTTCAGCAGTGCGAACACAGAATGACTGCTCCCTGGCTAGACACAGAATTGTGCCCCTGTTATGTAGCTGTTAAGTGCCTTAGAGCGAACTCCTGTGAAAAATATGATTTTAGAAAAGGTCTATTAAGACTACTCAGACTTGGTTTTTGGTTTTTTCCCTTGTTGCAGAAATCGGTAAACAAGTAAATAAGCCAAAAATGCATCAATGTGTGTTGCCACTGCTTAGAAAATAGCAAACGTACCAGCTCCAGAACTTCATCATGAAAATGACAGTTTCTTAAAAATAGTTAGTCGGTATGGAGATTTGACACTTCAACATTGTCCTGCTCCATTCCCTTGGCAAATAGAGAAAGTTGTACTAGAAATCCTCCTCGAGAGATTACATTAGAATAAGAAATGTATGATAATGTTATTCACTGCTTGGACTGAATTATATTCTAAATTCTAAGAGAATGAACCAAATGTTTTCCTCTCTTCTAAAATACATTCTAGGTCATGACTGCAAAAAAAACCCCAAAACAATTTGAAACAGTATCCACATTAATTCACATGCTGTGTACAGTTATGTGTATTGTTTCTATGCGTATTGCACCACATCAAAATAAATAACTTGGGTGAGTATGACACTGCTCTGCTTGTGTGTACAGCCGCATATATAAGCAATGGATTTTGGGCTCATCATTTTTCATATTTCCTAACATTTCACCGTGATTTCATGTGTGCCACGCTCAATTCCCATGAAATAAGCCCCTTTTATCTTGACTTTAGCCCGACTACTACCTTATCCCATTAGCTTTGCTGCAAATATTCTTTCAAATATTTTTTTCATTGGTAGTGATCTTATTTCCTCTGGCAGTTCTCCCTCCTGACGAGATAAAGGCCCGATGGGACGCCACTGTGGCCTCTCCTACTCATTTGTTGTGCCGTTCCCGTTCTATAGGAGAGGACACTTTGAGATTTTTTGCTGTGCTGGTGACACACGGAAAAAGTGAGGAAAAAAAGAGAGAGAAAAGACAGAATGAGGAAACGAGAGAGGAAGAAAGTGCTGGGGCCCAGCTGGGGTGACATTTTTATTTTTGTTGCATCTATTGTAACCTAACTATTGCAATTTCATCTTTCTTTTCACCGTCTCCCACTTGCATACTTCTGTTTCACTTTCATCAGTTTTCACATTTGCTGACGGCAAGCTGCAGGTGAGATCTATTTCAGGCTTCAGATGAAGACACTGAATGACAATCCCTGCAGTTTGGTGTGTTTTGCATCCTTATCCTCACCAGCAAAGTCATTGCGGTGATTTATTAGGTTACTTTGCACAATGTCATAAGTAAATATTATTGAATTTCCACTGTTGGAATGTTTTATACGGTTATAGCTTTTTAAAGTGTTATACTGACACGTTTTACTGTTGAAGAAACAGTTCAGGTCATCTAAGCAGCAGCTTCAGTTATTATTATTGAGCAAGGTAATAGGATTAGATCTATAGTCAATAATCCTAGCTATTTGGTTTATGGCAAAGAACAGTGCAGTGCATATGTGGAGAGAGATGTCCTTGATGAATTGTGCATGTTTGTGGATTCTGAATTGATTTCAGTTGATAACACCTTTCAAGAAACGCATTGATTTTGTGCTTCATTAATCTGGTTAATCGTTTCTCAGTAAAACAAAATGCCTCCAAACTATTTGTTCTACCTCGTTGATTTAGAGGCTTAATGATCGCAGTATTGACGGCCGAACGCTCCAGACCCGATGTTGAACATGCAGGGTAAAGGTTGCTGTGTGTGTGCTGCAGCAAAGAACTTGAATCGATTTCAACACATAGTGTAGTGTTGCTGATCAATCGCTTCAAATTTTTACTTTATCAGCGGTGCTTACGGCGCAGTGGCAATACGTCTAATCTGTTTTGTGAGTTTTTTGTGAGTTTGTCATCGTGCGGCGTAGAGCCCTTTGATTCTAATGCGGTAAATCTTCTTTCAGCTGCTGCCTTCTTATGCAATAAACGAGTAGATTATTCCTGTCATAATAGGCTGACACTGTGGGTTATAGTTTAGTTTGCTATATGTGCTCTGTATTTGGCACTGGATTTACAATCTAATTCATTCATTGACACATCCACTGTAAACTCAACTTTTATGATCTATTTAACTCCTTTACTGAGGTTTAATTCAGCCTGTTTTCACTTTAAGGTTGTTGTAAATGGTGTCGTACTGGATTGCATTTTATTTGACATTTTGCTCTTTCATGCCAGCGCAAAGACAACACAAAATGACAAAGACAGCCCTCAGTAGTATGTTATCCAGTGCAACACTTTTATAATAATAATAATAATAGTAAGCGTATTATTGAATTTATGTTTCCAATGATGTTGAAAGTTTGAATTTAAGATAAAAGTTGCTTCATTGTAGTGCAGCTTGTTAGGAACTGAGCTGATAGGACACAGAGACACAAAGCATTTGGTGTAAGAAGGTTTTTGACTTCTGCAGTGATAATAACTGACGTTCCAGATGAGTCGAGTGGTGAGAGCGGCAGGGTGAAGAGGCAGCAGTGTGTAGCTGAGACCTACGCAGGCCAGCAGGATGTGAGAGACTGAGAAAGTGTGCTACTAATGGATGCTGGCTGGTTGCTGGAGAGAAGGTTGTGGACCTGCAGCACAGTGAGATGAAAAGTTACTAAACTGGGGACCAAACTTACTGAGTGGATATTAGGTGTAGTGTTAGTGCTACACAGAGAAAGAACAATCTGGCTGACAGTGTAGTGGGTATTCTGTGTCTCAGAGTTGCAGGTTAGTTGATAGAAGCAGGAGGGTTAAAGCTTTAAGCAAACACAAACACAATAGAGGGAGACAAACAGGGAAACGGTATGAAATGAGGGCATGCCGTAGCTGCCATCACCAGTGTGTGAATGTGTGTGTGAATGGGTGGATGACTGGATATGTAAAGCGCTTTGGGGTCCTTAGGGACTAGTAAAGCGCTATATAAATACAGGCCATTTACCATTTACATAGCTATGATATTAGCCATTAGGTAAGGTGGGGTCAAATCCACTGCAACTTCAGAAAACACCAACAAATAGAAAAATACTGGCTAGTGGTACCCCTCAGCCTCCTAGTACATACACTCTGATATCAATTTCAAATCCTAGGTGATTTCCTTATCAATTTATCACATTTATAAGATTTTCAGAAAACTTGACCTCTGACCTTGACTTTGTGCTTGAATTCACTGAGATTGAAACACTTCCAGTAGATACACCTATAGTAGCAAATTTTAACTCGTATTTTGCTTCGTTCTTGAGTTATTGCATTAACAAACTTTGGTGTCCATGTTGCCCGCCCACCCAGCAGCGTGGCAACAATACACCATCAGCCTTATGTAGCCAAGGGGTAAAAATGCTGCTAAAGCACACAAAACACAAGAGAAGTTGAATAAAACAAAAGGGAACTAGAAAAAAATGTTGCAAACAGCTAATAGCATGTTTTATGTATTATACGAATCATGCCTTTACACATTTCCTTGCATCTTTTTCTCCATCACAACATCGAAGAATCCTCGGCGTCCTTTAAGTGAATCTCAGTCGCATCTCCTTGGCATGTTTTGGTTCCTGTCACTTCTGCAGCTGGTCAGTCACGTTATTGTCTCTTCAAAAAACACTTGTGTTGTTTTTGTGTGCTTTTTTTTAGCGTATTTATGGTGTCTAAAAAAGTTTTAATCATGTAGGGTTTTTACAACCCCCAGAAAGGGACTCTACAAAAGACGTCCAACACGATCAGAGGAGCAGAGATTTAAGTGACTGAAGTTGGTGCCAGATGGGCTGATCTGAGTATTTTAAAACTACTTATGTGCTGGGATTTTAGCACACATCTGTCTCCAGGGTTTACAGGGAATGGTCCAAAAAAGAGAAAATGTCCAGTAAATGGCAGTTTTCTGAGTGGAAGCGCCTCGTTGTTGTCAGAGGAGAATGGCCAGACTGCTTTGAGCCAACCAACCACTCAAGACAACCAAGGTATGCAGAAGAGCATCTCATGTTGAACCTTAAAGCAGATTGGCTACAGCTGCAGAAGACCACACTGACTGAGACTCTAAGAACAGGAAGCTGAGGCTACAGTTCACACATTCTCACAAAAATTAAAGTGCCATGTAACAAGGCTTAAAACAGCTCATCACTTCAATCACTTTTCTTCCCCAGTCTGGTATCCTTCGTCTAATTTAAACAAATATTAACAGTAAACCTAACAAAAACTAAGCTGCCAAAAGTACTGAGTCCATCAGAATCAAACAGAAACAAAACATAACTCTAAACAATACAATCATAAGCTGCTGTTGGGGCAGAAGGAGGAAGAGACAAGGAAAGAGTTTCCTGCTCATCGGGCCAAACCAGAAACACCTGGAAAAAATGAATCATGGAATCTAGTATACAAAGCATGATCAGTGGGAAAATGGAGTGCACATATAACAATAACACGAAAAATAAAATCACGTAAAGCACTTTGTCTTATTGGTTTATCCACCTTTCTTAGCTGCTTTTCTTTAATTATTTTTTCACTTGCATGTCCATTACTTAGCCAGTAGAGGGCACTAAGAGGAAGCAACTGAACTAACATCCTTGCCGAAGGGGCAAACCAGCTTCATAAACACTGTGACTCTGTGTGGTTTCCACTTGAGTGCAAATATGCAGAAATTAGCGCGAGGAAGAAATGGAGCATTTTATATTTGAATCAACCCCAATTAGATATAAGCTGAAAAGGGTAAAGGAAAAACTTTCAAGCTTACTGCAGTCTGTCTGTTTACGTGTAAAGAGAGTGTTTAGAGCGCCGAACTGGCTAGAGTGTCTGTGAACTCGGGCGACAAGCACCCTACTCTTGTATTCATTATTCTGACGTCTTCTTGACTCTCACCTCGAGGGCACACAGTCTTCCTCCTCAACCCCCTTGTTGCCTTCTTATCTCCGCCGCCTTCAGCGCCGACTTGTCAAATTTCCTACTCAATGCGTGTTTGCTTGAAAATGTCAGCCACTGTGAAAGATTTCTTTTTTTTTTTTTTGTTATGTAACACTTTAATCTACGTTCTCTCTCTCTTTCCTTGCGTGGGCTTTTGTGTCTAAAAGAGGCTTTTTTATTTGCATCCTGAAAAGACCCTATCCAGATACTTGCCCTAAAATCATCAAGCTCCTCTAGATTCAGCAGGTTGGGTTTCTTTATTTGTAGGAAATGTGCCAGTGCACGTTTAAAGCAAAACAGGTGAGATTGAGTGGATCCGTGCTTGTTTAAGATAACAGAAGGTCGGATGGACACAAGGTCAATCCTTGATCGCTTCACCTCTGTCTCTCTTTAACTGCCAGAGTTGGAAGTGTGAGGTTTTAGATGGATAGTGAGGCATTAGGGGGTCGGTGTAATAGCCTTTGACAAAATACAGACCACACTTATGCTAAAAAAGCACCAAACCTGCTTCTTTTTTGCCTCTTGTAAATTATCCAACATTTCCACCATGTGGGTGGACTCGGAAATATTTGCGACGACCTTTCGCGGACCCAGGGTCGGTTAATGGTAAATGGGAAGAGTGCTGAGGAAGTGTGTGTGTCTGTGTGTGTGCGTCTGAGAGAATGCGGATGTACAGTAGGGAAGGCGAGTTTTTAATGTGGGAGAGGAAACCTGGAAGGAGAGGTTTGCCAGGGACACACAAGGGCAAGAACAGGGAAACAAAAACAGGATGGCTTTCAGGCCGACATGGAACATTCTGGACAAGAGAGGGCGTTGACGGAGAAAGTCAGTGACAGTGTGACAGTAGGAAAGCGCGCTCTCCCACTGAGTTATCTTTGTTGTTCCTGCTCAGTAATCCATGCACAATAGAAGAAGAAATGAGTGGTGACCTAGTATGGAAATGACTTTATGATCAATTTAAGCATGCCTGGACTCAGTTTATGTTAAATCCACCACAATAATAACTAATATTCTTACTCACCAACTGAAACAGACTGAAAAAAGACAAGCTTGCATCTTTACTGTTTATTAAAGATGATTTTTTTAAATTTTTATTTTTGTGTCTCCCTCTAGCTGTGCAGTCTCTGAACAGCTTGAATGACCAGATTGCAAACTTCATGGTGACTGGACCCAAGTCCGTAGAACAGGAGGAGCATGCCTTTCCCCCTCCTGAGAAGGAGACGCTGCAGAAGTCCATGACCCTCATGAGGCACCTCCTCGTGGATGCTCAGGTACACAGAAAAAAAAGCACATTTGTTAGCTTAAAAGAAGGCAGAGAAAGACTCGCGACTCATGAAACTGTTAGTAGAGTCGCAAGTATGAGACCAAGCAAAGCGGGGTTGGTGTTAATGCCCGGTCCCGCCCCAGGGTGAAATGCTCAAAGAACGTGATGCCGATGAATGTAATCGTTTCTTTTTGGCAAACTTTGATGCACAAAGTGCTCTAGTACTGCAACACATCCTGGTTTAAGTCAGTGTCACCCCCTCTTAGCACCACATGTTTTGAGTGTCTCTTGATAAGCCTTTTTCACAGTGTGATCATGACACAAGTTCTGAAGTTACCTTGATATTAATCCTTAAAACCCTCGAAATGGAGGACTGCAGCCGACCAAGCTGTCTCACTGGATGATAATTGCCAACTGCAATTTAGATAATTGATTTTTAAAAATTCGCCATGAACTGAGTGCTTTTGGTCTTCCTGAAAAAAAAATCAATTTAAAAAATGTAACCTCAGTTCTGACAGTTATAAAATTAGTTTGTGCCATTTTTAACTGGGAAAAAAAAAGCTTTATCCTGTGTTGTTTCTAGGATTAATAAGAGACAATCCACTTTACAAAGGTGCCGGATAATCTGGTGAAAAGAAGCTTGGATTTTACAAAATGACAACAGAGAAATAGCTAGTTAGTGCTCAGGCTGGGGAGACTTGTATCTGGAAGTACATGTCATGCTTCATTTTGCACCAGTGCAGATTGTTTGCAAAGACACGGGAAGCTGTTCCTGAGCTTCTCTGGCAAAGGGGCCTCAGATGAAATGAAAATATTGACTGTGTGTAATAGGGGTGAAACAACAAGGTTACATTTCCTGCATCCGAGTCGATTTCTACTCAAATACTTGCAGCGCAGAAACAGATCTACTGAATGCGTCATGGTTGTACAAAATATTGCAATATTCGATTTTCTCTTCTCACCAGAAATACGTCGCACATTCCTTTCCTTCCTGTCCTCAAATGAATTTTCTTGGGCGTCAGTCATCTAAGAAAATAGCTGCAAGAATGCCTGGAGACTGATATATGTGGCCAGCTAGCGTCACTGAAATTGTGAAGATGAAGACATCCGCAGTCTTGCATGTATTTCCCGTCCCTCAGCCTTATCCTCTTGTTCTGCTCTTGTGCTGGCTGATAATTTCACATAACCTTTGTTAGGGAAGAGGAGGAGATGAGATGCTGGATTCCTAAGAGCTCCAATTAGGGGAGGGAGGATGCACCCAACTGAATTGGCAATGTGTGATTGAGCTGTTTGCGATCTAATACGCATATGCTCATTGTGTTAATTTGCTACAGTGTCATTTGTATTCCCATCACACAAATTTAAATTAAGCTCCAGCCTAACAGATGTTGTCGAACAAAAATGGTCATGAGCTGTGTTCTGCAATGACGTTTTTTTTTTAAACTTAATCACTTAATGGTTGCTTCTCTATTTGGCTTTCTTCTTCTTCTTCTTCTTTTTATTTGTTTGTTTGTGAGTCATGAATTAAAACGGTTAAATACCTGTGCTTACCACACACATTCAAACAATCTATACTCCATACTCTCAGTGTCTTTTTCGCTGAGGCTAAGAAACAAAAAAGGACAGGAGCCACGTGCAGACTACTGATTGACTGCTGACATTGAACTCTTTTTTTGTAGCTTCTTCACTTCATCTATCATCTCATCAGCATCCATCTATCTTTCAACAAGGTAGACTCTGTCTTGTTAATGTGTTCCCTGCTCTTTTATTTTTGATCATTTTCGTTAGGTAATATATCACAAAACAGATGTTGATAGATTGGTGTCCACTCTTGTTTCTTCAGAACAACACTTTCTACGCAGGATTAGGTAGCCAATGTCGTAATACTGAGAATATAGAAAGTTTTATTTGGTATCACATGAATTTAAAACGTTCATGTTTATCTGTTATTCAAATTTTTTGTCCAAAATAATCATAAATAAATTAACACAACCTATTTTAATTAAGATCACAATGGGTGTGCTAGAGTTAGGGTGGATTACTAGACAGAACCAAATGAGTAGGAAACAAATAGAAACCTATTCAAGAACGACCTATTCACCCCCAATCCATACAAGTCTGGTGTTCATCAGTTATGCTGTGGCAGGTTTTGTAATGTAAAATTAATGTAAATAGGTCTGCAGATGACTGCTGCTGACATTAACGTGTGTTTTTGTTCAGTTTCTTAAAGGAAGATGTGATTATAAAGTAATTACTTCATCTGCAGTCCTGCAGCATCGTAGTGATTTCTAGTTAAAGTAGTATTTATGAGCCCTGATCAAAGAAATCAGCGACCGGATAGAAGTTCAAAAGAGACGGTCTCCTTTCTTCTCTCTCGTGGTCAGAATTTATTTAGCCAACTACAGACAGAAAAAAGGGCTCTGCTATCGGCGTGTTAAGTCAAAATTGGAAGCGCATGATTAAAAATTCACTTTCACTCAACTGTCAGTTTTTACAGAGGTCCATATGTGTTCACAAATTTCAAACTTCACAGAGGGAAGCCTTTATGGTCAACGTAGTTCTGGCATTATGACAGGTGAGGGTCAATCACTGCTCACTGACCAGACTGACAGATAAAAGCGGTGGTGGTGAAGCTGTGGTGCAAAGCAGCCAGGCGCGATGGACGTTGGAGCGCACGGCAAAGCTTTGATGAGCAGGGATCAGTCATTTGTGCGTATTACCATTGAATACTGTGTCATTATACGGGTATATTCATTTGTTACATCTTAACTGTAGTTGGACTATATTTATTTATTTACAGTTTAGGTTTTCCTTCCACCTTCTGCCTGGCTGGTGGTCCGAACCCCTAAAATTCACTTATGTAATGTAGTAGTTGACCACTTGGGAAAAACAAAAAAAACCCTAACAAAAACCCTTTCTTTGTTAAATCACCTTTTATGTCTTTTATTTAAAGTATTATGACATACCATTAGACTATGGTCATTACTCTTGTCCTGCAACAAACTGCTCACTGTAGAGCTGCTTCATGTGGATCCATCCTTTTTACACCAAAGGCCCATCTGCTGTGTATCCTGCAGTCAAGCTGGGAGGAGATTGGCTGCTGAGCTTTTGCCAGCGATCCTCCTTCTAAGTCTCCTTCCCTGTGCTGTACTCAGCTGTGACTACATTAAATGAGCTGTCATTCATCAGTGGCAGGGATTGAAGAGAGGGAGGAAACGTACAGTTTGGGCACTGGGGAGTGGGTGTGCGACGTGGGGTAGGGGTATGGACAAAGTTTAGAGGCCAGTAAAGGTGACTTTGGCAGCGACTGAACAGAGACGCTGATACATCTGGCCCTCTTCAACCTCCTCTGTGCTCTAATCATCAGCGGAGAGACACGTCTGTCGGCAGAGAGAAAGCAAAGCACAGCCATCGTTTTTGACAAGCCTTAAAATTTTCAAGCTTAAAAACAATGAATGCACAAACATATCGGATCGATATTTCCTGAAATGAAATTTCCGCAGAAAGCCGGTAATTGTGAGCCTTTTGTAATATGTATTGAGCACAGAGCAGATCAATAAAGCTAGCATTGCCTGTTCTGAGAGAATCAATTTTGTACGGCTGTAAAGTGTACAAGGCTTTATTTCTCAATGACATGGTTACAGTGCTGTTTAAATCCATAAATGCTGCTTGCTCTTTAGAAGGTAATTTTGAATTAAAGTTGCAGTGTATGCATTGTGTCAAAAGAGCTTGCTGTCACAGTAAACTGCCCAAATAAGTGAGAAGCTCGTCAACACATCAGATAGTATAATTACAAAAACCCCTCATATTCTCTTCTAACCTTGTCTTATCAATCTAGAAATAAGAAATGACTTTCTACAGTTTAATATATTTTCTGTATAACTTCTATAAATACATAATAGACCAATTAGCGGGTTTACATTTTGTTTAATTGCCCCCCTAAAATATATTAGTACTGTAATTAGGGCATTTGCTAAGATAATAGTGCAGACTTCAAATCCAAGTCTATTGTATTTGATTAAATGTCAGTTCTGGAAGTGTCCAAATTAATATTTCAACAGAAATGACTGACTTCCACATATATTAACCAATAGTGCTGGACTTATGCCCAGGGTCATGCAAGAGAGCAGGCTGCCCTCAGTCTCAGAGGACTGGGGGAGGTGCTGCGGAGCGAACAAATGTTTGATGGGTCTGGCTGGGTCAGTCTGTCCCTTTCCGACTGGGGCCTCAGCTGGCCCGCAAATGCATGGTTTTTACCCATGCATAATACATCACCTTAGTCCCATCTGCCCTCTCAACCCGTCCTCTGACTCCACCAGGCCTCGTCTAATAGGCCTTGCTCCAATGAAGGCCAGCCAGATAAACTGCCGCGCGCTGCTATGGTGATGCCTTATTGTGGCCCGGCTCAGTCCCAGAGTGTGACAAATGAGAATGGAAATTGGTTAATTTGGTTCAAAGGGAGTTTTGTCTGCATCTAATGCTGGAACGAGCCCGAGTGTTTCCACGGCTTCGCCCTGCTGTCAAAACATCTAGCAATATTTTCAAATCGCTAGAATTAGCTCACTCAAGTTCACAGCCTCACTGGTTTCTTTAAGTTTGACAATGATTCTATCACATCAAAGGCAGTAGGCGTAAACTTGAGGTCATGTTTTTGTACTCTCTGTCATTTTCACATTTTTGAAGGGTTTATTCCTGTTTCTGTTTACCTTTCTTCAAAGTGCTAATTTGCCTGTTCTCGGAACATTATTCATAGGGATAGTGCTTATGCAGACAAGGTCAAACCCTTGTCATTTTTGTCATGCTGCTGCGGTCTAGGGGACAGCACTCAATGAAATGTCCAGGGATATCTCATTCACTGAGCAGATAGGATCCAGAAGGAATACATAAAAATCGCATCTTTTACTCTTTATCTCGAACTTGCAATCAGCTTTCTGGCGGAGGGGGGGCAAAAAAATTGAATTGTCAGTGTGAGATTCATGATATTACTCCTCTAGCCGGTGGACTTGTATGTTGAGCAGATTGAAAATGACGGCTTATCTTGTAAGGAATAAATTGAAAACCATTTCATTATAGAAATACAGTTCTGAATGTTGCCTGCAGAGAAAAGAGCTATCTGGTAGAGTGAAACAGTAATGGTATGGAAATTGTCATGAGTCAGTAAGAAATACAGACGTAGAAAACTTGGTCCTTTACTGATGCTTGGCCTCTCATAATCAGTGTAGTAATCGCAGTTGATCATTTGTTGTAAAACAGTATGACAAAAAGACCACGGTATATGATTGTACTTTATGCCGATTGTTATCGATATCTGGACTGTGTATAATGCATGAAAGAAATTTAAAGTAAGGGGTTAAAGTTTCAAGGATGCAATAATTTACATGCTAAATGACATGTCTAATCCAAGAATTTAGACTGAAAAGAAGTCAGTTTAGGAGTTTTAAAGTGTCAGTAAGCTATTTGATAAAGTGTTACATAGAAAGAGTTCAGTGTTCATTCTAAGCAGTGCAGCCAAGTCCAATTTATATGTACAGGATGCATTAAAAGAAGGAGTGAGCTCCTCATCACCCAGATTGTAAGCAGCTGAAGAAACAGATTAGTCTAGTTCACAGGTAGCTGTGAAAGGGCCACACTTTCTACAGAAGCATTCTGCAGCTCTCAGCATTCAGAGCCCACAGGTTGAGAGAGTACAGGTGAATTAAAAGTCATAGGCTCTCGTAGTTTGCTCCAGAGAGCCGGTGGCGACACAGCTGTCATTGGTTCTGTCACACATTCAGGCACTGGGTTTCTCTGTAAACTTTCAAAAGAGCTCACTAACCCCGAGTCAGCAGATCTGCTCGCTTTCCAGCCGCGCACATTTGTCGGAGCACAGACTGGCAGCGATCTTACCGCCTTTGTGCATTGCCTCCTCCAGAGGTTGCTGCACAAGGGCTCTTGGATTGTGAGGCTGTTGTTTCAAAAGGTGGTGTCCAAAGATCCTTCCCTAAATGGGCAGGGAGCTCTGTGCAATGGTGGATCAGTGAGAGGGATCTGGACCACAGCACAGCGGGAGCTGCACATCAATCACTAAGAGCTGCTAGCAGTTTTCTTATCTCTCAACCATTTTGTCCAGTTCTGAGGGACCAGCATGTCCTAGTCAGGACGGACAATTCAACAGTGGTCACTTACATAAACAGGCAGGGAATGACGTGCTCCCACCCATATTCCAGGCCATCAGAACCTGCGGCTATTTCTTCTCTGTAGGGGTCTCCTGGTATGGGAATGGAGGATGCACCCTTTGATAGTGGCCCAGATATGGGATCTGTTTGGCAAGGCAAAGTAGATCTTTTTGCCTCCTGCCTCCTGTTCTTCTCCATAACTGACAACGATGCAGCCATGGACATGGATGTGTAGCGCACCAATGACAAGACGTTCTCTTGTTTCCAAGTGGAAATTATAGCTCCAGTTTTAGAGAGAGTACCCCAGCAGCCTTTCTCTCTTGTTCTAGTGACCCCTTGGTGGCCAACAAAGTTGTGGTATGTGGAGATAATCAGTCTGTTGGCAGCAAAGCTTGGCAGCTTCTTCTCCGCAGGGACCTCCTCTCTCAGGCAGGAGTAGAAGTGATTCATCCACGCCTGGATTTGTGCTGCCTTTGTGCTTACCTGCTGAAAGGTCAAATTTGATGGCTAACGGTCTGCCCCCAAGCGTGGTAGCAACAATCCAGAGTGTTTGGGCCTCATCCACTAGAGGCTTATATGCTTACAAATGGCAAATGGCAAGCCTTTGAGGAATGGTGCCAGGACAGGCACATTCCCCCATTCCACTGCTCTATTGTGGATGTTTTGACGTTGCTGCAGGAGCTGCTGGAAGGCCTTTATTTAGCAGCGATATCTGCTTATCATATTGGCATTGACGTGGTTACACCAGGTGCACATAACCTTGCCATGTTTTTTTGAAAGGGGTTCTCTGGCTAAAACCCATGGTTAGTTGGGTCCGTGGATGCTCCGTCTGTGCATCCTTCTTGCATACAGTTCTCTCCTGATGACCTCAGGGTTGTATTGCGCCCAAATGCCGCATATTTTCCCAAGGTCATTCCTGCAGGTTATAGCTCAATGGAGTTTGAGCTACTGAGCTGTTGCTTGTTCAATTTGCTAATCCAGGCAAAGGTAGAGCATTGTAAAAACAGAGGCTGTCCCACTGGACTATAGAAGCTGTCACACTTGCATACAGCAACAAGGGCCTCACTTTGACCCAGGGTGTGAGAGCTCATTCCACCTGGGGATGGCAGCCTGATGAGCTCTTTTTAAAGGGGTTCCCGTATGTGATGTTTGTGCTACGGCTAGTTGGGCATCACTGCATACCTTTGTTGGGTTCTATCATTTGGACGTTACAGCCCATTCGGTGGCTCATGCTGTCCTTTCAGCTGGGTCTACCACACACTAAGTTGCTGGTGATCTGACTCCTGTTCAGTGGCTGCTCTGCAGGGTGTGCACTATATGTTTTGTACTGAGTGAATGGTCAAAATCAGTGGTGGTCCACAGTTTGGCATGGTGGACCTGGGTAAACAGACATCAAGTGAGCATAGTTTAAGGTACGAAAGCAGAAGCACCGGCTGTCCTTCCCCAACTTTTTTGGACACATCCTAATCCACAAGGTAGCCGATGAATACAGGCTAAGGTTGTTGGTAAGATGTGCAGGTGGAAAAAATGCTTTGCCAACAGTGTTGGAAATGGATATATCCATGGCAGCTTGTATTGAGAGAGCAGAGCTTCATGATCATGCTGTAATTTAAAAAAAAAAAAAATCATTTCAAATCATGAAAAGGTGATCTTTCCAATTTGACATTTTCCTGTGTGAGTTATCTCTAGGTACTCTGGCTTCCTCCCACAGTTCATAGACGGGCATGCTTGGTTAATTCTTGATTCTCAGTTGGCTGTAAGTGTGAATGTGAGCATGAATGATTGCCTGTCTTTCGCTCTGCATGAATGATCGTCTGTCTTTCTCGCTTGGCTCTGCATAAAACTGTGTACTCTGCCTCTTGAGTCCAGTCCATAGCCCTGAATTTACTTAGAGGTTAAAAAAAAGGACGGATGGTTGAATGGATGATATAAACCTAAAACTAACTTAACATTTGAAAAACCAGCAACTCTAAATAGTGTAAGAATGCGGGAGAATACATCATCCATCTGCACACATCATGTGCTAATACAGTTTAAAGTTGTACACCATCTACATTATTCAAAAGCTATACTTGCCAGAATATATCCAAATATTAACCCCACATGCAACAGATGCAACCAGACTCCGGCGACTACATATCATATGCTATGGTCTTGGTCAAAGCTCGTAGATTTCTGGAAATCTTTCTCTATCACATTATTATCACATTTAATTGTAGTATCTAGCCTTCCCCCATAACTGCCATCTTTGGTGTTATACCATGCCCAGATAGTATAAATAACCCTCCAATGTACCTACAACATGTCATTGCCTTTTATCCGCCTAGCCAGTAAGGAGGAATTCTCTTTAAATGGAAAGACACTAAATCTCCAACTTACAGTCATTGGATAAGAGATATGATTCAAAATATAAAATTGGAAAAAATAAGATGCACCATGAATGGTTCTACTAATAAATTTAGTAAAATATGGAGCCAATTTATTCAATATGTGAATACATTGCCAGGTCTGGAGTTATAGTTATGTATGTCAGGTTTTTACGGATGCTAAGCGGGCAGAAATTCCTCCACTTTTTTTTCTGTCCGAGTCGTGTGAGTCTCTGTATATCCATATTTGAGTATATTTTGTATTTGTGGAAATGTCATGTGTTTGATGTCTGTTTGAAAATCAACTGCGTAGCTTTACAGCATTAAAACAGACATTTACTGCTTAGTTAAAAAAAAGTTTCATAAAAGAAATTTGTCCTTAAGTTCTGATCCTTGAAAATGTGTTATTTTATTATTTCATTATATAGCAGTAATTAGTGTGTCAGCTTGCTATCCAGGCTTGGTAGCATTAGCTTATAACTCAGTATTCCATAAACCTAATTTAACACGCTGACGGCACAACAGTAACAATGAAGCATTGATGAGTCCAAAATAAATTGGTAACATCTCAGTGTAGTGTTTTAAACTGCTCGTTGAATTGAATAGTATAGTGTAAGCCATGAACTGTCAGGGGAAATACAATATATTGGCGAGTTAGCTTGTCTGTTGCGTCAGCACATAAATGAGTAACAAGTAAGAAAACGTTTTCAACTGCAAAACATCTCATTGGCTACATATCTTTTTCACAGTTCTTTAACCAAATTTACCAAATTCTCATTAGTGATTTCTATGATGTCATACCTGTAGTTATTTTACATACATTTTAATAATAAGGTCTATTGCAATTTAGCATAGCCATTTAGCCTAAAAAAAATGCTGGAATTTCTCTTTTAATTTGAGCTAGCGTTGGACTCCATGAGCCACAATGATTTATTTGTTAGTGTGTCTGCTTGTGGTGTGGTGTGAACATCTTTGTAGTGGTAAACTTGTGAGCACTCTCCCACAGCAGTCTGTAGAGACCCAGAGAATCTTTGCGCTCGCCTTACTTCTAAAGACCCATTACGTGGAATAAATATTGGCATGTTTCTAACTCGCTACAACGAATGCTGAAAATGACTAGTTTATTGATTTGGAAGTGCACTTAAATCAGCAAAAGGGGAGCTAAGAGCTTGGGCAGTCCTGTAACACGCTACATATTTTCCATCTTTTATCAAACTCTCTTTTCCCCAAGCTTTAACCCTTTCTGTCAAAGGTCATGGTCTAGCTCTAACAAAGACATACACTAGCCTTGGGAATAGAAACACAACATACTTAATAGTCTTCATTGATTTGGTATCCAGTGCCTCTGAGATTTTGTGACTGCTAACCCTCTGAGCTGGTCTCTGAATACATCTAGAGCATTGACTTAACTGTCCTCTGCGGCCTCCCGGGGCAGGAAAGAGATAAAGGTCTGTCCTTCAAAGTGAAACACAAGCTTGAGGTCAGATTTGGGCAAACAGTTAAATAAAGACTGTTTTGAGATTAAATCATTTGTTTTTGATTTTGATGCCATAAAGAATATTGCTCCAATTGATTTGGCTGCATCAAATGGTTACTACTACTACTTTTACTACTACTACTACTACTACTAATAATAATAATAGCAACAATCAATTTTGTTTGTTGTCACCTTTCAAAGCACGCAAGGTCACCTTACAACACAAAATTTTAAAATCCAGGAATAACATGATTGTAAATCATTAAAAAAAGATAGTTATAGCTTATATCCTGATGATAACAAATGGGCTTTGACCTGCAATTTGAACTGTGTCAAACAGTCTGGCTGACAAAGGTGAATTGGTAATATGCTCTAAAAGCTCTGGCACCCATGATAGCAGCTGAAGCTGAGTGGAGGTTGCAGAATTGTTACTTAGGTGGAAAGCAGGCTGAACGTGAGACATGACTGATGTGGGCATTAAAGGAGAGAGTATTGTCCAAGATGACTCCAAGACTTTTGACAGTGTGGACCTGACAAAGATCAATAGAGACCACAAAAGGTCGTGTTTTGGAAAGCGAGTCGATCTAATAAGGATAACTTCACTTTTATTGCCACTGAGTTTGAGCTGATTGACTGTCATCGAAGTGGTGATAGCCTGTAGGCAGGAAGTGAGGATAGGATGGGGAAGACGTTCTGGATTTTGCAGAAAAATCGAGTTGTACGTATTTCCTTTATTCCAGTGTTAGCCAGTTGTTTTAACACAAGAAGATGGGAGACTGTGACAAAAACAGCACTAAGCTCAAGGAGGATGAGGATGGTGAGAAGGCCAACATCAGACGTAAGGAGCAGATCACTGCTGATTTTAACAAGAGCTGTTTCAGTACTGTTGAATGGAAACCAGACTGAGCTTGCTGATAGGGGTTATTAGTAACTAAAGAGATGCTACTATACTATCCAAAAACTCTGCAAAATGATGCAGGGCCTTTGTTAGGCATTCAGTTTTCACAAATGAAATGTGTTCTTGACGACGACTACAGCTGATGACCAGATTTAGCATGCAGGATGCAGTCAAAATCCCTCAGAATATTTAGCTTTTATTAAAGTCTCGTCATTACCTTTGATCATTTCTATTTCTTCTTGACTGTGAGTCCATGTGTTGGTGTTAGAGCACTATATGCTGTTAGGCCAAAGTGCCCAAAAATACATTAATTGTTTTCTAATAGACAGGAATATGGAGCTCAGGGGAAATTCATTCAGCTTGATTACATGTGCTTTTGAATCTTGATTGGAAATATTTGCATAACTGGCAAAATCATATCTGGGTTGCTAGGCAACCTGGCTTGTCTGACAAGCACTTTCATAGTATGTTCATGATTTAATCTGTTTTGAGAAAAAAAATCAGCTTTGTTTTTGTTGGCTTGTGTAGATGTGTGTGCTTTGGTATAATGGCATAAGCATGAAGTTAATTTGATTTACTTGTATATTTATGGTTATTTGAATATGTGGATCACCTGCAGGCCTTTGAAGCGTGCCACTATAGTGCAGTATATACATAACTACACTCAAAAAAATGAATGAGGTGGATTGTTCAGTGTATATTAATTATTTATTTTCATTTTACTTAAAATATATGTTTTTGTTAAGTTAACATATGTTTTTCTAATCAAGTCTACGTAATTGTGTCTATTATTCAACGTACATAATACTAATGTGTTACTTGATCGCATAACATTTAAGTTAAGTCAATTAGGATCGATATACCTTGTATATCCACAAGGTGGCAGTAATGCAAAAACAGTTGTAATGAAACCGCGCAGAACAAGAAGGTTTCACGGCTTGTGCCTGCTCATGCGCAAGACTTCAAATTTAACTGAAAAAGGCTGTTTTGGCGCCAAGCTACTGTTTCTTTGAGAGGTAAGACCACTTTTTTTCTTTGACTATGTTGTGTAGTATCTATATGTCCAGCATGGTTATATTTTGCGTTTGTCTTACAAGACATGTTATATCGTTTGCGTGCGCTTGTTTTACATTAGTTTTACTGGGTCCTGGACATGCTTATTTTGTGGACTGTGTAAGAAACATTTTTATTGTTTTTTGTTTTATTAAGGGATTAGCTACAGGGGTTCATGGGGTTATTCTTTCAAGGGGTTATTTTTCCATTTGCTTTCTTGGGATTCCTTTTCTGTAATCCGAGAGTCGGAAATATCGAATAGGATAGCAAGGATAGCATAAAGTGACATTTAAAATCCAAAAAGTCAAGGGCGAAAGCCACTGTGACACCATTGTTCTGCTCTATCAGTAATCTGTATTATGTAAAAATGGTCTGTAAATACAGCATGTTTCCTAGCGGAGTTATACATATCAATGTAGTTATAAATTACAGTTTGTGAAAGTACACACTTAATTTTTTTAATAAAATTATTCAAGACATATGAGTGGACAGACAATGGAGGTCGACAGACCTGGTGATAATTGCTTCTATAGAAAGTTAGCACATGGCAGTGTCAATCTCTTGCTTTTCTTCTGAGTAGTATTTTATTTAGTTGTAATTCAAACAATAATTTGCTTCTTGAAATTAAGTAATGAATTTCTTGTTTTACTTTATAAATCTCAGATCCTGCCTTTACCTGCTCCCTCCTATACTGATGTGGTGTATGTGGTATTGCTGAGCTTGTATGTGGTATGTGAACTGTTATACTTTTAAAAACAAAACTGTTTTATAAGTTAAGTTTTCTTTTGTGACCCATCCCATGCCCCTGTTATTTCTTCTCCACATCTGAACCATGGTAAAGGTTGCAGTTCAAGGGCCTGAGGCATGAAATTCTTTTCAGATCAGCTGTGATCAATATTTTTTGGAACTTGATAAATAACAATAAAAGCTGTAATGGCTCCATTAGCATTTTGTGTAAATGTTTGTGTTAAAATTATAGCTTTAATGAGGTCTTACTACATTAGTTTTAGTTTGTATATGTGTACATATAGTATGTATATTTACAGTACAGTATGTTGTGTTTGTTGACATATTTTCAGGTGGAAGCAGAATATGTGAGGATTACTACTGCTGCACATGTTCCAAGGCTTTTTACACAACTTGACCAATACACTGACCAGCTCATAAAAGTCTTCAAGAAAAAAGGAGGCGTTGCAGGGAAGAAAATTAGACAAACTTTGGCCCCAGCCACACAGGTGCGTTATTCTGTTGGTAGCAAAATATTATGGCTAATAAGATCATTTTCAAATTTAAACAGCTAGTGTATGGTAGCTGCACAGTGCACTTACATTTATATTAAGCAAGACAAAGTTTGGTACTCAAAACGTTGGAAAATTTAAATTACCTAAACATATGTAAAATCGGATCCCTTGATTTAGGTTAAACCAGAAGTGAATGTTTTTATGTTATGTTTTGAATGCAAAAAAGATGATGTATTAGTTTGTCTTTACCTCCATTATGGACATATATAATGTGGTGGAAACCCTGCCCAACAGGTTAACTATTCATGTCCATGTGATGATTAGTTGGTCTTGTGTACATGTCTATCTGTGCAGTGGATATGTCATTCATTTTGCGTATAATGTGAGTTTCTGTCATCCTAAAGTATATCTGTTTTCTCTTCCTGTATCTCTGCCACTCTCTACAGAAGGAAAGTATTGAAAAGGGGAGGGAGTGTGTCCTCAGGGCACTACCTTTTTACCTGAATGAAGACCCAAGCATCCTCTTCAAAGAATAATTGGTTGGTAATTTTAGTTTAGTTTTTTATCTGTATTAAACCAAATTTTGAATAACTAATGTTGTTGCATGTTGTTGTTGTTGTAATTTGCATGGAACCTGTTTAAATGTTTTGGGAAATCTTCTTGTATACCCAAACTATTTATATTTATCGTTGAATCTGTAGTCTGAAATAGTGGCACACTGGGGTGCATGTTCCTAATATTGTGTTTACGTCATTAAAGGGTAGCTTTGGCCCTTTTTCTTTCTTTTTTTAAAACTGGATGCCATTTTTCTATGTTTTTGTGTCTAAGCTACAGCTGTTCAGAGGGAGCTGGAACAAATTACCCTTGCTATCTTTACCATCGAAAGAGCTGATGCCAGCACTCCTCCAGCCGATGTGGGTATAACCATCTAGTGTGTCCTGTAGGGCTGCTCAATTAATCGAATTTTAATCACGATTACGATCTGGGCTTTCAACGATCATTAAAAATGACTGAGCCGATTATTAGCCCCTCCCTCATTTATCCGCGACACCTTAAAGGCCGGTCCGTGAAAATATTGTCGGGCATAAACCGGTCCGTGGCGCAAAAAAGGGTGGAGACCGCTGATTAAGAGGACCCGAGGGAAGCTCGGAAAGCTGTAGTTATTTGGAGAGGAGAGTGACTGCCGCTGGTTGAAAAGAGTTAAAAAAAAACAAAACAAACTTCAGTGGTGTTGCACACTATTTTATATTATTTTTTTAAAGTCATTGTTAAC